>NC_091469.1:214866536-215466536 GCF_036971445.1 Narcine bancroftii | reverse complement strand
GAACAGTATTGCAGAACTCAGCGGGTGGGGTGGGGGGGGTGGTGGGGGAAAAAAATTAAAATCCAATCATCCTGATTGATTGAGCCAACATCATCCCTGCCAAAATTTGTCTTGCATCATGCTCCAATTTGGATCATCTGGTAAGAATTTCTGAAATAGATGAAAACCATCTCTGTTAATGATTTTCAAAGATCAAAATACTAATGATTTGCTGTTGGAGCAATATATTTCTTAATGCATTATAAAAATAGGACACTTCCCCCCCCACCACACGCCCCCCTCCCCAGAAAGTTAGTTTTCTTGTAAAAGATACAGAATTACAGATTTGCTTAAATATGGCCTTGTCTTTCAAAAAAAATTCAAATGCTTGTTAATACTTCCAATCCTATTGGGATTGTTCACATTTTAAAATGTATTCAAATGGAATGCTGTGCAACAAAAAGGAATGTTAAACTGTTACAAACAGTTTAAAAAAAACAATACACCTTGTCACATATTCAGTGAATCTTCATGAACCTCAGAAGCAATTTAAGATTATATAATCAGGTTTATAGTAATCCTAGTCATAAATGTGGCAAATTAGATTTGGGAAGTTTCATACATATCTTGCAAGAAGGTTAAAAGTAAGGCAAGCCACAAGTTGGTTTGACCACAGTTGAACAATTGTGTAGAATTTTTAGTTAACCAATTATTAAATTAATATTGAACCCAAGTGAAAGGTGAACTCTGGAAATATTTGGATGAAAGCAGGAATTCTTTGCAACATGAGATGTGCAAATGAAAACCTGATTCACCAGAGCAGTGTAATACATGAAAGTGCTAGAGAAACTTAGCAGGTCACGGATCATCCATATGAGGCAAAGATATATGTTTTGGCCCTGAGCCCTTTGTCATGTATTCATTGGAGCAGAACAAGTTAAGGGAGATTGAATGAAACTCTTCAATGTTTTGAAGTGCTTTGAGTGAATAATAGTGAGAAAGATTGTTAGTAATTCATTGTCTTACATATATATATATAAGAACAATGTACAAGAAATTCTTGCTTGCTGCAGTAACAGCAGTATAAATTAAATTACAATAATGTGCCATGAGACTAAAAAAGGATGGATAAATTAATATACCTAGTTGCAATTAGTGTGGAAATAATGTGATGTTTCAATAGTGTAGACAGATCCTTTGGTGATCCTGGAGTAATTTATGTTTATGGCGTACAGGGAGGTCCAGATAGCTGTTGGGGAAAACTGTCATTAAGTCTAGTGGAGCAGGACTGGGATTCTGTGTCTGCTGCCTGAAGAAAGCACCAAAAAAGGATTGCGACCAAAGTGATGGAGGTCTTTTGTGATACTGGCTACCTTCTTCAGGGAACCCTTTATATGGATGTTGTCAGTGGATGAGAGGCCAGTGCCTATGTTGGACTTGGTAGAGTTACCACTTCATGCAGCCTTCTGAATTCCTGTGCACTCGAGCTTCCAAACCAGGTCATGAACAACCCATCAGTATGCTTTCCACAAGACGCCTGAAGGAGTTCAATGGAGTATTCAATGAGATGCCACATCTCCGATATTTTAGAAAGTGGAGATGTCGATGTGCCTTCTTCATAGTTGCCATTATATGCTGGCTCCAGGAGAGTTCCACTGACTGTGGGCACCCAGGAGCTTAAAGCTACCTACTGGCTCCATTGCCATCTCGCAAGTGAGGTGTGAGGTCTGTCTCCTTCCTAAAGTCCATAATAAGCTCCTTGGTCTTACTATTGAGAGCAAAATTATTGTTATGGCTCCACACAATTCTCTGTCTCCATCCTATATTCTGATTCTTTGTCACCCATTACTAGGCCAACAACAGTGGTGTCATCGTAAAAGGGGCAGAAATCCCTTAATGCTGACATTTATTTGATAAATATTGCAGCAAATGGATATTAAGCCTAGCTAATCACACCATAAGTGTTAAATGAAACGTGTACAGAAGAAATATATTAGAGCATGAGAATAAAATAAAGATTTGAAATTGAATTGCAAAGCCATGTGGAGACAATACTGTTACTGGCGTAATAAATGAAATAGCCTCCATTAGCGTGGATTGGCGTAGCTCTATAATTTGTAACAAGGTAACTTGAATATAGGATGCTTTTCTGATGAGTTTTCCTGAATGGAAACAATTATCATATTTTAGAAGTGTAAATTTTAAAACTCTGGCAAAGAGCAGGAGTCATATTTTAAAAATTCATGGGAAAATTCACAGCAAATCAAATAGATTATTTGTGTTAAAATTTAAGTAATATCTTCACGTTGATCAGTGTAAAAATGGAAAATGAAAATGCAAACTACATAAATTGTCAAATCCAATCTATAATCAGTTGTTGCTTTAACAGACAAATGGACTGCATTCATTTTTATACTATTTGCAGACTCGAGCATTTGGGCCCAACTTGCATATGTTGAAAACAGAATAATTTAAACTAAAACATTGAACTTTTTGTGTAGTCATTGAAATGGCATTTTTCAATCGAGTGCAGGAGGCCATCTAGTGCAGGGTAGAAAAATGTTGGTCATTGAGAATGAAATGAGGTCACTTTAATATCAGTTCATAATTTTATAAAATTCACAATATTTGTAATCTCTTCATTCCCTTGTGAACCATAAACCACAGCAAAAGCAGAAAATGCTCGAATTTCTCAGCAATTTCACGCAGAAAAGAAAGGGAGAATTAACTACACTATTTTGGTTGGTGAATTGTTCTCATAACTAAGAGAATGTAGAAATCAAAAATGTTTTAAGTTCCAGAGAAAAGGAGGATTAGCAAAGGCAAAGAGAACATCCCTGGGAGGATTGAGGATCGCAGAACGTGAACGGTGGTGCTGCACATTTGTTCACCTTATTAGAAACAGAACCATTGGGGTAAACAGTTTATAATGGATGATCAAGTTATAAGTGATGGTTCTGCTTTGGACAGAGAATTGCAAGGGATTCTTACATCTGTTTGTAATACAGATTGTTTTCCAAATCTTGGTTCAGTGTTCGTTTCTCCTGTTCAAGGAGTTGTACAATAAGTGGAAATGAATTAAGCCGGATTATGTACTGAATCAGTGTTTGTGCAACTAAGGAAGTTGATCTCCAGTCATTACTTAGCTACGTCGTGGTTATCGCATGAAGAGCTTTGGGGGATTTGTTTTGAGCAGCAGGCTTTCATCTTTTGTTTTATTTTTCATAGGATTTAGAGTTTAGATGTAAGATTTTGCACTGTTGAGTTTCAGAATTCAAAGTAGCTATACAATATTTCATATTTTTCTGTCTTTAGACAGCTTTTATACAAGGTAGATATCTCAAAAATGTAAATTAAAACATTGGGAATTATAAAATCTAAATTTGCAATTTAAAAAAATTAATAAAAACAAACGTATAACAACATTCTAAAAACCTTATAATTATAGCTTGCATCCTGGTGTTTGGTGCATTTCCGAAGTAGAGTCAGCTCTTTGTTTTCTAGTTGCAATTTCACACAGTAAAAGCTTGTCGTTTTCAGTATTTTTGGCCAGCCTGCCAGAGGGCAAGTTTATTTTTAAGTCACTGAACTCTGAATGGTCTTTATTTTTGTAAGATTGGAAACAGATGAAGTGCCTGAAGTTAAAAGATCGTAGGCTTGTTTCAAATTATGAGAATGGGAGTTCTCCCCTTTTGTATTTTTATTCTTTAGTGAAGAAATGCCTCATAACCGGTAGTATCCTAAAAATAGGATCTGGTGCAGCTAAAAATAGTGAGCTCTGTGCCTTGCCAAGGAGAATGGAAAGGAATGGGCGTGGACTAGCAGTTTCTCTGATCCAACTCTATTCATTCAACGATTCCTCTGAGAACATAGGCAATGATAAAATGTCCTTGAAATAACCACAGTCTCCAACACCACTCTTCAGACTTTTTGGTGCCAACAAGTCTTTTAGCCCAAGGATACTTTTTTTTCTCTCATTTAACAGAACTGCAATGAAATTTCAGACTTTAGCATCAGACAGGGCATTAGAAAAAACAAATACTGTATAGTTACTGCACAAGAATTATGTTCAGCTTGACAAAATCAAATAAAAAAGATGTACTCTGCATTTAAATTACTATTTTTCATTATTTGTTTTTTTGTTAATTTGGATATACAGCATGGTAACATGCCATTTCGACTCACAAGTCCATGCTGCCCAATTTACACCCAATTAACCTATACCCCCCCCCCCCATAAAGTCACACAGACATGGGAGAATGTACCAACTCCTTACAAACTGGAGGATTTGAACCCCAGTCCCGATCGCTAGCGCTGTAAATGCATTGGGCTAACTGCTATTTTAACCATGCTGCCCTTCATAAACCATGCCGCCCAGTTATGCCACAGAGTATATTCACAGGCAAAACCTTGCAATTCCTGCAAAACAAATGCAATGTAATATGATTCAACCATACTAAGAATGAATTGCTTCCAAGTACATCATTTAAACTTTAGTTCAGAAAGGGAAAATGCTTTGTAAATTTGTGATTCATGCTCACTCTACCAGTATGAGCAGTATTAATACCAGTATTGGTATTTAAGTAATTAAACGTGTCGTTAATTTGTTTTTTTCCAGTTCCATCTTGCTTCAGTCATTAAAGGTCAATGGTTCATTTTATTGTCTCATAATAATACATTAAAAATGAAATGTATATTATATACTTTAGCTTTTGTCTGCTATAAAGCAAGCAAACAGTCACCATGAGCATAGCATGGCGCCCCTACCAAAAAGAGGAAGAGAAGCAAACGAGAGTGACTTCATAGACCCTGAATATCCATGGATTCATTTCCAGCGCTCCCGCAACCACAAAGACTCCAGTTTAAACAATCAGCAACCCAAGCGTCAGATCCAAACCTCAGAGATGCCAAACACCCTTCAGTAGCCCATCTTGTCTTCAGCATCCTCTCAAATTTTGGTTCCGATATCTGGTTCTCGTGACCCTATTTACAGCACCCCACACCTGTGTGAGTCCTTCAGCACTGAGCCCCTTGTTGATGAACTGCCATGGTCACCTTCCCTTCAGCGTTGTCTCCCATGCTGCATCATTTTAATGGGGATGTTCTCCCTGTTTCTTGTTCTCTCTCCGATCAGCTAATTACTAATATAACTGGCTTTTGATTTTATTTATTTATTAAATTTTGAAAGGCAAGGTATTATGCAGAATCCCTTTCATCTAACAAGTTTACAGTTCTTGAAGATGTGCATAGATGGAAGCTTTACCACACCTATAATAATTTTTGTGCTCAGCTTCTCCCTGTGTAAGAATAATTCTTCAGGAAATGAAACCACATCACGGTCATTTTTTCACAATGATTTATTAATATTTTTTAAAAAGATAACGAACTAATGGATATCTTGCTTTTTTTTATTCCTATCAGGGAATCTGTTTATCAGAAGTGAATTAACTATATGCTTAATATATAGAACATATGATTTTTTTTCTTTCATTTATGTTCTATCGAGGTTACTGATATTTAGTGTGATGCCAGCTTAAGATGGATCTTGGACTGTCAAAATGGAGTACAGAGCAAATTGATGGGGATGGGTTAATTAAATGTAATAATCTGACTTTGTGCTAATTGTAATAGAAATTGATACTTGGTTGCATTTGCCAAATGTACAATATGGTAGCTACTGTGTTTCTATTTTTCTAAAAAGTTTGAATTTTAGAGGGAGAATGCAAAGTCAATCTGTTCCCATTCATGTTTTAGTGAACAAATTTTAACCACTGTATTTTCAACTTCCAATGAAAATTGTTTTGATCAAATTTACAATTTTTCCTTGTTGTTTAATATTTTTTAAAGAAATACAGGACAGGAAAGGAATGACACACAGACCCAAACAGAATGATGATTTCTGATGGTGATGTTGGCAGCTGTTATGAATAACCTCTGTACATGTCATCTACTCCCTGCTGAAGATGGATGAGCATCAGATCTGCCTAATATCAAAAAGCAAATTATTGCAAATGTTGAAAATGCTAAAATATTAACAAAATGCTAGAAATGCTCAACAGTGCAGTCAGCAACTATGGAGAAGAAACTGCTAATGTTTTAGGTCAATTACTGCAGAGAAATCAGCATTTATTGTCATGGACAAGTCATGAAATTCATTGATTTTTGACAGCATCACAGTGCAAACATTCATATAAACCAATAAAAAAAAATAGTGCACGAAAAGTCTAAGTAACACAGGGTCTTTAGTTCACTGATCATTCAGGAATCTGATGGCAGTGGGGAAGAAGCTGACCTTGTGCTGTTGAGTGAAGAGGACATGGCCTGAGTGGTGGGGGTCCTTGAGAATAGAGGCTCTTTTCTTAAGACATTGCCTCTTGTAGGTGTACTCAATGGAGTAAAGGCTGGTGCAAGTTAATAACTCTCTGGAGATTTTTTTTCTTGTCCTGAGTGTTGGCATCTCCATACCAGACAGTGATGCAATCAGCCAGGATGCTCACCACAGTACACCTGTAGAAATTTTCAAGATGTTTGATTTAAAATTATCATCCTTTTTTTCTGTCCCGAGAACCTGCCTGAACTGCTGAGTATTTTGAATATGTTCTGATTTATTTGAGTAAAGGAAAAAGTAGAGCACAATGCTTCGGTTAAGTGCAGTGATTTATACAAATATACTGTATATTTCAGCATTTAAGTCAACCTCCATTTTCAGCCTCATTTTAAGGGTTTAATGGTACATCCAGTGTACAAGTCGACTCCAATTTTCTGGATGCCTGAGTTGGCCCATTGACCAATGTATAACCCCCCAAAGATTGTGAAACCTGAGATGGGCCGTTGACTGGATTGAATGTGTAGATTGCTCTGCTGGGCATTGGCTGGAGGTGATTGCTATCATGGAGGGTTCATTGACACAACTCAACTCGCGACAAAAGTTTGAAGTGAGTTTTAAATTGAAAGTGATAAAAATGTCCAAGAATACCAACAACTGTGCTGTGCAAGAAAATTTGATATATATGAGAAGTTGTTAAGAGATTGAAGGAAGAAGGATGAGACTTTAAGAAAAATACCAAAAAGACAATGTTTGTTGAGTAAAGGAATCACTTGTTGGCCAGAAACTCATGTTGCAGAATGGATACAAGAATGGAGGCAAGATTGCTACATAGTGGGTCAAGTCACACCCAACCTCAGTAAAGATTTTGAGGCTACAATCGGCCGGTGCAACTGTTTCATGAACAAGAAAAATCTGGTATTATGAAAAAAAACGAAATTTGATCATAAAATTATATGTTTTCACCAGTTTATTATCCGGAACCAGCAGAAATATCAGTTTATAGCAAATATCGGAAACATGGACAAAACCCCCATTAATTTCAACATGATCGGCAATAGAACAATGGAATGGAAAGGGGTTAAAACTGTGCAAACCAGAAGTACAGGCCACGAAAAGAACAGGTTTACCCTGGTGTTATTATGCATGGCCAACGGGACGAAGTTAAGACCCATGGTAATCTTCAAACGCAAAATTAAAATGAAAATAAAATTTCCTGTGGGTAATTTGTACATTTTCATGAAAAAGGATGGATGGGTTAAAATGGTGTAAAACTGTGAATAGACAATGTGTGGAGCAGGCAGTTTATGCAAAGAACAGAGTTTGCTTGTACACCAGAACGGCGTAGGTTGGATTTTGACCTGAATGTAAGGTCTCAAAGGTATATCTGGCATGTAAGTTAACCCCCATTTTTGAGAGATATTTTGGGGTTTCATGACTTGACTTCTACACCGATAGTATTTGGAAAAGGCAAGTTGAATTTGTGAAGCAGCACTGCTTAAGTAATCAATTAAATACAGAGAGTGTTTGAAGAAAATGCTGATATTTATGAATTTGTATGAGGTGGATTATTGCCAACAAATCACTAAAAATCTTTAAATATTTTTTGTTAAATATGGTATGGATTAAGAAACGCATGCGCAGCTGGCATTTTTATATAAATGTGTGTGTGTGCACATTAATGTGTGAATAATCACACTTTTTTTTGCAGATTGTGGTGTTGATTGAATAAAAGATATTGTAGTTTTGAGGGACAAATGTTTCACTGTGAGTGCCTTTAGTAGCAGATCTTTCCTGTGGGACATTTGTGATAGGATTTAAGTGACCAAGCCAATAATTGATGTGGAGCATCATGGAGAGAACAGTGATCCTTATGTCTGTATGCCTCTCTCAAATAGTCTTTTTTCCCCAAGCCATCTGAAGTATTTGTTCCTCTTGCTTTTGCCCCCTGCTGCTCTTTGTAATGAAATAGACCTCAAGCAATTTCTTTATTCTGCACACTAGATTTTTATTGTACCAGCATGGTGGATTTGTGACTATTGAAGAATGAATTCCAATATTGTTTTTCTTGTCATGAGACCTGCATGTGATATATTTCATGTCAACAAAAAAGCAATTGGTTTCTATAAGGCACATTTTGTTATCTTAGTATAAATTTGTTGTTACAGTACAATGTTTGTGCTTTGTAGCTGATGATCCTTAAAGCAAGGGGGTGTTGATTATTCTTTTCTCTTTTGGATCTCTAATTTCAATCCTGGAGGACATGCATTTAAGGTGAGGGTGGGGGAGAGTTTAAAGGAGATGGTTTCTTTTAGAGTGTGCTAAGTGCCTGGAATGGGTGGCAAGAGTAGCTGTAAAAGCAAATACACTGAAGAGTCTTCTTCAGAGAGACTGATAAATGTGCATTGAATTAAAGGGATATGTATCATATGCAAGAATCAGATATTTAGATTAGCTTGGCATCATGTTTGCCACAGATATGTGAGTTGAAGGGCCTGTTCCTGTGCTGTATTGGCCTATGTTCTATCTGTTTTCTAACCTTTTTTGCCCATGATCATCACTTGCCCTTTGCTTCTTGCAAATGGTGCCTTTCTTTAGATACCTCTTTAAACAGGCAGTGTTATTAACATATCTGTAGAGTGAAACATCCAGGAAGGTTGAGGGATGGTGTTGGAGGAAACATACACTGGACTTTCACTGATGATTACTGTCCCTTGGTGTCTTTCAGAGAATGAATGTTTAATAGCAGGATGTGGACAACCATGAGTTGAGGAACTTGAGTTACATGGAAAGGTTAAACAAGTTAGGGCTTTATTCCCAGGAGCCTTGAAGAATGAAGGGAGAAGAGCTCACCTCACTGACAAAAGACAAAGGAGGAAAAACCAAACCAACCAATTTTCCCTTGCAACCGCTGCAACCGTGTCTGCCTGTCCCGAATCGGACTTGTCAGCCACAAACGAGCCTGCAGCTGGCGTGGACATTACCCCTCCATTAATCTTCGTCCACGAAGCCAAGCCAAAGAAAGAATAAAATTATGAGGGGTTTAGATAGAGTAAACTTTTTTCCACTGAGGTTAGGTGAGACAAGATCTAGAGGATGTGGGTGAAAGGTTAGATCATGAGGAGAAACCTGTTTGTGCTGGGAGTGTGGAACAAACTGTCAGTGGAAGTAGTGATTGTGGGCTCAATTTTGACATTTAAGAGAAATTATGGAGAACTGTGGTCTGGGTGCAGGTCAGTGGGGCTAGGCAAGATAATAGTTCAGCAAGGACTAGATAGGCCGAAGGGCCTGTTTCTGCTTCGCCGTTTTCTCCACAGTTACTCTCAGCAGCTGTTGTTGTAGAGTTAATATAAAATATGGCTATTTGCAGAAATTATTACAAAGGTTCATAAATCAACTATTTGAGTTGGTCAGGAAATGTAAGGAATCAAAAGCTGGAAACTTCTCTGTGCCTTTACAATATAAGGAGAAAACCACTCATTCATTACAGGTACCTTAGCCCCCCCATCACCACCCCTCCTCCACCAAACCCTTTCTTGTCTGAGCATGTTGTAAACCATTGGCTCCAAGATAAATATCTACTCTGTAATAGTACCTGTTAGGTGATTTTCACTGAAGTCAATACCAGACATTGGATTTTCACTTCAATCCTTAGCCTATTCTAAAAAAGATAATGGATGCTGGATATCTGAAATTTTTAAAAAATCAGAAAATCCTGGAAGCATTCAATGGGTTAGGTCCTATACCCTTCCTAACCTAATTCATTTTAAGAGGGGTAGGTCTCGTATTTTTTTAACTAGCTTGTGTGATTCTAATAAATAATAGATGGATCCCATGATGTACTTGAGACAATTCTCAAAGCATGATGTGCAGACTGAGTTTCTCCTGCCCCAAGAATAATGTTTGTGGAAAGTTTGCTTCACAAAGGCAGCCATCTTTGACGATTGCTCTATTGTTCAACATTGTGAATTAAAAATAGTGTAGTTTCTGCAAAAATCAGGTCATCTATTTTTACCCTCAATAATGGGTTCCTCCCTAAAATGTTCATTTCTTTCCATGGATGAACCCTGAACCATTAAAGCCTCCAGTTCAAGATTCATCATCTGCATTTTCTTGTGTTTCTGCCGATCGTCCGTTTTGTCTGATTGTAGCACAAGTAGCAAAGTTTAAAATCCACCCCATTATGAAATTATTAGAATATATTTTAAATTAACTTTAAAGATTAGTGTTGTAATGTAATGCATAACAAATATTTTACCATAATAAATGCGAATATTCTCTCTGGGATTAAAAACAAAAGTCGGCATTCACTGTAGTTGAAGTTAAAACACAATGCTGGAGAAATGTTGGTTATGTATCTTTATCTTTTCTATATAAAGGACACTGTTTGACCTGCTGAGTTTCTCCAGCATCGTGTTTTTACATATATTGTGTCTGCCCATCAAGGTTTATGGCATTTGCCTATATTTGGTCCCAATCCTAAACCCATCCTATTTGTACATTGGTTAAAATGTCTTTCTAATGTTACAATCTTGCCGACTTCTGTGACTTCATCAGGCATTTCATTCCAGATACAGATTACTCAATGAGTAGAAAAACTCTTAACCCTCTCCACTCTGAGGTTTTGCTTTTAAGCTTTGTCTTCTACTTCTAGAATAATATTCCCTGGGATAAAGATGGTGAACATTCATTTTATTGATGATTTGTTTGAGGAAATAAAGACACAGCCTATTCAACTTCTCGCTGTAACTCAAGGCCTCCAGTCCTAGCAACATCCTGGTGAATCTCCTTTGCACCCTTCTAACTTATTGACATCCTTTCTATAGTTGGGCAATTGGAACTCCAAACGGCACTCCAAGTATAGGTTCATTGCCTTGTACAGCTAAATCAAGAGATCCCAACTTTTGTACTCAATAGCCTACTCAGAAAATGTAAATGTACCAATCAACCTCTTCACAACCCCATCCACCTGAGTTACCATTTAAAGGGTACACCTGTAACCCTTCATCTCTCTGTGACACTACAGTGCCCTGCTATTTACTATGCAAGTCATACCCTGGTTTGACTTACCAAATTGCAACACCTCTCACTAGTCTTCGGCCAACTTTCCAAACTGATCTCGATCTTGTTGTAAACTTAGATCTGTTCTTATGTCCACTACATCACTAACTTTGTTTTCATCTACAAGTTTACTAATCATGTTAACTACATTGCCATCAAAATGTTAATATAGATCAGCCATTCTCAATGAGTACCATACGGCCCTTCTGGGGGCCTCAACACATTTAAGGGGGCCATGGACTGAAATAATTTTTAAAAATTAATTTTTTTATGAAACTGGTGGGAAAGAACTGCGGAAGTAATTAACTAAATTTGACTTTCACAGGAATAGGAGCCCATAAGGTTTCAGCATGTTCTAAGGGCGCCATGGCCAAAAAAAGGTTGAGAATGGCTGATATAATAACAAACAAAAGTTAATTGTTAATATAGATAACAAACAACAGTTGACCCAGCACTGACCCCTGCAGCACACAACTGGTCACAGGTCAATAATCAGAAGAGCAGCCTTCCACTCCAAACCTATAACTCCTAAAAGTCTTGAATCCAATTGGCTAATTCACCCTGAATCCTATGTGATCTTACCTTCCAGACTAACCTGCTATGTGGGATCTGGTGAAAGGTCTTGCTCAAGTCTATATATTCATTATCCAATGGCCTGATCTTGTCCTTTCTCATGATCACCTCTTCAGAAATCTTTAGTAGATTCATGAGATATGATCTCCCAAGGACAAAGTTATGCTGACCATCTCTAATCATTCCCTGCCCATCCAAATGGTATTTGATCCTGTCCCTCAAAATCCATCCCAACAGCTTTCCCATTGCTAGCATCAGGCTCACTGGCTTCCCTCACTTATCCTTCCTGCTCTTCTTAAACAACAGACAACATTAACTACCCTCCTGTCTTCCAAAACTTCACCTGAGGCCAAACTGATGTAAGGGACACTGTAAGGACCACAGCAATTTCCTTAGCTTCCTACAAGGGTCAAGGATGTACTTTACTTTAGGTCTTATGATTGTCCACCTTAATGAATTTCATGGCTACCATCACCTCCCTGAGGAGCTGTATAAAACTGATAATTGTAAACTGTAGTTATTGCTGATACTGTTAACATTGACACTGATAATGTTGATAACTGAGTTTAAGTTTGGAAAATCATAAATAAAATATTCAAAAAAATTTGAGGAGAAATATTTATTTAAAATCTCCTGTGATTCCAAGTAAAGATGGCCATTGTTATCTTCAATGGAACCAGTTCTCTCCCTAGCCATCCTTTTACTTTTAATATACATGTAGTATTTAATGGGAATTTCCTTTATCTTGCCTACCAGTTCTAACTCATGTCCCCTTTTTTACTCCTGATTTCCCTCTTGCATGCACAGCTACACTTCTTGTACTCATTGGGGGATTCAGTTGACTGCACTGCCAATCCAAAGTACACCTCTTCCTTTCTTCGGATCCACTTCATTTCATGAAGAGCATATTTGGTCTTTTGAACATCATATCTGCATTAAACAGCATAAAATACTGTTGTATATATGTATTTTTTTTTAATATTCTGTATCCATTGCCAGTATGCTAACACTAAGCATTCAACAAATATCACAGAACAGTTACTGGATTGAACATAAATTCAAGTTATTCTGCAGCTTTGACTACCTTCTTCCTTTCCTCCCTTTTGGTTCTAATATTTGTTTCATTAGTCTCTGATACAATCGTGTTTTTTTAAAAAATAAAACTAAAGTAATACCAGTGTAATACAACTCCAGCTTCAGAAAAATATTTTTTTTTGCTGTTGGCACCAATAACACCTGTACAATAGAGTTGTTTGTGTTCAGCAGAGATGAGTGATGTAATATTACCATTAAAAGGTTAGCAGGTTGCACACCATCGAGCTGGATGTTCTCTAACAGAATGGTAGCTTCAAGGATTTGCCATGAAAGGGCAGCCTGGCTTCAAGTGAGGTCAAATGAGCTTGATGCGTGTTTAGGGCCAAGCATGAAACCAATATGCACAACTACAAATCTTGAGATGAAAGTTACAGATAATGTGGTTCTGTAGGACAACATGTCTGCACTTAGCATGGCAAAGGGCATTAGGTTATTAAGTGGAGCCATAGGGGAGAAAAATGTAATACAGTATCCATCACTTAAGGGGATTGGCAGATGCTGGATAAGTGAAATTTCCAGTTGCTTGAGATTGAATGTTGCATGATTGGTAAACTGACCAGTAAAGGGGTGGGGGGGGGGGGCTCATTTTAAACTTTCATTTTTTTAAATTATTTATTTTATGCAGTTTTTTTGCCTGTTCCTTGAATTCCGTATAATGGAGTTTTTCCTGTACTATTCTCTGAGGCTCAGAGAAGAAGAATAAGAAATAGCAAAATTCCCTGTATTCATGGCAACACATCAAAAAATGTGCAAACTCGGTTTTAAATCAAGACCTGATTTGTCCCTTCTGCATTTGTTTTTTTTTATTAAATCTCCAGATTCTATCATCTGCACTCTCTGTGTCTTCATTAAAAAAGTTTGTTTTCCTGAATTATTTTAAACTTTTTCTTTCTCATGTTTCTGTGCTGTAATGTTCTATGTATCTGAAAAGACAAATGAAGTTGGACATGATTTTATCCAGTTTTTAATCAGATGCTGTTAAATAAGCAATTCTGGAGAATGTTAGAGAAAAATACTGATATAACAAAATCTTGCAGACTATTAGATGAATTGATCTTGTTGTTGAAAGCACCAGGAAAATTGTATTAATTTGTGTGCACATTTCCAAAATATGCACGCATGCAAATAATTGTACAGAGTTCTGTGTTGTGTATTGGCCTATGTGTTGTGTGGTTTTATGTTAAAAAGTGATAGTTTGCCTTAGAGAGCCAAGGTGAAGGTGGACTGCTGAGAGAGTGGGAGACGGACTGACCATATGCAGAAAATGAAAAAGATTTCTGGACTTGGATGATAAACGACCACTGGGGTGTTGTGGAGTGGAAGGAGGCCCAGAACATGAGTCATGGTCTGGAGGACAGTTTAAAATGTTGGGATTTCAAAAAGGATGAACATTCCGAAGGCAGCCAGAAGGATCCGGGGCCCAAGCCATTGTTCCTCTCTCTGCAAGCAACACAAGACAACTTCAAATTTTGTGCTCTCTCTCTCTCTCTCTCTCTCTCTCTCTCTCTCTCTCTCTCTCTCAAAGATCTTTTGGCTTCAGTTTACCAAACAAACTGAATTTTGTTTATGATCTTTGCTTTATGTTGAGATTGAAGTTTTGTGAGTCTTGTGTTTTTTGTGTTTGTTTTCTGTCTCAGTTTTTCTTTGGGCTGGTTGGAAATATAATTTAGACTTTAATTACATATGTTATATTTAGGCTGGGGAATTTATTAGTTTTACACTGTTATAGGAATTTGCATAGTAACCAGTGGGCATGGTTATAAAAGTGGAGATCTTGAATTAAAGTTTGAGGGTAATTTTTTGTTAATAAAATAATTGTTCATCTTTACCCCCGTGATATGCCTTCTTTGTGGTTGCTGGTTTGATCTTGTAACAGACGTCCATTGGTGTTCTTTTTTGTAACCACTCATTTTGTAGGGGGAAAAAATTCAACATGCTGATTAGCTCATGGAGCTAATATGAGTATATTAGCTATATATGAGTATAACATGGTTTTGCCATGTTCTAATTTGAGATCTTTTTAAGTCCTGATTAAAATAAAAATTAAGGATTGCCAAGAAAAAAAACATGATTTGCTTATTTGCTTAATTTTCATTGTCGGATACAAGTTTCCTGATCTGTAATATAAACTTGCTTCCTCCAACTATACGAGTGCAATCAGTTTGGTTGCTTAATGATAGCATGTAGTCATTGTGAATGAATTGGGATCAGTAAGTGCATTTTTGCCTTCTTATTGGACTGTTTTTGGTGTCTGATTATTATGTTCCTATTTGATGAGATATCCTGAATTGCCAAAGACGGAGCTCTATCTTCTCTCGTAACTTCTATTGGTCGGAAATTGTGTTGGACTGATGCCTTGTCCACACATATAGAGACTCATGGAAATACCAAAAGTAGGAAAAAAGGACTACTACACATGCTGCATATCTATTAACACAGATTAACTCAAATCAGAGAGTGATAATATTCTACAGCAAGAAAATAGTCCCTTTGACACAACCTATCTATGCCAGCCAAGCTAGTCCCTCTAAACCTTACTCATACATGCCATTCTGAATGTCAAAATTGTCCTGCTTCTACCACTTCCTCTGGCAGCTTGTGCTATATACCCACCACCTATTGCATGAAGAACATGCCCCTCGGGTCTCTTAAATCTTTCCCTCTCACCATAAATCTTTGCTGGAGGAACTCAGCAGGTCTTGCAGCGTCACTAGGTGGTGAAGATGGATAGTGTTTTGGGCCTGGCCCATCTTCAAGGTATGATCAAAAAGCAGACAGGCTTTTGGCAAATAGAAGAAAATTGGAGTGCCTTAGGAAATCCACTTAGTCACAGAATGTGCAGAACAACACCTACTGCACTTGAGGTCAGGTTTGAACCTAGGTCTTGAAGCTGTGAGCTGTGGCTCCACAGCTGTGCCATCATGAACCCAACTTACAAACTTGCATGTGCGAGGGTGGGGTGTGAATTTCATTTCTTTATAATTTTACCCATCCACATGGTTGGCCTCATTCTCACAAACTAGAGGGTGCTTTTCTTTCCCATGTAGCATGAAGCAACTATCCCAAACAATATGTAAATATATTTCAGTTATTGCTAATTAATGATAAACACTTGTGTGTGAGATAACTTTTGGACAAAAGATTTAAAACAATTTTCATAAAAAGCAGTTTGTATAATTCTCTGTGAGCACATTTTAATTCATTTTGTAAAATCAAATTTTGTTTTTTTTTGTAGTGTGTATCTGTGCACAATGTTGTCAAATAACAAGATACAGCTCCTCACTGCAATTTCCCATCATGGTCAGGATTTGCCTCAGCTTTGCCATTTGACTGAATTTCCAAGTAAACACCAATGACTTTGTGGGAGGGTAGAAAGGAAAATCATGACTCAAGAGGAGGGGGATGCAGGGTGAGGTGTTGAACAGCAATTCCTTATCTTGGATTGGGCACTTGTTTGTCATTTTAAAAAATTTATTTCCTAAATATCAGTTTACAATTTGTGTGGAAGTCTGTTCTGTTTGCACCCTGTATATGTCACTTTTGTTAACATTGTTGGAAACATAATCATTTGATGCACATATTGGTATCAAGATGGATTATGCCTCATTTGTAAAAAAATATTCCTGAGCAATCCTTTATTTGACATGTGTTTCTACTTTTATACAAATTTACTGTATCATGACTTATTTATTAAGGATATGTAAAGAGACGAGCAGATTCCAAAGCTGACATGCAGAGGCGCAGAGCTAAACCAAACTTGGGTTCAAAACAAACCTCACAGGTACCCAGCGACCGCTGCATTGCCAGCACAGGTGAAAAAGCAAAACTGGCAGATTAACAAACATCAGTGCATCCCTCCCCAATGCACTCAATACATCAACCTTGGGAACACCAGTACCCATGTTCACCACCGTGTATGACAGATTGCCATTTCTGAGAATGAACCTGCAGAAAGCAATTGTTCCAGGTGGAGTTCCAGGAGGTGTCCTGTGAGCTGGTGGAAGTATTCAGACAGCTTCGACCTCTCCCTGCTAAATGTTGAAATGCCCACCTGCTTTCAGTCACCCACTTTCATTCCAATACTGAAGAAAACATAATAGTGGGTTTAAAATTACTGCTGCCTGTTGGCTAGACATTCATCATCACAAAGTGTTCGAGATGCTGGTTGTGGCGCACGTTAACTCCAGCCTCACAGCCAGTCTTGACCCACGTCAGTTTGCCTCTTACCACCACAGGTCTACAGCAGATGAAATATCTCTGGCCCTACACTCAGCCCTGAAACACTCTGCCTTCAACACCATAGTCCCAAGCAAACAAACTCATCCCCAAACTCCAAGACTATGGCATCAGCAACACTGGCCACACTCTTTCCCACCCCCCCCACCCCCCCCAGCAAGAGGACATGGATTAAGGGTGAACAGTGAGATCAATAGGAGAAACATCTTCCCATAGAGAATGGAATGAGTGGCCAAATGATGTGGTGAATGCAGGCTCAATTTTGAAATTTAAGAAAAATTTGGACAGGACTTCAGGAACTAAGTTACAGGGAAAGGTTAAGCAAGTTAGGACTCTGTTCCCTCAAGCGTAGGAGAATGAGGGGAGATTGAGGTATTTAAAATTATGAGGGGAATATGGAGAGTAAATGTAGACAGGCGTTTTCCACTGAGGATAGGTGAGATACAAACCAGAGGATATGAGTGAAAGGGGAAAAGTTTATGGGGAAAATGAGGTGGAAACTTCTTCAAACGGAGAGTGGTTGGAGGGTGGAACAAGCTGCTAGCCGAGGTGGTGAATGTGGGCTTAATTTTAACATTTAAGAAGAATTTGGACATGTATATGGATAGGAAGGGTATGGGGGGCTATGGACTGGGTGAAGGTTAGTGAGATTAGGCATTTTTCTGCAAGCATTTAAAACTTTCTTTGCTGTCCACAAGACCTGCAATGTTAGTGTCATCTTCAATATGCTGATCCAATTTACTACATTATTATCCAGATAATTGATATAGATGACAATCATCAATGGTCCCAGCCATGAGGCACAACACTAGCCAGATGCCTCCAATCTGAAAAGAAATCATACACTACTACTCTCTGGCTTCTCCCATCTAGCCATTGTCAAATCCAGTTCTTTACTGCATCATGAATACTTAGCGTTTGAACCTTCCTGACTAACTTCACATTTGGGATCTTGTCGAAGGCCTTTCTAAAGTCCATGTAAACAACATCCATAGCCTTTACTTCTTCAACTTGCCCCATAATCACCTCGAAAAACTCTAGAAGATTGGTTAAACACAACCTACCAATTACAAAGCCATGTTGACTATCCCTAATCATTTTCTAGCTATCCAAATAATTATAAATCCTATCTTTTAGAACACCTTCAAATAATTTGCCTACTACTGACATCAGGCTCACTGGTTTATAATTTCCAGTGTGACTTTGGGAGCCTTTTTTAAACAATGGAACAACTTAACCTATCCTCCAATCCTCCAGAACCACACCTGTAGCTAAGGACATTTTAAATATTTCTGCCAGAGCCCCTGCAATTTCTTCACTAGTTTCACTCAAGGACTGAGTGAACATCTTGTCAGGCCCTGGGGATTTATCTACCTTTATTTGCTTTAAGACAGCAGACACTTCTTCATCTTTAATCTGTATAGGTTCCATGACCTCACTGCTTGTTTGCCTTACTACCCTTGACTCTCTGCCCATTTCCTGAGTGAATATTGAAGAAGAAAAAATTAAGATCTCCCCTATCTCTTTTGACTACTCTGATCTTCAAGGGGACTAATTTTGTTCCTTACTGTCCTTTTGCTCTTAACATACTTGTAGAACCCTGTAGGATTTTCTTTCACGTTGTCTGCCCAAGCAACCTCGTGTCTTTCTTTGCCCTCCTGATTTCTTTCTTGAGGGTTTTCTTGCATTTTTTATACTCATCAAGAACTTCATTTCCTCCATGTTGCCTATATCTGTTATACACACACTTCTCTCTTCTTCTGAACCAGATCCTTAATATCCCTCAAAAGCTATTCTGGTCCAATCATGTTGATATGATGGCCATGAAATCGTACAAGTGGTTATACTTGCATGAGACAAGCCTGCAACTCTCAACAACCCCTACAGAGGCCCATTGAAAGTATAATGTCAGGATGAATCACTGCATGGCATGGCAACTGCTCCACTCAAAACCATAAGAAACTGCAAAGAGTTGTAATGCAGCTCAAGCTATCACACAAACAACCTTCCCCTCCAGTGACTTTGTCCCACACTTAATACTGCCTTGCAAAGAAAACCCTGGCCACACTGTGTTCTGACTCCACCTGTTGGGAAGAAGATTCACAAAGGTGAGATCAAGCACCATCAGATTTAAGGGCAGTTTATTTCCCACTGTTACCAGATCCTAAATAACCTTGACACAAGTAAAATAATGCTGCATTTGCTCTGTTCTAACTAATCTCTCACTGTACTCTGAACTGTGTTTTTACTGCTGTATGATAAGAATTGTCTCGCTAAATTGGTCTCAAAACAAACTTTCACACTGCATTGCAGTGCACCTGACAATAAACTTTATTTGTAGCAGTTACAGCAGTCATTCATAAATTTTTTGGGTGTTCTGGGATGTGTTAATTCTGTGTCCGCTGAATTAAACTGCATTAGTAGGGATAGAAATTAAATGTTGACAATTGAAACAATCTTACCACATTTAGTGTGATCAATTGTCCTGAATCTGGCCACCATCTGACTTTCACTCTCTGCTCTTCAAGCTCAGCTACTTGTCCGTGGGCTAATCTTCCTGTTCCTCTGCACCTAGAAGTCGGGTCATGCAACCCATATGGAAAATAGATCTCAGGTGTCAAGGTCCTGAGGACCCATAACAGGTAGCACTTGGGAGACTTTGACAGATAGCAGTGCTTCAGGCAGTGATTTAGATTCTGCCAAAGCTTATGCCTTTTTTTAAAAACAGTTATTAAACATTGTTGACAATCAGGAACATTTCAAAATCTATCAAAATAGTAAATAATTCTAAATGTGAAAATTGAGACATTTTCTTAAAACATATAGTGCAAGTTAATGTGATAAAATCAGCTTGTTTTTAAATGAATTGGGTGAATCACAGTCCGAAGTTACGTTTTTTTAGACATAGAAGTAAT
The DNA here is from genome assembly GCF_036971445.1 of Narcine bancroftii. Classification (NCBI taxonomy): domain Eukaryota; kingdom Metazoa; phylum Chordata; class Chondrichthyes; order Torpediniformes; family Narcinidae; genus Narcine; species Narcine bancroftii. The sequence continues at coordinate 215,446,352 of NC_091469.1, read as the reverse complement.
TTGTTTTACTTCTTACATTCTATAGCTAGGGAAGCATGCTAGATGCTTCATTTCTGACATTCAGGTGACCTGAAAGTAGAGTGAAAGGCAATGAAGCTAATTATATTAAAGCATTGAATTGCTGTTTATTACGACTTTATGTTTGCATCACAATTGAGAATATTATTTCCAGTTTCAAGCAAAGCAGTGTTTCCTTCAAGTAAAATGCTTGCCTGTGCAATAGAGTTTGTATTCCAACAGGATTTATTTTAATGATTTAATTATTAATGATTTGCTTTTACATGTTATAAAGTGAATGTGGAAATAATATCAATTTGATGGCAGAATATCAGTGTAAATATTTGTATTTTTCAGATAATTTGATTTCCTTTCCCTGGCCAAAGTTGTTTATTTTATTTGAAAGAATTTGCAAGATCTGGCAAAGAACAGTATCAAATAACAATTAGTAATATTTTTCAAGTGATTGTATGTAGCTCTGGTGACCTGCTTTTGTGCTTCATAAAAATATTAATAATTCCTTGATATTATTTGAAGAGCAAATATTTCCAAGTGTTCTGTCTGGTATTTCCCTTTAAACACCAAAAATGGAACAGCTATTCTCAATGCTGCCGTGGAATCCTTATGTGCACTATATGGCTACTCTACTGTCTTTTTAAGTAACAACACTCCAAAGTAGTTCATTGTATCTGAAGTGCTTTGAGTTATTTCTAAATAACATATGGTTTCAAAAATACATGTCTTACTTTAAGATAGCCGTGTCTTCACGCAGGATTATATGCAAAACCAATTGATGATGTTGGCCCTTTGAGTGTGTGCTATTTCTGTTCAGAAGTTAAATAATTGAAACGTGTCACTATTATAAATAGAAAATGCTATATTAATTGATGAACTCCACTCATTCTAATTTTTTTTAAATAAAGCACCATAAAGTGGAGATTTTGTACTTTGAGGACAGTGTAATCATAGTGTTTAAGCCTTGATCAAGAGGGAAGATAAAAAGCACAAAAAATTAACATGTTACCAGAACAGAGGCAAGATATCATGAAATATCATGTAGCTAGGAGAACAATTTTTTTTGACCATGTTTAAATGCCTGGCTTGTATCTTTTCAACATTCTTTATGTTAATTTTTTACCTTAATTTTTCTTTTACTAATAATCATATATAATATCTTGTAATGTGGTTAGTTTAGAGGTTTGAGATGTTCTGCTTTACTATTTTCTTTCCTTTTTTTGCATTATTAGAGGTTTTTTTCTCGAAAAGGTATATACTAATTAGATAAATGGATATGATTTACAATTTATGTTAGTGTTATGTGGAAAGTCTTATTTAGTTTGTGCAGCTGTCCATATCATCTTATTGAATTGTACCTTTATTATTTGTATGTTTTTTATTAAAATTAATAAAAATACTTAAAAAGAAATAAATAAAGACAATGTTTAAATGACGAAGCAAGAGACCAGGTTTTTTGGAGATTAACAGTGAATGTTATTGGAGACATCATGGACAGAGAGCCATCTATGGCTATGTAGCTGTATGGTCAGTTCTGATTGGCTGTTGTCAAGTCATCTTCACCAGACAACAGGTGCAAATTTGCTGACAGGTTTAGATATCTTGGATAAGTAAAATTGCTGATGGTTAATGATGTAGCCACGTGTTAGGTTATAAAATGCTGATCTCTGACAGAACACAAAGCCAACTTGCATGCTTTCAGATCATTTGATGTTGGAACTGGCCTTCCCCCATGGCCCTGTATGAATTCTTGGGTGACGAAGTTCAAGCTCTGACTAAAACCTGTAAAAATGGTATCTATGTGTACTTTAGGACTGTCTGAAAAATGTAATCCTATCAGTTAAGAGATGGTATAACAATTTCAAGTTGTATGTCTGGAAGGCATTTACTGGAAATTTACTGGCTTCAGTCAGATTGTCTCAGTCTTATCGACTGCTAAAATTTTTGTTCATTGGGATATGTACAAGGATAGCTTTTCACAACTATGTGGTCTAAAATTGTAGTTCATTGATAAAAGTCATCAATCTACCTTCAAGCAAAAGTGAAAAGTTAATGCTTTGTTACTTGGAAATTTGAGAGAAGTTATCGAATGTGGAACAGTGACTGCATTTGTTTTGTAAACAAGTAGTTCATTCTTTTTTGACCTAACAGAGATTTTGATCATAAAAATTATAGATTAGAATAGAGATGTACATTTTTTGTTATGTATTTAGCAGGTTGCAGCCATCAGATCTGTGGCAACACAACTATTTCAAAGACTCAGCAAGGAAGGGTGGCGTCGAACAGTGGTAGTATAAGGAGACTTGACAGTTAAGGGGACAGATAGGATATTGTATGGCCACAAATAAAGATGCTAAGACAGTGGGTTGCCTCCTGGGTGCCAGGATCAATGAACAGTTGCAGAACATTCACAAGGGGGAGGAGCAGCCAGAGCTAGTTGAACCTATTCTTACCAACAGCACCTGTAGAATGAAAAGTGGGAGTTAGGAAAGAGGCTAAAAAGCAGGATCTCAGGAGGAGTAATCTCTGGATTACTCCTGGGGCCACATGAGAGCAAGGGTAGGGAGAGAAGTAAGGCCCAGTGAATGGTTGATGAGCTGGGGCCGTGAAAAGGAATTCAGGGCCTTGGATCATTAGGGTCTATTCTGGGACGTGGTGGCCTGTCAGAGGGACAGGTTGGCTCTGAACTGGACATGACTAATATCCTGGCAGAGAGATTTGCCAACACTACTCAGGAGGATTTAAAATAGATTGACAGGGGTATGGGGGCCAGAGCAAAGATGAGGCAGATGAGAAGATGGGGAAAATACTGCAGTCAAATAGAGCAAGAGTTGGTAGGCAAGATGGGCAGGTGCATGGCTCGGAGAGCGTAAAGAACAGTGATTTAAACTGATTTCAATACTAAAGCCTTAACGAGTAAAATAGTCTATCACAGGATATGGATTAGCTGGGGGTCTGGGATATTATAGCCATACCAGAGGAAGGCTGGGCTGGCAGTTTAATGTTCCAGCATACAGCTACCACAGGTGTGATAAAGGTGCAGGTGAGAGAGGAAGAGGAGTTGCCTTTTTGATAAAGGAGCATATAGCATCAGTGCTTAAAAAGGATATCCAATCAGACTTCATGGGTACAACTTTGAAACAAGAAGGGAATGATAACTTTGGTGTTAAATTTTCAGCTCCCATGTAGTCAGTGGGAAATTGAGACTAGATGTGTTAAGGGGATATTATTTAGCTATAAGAATAATATAGTCATATCAGAGGGAGATATTAACACCCCTAATATTGACTGGGTCATCCATAGAGCAAAAGGCTTGGACAGGATGGAATTTGTTCAGTGTGCCCAAGAAAATTTCCCGGATCATTATATTGTGGGCCCTACTAGAGAGTGGGCAACACCTGCTCTTGGGAAATGAGATAGTGAAGTGAAGTTTAGGAAGACAGCTAGGGCTGGTTGTACTATCAAGGTCCTGAATTGGGACCAGTTTTGGAGAGATTAAGTGGGAAATTAAAAATTGATTAGGAAAGTGTTTGCAGGCAAGGGGTTGGGAGGCAAGTGGGGGCCTTTATAATTGAGATAACAAGAATTTAAAAATGGCATGTAGTTGTTGGAATGAAGAGCAAGCTGGCATGCTTAGGGAACTTTGGTAGATGAAGGATATTGAAATGCAGAAAGAAGGAGCCATGCATCAAAGTGGCAGTTTAAATCAACCAAATCTCTCAGTGACCTTCAGGGATATAGGAGTAGCAATAGGAACTTGAGATGGATAGGCAGGTTCAAGAAAAATTGCAATAGATTCTGCAGGTGCATTAGAAGTAAAAGGTAGCTCGAAAGAAATTTGGCCTCATTAAAGATAAGCATGGTGGTCTTTGGCTGGAACTTCTGGAGATGTGTTGGATTTTAAATGAATATTTCTCCAGTCTTTACTGTGGAGAAGTTAAGAGAATTGAAGCAAATGTGTCGCAATGTCTTGGACTGTGTCTGGATTACCAAGCAGCAGGTGTCCTTGGAATGAATCACGATACATAAATCCCCAGGGCCTGACCAAGTGCATCCTTGGATCTTGTGGAAAGCTAAGGAAGAAACTGTTCAGTCCCTTGCCGAGATATTTGTATTATCTTTGGCTACAATTCAAGTTCTGGAAGACTGAAGAATGGCTAATGTTATACTGGTTTTTTTTAAGAAGAGCAGCAAAGACAAGCCAGGGAATTAGAGACCAGTGAGCCTGACATCAGAAGTCAGAAAGGTGTTGGCGGGCATTTTGAGGGACAGGATCTACCAGTATTTGCCTTGACGGGGGCTAATTCCAGATATTCACCATTGCTTTGTGTGTGGGAGATCATGTCTCATGAATTTGGCCTAGTCTTTTAAAGAGGTGAGCAAGAAGATAGATGAGAGTTTGGTGATTAATGTTGCCTTTATAGACTTTAGCAAGGCTTTTTTTACAAGTTCCTGCATGGTAGGCCAGTCAGGAAGTTGAGATTGCATGGAATCCAAGATGAATTGGCCAATTAGATTCAAAACTAGCTTGGAGGAAGGAGACAGAAGTTTGGAATGGAGGGTTGCTTTTCCGATTGAAGACTTGTAACCAGTGGCATGCCATAGGGGTCAGTGCTGGATTCACTATTGTTTGTTTTGTATCTTAGCAATTTGGATAGCAATGTGGTTAACATGGTTATTAAATTGGTCTTATAGTGGACAGTGAGGAAGGCTATCTAAGTTTACAACAGGATATAGATCATTTGGGAAGTTGGGCCAAGAAATGACAAATAAGAATTTAACTCTGAGGAGTGAAAATGCTGGGAAGTCAAACTAGGATAGGACTTGCTAAATAAATGCAAAGGCCTGGAGAGTGTTGGAGAAAAGAGAAACTAAGAAGTACATGTGCTTAGCTGGCTCAAAGTGGTGGACATGATGATGAAGAAAATGTTTGACTAGTTTGCCTTTATTTGGCAAGTTATTATTAACAAATGGTGGGACATCATGACACAACTCGAAAAGTCATTGCTGAGATCATGACTGGAGTACTGTGTGCATTTCTGTTCATGCAGCTTTCAGTTGAATGTTGTTAAGTTGGAAAGGGTGCAGAAGAGCTTCAAAAGGATCCTGCCAGGATCTGAAAACTTGAATTAAAGGTGTGTAAGAGGTGAGAAATTTAAGAAATACTTGAGAGGGAACATTTGCAATTGGAGAGTAGTCTACATTTGGAACCAGCAGCCAGAAGAAATTATAAAAGAGAGTACAATTTCAAGATTCAAAAGACCTTTTCCATCCATATTTCTGAATAAGGAAGGGTTAAAAAGGATATGGACCAAATACAGGTAAATTGGATGAGCTCAGAGGGTAAACTTGGTCTGCATGGATAAGTTAAGATGAAGGGTCTGTTCCCTGCTGTGATTATGATTTATTGAGAATGTATTGTTTGGATAAATTTACTTTAAATTCTCTAACTTCTCTATCATCAATTACTCAGAATTTTCCATTAACATTTTTATTTTTTGAGGAAATTACTGATATGACTTTTGCACCTGTCGACAAAGAATATTACGAGACAGCTGGCAATGTCAGTGGAGGGGACATTGGTTGTCAGCTGCAGAATCCTGGCAAGCAAGATAAAGGGAAGCTGACAAGTTAAGTTTGCAGCCCTCAGCAACAACTCAGAATTATTGTTCTGTGATTGCATTATGCCAATGTTAGGTGGTCATTTTCTATTTATTACCTATGCACATGTAGTGAGTTTGTCGTGATAGAAATAATAGTGATAAATCTCTGAGATTTATGATCAGAATACAAGTATATTCTTTGTATCACTGACCCAGCTGAAATTTGCAGTCAATGGGGCAGTACATTAAGTTTCTTTTTATCCACTTCTAACCCACCTGCCTTTCCATGTCTTTACTGAACTTGGACGCATCCGCGCAAAAGAGAGATACATCCGTGTGGGATAAAGCTACATCTTCTTCACTCAGCATAATTCATTGTCATCCTAAGCAAGGAGAATGATATAATAAACTTTTTTTTAAAATAGCCTTTTTGATGAATAAAACTGCATTCTTTTAAGTGCCAACCACATGGAAAAATTGGTTTATCTCTGCAGATTGTTATTTTTAAAAAAATAATTTGCTGGTAGAATTGCTTCTAATGTGAAATTGTACCAGAAATATCTATTTGTATTTAATAACTGGACAAATTTATTTTGTGTCAAGTAGACACCAAGTGGCCTTTGCAATTTTTCTCTCCCCATTTCCTCCCTTACTCAACATTTATTGGAGCTTTTTCGTGCAGCTTGCAATCGTCATGGAACACCTTCATCATAAATCTGAGTGCATGAATCAACTTTGTACTTTTATCTTTAATTGAGGAGATGTTCTGCTAATATCAGAGGAGGGAAATGGAAATCTAACATGGAGTAAATCTAATGGGCATCTTCAGAATTCTGAATACCTTATAGATACCTTACGAAGTCCACGCAGTTTGGTACACTCACAAGTTAAGCTTTTCCTTGCCATTAACAGCTGACATATTCATCGGTTTGGTGCTTCATGTGATGTTACATCTGGTAAACCTCCATAAGCAACCTTTCTGGCTGATGTATGGAAGAATCTTTGGCAATGACAGCAGCTGCCGCATATTTTGAATCATTTATCTCTGTGCAATGAAGGTTATGGTTTGCTGTAAATGAGGATGCATTTCAGCAATATTAGGGTGTTCAGATTTACTTATATCAACAAAAAGAAAATAATAGAATAATAAAAAATTGCACTTTAATCCTCCATTGCTTTTCTTCTTGAATGACATTATTCATAGGTTTAAATATCCCAGCACTATATCAGTAACTCCTATGCGGCAATGGATCTGTATGAGCTTTGTCTTAGTATTTTAGTCCTGATCCTTACCTGACTCCTCCATAAAATAATGAATATATGGGCAAGACACCTCCATTGTAATTCCATGGCAGGGATGAAAGTGTCAGATTAAACTTGCCCCTGTGCTTTGTAGCTCTGTTGCCCTTTTTCCATTAGATGGACTTCTTTATCAGGACTAAATGCAAGGGGATTCCTCCCTTGCAATTGATCTCCATTCTTTTCTTTCTCTAGCCAAATTTGTAATAATTAAAGACTGAAGTAAAACATGAAAATCTGGAGATGCTGTGATTGTAGTAAAAGAACAAAAATCCTGGAGGAACTCAATAGGTCTAACAGTGTCCATCAGAGGTAAAAATATATGATCGACATTGCAGGCTTGAGCCCTTCTTCAAGGTAAAAATCAGGCAGGTGCCTGAATTAAAAGGCTGGGGAGAAGCAGGGGATAAGCACAGACCCAACAGACAAAAGGTGGTATTAGAAGAGGAAAGGTGAGAATTGATTGGGGGAGGAGGTAGTTCTATGACTGCAGAGCTGGAGCAAAGGAGACAGAGAAAAATGAAAAGACAGAGACGGAGCTGGAGGAGAGAAGAAATAAGAATAAATGGGGGTGGGGGGAATGCCTAACAGAAACCAGAGAAAGTGATGTTAATGCCATCTGGTTGGAGGGTGCCTAGATGGAATATGAGGTGTTATTCCTCCAATTTGCAGGTGGCATCAGTCGAGTGGTACATGAGACCACGGATTGACATGTCAGCATGGGGACAGGGTGGGGAGAAAGGCCATGCCTGCTTTTTTTGTTGGCTACGTGAAGCAATCCATGCTACAAGGCTATACAGGAAAGGCTTCTCAACTCTTCATTAATGACTACTTTGGTGCAGGCTCATGTACCAATGATGAGCTCATCAACTTTATCTACTTTGCTGCCAACTTCCACCTGATCTCAAATTCACTTAATTCATCTCTAGCAACACTCTCCCTTTTAATGATCTTTCTGTCTCCATCTAGGGAGGCAAATTCTTGACAGACGTTTTCTACAAACCCACCAACTCCCACAGCTACCTCGACGACACCTCTTCCTGCCTTATGTCCCCTGGAAGGATTCCATTCCATTCTCATAATTCCTCCAACTCTGTCACATCTGCTCCTAGAAGTAAGTTTTCCATGTCAGATAATCTGAGATAGAACATAGAACAATACAGCACAGTGCAGGCCCTTAGCCCCTCAGGGTTGTGCCGACCCATATATCCTTTCCTAAAAAAAGTATTAAACCCTCCCTATCGCAAATCTACTATTTTTCTTTCATCCATGTGTCTGTTTAAGAGTCTCTTAAATGTCTCTAATGTTTAAACTTCCACCATCCCCAGCAAGGCATTCCAGGCACCCATGGCAATTCACTACTTGTGTGATGATGCAAGGACTGGCTCCTCACCCGACTCCGCCCCCACATATCCCGATATAAACCCTATATCCCCGCCAAAACCCCAGTTCAGTCCAAATATCGTGTGCTATTCTTACAGATTAAAAATGTATTGTACTCTCTCTGGTCTTGAGTGCTCTCAGTCGCGCTACAATTTTATTCATTAAGATAAAAGATGGAAGCCATGTTGAAGCCCCAGATGCTCCCAATCGACCTTCTGTCCCCAGATGCCCCAGAAGAATTTGCATATTGGCTGGATTGCTTCCAAATGTATCTGTCAGCCACACAAACGGTCTACTCAACAGATGAGCTAAAGAGGTCGGCGCTCCTCTCCTGCATCAGGCCTAAAGAATTCCCAATCATCAGGGACTGTACAACTTATGCAGCAGCTGTCAAAAAGCTAAATGAGGCCTCAGAATGTTGACCAAGCACAGCAGAAGCAACAGCCTGTTGAGTGAATTGAAGATTTTCTCCTCATCCTACAAGCGCTCACGAGGAACTGTGGGTACGAGGACGGCACAGCCCAAGAAAGGGAAGATGAGCAGATCCAGGACGCTCTTGTCACTGGCGTGCAGACCAAGTACATAAGGCAGCGGTTGCTGGAGCAAGGCAGCGCAGCGCTGTCTGACAACGTAATGCTGGCCAATTCACTGGAGAAGGCCCAGCTGGGAGCTGATAACTTGGAAGGATCTGCCTCCTGGAGGAGCTTCACATGCTGCATCAGCCCTGACAGCGATGGCCTCTGGTGCTAAGGGATACTTCTTCTGTGGTCATCAGCAACACCCAAGAACTCTTACGTTCAGCTAAAGACTCCATCTGCTCCGCTTGTGGTAAGGGGGGGCACTGGGTGAAGGTCTGCAGGGCATGGATGAACCGCACCTTGTGGTCCCCACCATCTTACTTGCATGAGGATCTGAAAGGGAGAGCAACTCCAGCGAGGGAAATGACAGTGTCTGCGGAGTCATGGCTGCAATGGTGTTGGACCAGGAGATACCACACCAACTGAACAATTCCATGATGAAGGTGTAGGTTAACAGGCATGAACTGAAGTATTTAATTGACTCTGGCTCAACTGAGAGTTTTATAGACACAGAGACAGTCCAAAAACTTAATCTTAAAGTGTATCCATCTAATTTTTAATCTTTTTTACGTCCCACATGCAGTCTGCAAATATTCAAATATTATGGTTCATTTATCTTTGCAAGAGGAGGAGTTCTGTAGATTCAGAATGTATGTACTTGAGAATTTGTGTGTGCCAGTTCTTGACTTCTTGTGTCACTCTAAAAACATGACCCTGGCGTATTCTGGTCCTTTCACTCCCATTGTGGTTCGGAACGGAAGGTCCCAAAACTCTGATGCCATTTGCTGTCTCTCCACATTGAATATAGATCCACCTCCTCTGTTCCCCAACCTGAGCTCCAATTGCAGACCAATTGCTACAAAAAGCAGGCGCTACAGCGTGGAGGACCAGGCATTCATCAAGGCTGAGACACAGCGACAGCTTGATGAGAACATTATCGAGTACAGTGCCAGCTCCTGGAGAGCTCAGGTGGTTGTGGTAAAGGGGGAAGAAATGTCCAGCTATTAATTGACTATAGCCAAACTATTAATCGTTTTACACTCCAGGATGCATACCCCCTCCCTCGCATTTCGGACATGGTGAACAAAATTGTTCAGTATAAGGTTTATTCATCCATCCAGTTGCTCATCTGTTCTGAGGACTGTCCCTACACTGCTTTTGAGCTAACGAGAGACTCTATCAGTTCCAGAGGGTTCCCTTCGATATCACAAATGGGGTCTCAATCTTCCAGAGACATATAGACCAAGTGGTAGATGAATTTAAGTTGAGAGCCACCTTCCCCTACCTCAACAATGTTACCATTTGTGGCCACTCTCTGGAGGACCATGATGCCAACCTCCAGAATTTTCTCCATGCAACTAAGGCCTAGAATCTCACTTAAAACTCCAGTAAGTGTGAGTTCATGGCTAAACGCCTAGCCATCTTGGGCTACATGGTGGAGAATGACATCATTGGCCCTGACCCCAACAGGATGCATCCCTTGTTAGAACTTCCAATCCCTTGGACCATGAAAGCTTTGAGGAGGTGTCTGGGCTTCTTCTCATATTATGCCCAGTGGGTCCCTCAATATGCAGACAAGGTTCGTCCCCCTTAGAAACCACTTCCTTCCCACTGACAGCTGAAGCTCAAATGGCTTTCAACTACGTCCGAGGCCACATTGTGAAGACCACCATGCATGCGGTGGACAAGAATGTGCCTTTCTAGGTGGAAGGTGATGCCTCAGATTTAGCCCTGGCTACGACTCTTAATCAGGCTGGTAGGCTGGTTGCATTTTTTTTCGAGGACCCTACAAGGTCACAAGCTTCGGAATCCATCAAAATTAAAAATAATAAAATCACTCAGTGGAGGATCGAACTCTCCACCTACAACTATGATACAGTCTACCGACCTCCAGATGCCCTCTCCAGCCACCCCTCAACCAGAGCTGGATCACCCACACCCCGAGGTCCCAGAACCACAGGAGGATCAGGAAGTCCAATGCCTGCCTACACTACGCCTCCAGCCCTTCGTTCCCTTCTCCCCAGCTCTTTTCTTCCCTTCTCCCCAACCTTTTTCTTCCCAGCTCTTTTCTTCTCTTCTCCCCACCCCTTTCCTTCCCTTCTCCCCAGCTCTTTTCTTCCCAGCTCTTCCCTTCCCTTCTCCCCAGCCCTTTTCTTCCTTTCTCCCTGAGTAAGCTTTTCATTAGGTAGCATAGGGAATATAATGTTAAAATGGTGTGAACGCAAGTGATTTGGATAGTGTGTGTCTGTGGGGGGGGGGGGGGGGGGGCGGGGGTGGTGGAAGGGCACGAACAGCTATATGTAAGTGCATAAGAAAGAAAAGAAGGCCATTTAGTCCTTTGTAGGGACTTCACCACTCAATATCATTTCCCACACTAATCCTGTAATCTTTATTTTCTTTAACGTCCAAAAAAAATCTGTTGTTATTTGACTTGAATATGATTAGTAACTGAGGTCCAACAGCTCTCTGGAATGGAGAATCTGAAAGATTGACTATCATTTGAGTAAAGTCATTTCTTCTCAGTTCATTCCTGAATTTTTCACCTTTGACTTTCAGACCATGATGCCTAGTTCCAGACATACCAACACCCCATCAAGCCACATGAGACTTTTGTACATTTCTTCAAGATTCAGAATGTACACCCTATCTGGTTAATCTATCCATCCCTATTCCATGAATTAATCTAGTGAATTTCATCAAACTCCCTTTATGGCAATTATATCCTTCCTTGTACACCATTGGAAAAGGAGGCAAGTTTCGTTAGGTCTTTATTAAATGAAAGTAGCACATCTTTACTTCAGTACTATAATTCATTGGCCCTAAAGTATATATAATTTAAACAGAAGAACTTTCAATCTTTTTCCATTTCTGTTCCTGTCAAGCTCACCATGATGTATCTGGTAAGGACATGAAATTTTATGTGTCATTTCTTCCTGCTTCAGGGATCTTGCTACTGATAAGTGTTATCATAGCACTCTTACAGCCACTGCTACCAGAGTCTTCTGAAGGAAGCCAACCTTGGGAGGTCTCTGTAATGCCATTCTAAATAACCAAATAGCACTTTATGTGCTGGTGGTTAGAGAAAAGTTGAAATCTGATTTCTACGCCTTTCATAGTCTTAGAAGCTAACCTGCAGAGCATAATTATGACAGACATTTGAAATTTCTATGACCATATTTTTTGACAAGCAGTAATTTTATATCTTTCTTTGTGTATCTCTGGGATGTATTCAGTGTATTATGTACGAGTGTGAATAGATGTGCATGCGTGGATGGGAAATGCATGCATGCATCTGTTACGAAATCATTTTAGAACTCTATTTTGTTAAAGTTTAAAGTTTTTGCATCGTTTGCACTTCTGGTTGGTTAAACCACAGAAACAATATATAATGATGGAGCAGCAGTAGATACGAGACATTCACCACATTCTAGTGTGTGCACATTGTTTTTTAGTATTAACCCAATTTCATACAACTGTACCTATACCTGAACTTTTTGGTTGAGCACTGGCTTCATTGGGATATCTTCATATTCTATTATCATCCTTGTGTTTGTAACTAGCAATTTTGGAGTATTTTCATTTGCCACCTGCTTGCGGGATCTCTTGAATCTGCAGTACAATCTATGGATCATAACGGTTAGTTACTTTAATCCTCTGGCGGCTACAACAATTTCTGAAAGAAATAATTGATTTGAAATTTGTTCATATAAGTTTTCTGAAAAATTCAACAAATTTCTATTACCTATAGCATTATATAAAACATTCTCGTATCATTGTTTTAACAGTGTTCTGTGATGAGAAAAATAAAATTTGCTGGAACTGGGGTGCACAGGTGATCAAAACGGGATATTTCAGTTAGAGAAATAATTATTTCATAGAAAGTTTCATTGCAATTAAAGAGCAAATACAATGCACTAAAATATAAATGTTCTTTACCTATAAATTTATTCTTACCATAATCGAAAGATACACAATGCTTTTGATTTAACCAGAAGCGGAATTTCAAACCTTTCGGGTTTTCTTAGTACAATATGGAAAATATGACCTTGAGTTTACAAAGAGAAACATTGTTGTGATGTGAAATTCACCCCAATGTCATTCAACTGTAAGCAATGTGTTTATCTTTCCAACATGATTTTAAACTCATAGTTTGAAAAATTAGTGGTCATTGGTTACTTATGGAACAGTAAACTAATGCTATTTCCCCTGGATTCACATTACTTATTGGGTGATCACACTCAAACTACATTCTTTGCAAGTCTATTATACATCACTCTTCAGCATCATTATTTACTCTCCAGATTGGTTGTGCATATTTCCACATAAAACTGATTTCCAGTGAATATTTGTTGAAAACTAACACACCTTTTGCTGATACACATTTAAACCAAAAATCAATGTCAGGGGACACCACATTTACTACAGTAAGCACATGGGTGAAAATAAAGAAGGGTTCATCAAATTTGAGACCCAAACTTTATAGGAACCCATATTTGGAGCTATACTTTTCTGAGGATGTACATTTACACAAGCTACATTTCACCAATATTGTGTGTAATGAGATCCGATACCACATGTGCAACCTTGCACCTGGCTAGATTCAGGTCAGAGACACCATCTTGGCTTCAGGATCATTCCAACCAGTTACCACTGTGAATCCTCTCTAAGGAAAAGATTGCTGTCGCATCCCTACTGAATCACAAGACTCAATGGCCCATGATGCAGAAAATGAAGAAAAAACATTCAATATAGTGTGAAGAGGCTCAAGTCTATTTGCAGGGAACCTATACAAGTCCAGTATTTGTGGTGGAAGGAGCACACCACTTCATAAATTGCACACTTATTTCACACGTCAAGCAACTCTTGTAATAGTCATAGATTCAGTTGGACCCACATTGGTCAGCCACCTCAAAACCTCTTCAAAATGGAGTGGAAAAATCAACATTGATTCAAGGGGCTACCTATAAAGAAGGTGAATACCACAGCTCGCTGTTTGTTGCTCATTGCTATAATAGGAAAGTAACCTCAGCTCTATGTTCAAGAAGCAAAAGTTTTGTTGTCTTTTCCTCCAGCCTACAGAATAAGGCAAATGGGGCAAGATGATTTAAGAGTCATTATCCACCAGTTATACAAGGTCTCTTCATGAATCTTGGAGCATATTTCCTCCCCTCTATTAAGTGTTCTTTGTGCATTAGCACTCTATAATTGGTGATAGTAGAGCCTTGTGTTGCATGCAAGATCCTTTTAAGGATGGCAACCGAGATCTCAGATACATGGCTAAGTGCTGGCAGCTGAGATATCATTTGAACCAGGGAGATGGTTACACATTTACACATGACATTGCAGCTTCATGCAACCAGCGCACCTCAGCACACCAAAATGGTAGTAAATACATTTCTTGTATTTACCATTGGAATTTGTTTGTAATAGCATTGAAGCCACAGTGTTCAAAGTTCAGATTTATTGTCAGAGTACATACATGACATCACATACCACCCTGAGATTCTTTTACCTCTGAGCCAGGCAGAATTCTACTTTTTTTTTTACAATTCACTATTTTAATACTGACATGAGCAGTAAAGTCCAGAACTCTAGATATTAGTATCTATATTCCATGCTCTTCCACAGAAAGCATTTCAAAAAACCAATTTAACATCAGCTTTTACTTTTATTTGAATTTTTTTTTTCTTGCTCTATGTGTATGGCCCGAACAACTGTGTACATCAAGGACATTCCTCTAATATCTCTACTTCGATAGTTCAGAATTGATGGCAGTGCACTTGGCAGATGCACATAATACAGATGAGAGAGAAAGTTGAAATTTTATTCAGAATGAGGAAATTGGAATTTCAAGGATTAAAATGGAACATGGGTGGTTGAGGCAAGATTAGCTTGGAGATGAGGGGTAAGTAAAATTTTTAAAAGGAACAGTGGGTGATCCACATGCTTGACTTGGGCACTGATCAGGTATGTCTGTACCTTTTTAGTAGCACAGAATGCATTGTTTCTCCACTGAAAATAGTTCTTTTATGCTTGGAGGAAACTTGAATAAATTTGATAATCCATGCAATGTTTAGCAAATGGGTTTATGACTGAATTCGTTTTGCCTCACACAAAATTGTTGCACCACAGTAGAGAATTTCTCAGCACATGGTAAAGATTGTTTTTATTTTTGTGTATTATTTTTCTTTTGTTCAGATCTGTTCAGTTGCCTCATTGCAGGAAGGATGTAATAGCTTTAGAGAGAGGATGTGTCCTGGATTGGAGATGTGTCTTATGAGACATGGTTAACAGAGCTTGGTCTTCTCTCTTTTGGAATGAAGAAGGATGAGGGGTGGCTTAATAGAGGTCTTTAAGATTATGAGAGGCATAGATAGGTTGGATAACCAGCATCTTTTTCCCAGGGTGACAGTACCAAATACCAGAGGATATCTAATAAGGTGAAGGGTGACATCAGGGGTAAGTTTCTTACATAAAGAGTAGTGGGTGCCTGGAATGCATTGCCAGGGGTGGTGGTGGAGGCTGGTACAGTAGGGACATTTAAAAGACTCTTGGATAGGCACATGGATGCAAGAAAAAAGGAGGGTTATGGGTGTGAGGTAGGGAAAGTTTATATTGTTGAGTAGGTTTATATAGGTTGGCGCAACACTGTGAGCCAAAGGGCCTGCACTATGTTCTCTGCGTATACGTGATGCCATTTCTTTTTCTTTTGCCTTTTGGTAAATGACTAGAATCTAGGGATTTTTTAAATAAATTCCTCATTTGTCATCTGTAAATTTTTTGTAGTTCATTTCAGTGTCATGTATGATTTTATTGTTTTTGAATACCATAGATCCCTTTTGGATGACAGCAAGCTGAAAGCTATGATGGAATAAAACAAGTTTATTCTGCAGAGCTCACTAAATCTTTGTAAACAAGTGTTCTCATGGATAATGACACTAACCACAAATTATGATAATTGAATGAGTTTGTTCTAGACCTCCTCTAGGGTTGCTGCAAAAATAGTAAATCACTCTCTAAAAATTAATCAAAATGTAAATTTTATCCATTGCATTTTTATTTTCAAAGAAGGAGAACAGTATCATATGTTTTGCTTTCTCTATAGAATTGTTAATATTTCCAGAAAATATTTTTGGCGCCAATGATATGGGAGAAGAAATTCTCCCTTTTAAAGCTAAGATTTTTATTTCATCCCCCAATAGGTCATAACAGGAACCAGCTGTTATGTAACCTCGGAATAATAAAAGTCTGTTTCAATTATGTGCATTGTTCAGTTGAAAATTATAGTGCTACATTATTCCAATAGAAAAAAAGATTGTAATCATCCAAAGATATGATTGACATATGTGTGAAATTAATATGCACCATTTTGAAGATTAGTAACATTAAAATATCTTGTTTTTCATTTTGTATACTTTCTTATACTTTGATCTTAAATTGACTGTAGAATTTATCAAAATCCCTCAGAGTTTAAAAATCCTTTATTCCGCTGTGTCCCTTATAATTGGTGCAGAAGTTTGAACTTTACAAATTATGTATTTCAGACATTGAGAAAGAAGGGACTAAATGGGTGTGACAGCCCAGACCCAGACGCAGACGATTCAGTGGGTCACAGCCCTGAGTCTGATGAGAAGTGCAGAAAAATAAATGAAGATATTGATCTAATGATCAGCAGGCAAAGATTGTGTGTAAGTACAAGGGCCCTCCTTTATTTTTACTTTTGATATTTCTCTGAATCTGGCAGGCATTGAACAAGAAAGAAAACAAAGGCTGTGACAGCCCTGATCCCGACTCCTCTTATGCGCTCACCCCACGCACTGAAGAAAAATACAAAAAAATTAATGAAGAGTTTGATAATATGATCAGGAATCATAAAATACCTGTAAGTACCGTGAGTTAGATGGCTGCTCTGCTAATAACTGATGAGGTAATTTACCCTTTCAGTGCAGGTTTCTTGCATATAAATTACATCTCAGTCTATTAATATGTAGGGTATAAACAAAATACTTGAAAATTGGATAATAACTAACATACGCCCTTTAAAGCAGTTAGTTATCATCTCATTAAAATAGTTTCATGTGCCCTTTGACCTGCATCTTTGAATATTTGAATATAATTTAAAATATTTGAGCTGTGAGAATCTAAAATTAATAATAAAATGATCAACAAATTCTACAAACACCAAGTCTACCTTTAAAATATTTGAACTTCAATATACCATGATGAATATAACAACCAAGAATAAAAAAGACTTCAAAGAAAACCACAAAGGAAGTGACAGACAAGGAATTATATATTCCGTGTGAAAATCAGATTATACTGATCCATAGATAAGATGTGCTCTCCCAACTAGAACATGCACAGCCAACCTGTTTGAGTAACAATTTCTTACGTTTCATTGGACAGAATATTTAAGTGAAAAGATTCTAAAACGTCATTGATACTTTTTGTTCATCAAAACACGTCTCTCCAAAACACTGTCTCATTATACATACATACTAATAATCATGGAGTTTTCATTGGGATACATTTTTTATAATAGTAAGAAAGCAATTTTTTTTTAATAATTTGAATTTATTTAAGTACATTTTTGCAGTGAAGATTTCACCATCATATTGTGAAATACATATACATACATCTAAGAAATGACTCGTGACTAATTAATGTTCCATCTCTCAAAAATGAACATTTCTCTTCCCAACTGTTTTCTTACATCACTTTAATTTTGATTCTTTGTGAATCTCAAAACTCAGTTCCTTTTCTGCTCACTCCTCATGTCACTTAAAGGACAGTTGATCAATAATTGTAAAGGCCAGAAATGATGGTGAGCACCTGCTGCAATGCTCTGGTAATTTGCCAACTTACAACTTTCTGATTCAGGTTTCATTATTGTAGTTCCTTATCCTCCTCCATTCCATGTCCTTGTAACTCACATAATGGTGGTCATAAAATCCGGTTCTGTGTGGCAGATTTCAGTGCTATATCGTGCTGCAGTGCCATTTATCCAAGTGCAGCGTGGCACCATTTCAAATTTAATTTTATACATACAGCTCACTAACAGGACCTATCAGCCCATGAGCCTGTGCCATCCAATTACACCCAGTTGACCTACAACCCCTGGTACATTTTGAATGGTGGGAGGAAACCGGAGCTCCTGGGCAAAAGCCATGCAGACACGGGGAGAATGTACAAACACCTTACAGACAGTGCAGAATTCGAACACCAATCCCTGGCACTGTAACAGCATTGCGCTGACCGCTACACCAACTGTGCCGCCTATTCACTGGACGAAGACGACTTCTTCAAATTTCTAACCTAGATTTAAACAGATGTCCTTGATTTTTTTAAAAATACCTCAAATGGCATCCATTTTCATTTACAACAAAAATGTTGAAAATAACTGAGGAAATGTATTTTCACACACAGCACATTTCCCATCCTTATTCCCCAACCGCCATTGTGCAGATGAGAATTTTAGAGGTTATAGGTACCAACCAGAGGAGTGCACTTTTTCATTTAATTGCCTTTATTGGCTTACCAAACATTTGTCTGGTTTGTAGCACAAAATAATTGTTTCAAGTCGTGGCTGTGACTTGCACAAAGCCATGGTGCATTTTACGTACTGATATTATTATCCTGTAAACTATATCCTATAAAATACACAAATGACATGCCTATGACTCTATAACTGCACCCTTTAAAAAAAATTCATTAAACTAGTCTGATTGATCAATTATTTTTGTTTAATATTAAAAGTAAAACATTATCTCAAAAATGCAAAGTTTGCATCTAAAAATGAAACCTGATACTGTATTCAAAGGGTTAAAGCTAACTGCTTGCTGTGTAGAGAGTCAGTCTGCATGAAATCCTGTTGATGAAATTCAAACACTTTGTGTGCTGGGGTGATTTAACAGGATTAGAAAAATTGCTTTGCATCCCGTCAAGAACATTCTATTTTTCTGCCTTAACACTAAGCTATTTTATTGACAACTAAACCAAAACCTCAACACATATAGCCATTCATATGCCTAGCCAGAAAACCTGAGAGAAATAACATAATTTATGCATGTGCATATTGTTGCATGAATGAAGGGCTTTACCATGATGGCCACCTTGTAATAGTGTGTGACCTGCTAAAGTGGGTTTCATATTTTCTTTACTTTTAAATCTACGGTTCTGATCATGATAAGCCAAATAGTTTTTTTTTTCTTAACACAATGATATAATTGATCCAGAATTTTATTTTTGATCTTAAATTCAATGTGAGGTTCGAAATATGCACAAAAAAATTATGGCAGTGTGATTTTAAAATGATGGTATAAAGTTGGTTTCACGGCTTCCAGCATTAGTGTAACAGTTCATGTTATGATCAGAGTGGTTAAAAGAGAGCAGAGTATCCCAGTCCCAGTACGAAATGCAATCATTTCAAACTGGAAGGGTGGCACCGTCAAAATGGCAGCCTGCTAAAAGGTGGTGCAGCGTCACCATTTCAAACTGCCTTACCCACAAAAGGGTGGGTACTGAGGCAAGGTGAAATGGCAAACTGCAGCGAAGCCATAATAATAAATGAAAATAAAGAGTTAAATGTCTGAATGGTCTTGGGGAACAGCTTGTAATGCTTAAACAATAAAAATGATAGCAAGTCAAAACTACAGAATGAAGCTGGGATGGCAGATAAAAATGTGTGCGAGGCAATAACTCAAAACTTTTTGCAATATCCTTTTATACCCCTCCTCACCCAATCCACTTAGGTTTTCCCAGTGATTTCAATAGCAGACTGTAGAGAATTGGAGTGTGCCTTTTCTAATGCTATCCTGAGCTGTAAATCAATTCTTCACACACTGTGTACTTTTTATTCTTTCCTTGTGAAATTAAACCTTTTTTTTTTCTGCTCAGTATCCACAAAGAAACTTTAAGTGAATATTTTTATAGTCCTCTAACTCACTGAAACACTGTATCGTGAATGAAAAAAAAACTTCCATATATAAAGCACCTTCCATAAACTCAGGGTTTCTCAATGTGCTTTACAGACAATGAATTCCCTTTGAAGTGCATTCCCTGTGCATTCTAACAAATGTAATGACTAATTTGTCCATAGCAGATGCAGTGATTCAATGATCCAAAAGTAACATACTACAGAGGCAGGGATATCTGAAACCTATACAAAAGAAAAATATATGCTGGGGATGGCAGCCAAGCAGCAGCTTTGGAGATGTAGCCATTGTTAATATTTCAGGTCCATTAATACTGACTCTCTCCAGAGATGTTGCTTGACATGCTTTTACACTTTCTGTTCATGTATATGATTTAAATATATTTAAAGGATAATCATTGGCCAAGGTTCCAAGGATAACTTTTCTGACATCCTCCAAGAGCATATACCTGCATCTGGAAGAGTACACTTTATGAACGTCTTGTGAAAGACACTACCTCCAACAATGTAGCATGCCGTCAGGTAGAAAGAATATCATGCTAGGTGTTTGTGTTTGTGTCTCTGGAGCATAATTTCAGGCTACAGTCTTCTAAATCAAAGCAAGAATGCTACCCATGGAGTCACCCCACTTGACTGAGGTATTTCCTTGACTTTTGTCTGCCTCACCAATGAAAGAGAATTTGCATCATTAGAAAACTGAACATTCCTCAAAGTTTCTTGAATTATTGAGCAGACAAGAGATTGCAGGTGCTGAAATATGGAAAAAAAAAGTTCAGGAGGAACTCGGTGGGTTGGGCAACATAAGTGGAAGATAAAGATGTCATCATTTTTTCTCTCACTGATGCTGCTTGACCCGCTGAGTTCTTCCCACAGATTGATTTTGCTCTTGATCTATTATTCAACCTTCGTTACCAAGTTTCTATGTTCAAGAAATATGATATTCCATGATATCACACGATATTTTTGTTTCCGATCAGATCAATTTCATTTTAATGTGAAGGCTTTATGACCTGCTGTTTTAGATTGACTGTGTCTACTGCAAAGATGCATTTATAATTTAAATCTAATGATGGTTCTTAATAAAATGGGGATTTATATATTTCTGCATGTTTGCATAACTAATTTGATTTTTTCCTGCACCAATGTGGTATTAAAGGATCCATGTGAAATAAAGTTACAATGGCCATTTTTAATAAGAGACAGCGCAATGAATTGCATTAGTATCACCATACCCATCCCCTTCAAAACCTGGAAAATTCGACTAGAAGCACAACTGGGCCAGCCACACAATGACAAAAAGAGAAGGGCAAAAACTGGGTATCCCAGGGTGTGCGTGCGTGAGTGACTTGTCCTGGCATGCCAAAGACACAGTTCATGAATAAAATGATTTGGTTGGATGAGTACAGTTTCCAAAATGGACAGTCCATATTGATGGCATTCATCACCATCCTAAATATTAGTTTTCCCCACCATTAACTGGAACACTCGGTTCTCCATAAGACGCGCAGGCAGATGAAATGTCCATCCTTTGCAGATTCTCCTCAATTCACACAGCATTCTGACTTGAAAAATACATCATTGATCACAAGGCCTAAATCTTGGAACTTCCTAATAAGTAGTGCACTGCAGTTGCCATTCTTCAGGAAAAAAAATGCATTGGCACCAGAGATGGTGCAGAAGAGCTTCACATTGCCGGGTCAGAGCACCTGAATTTTGAAGAGAGACGAGATAGACTGGGCTGATTTAGCATGGAGTGAAGGAGGCTAAAGGACAAGTTGTTTGAAGTGAACAAAATTAAAATGGAAAAAAAAAACATTTTCCCATAAACAAGTCTATAAAGTAAGAGGGCATAACTTTGAGATCATGGTCATAAGGCTTAGAGGAAATGTGAGGAAGATGTCTTTCATTCATTTTGAATCTGGAACACATTTACTGGGAGGCTAATGAAGACGGACACTCTCGCCACAATGTGGAGGTACTTGGAAAAGCACTTGAGTCAAATGCTGGAAAATGGGATCAGTGTACATGGTCATCATGGATATAGTGAGTTAGAGAATTTGATTCTGTGTTCTATGACTGACCATGTAATAATAATGTGGGATTACCTTCATTAGTTTAAGAAGGTGACTCCATCACCGTCAAAAACAATCAGGGTTGGGTAATATCTAGGAATTTGTGAAATAATTGTAGGAATAAATGAAGGAAACGTGGTTTAATTTGTTCTGCTATCATTCAGGGAAATTATTACATCAAAAGAAACTTGGAATTACAATGCAATAAAAATTATAAGCTTGAAGTTTCTAAATTGGTACAAGAATTGTGCTAAATTTGATTACCTCTTCTTTCCAAATACTTCTGATTATATAAAGAGATTTTTATGCCTCTTTGGAATCACTAGATACAAATAATTTATTGTGTTCCATTATTACCTGTATACACAAATGAAGGAAGTACTCTATTCAAGTTGTTTTTAGGCACTTTAGATAACAAGTTTGTACATTACCAATATCAATCAGAATTGTTTCTGCATGTTAATGATATGAAAAAAGTATACTTTGGATTGAATTTAATATAATAGGATTTTTGTATTGACAAAAATTAACTAGAATTGTCTTGCAGAGCTAGAAGTCAAAAATATCATGTAGGGAAACAATCTGAAAGCTGTTTCGTTTGCCTGTAATCAGGAAAAAGGTGTGTGGCCATCATGCTCCCAGCAGCTATTTAGTCTGGAATGCCTCTGTGCCTCTGCTTACCCTGTGGGCAACCATTTTGTGAGAATTATCTGCTATCCCAGGGGACTATACAGGGTTAAGATGAAATGGCAATGGTGGCATCACTGTAAGGTAAATGGCAGCTATAAATTAAAGAACATTCTTCTATCAGATTTGACTTATTCGTGTTCTTATAAACACTAAAGCTGCCATCTTGCCATGACAGAGAAAATAACCAGGGTAGGCTGACCTGCAACACGACCAACAATGGCTTGCATTTACATTATACAGAACTTGAAATTCCTGGCAGCCTGTTCTGACATGTAGTAAACCGTGGCATATGCTTTCTAGTCTGCCTTGTTGTTGACAAGACTTCTATTTTGGGATGAGTTCATTTCCTAAAGAAGGCGCAAATGTGTGCTATTTTTATTCTTCCTGACCATCTGCCCTGATGATGGCAAGGAATGTTAGTATGATACCTTACTGCTGCATCAGTTTTAGGGAGGAGAGGGTGGTTAGCAGGCTATGTTTAACAAAAAAGAGATACAAAGTGTTCATAGTTTTGGGGTTAATTTTAGGAAACCAGCATTGTAGTCTCAATTTCTGATGAAAGATTATCATTGAGTTGTATAGCATGGGACAAGGCCACATGGGTCATTGTGTCTGTGCCAACTGTCATTTGCACTAATCTTTTTTTAATGTTCTCCCCCTTTTCCCATCAACTGGTAGGAGAGTAAAAATGTACCCGCTATAGTGTGTTTGTGAGGTCAATGCAGTAGGTAATATCATTCATTTCCCCTCGAGCCATCTTGCATTGTATCAGCTTGAAAAAGCTCCAAGTGGCCAAATTCCATTGTATTCCACTGTATTTCTCCCCACCTGAGAATTAATTTAGCAACTTAATATGGATATTGATCAAGACTAATTAATGCTGCAGTCCAGATTTGTTACTACCAAACCTTATTGTTACTGTATCTCTTGTATTCCACCCAATAATAACATTCCCCACCACCATCAAAGCCTCTCCCCTCCACCCCTTTCAAAAATACAGGATAGTATCTTGGATGAAGGAAAAATTCAGAGAAGAGAAATATAAAGCAAAATAGAAAGAAAATTTCATTGAACTCCAAAGACAAACAGATAAGCTCCAAAAACTGTTGTAACTAATATCAATTCATTGTAATTTTTATCCATCATCTTTAATTTGAAGGTCTCAAGAACTCATCTCACTCCATTTTGAAACCTATCATTACTTTAAAATTTCATCTCATTACGTTACATTCGGAATGTTTGCAAAGAAAAGTTAATTCTGCATTATTGAACATTTCCTTCAAATTCTTTCCGGTTATCTAAATTGCTCTATTTAGCTTGGCTTCTTTAAAAATTCTGCATAATGTTGAAAGAATCTTAGGTAATTTCATGAAAACCGTTATCCTAACAAAGCAAATTTGTTAAAATAGAGCGTCACTGTAGAGAAAAAGTCATTGACAGTTAAGGGTACAAACCATTCAAACTACATTTTTAATCAGAACTTAATGCAGATTTGGTTATGACACTCATTATTCCTCCCCCCCCCCCCCCCCTATTTTTTCCCATCCTTTTCTGTTGTACAGGCTGTTCCTCCACCTAACTTTGAGATGCCAGTTTCCATCCCAGTGTCCAACCAAAACAGCCTGGTTTACAGCAGCCAAGGTAGCTCGCTTGGAAATCACAACCTAATGCCACTGGGTCATCCTTCTCTGCAGAGGAACAGCATGTCTCCAGGAGTAACGCAACGACCACCAAGCGCTGGAAACGCAGGTAAAATTCACTGACTTTCATGCTAAGTAATTGCCTAATGAAACAAGGTCAGTATTGTGCTTATTCTAAGCATCTGGTATATTACATATGTTTGGCACATTAAAAGGGAGCAGTTTACATTCGTTATTAAGCACAGAAAAGAATTGTATACTCCTGATTATAAAGAGAAGCAGAAACAATTTACTGAGACCAGGGTGTGCTGTATTTAGGGTCCTATGTTGGCAAGCTTTGGAAGATTTAATTTGCTGAAAAACTGCAGTGTAAGGCCATGCCTCGCAACTGAGAACACTGGCAAGGTTACAAAGAACGTAAAGGAGGTAAATTATGAAACCAAAATCAGAAAGAATGGTGGAAGAACTCAACAATAAATGGATATTACAGACTTGCACCTTTCATGAAAACTAAAAAATATTGCAAAAGACAACACTTTTAAAAGAAACAACAGGAGAATGGGGAGGGGGGAGGAAAGCATGGCACATAAGAAAATGCTCATTAAATGAAAAACAGATGCTGACAAGTGATGATATAAACGTAATGCAGTTGAAGACATAATGAGACAAATTGAAGAAACATAAAATGTTAAATTAACGCAAACAGCTACTGAAATGGGGGAAAAGACCTGAAGTACTGACAAGAGGCTATGGTTGCCCAGGAATCTTGTAATGGAGATAATGTTCCAACCATTCCCCCAACAACAGTGTTCCAACAGAAGAAGCAATTCTTTTCTCATACCTAATTGCCACTTCCCTCTTTGCTTGAATAAGTATTGTTATAATTTAGCAGAATCACTATGATTCACTTAGTCACATGACACAATACTATTCATTTTTCATGCAGAGGATATGCTTGTTGTCGATGGAAATCAGAGAGATGTAAAAGAGCCAGCAAAACCAATTAGTGATTTTTGCGCCACCAGAGTTTGATTTGTTTCATGAAATTATTGTACTTCAGCCACAAAAGAAAATCTATTTCATTTTTCAGAATAAAGAGTGGCACTGAGGTAACAGCTCGTACTCAAAAACAGCAATTGTAAAACCTGCTCATGCAACTTATGCAAACCTTTGTTCAGTTTGTCATTTATCAGTGGGACATACTTTGCTGCCCTCTAGTGCTCAATAAAAATATTTTATTCTGTTCTTGAATAATAAATCAATGAGACATTAACATCCTCTGAGGAATTAACATTGCTGTAGTCTTTGACAATGAAATTTGAAACTCTACATTTTTTTTGTTTTTTGATAATGCAGAAGTAATTTTTTCCTGAAAATGCACAAGATTTGTGAATTTCAAATGAGGGGTCATTGCTCTTTCAAAGTTTTTAGAAAAATGTCAGTGATCACATATGACAAAAAGTCATGAGGTTAACAAGAACAGGCAATCCCTGGGATACAAACGA
The DNA here is from genome assembly GCF_036971445.1 of Narcine bancroftii. Taxonomy (NCBI): domain Eukaryota; kingdom Metazoa; phylum Chordata; class Chondrichthyes; order Torpediniformes; family Narcinidae; genus Narcine; species Narcine bancroftii. The sequence goes on along the minus strand of NC_091469.1, from coordinate 215,420,637 downwards.
GATCCATTCCTAGGTCTGTCTTCAAGTCAAATTTGTAAGTAAGTTGGAACTTGCTGCACATGCAGCTTTTAAATCATTGAAGAGGTTTCGAGCCTTTCCTTGCACTAAACTACAGGCTAGCAAGCAACTTTGTTAATGGCAACGTGATCCAACTCCAAATGGAGGACGGTGTTCTTCTTCCTTGAGGCGATGAACCGCTGAAGTTGCACATAGTCTGTTCACAAGTACAAGATGTCCGTAAGTTAGACGTTCATAACCCAGGACTGCCTGTACAAGATATTGACCACATTTGCATATCGAGTATATATACATATTTTTTAGGAATATTCATACATATCAAAAAAATAACAATTGACCTCATATCAGACGAAGATTTCATCAGTGTACCATGTTTTGCAAAAGCATTAACCCCTTTTAATTGGAACAGAATGTTGCTTACAATACACAAAGGAAATCGTCCCCATGTTGATTGTGGTTTTATGTTATGTGTTTTTCTAATCATACATTTTAGCTTGGGTCTGCTCTTAAACATGTTTTCCTGTTATTGTTCGTAATCAGACCCTATGCTTTCAATCTTAGGTGGCCTCTTGGGTGGGGACCTCACAACAACTGGTGCAGGCACCAGTGCAGGTACGTCAGCTGTTAACTTGTCGAAACGCTGTGTTCATCTAAAGTTGGGTCATCTTTATTTGTGCATATATTTTTTTCAAAAAATGTGTGATATTTGAACTTTTGTTGTATTTGATCATGATTTATGTAATTTGTTGTCTATTCCTAGTTGTCCTTGAACTGTGGAGAAGTTAAAAATGAACTACAATGCTGGGTCTAGGGTCAATTATAGACATGGTAAATTTCATTCAGATGAAGAGAATGAGACAACAGATGGATTGTTACAATAATCTGGTAGTTTCAACATCACTATTATTAAATGTATTCCATTACTCAAATTTAAATTCCTCAGCTGTTGCGCTCAGACTTGGTTGCTAATCCAGTTTGAGTTCTCCAGTCCATGCTTCAGATTACTGATATATTTGCAGTAATATACATCCAAATATGTATATTCTGGGCATCAGTAGCATACATCAGAACAAAAATGCCCAGAATCATAAAGTATAGTTTGGCTAAAACTTAACTTGATTAAGTTACTGATCTCAATCCATGCCGATAAAACCTATTGAATAATTTATTTTACAATGCTGTCAGTTGCCACTTATTTCCAGTGAAACATGCTTTCTTTAACTGAAAAAATTAATTGGTGAAATAGGAAAATTATCTACATTTTCAATATAGGAGGGAAATAGAAAGCAAGAAATCATAATTTAACAGCCAGATGTTAACTAAATATCTATCACGATAATGAGTTTATTGTCGCATACATTTTTTGTGTGCTTATGCATCAAAATTTTTACTTGTTGCAGTCAAGTGGGTACTGCATGCAAAAAGCTACATTAGTATACATAAATTGAATTAAAAAGAGTATGTAAGATAATATTCACAGTTATCATAGAGCAATAAAAGAGTGATCGCAACAGGGCAGACAGTCCTTTTTTGGTGCCGGAGCAGTCCCTAATTAGTGTAACAAGGGAGGTTCAAGAGCATGATGCCTGTTGGAAAGGAGCTGTTCTTGAACCGAGAGGTTGCGACCATAGTGATGGAGTCCTTTATGTTGTTGGCTGCTTTCTTGGAGGCAGTGCCTAACATAGATGTCAGTAATTTATAGATGAACATTTTGGGTCCAGTGACCATAATGTCATTAATTTCAAGTCAATTATGGAGAAGGATAGGCCTGGTCCTCAAGCTGAGATTCTAAATTGGAGAAAGGCCAATTTTGTGGAAATGAAAAAGGATCTAGGGAGAGTCAATTGGGATCATTTGTTTTCTGGCAAGGATATGTCCTTCAAAGGCAAAATTTTGAGAGTGCAGAGTTTGCATGTTCCAGTCAGGATTAAAGGCAAAGTTAACAGGCATAGGGAACCCAAGAGATATTGGTGATCTGGTTAAGAGGAAGAGAGAGGTGTAGAGCAGGTATAAGTGTCAAGGAGCAAATAAGGTACTAGAAGAGTATAGAAAATATAAGAAAATTCTTAAGAAGGAAATCAGCACGGCATAAAGAAGACATGAGGTTGCTTTGGCAAATAATGTGAAGGTAAACCCAAGGGGCTGCTACAAGTATGTTGAGAATAAGAGGATAGTAAGGGACAAAATTGGTCCCCTAGAAGATCAAAGTTGTTGTTTGTGTGTGGAGCCTCACAAGATAGGGGAGACCTTAAACAGTTTTTTGCATCAGTATTTACTCTGGGAACTGGCAGAGTGTATAAGGAAGGAAGGGAAACCAACAATAGTGGCATGGAGTATATAGAGATTACAGTAAATAAAGGTAGATAAATCTCCTGGACCTGACAAGATGTCTCCTTCAAGGTCCGAGGGAATGAGTGTAGAAATTGCAGGGACTCTGGCAGAAATATTTTAAAATCCTTATCCACAGGTGAGATGCTGGAGGATTGGAAGGGAGCTCATGTTGTCCCATTGTTTAAAAAAGGCTCCAAAAGTAAAGCAGGAAATTACAGGCCAGTAATAGGTAAATTATTGGAGGGTGTTCTGAGAGATTGGATATACAAGTATTTGGACAGCCAAGGGCTGATTAAGGATAGTCATCTTGGCTTTGTGCATAGTAGGTTATGTTTAACCAATCTTATAGAGTTTTTTGAGGAGGTTACCAAGAAGGTTGTCGATGTTGTCTACATGGACTTTAGTAAGGCCTTTGACAAGGTCCCACATGGACCCTTCTCCATTAACAATGGCATGAAGCAAGGCTGTGTTCTCGCACCAACCCTCTTTTTAATCTTCTTCAGCATGATGCTGAACCAAGCCATGAAAGACCTCAACAATGAAGACGCTGTTTACATCCAGTACCGCACGGATGGCAGTCTCTTCAATCTGAGGCGCTTGCAAGCTCACACCACGACACAAGAGAAACTTGTCCGTGAACTACTCTTTGCAGACGATGCCGCTTTAGTTGCCCATTCAGAGCCAGCTCTTCAGCGCTTGACGTCCTGTTTTGCGGAAACTGCCAAAATGTTTGGCCTGGAAGTCAGCCTGAAGAAAACTGAGGTCCTCCATCAGCCAGCTCCCCACCATGACTACCCGCCCCCCCACATCTCCATCGGGCACACAAAACTCAAAAAAGTCAACCAGTTTACCTATCTCGGCTGCACCATTTCATCAGATGCAAGGATCGACAACGAGATAGACAACAGACTTGCCAAGGCAAATAGCGCCTTTGGAAGACTACACAAAAGAGTCTGGGAAAACAACCAACTGAAAAACCTCACAAAGATAAGCGTATACAGAGGCGTTGTCATACCCACACTCCTGTTCGGCTCCAAATCATGGGTCCTCTACCGGCATCACCTATGGCTCCTAGAATGCTTCCACCAGCGTTGTCTCCGCTCCATCCTCAACATTCATTGGAGCGCCTTCATCCCTAACATCGAAGTACTCGAGATGGCAGAGGCCGACAGCATCGAGTCCACGCTGCTGAAGATCCAGCTGCGCTGGGTGGGTCACGTCTCCAGAATGGAGGACCATCGCCTTCCCAAGATCGTGTTATATGGCGAGCTCTCCACTGGCCACCGTGACAGAGGTGCACCAAAGAAGAGGTACAAGGACTGCCTAAAGAAGTATCTTGGTGCCTGCCACATTGACAAGTGGGCTGATATCGCCTCAAACCGTGCACCTTGGCGCCTCACAGTTCGGCGGGTAGCAACCTCCTTTGAAGAAGACCGCAGAGCCCACCTCACTGACAAAAGACAAAGAAGGAAAAACCCAACACCCAACCCCAACCAACCAATTTTCCCCTGCAACCGCTGCAACCGTGTCTGCCTGTCCCACATCGGACTTGTCAGCCACAATCGAGCCTGCAGCTGACGTGGACATTTACCCCCTCCATAAATCTTCGTCCGCAAAGCCAAGCCAAAGAGAGAGACATGGAAGGCAAGTTCAGAAGGTTCAGACACTAGGTATCCATTGGAGAGGTTGTAAAATGGATTTGAAATTGGCTGAATGGGAGAAGACAGAATGGTAGTGGATGATGCTTCTCACACTGAAGGCCTGTGATTAGTGGTGTGCCTCAGGGATCAATGCTGGGACCATTATTGTTTGTTGTCTATATCAATGATCTGGATGATAATATGGTAAATTGGATCAGCAAGTTTGCTGAGACTAATATTGGAGGTGTTGTGGACCATGAGGAAGGCTTTCAAAGCTTGCACATGATTTAGACAATCTGGAGAAATGGGCCAGAAAATGGCAGGTGGTATTTAATGTAGACAAGTGTGAAGTGTTGCATTTGGAAGGACAAACCAAGATAGGACATCCCTAGTAAATAGTAGGGCACTGAGGAGTCTAGAGGAGCAAAAGGATGTTGGAATACAGATACATAATTCCCTGAAAGTGGTGTCACAGATAGAGAGGATTGTAAACAAATCTTTTGGCATCTTGGCCTTCATAAATCAAAGTACTGAGTACAGGAGTTGGGATGTTATGGTGAGGTTGTATAAGACATTGGTGAGGCCAAATTTGAAGTATTGTGTGCAGTTCTGGTCTCCAAATTACAGAAATTATATCAGTAAGATTGAAAGAATGCAGAGAAGATTTACTAAGATGTTGCCAGGTCTTCAGGAGTTGAGATAAAGGGAAAGATTAAACAGATTAGAACTTTATTCCTTGGAGTATAGAAGAATGAGGGGAGATTTGATAAAGGTTTACAAAATTATCAGGGGTATAGACAGAATAAATGCAAGTAGGCTGTTTCCACTTAGATTGGGAGAGATAAATGCGAGAGGTCATGGCTCTAGTGTGAAAGGGGAAAGGTTTGGGGGACATTGGGGGACTTTCTTCATTCAGAGAGTGGTGGAAGTATGGAACAAGCTGTCATCTGATGTGGTAAATGCAGGCTCACTCTTAAGTTTTAAGAAAACATTGGATAGATACATGGGTGGGAGAGATCTGGAAGGTTATCAAATGGGTGCAGGTCAGTGAGACTAGCGAGTGATTTTTCAGCACAGACTACTAGAAGGGCTGAATGGCCTGTCTCCTGTGCTGTATATTCTATAGTTTCATGCTTTCTGGTTTGAAACACCTTCATAATGGGAAAAAGATTGTTCCCATTAATTTTAAACAAGCGGTTCATGATTTTACATACCTATTCAGAATAAGGGATCAATAATTTGAAATAGAAACTAGGACAAAATTTTTATCTCAGAAGATGGTAACACTTTTGAATGATCTTTCACAGAGAGCTTTAATTTTTTTTAGACATACTGCATGGTTACATGGCATTTCGGTCAATGAGTCCATGCCATCCAATTTACACCCCGTTATCCAACATCCCTGGTACATTTTGAATGGTGAGAGGAAACCAGAGCCCACAAGAGAAAATTCACATAGACACGGGGAGAATGTACAAACTCTTTACAGACAGCGCGGGATTTGAACCACAGTCCCAATTGCTGGCGCCATAAGGTGGAGTTATTTTAAAGCCAAGGTTAAATCAGGCACCATGCTAACTGATTAGTCGAGCCAGACTAAAGAAGACAGTTGGTTTATTCCTGCATCTGTATTTCAATGTGTTTTTATATTTGATTAATATACTGATGAATCTGACATCCATTAAAAGAATGGTATGGCAGGAACATTGATCAAACAGCTATCCCTGACCCGTTGGCACATACTGTACCTATTTCAACTTGTCTAGAACTGCAGGCCAAAGTGTGCGACTTAGGTACTTGGCTTTGAGGCTGATGTGACATATAAATAATAAAAAGGAAGAGAAGTTCTTGATGGAATAAAACACTCTTAGTGAATTATAAGATTCATGCGAGTGAAACTATAGTATTTCGATCCTTTTCCAAAAGGAAAAGTTGTGTTCATGTTCTTCAGCTGCATTTGCAGCGAGACTTTAAATGTGGGTGGTGTTTTCTTACCTTTACTAGAGAAATTCATATGCATATCTACCTCTCTGCAACATGGATAATGAAAAGAATGTGTTTTGTAAATAAATATTGGCATAAAATATTTTTGAGTTTAACATAACCATCCATATACAAAATATTAAAAAGCAAGACAAAATATAACATATACATTCCATCCCTTAATATTTATTGTGATTATCTATTAAGGTAATTACACATATAAATCAATTAATTACTATTTCAACAAATCACAATATTTCTTAATAAGATCTTAAAAAGAAGAGATATTATACAGGATAATTATAATTAAACCAACAAATCTACTTATCTAAAAGAAAAAAGAAGAAAAAAATAAAACTAAGCTACCCCACCCTCTAATCAAGGTTACAGGAAAAATAAAGAGATGGATCATGTCACGACCTCTAGAAGACAGATGGAACAGCCCTAGAGCACCCAAATCCTCTAAAATGGGAATTATGACAATATTCAATAAATGTACCCCATACCTTGTCAAACTGAAACTTTTTATCTTTAATATTATACTTAATTTTCTCCAAGCTTAATTATGACATTACATCTTGTAACCACTGCACGAGTCGGTGGGAATTCATCTTTCCATTTCATTAATACTGTCCATCTGGCTATCAATGTGCTAAAAGGTAAAATTTTCTCTTGAGATGCCGATTAAAAATATATCTGGCTGATGTGAAAAACTTTGATCAATGAACCTTCATTTTGTGCAAGGCATTGTTTATTACAATTTAAGGTGATACATAGAATACACGTCTAAACTTAAATTATCCCATTTCTATGCAGTTGTTGATCCATTTTGTGAAAAAAATTTTGAAGCCTCTCTGATTTATGTTTTGGGAATGTCCTAAATTACAAAGTTATTGGCAGGAGACTTTTAATTCTTTGTCATTATTTTTAAGATTAAATTAGATTATTGCCCTGTAACTGCCTTCTTTGGTTTTTCACGTGAACCAGATGTTGCATTTTTTAGATCATTTTACATTTATTGTTTGAAAATAATGACAATGTCAGCCTTAGTCATTTGACAATGCTTTTGTATTGAATAGATTTATAATGCAACAAATTTCAGGTAAACTCTTGTTCGCCAGCAAACTGAAATAACAAATCTGAAATATAATCTTGAGGTATAAACTGCAATAAGGCACAAGTAAAAAGATGTCTAGAATAGTGAAATCTGGAAAACAAAATAGGCTTTTAATGTGTTTTTTTCAAGAAACAATGTTTCTGAATTATAAATATTAACATAAAATAAGGTCTTGCTATGGGGTACTCGCATGAATGTTGTTCATTGGTTTAGAATCACCTTTATTGCCTGAAATATCAAGGACACGTGAAAACAATGGGTGTACATACGTGTTGTAGGGCAGGAATGAGGAGGGGATGGTTTGGGGAGAGTTCATCACAGGACTTAAGGGTCTGCCATGATGTCATGTTCAGAGAATGTAAGTATTTGAACTAGTCTTAAATCCATGGGTTTCCAGTAAGAGAGATGAAAAGTCTTCTTTGTTCTTCATTGGTTTTTCAAAACAGAAGGCCCTCTGTAGTTGTTATTACTTCGCTTTAAAATTCCATAGCAAGTACAGTCACATGAAATGATCTTTTGAGCAACATATTTTGGCTCAGTTTAAGGCATTTTTAAAAATTACTTTCTCCAGTTCACAAAAAAATCCACTTCATTGTTTTATTGTTAATGCCTGCTGTATGCTGGGAGTCTGCATCGATAGAACCATTTCCTTTGGCAAAACACAGCTTGGAAATTACGCGCTTTTCGGTTACTGGTGTCTTTCGTGCTAACTCTGATCCTAATGCATTGATTTTAGAAAAGAAAACCCCTTTCACAGCCCCTGTCAGCTTTCTAAGTAGGAAACTGGATAACATTGTGTTTGTCCTGTTAAAGTAATTAGAAAAAAATACCTGAAGATAGATTTGCTTTTCACGATATTTTTTATAATGGTGCAATACATGATCTTGTTTAAATCTATTGATCTGGTAAATATAAAGCAGACGTGCACATGGCTAAGAGGTATTGTATTTATACATTGTTTCAATTATATGAAAAAAAACATTAAGAGAATGAACTGGATATATTCAGCAGAAAGGCAGTGTCTGTGGGGTGGAAGGATGGAGAGAAAGTGTTTCAGATCACTTACCTTTTTGTAGAACTGGCTAAAAAATGTTTAAACTTGCAGGAAAGGGGGCTAAGAGAACGCTAATGTCTGTGGTAGAGTGGAGACCAAGAGAAAATAAATGATGAAGATTGATTCAACCGGAGAGTATAGGGAAGGCTTGTTAATGGCAGCTAACAAGTTAGCTGTAAGAGATTAACTAATGTTTAAGATGCAATGAAAAGCGAAGAGGACAAAAGGGAAGGTCGCTGAGAGAGACAAAGCAGGCTGTAGGTGCAGGATGGATCCAAAAACAAACTGCTGGAAGAACTTAGCAGGTCAAGTAGCATCTTTGGAGACAGAAGGATGATCGATGTGGCAGTCTCCCTGCGTTTCTTTGAAGGTCTATGATAGGTTGGAAGATGATGGAGATTAAATGACAAAAGGAGTGATAATGTTAAGAGAAAGAAATTGGTAATAAGGGAAGTAAGGCAATTAAAGGTTCAAAAGAATTTGAAAGCTGGGTGTCTGCTGGAAATTTGCAATAAAAATATTGTGTGTTAATCAACTAAATTTTTGAACAAAAGTTGTCCAAATTAGATCCAAACAAATGGTTATTCACATAAAATTTTAACTTTGTTTCACTGTACTCAGATGCTATATTCCAAATAAAAACTGCAATATTTCTGATTTGAAGATGAGATGATGCTTCACAAACTTCATTGTTGACAGACTATGCAGGAGGTTGGAGAGTGAATTAGTCCTCAAATAACTGATACATAAATTCCCCTCACATTTGACACCATTAAGTAATTTAAAATCAGCTGCAACTCAGCCAATATCAGGTTAAGGAAACAAAGCAAAGATTTATTTTTATTGCATTTTTTCTTAAATAATTCCCCTTTTGCATGAAATCTTGGACCATTGTGGCTATTTTTTTTATTAACTGTGATAACACAAGGATGTAGCTAAGTTCTTTTCCATGCAATACATTTTAAATGTAGACATTCTACTGACATGGGTAAGGAATTGGTTGGTAGTTAAAATCATGAAGGAATAGTGGGAATGCATTAGCCAAAATTAATCTTTCATAGAACTAATATTTCCTCCTTGATTCGTAAGTAAGTCGTACAAGAAGTCTTAGACCACTTTAAAGGTGAATCACATAGATCCCCCTGTATTGTAGATAGTTGCTCAAGTCTCCTCACCAGATTTCTATCTCCCAGGCTCCAATCTACCTAGGCCTATTGTATACACCTTCCCACACCCACCAGTCTCCTCTTGCAACCAACCATCCCCATCTCCACTTCACTCCCCATGCTCTCCTCACAATAACTTGTTTTTATTTTGTTCCCATAATCATTAACACTGGACAACGATTTTGCTTCCTGAACATTGTTAGATGTGTTTTATGGATTTTGAGCTGCTGATCAAGAAAATCACTTTAATTTTTTCCTATGAAGAACTGCTTTTTGGACAAAACCTAATTTTGTGATTTCCTGTCATATTTTAAGTCTGCTGGTATTTTGCCCACAAAGCAAGCTGTTTGATCAGTCCAAGTATGCCTTGGCATGTACTCAGTGCAGGTGCTGTGCAAGTGTTGACTTAGGCCTGGGCCTGTTTAGGGTAGATACAGACAGGCTATAAAAGCTGATCGCATATACCGATGCTGTGCATTACATTAATAAAGATTAGATGCATGTTGATGCACATATTCTTCAGGCAATAGCATAGTGAGTGTACAGCATTTATTAACTTCAGGAAGTTTCAATACAGCAGAAATATCTTGTCGATGTGGCAACGGCTGCGATACAGTCCATTGCATTTGTGGCGAGTATACACTTAAGGCTCAAAGACACTGCATGACTGCACTTATTAAGAAAGCCCATGAGCTCTACTTCAGTAGGACACTGACACGAGGGGCATCAGATGCTGAATACAAATGAAAATCAGTGGGAAACATTTTTAGGTCAGTTGAACTAACGCAAAGTGTCAGCAACATTATTCGATTAAACATGCTAAATTCAATAAAAGTTCATTTAATATTTCTCCTAACTTCCAATGTAAGACAGCAAATCTGAATTATCTTTGTGTTCTGCTTGAAGTTGTCTGTCAGAGTCCCAAATCAGGAATCAAACCCTTTATATTTTAAAAAAAATGGTGCCCAGTGTAATCATTCCCATTTCCAAGAGGACAGTTGTACTTACTAGACGTCAATCGCAGCTGGGCATCAAGCCTACCCCTAGAATGGAAAAGGGGGAAGGACACAAAGCCTTGAGAGTAAAAGTTTCCCAAGTTGTGTTGTTTTTATTTTAAAGTAGCATTGCTGCTGTAATGGCAGCACTACCATTGGTGCAGACACAAGCGAACAGACACAGCACGACTCCAAAGGGATCAACCGCCTGGTCCTAATGTTGGCAGCTCCCTACAGACTTTAAACAGACAGATTAAAGGAGCCAAGTGTACTTTATTTTAAATTCCTGCAGTGGCAGCGGCTGTGCTCAGCTGTAACCATGAGGGGTTGCAGACTCCAGGAGACCAGTGGACCAGTGCAGAGCACCATAAATGGGGTGAACATCCCCATTGAGGAGGAGAAGCAGAGGAGATGTCACCATAGGATGGTGATCATGGCGGCAGGTAGTGAAGCTGGAGTGGCTAAGGGACCCACAAAGGCTGCAGGCAGTATGCAATTGGAGGACCCACACAGGCTTCGGGCTGCTGGAGACTGGCTCATGGGCACCAGGTATTGGAGCGGGGATTAGGAAGGTGTTGAGGGCAAGAAGGGCTCCCCAAGGGTTTTGGGCACTGATCTTGTCAAAGGTTTGGATCTGGAGCTCAGGTTGCTAATGGATCGAGCAAGAGTCTGTGCAACTGCAGTGGCTGCGGGAGCACTGAAGGCAACTCTACAGATATTCCATGACTCTGAAGGGACTTTTTTGCTTCTCTTTCTCTTTTACTGTAAGTGGTACTGGGAAATGCCAATGGCAACTCTTTTTCTGCCCTATGGCAGGCAGAAGGCAATTTTGTGTAATATTACATGTTCTGTACTATTACATGACAATAACAGATTCTTGAAATCTTGTGCAAGACCACAAGTGCACATTTAGAGGCATCACTAATTTTGGGTTAGAACATGACTGTTCCGAGGTGACATTCAGAAGCACTTCTTCACACATTTGTGAGGAAAGTGCATTATGTCATATTTCCAAAGCACTTTGTGCATTTTACAATCTCAGGATTGCCCATTGGAATTGAAGGCCTTTTCTTTTCCTTCCCTTTCTCTGTCTTTCTCAGTTTTCTGCGCAACAAAACTGCTCAAATCCCAATTGGGATGTGCTACTCCTATTCCACCAGAGTTAATTGTACTTTTTTATTCAAAAATGCTATCCTGTAGTTAAATGATGAGTTAATCAATTAATTATGTCTTTGGATGTGCAAAAAATGCTACATCAAACATGTCAACATCTACTTATCAGAAAAAGCAAACAAAGCTTTTGTTTAATGTTTCATATGATGTACTTGCATTCATGTTCTTTCAAGGATAATTTAAAACACAATATAATCAGACAATGTTGTCATTCATCAAAAATACACCAGAAATTCTACAGAGTCATTTAATGCAACCTAGATTGTATACCTAAAATGGATGAGAGGGGGGGGTGGGGGTGGCTTGGGAGGAGGGAGGGAGGGGGAGAAAAAGTCACTGTATATGTGTGAAAAAGAAAAAGTGTATATCATGGCTAATGTGATTTATGGTGTGAAAAATAAAAAATTTAAAAAAAAATAAAAAAAAAACACAATATAATCAAAATAATTTTTTTAATTAGCTATGAAGGTATTTTAGGAAATAATGCAAGTTTTCAGATGCTTTGGATAATTGTTGTACAATCTATTTTGGAAATGATTAGTTCTTTAGTGAGTGTGTAATAAATATTTGCCAGGCCACTTGTGAAAAGTCTCCTGCTTTTCTCAAGAAAACAATTTGGGATCATCTGCATTCACTGGTCAAAGAAAGTTTGATCTCTTTTAAATTTCTCACCAAAGGATGGCACTTCCAACAGTGCGGGACGCTCAGTAATTTAGATTAATGTCATATGACTAGTTACATGGCTTCACAAAGAGATTAATTGAATTTTTCAAAGAATAGCAAACTTTTAAAATTAGGGACTCCCCTTGAAATTAAAAGAGAAAATTTGGGAAATAACCAATTGTTTAGGCAGCATTTGTGGAAAGAGAGGCAGAGCTAATGTTTCAGATCAATAGCATTTTATTGTAGCATCTTTGGAGTTTGTTTATCTGAACTTCTTGCAAATATTTAATAAGATTCAATAAAACAGATTTAAAGTTCAGGGAATAAAAGCCAATTTGAAGTATAAGCCTGGGGACAATGAATATACTTGCAAATAAGTCAGCCATTTAAATAATCCATTAGCTAGCTTTTATAACACCAAAACATTGTGATGCAAACTTAAAACAAGAAAATGCTGAAAATGGGCTGGGCCGTGTCTGTGGAGGGAGAAACAGAATTAATGTTCCATCAGAAAAGGAATATTAATGATAAACATGTTTTCATATGTGCATAAAGAAGGATTGGAAGGGAGGAAGAAACTTTCATTGAAGCATTTAAGTGCAAAAGAATGAAAGTGTGAGGTGAAACCAGATGTGGGACAAGTAAGAAAATAAATGCCAATCTAAATTTGGAGCAGCATCATTACCTGAAATGACCAAAGACAAATACTGTGGATGCTGGAAATCAGAATTAAAACTGCTGATTATGTGAAATTTTGAACTCGGCATTGAATACAGTGGGCAGTAATATTGCTCCATCTTATACTGATTACAAGAGCCCAAAAAGATAGAAAGCAAAATGGAACTTGGAGAACTCCATGGACATGAAGAATTAAAGAGTACCAAATATGCAAGTTGACTTATAACATAAAAATTAGTGGATATTGTCAGTAAGGAGATTGTGAGTGTAAAATGATGAGAAGGTATATGACAGATCAAATCAATGGACAAGATCAAGTAAAAGCACAACGCTGCAGAAACTCAGCTAGTCGAGCAGTGTACTTTATGTAGCAAAGATAGAAACATAACTAACATCTCAGGCTTGAGTCCTTCATCAAGCTACCTTGATAAAGGGCTCAAGCCCAAAATGTTGGCTATGTTTTTAAATTTTAAAATTTAGACACACAGCTTAGTAACAGGCCATTTTGGCCCATAAACCCACGCCGCCCAATTAACCTACAACCAGAGGAAATCAGATCCCCCAGAGGAAACCCGCGCAGACATGGGGAGAGCATACAAACTGCTTACAGACAATGCGGGATTTGAACCTATGTCCAAATTGTTGGAGTTGTAACCGTGTTCCACTAACCCACACATGTCAAACTCTGGCCCGCGGGCCAAACTTGGCCCGCGATATAATTATATTTGGCCCGCAAGATCATTTCAAAAATGTATTAGAGGTGGCCCGCCCTGCAGCGAGAGCCGATGCTGTTTTTTGGTAATATCACCCCCACCATCCTCCCCCTTCATTGCACATCCTTCCCCATTGTAACACGAGAAATTGTAACACGAGAAGTCTGTCGATGTCATCAGCCAGCAAGCCAGTTGGAAGGATCCCCGCACAACCAGTCACTTCTCCCACCTGTCGAGCGGTGCGGCGGATGGGCGAGCGCCTGCGATTTCCTGTCGGCGCGACGGGCATGGCAGGCTGCGCACGGCCCCCGGGCTGCGCGAGCCCCGCGCGACTGGCACCGGACGGCCCTTCCACAGCGCCAGCGCACTTCTCCCGGTCGCCACGGCCTTCAGCGCTTGCACCCGCGTGGACCCCAGGGACGGCTGGTTCGGCCCTGCACATGAAGAGAGAGATGGTGGCTGTCCGCAAAGGCTGATCGGCAGCGCGCTGGGCCTGAGTGGGTGGGTAAGCAGGGATGGGCAGAGGGTGTAGGTGAGGAGTAATGGGCAGGGGAAGTTAGAGAGAGGGATGAGTAGAAGGAGGGGTGGATAGGGAAGAGGTAAAGGGGAGGGGCAGGGCGAGTAGGGGAGGGGTGATTAGAGGGTGAGAGACGGGTAGAGGGAGGAACAGGTTGAGGGGAGAGGCAGTAGAGGGGCGTGTATAGGATGGGGTGGGTAGAGGCAGAGCGAGTGGAGTGAGGGGTGAGTAGAGGTTGGGTAAAGGACTGGTCAGGTAGAGGGATGGTGGGTCGAGGGTGAATAGAGGCCTAGAGCCTGAGGAGTGAGCAGGAAATGCTGAATCCTGATGCAGGCCAAAATGGACACAGCCTGTGAATGCTGACTACATCTCCACAGGGACCAAATATGTTACCCTCAGGTCAAGCAAAGGGTGAACTTGAGCTACCTACTCCTGACCTGTAACATTATCCTCCTAAAGTTATATCCTAAAGTTTAACATTACATATGTTGAAAGAAGAGAAAACACGCAGATGTTGTTGAAAATTTTCAATAAATATTTAGTTCGGCCCTCGACTTTGTCCAAGTTTTTAATTTTGGCCCTCTGTGAATTTGAGTTTGACACCCCTGCACTAACCATTATGTTTATCTTTGCTACTGTTTGACCATCTGAGTTTCTCCAGCTTTGTGTTTTTACTTCAACCACAATTGTCGGCAGACTTTCATGTTTTACCCCTCGGACAAGAGTGATTTTAGTTCCAAAATTAGCATTTCCTAGCCAAGGGTATTTAAGGACATGGAGCCAAGGGGTTAAAATATTGCTCTTTCTGTATGCTAGCACACAATATCTGTTTTCTCTTGTATGTTTCTGGCTCAGAAAAATTTGTTTATTTTTTAAATTTCTAAGCAATATCTGGCGCAAGCCAATCTTTTATTTCTAATTTCTTTGGGCAGCATGGTGGGCGTAGCGATTAGCACAATGCCTTTACAGCCTTTACAGCACCAGTGATTGGGACCGGGGTTCGAATCTTCCGCTGTCTTCTCCCTGTGTCTGCTTGGGTTTTCCCCGGGGGCTCCGGTTTCCTCCTACCATCTGAAAATTACTGGGGGATGTAGGTTAATTGGGTGTAAATTGGGCAGCATGGACTCGTGGACCGAAATGGCCTGTTACTGTGCTGGTTGTCTAAATTTAAATTTAAGCCTCATCGCTCTAATAATATGGATTACATTTTTCTTGGATCTTGAAGTTGCAAGCCCTAATTACAGTTATTCACATCAAATAGCAATGGACCAGCAATTATGGCAACCTCAGGATAGAGCATTCAGGTCTCTAACAGTTTATGAACACCAAGTCATTTTGGTTAGTTTAATACATTGTTTTGTATCCAAGTCATATTTGGGGATTAAAATAACAGAAAACATGTTCCATATATGCTGCCATGTATGGAAGTATATTGTGTGTGTGGCAGGGGTGTATCTGTTTTAATAGGAGCTTTGCTTCTGATGTAACTGTCTCACTTTTAAAATTTAGCTGAATAATTGCAGGATGGTTACCTGGCAGAGGAACCCAGAATAGCAGTTCATTCAAATTGATGGCACATTTTGTGACAGCAATGCAGAACTTTAACTTGTTTCATTCACAGTCAAGGATTAGGTTTGTCTCTGGTTTAATTTTACTTACCCAGCTCTTTGTATTCTAATTGTAAAATAAGGCAAATAATTGGTTGTGCAATTAGGTCCATCAAAATTAAAAATACTCCAGATACTGGAAATTTGAAATTAAAATAGAATATGCTGGAAGATAAAGCAGAGAATGTTTTTAAAAACAGCAAAAAGATAAATTAACTCTCTTTAATTGTTTTTCTAGTTCTGACAAAGCATCTACAACATGAAACATTAACTCAATTTCTCTTTCCTGACCCATTGAGTTGCCAGCATTTTTTTTCTGTTTTTATTTATGCATTTAAATACAAAGTATTTTCCAAGTCTTTGTGCGAAGTGGTCATAGTGAAATGAATTCGGCTGCAGAATCTAAACATAAAGTTTAAAACTAATCTAATTTGAAGGTATCCATACGTCAACACATTTATTTGGTACAAGATTGTTGATTGATGATGCAGAGAAATGACAAGAAATGATCGCAAGCTACTTCCTGATAAAATTAATATAATGGGATTATATTTGTTCATTTAAATGAAGGTAATGATGGAGTGTTCAGTTGTCTTCAGCTTGGAATTGATGCAGGGGGAGGGAGTTAAATTTGCCCAAGTCCGTGTTTCTTGTCCTTATTAAACATGTATATGGCATGTACTGGGTCCAACTGTATTATATTTAGATATTCACAGATGGTTCCTTGGATTCAGGGTGATTTCCTTCCACTGAGGTGGTTGATGAGGCCAATGAGGGAAGTTCTCTTTGCCATCTGGCGTTCTTCTTCACTTTTGGCATTCATTGGCCAGAAATTCTCAGGAGTCAGTGGAGATAATGCATTTCTTTAAGGCTTTAAACCCATCCTTGTGAAGCACAAAAGTCTGCATACCCCTCAATTGTAATAAAAACACCAAACAGCTGGAGGAACTCAGCAGGTCTTTCAGCACCCATAGGAGGTAAAGATTTTTAACTATGTTTCAGGCCTGAGTCCTCCTTCAAGGTATGAGTAAATGACTTGAATTAAAAGGCTGGAGAGAAGGAAGGAAGGGGCAAGGGAGAAGCACAGACCGACAGACATTGGGTTACAATTGGACTTTTGGCTCTGTGAAAAAAAGACAGAGAAAAGGAAGGGGTGAGAGAGTGAGAGAGCAAGCAAGGGGAAAAAGAGACATAATAAAAGATTGGGTCGGGTGGGGGGGTGAGGGGATAACAGAAACCAGAGAAGTCGTATCAATACTATCTGGTTGGAGGGTGCCCAGATGGAATCTAAAATCTTGTTCCTCCAATTGGCAGGTTTTGTGTCAGGCGTCCAAATGACATGATCTGACCAGAGTAGCTGACTGAGTCCAACTTGACTTGATTGAGGATATTGACATTGGTTGAAACATATTTCCAGTGAATTTGAATGATTTTGTAAAGCCAGAAGTGATGTGATTTTGCCTGAACTTAAAGTATTCGTTGTTAGTTCAGGTCTCAAAAACATCTTCAGAGACAGGGATCAATGTAGTCCAATCTGAAATTTTGTTCTTAAAATATCTATTTCCTCAATTAAAAAGGGTGTGCTGGTGCCTTGAAAAGTGTGGTGATTTTCATTGTTGATTTCTGCTTCCTCCATGACATTGGCTCCCATGACATGGCACCAAATTCCAGGGTCTAGTATGAGCCTTGATTGTTGGAGGGCATTGTGGTGCAGCAACACCAGTTTGGCAGATTTCCATGTGAGAAATAGAAACTGAAATCTAACTTGAAGTTAAGATATCTCACAGATCACTTCGTTGAGGACAGAAAATCAAACAAATGTGCTGACCTCTGCAACAGGTTTCCCAATGGCAAAGCTCTATTGTTAATGTTATTTATAAACTTTACCTAATTATTTCAATATTCATCATACCCAGAGACATGCTGTAAATATCCAACAGTAATGTCTCAGGTCGATATCTCATTTTGCAATGGGGAAAAAAAGAGTTAAAGGGAACTAAGTTACAAAATCCAATGGAGGAAGAAGAGGAAAGAAGAAAAAGCATGTGATAGTGCAGTACATAAACGTGGGAATGGGGGAGGAGCACAGGCCAACAGATGATAGATGGATACAGGAGGGAGGTGGAAAAAATAGAAAAGAGTTAAGAGCAGATGTGGGGGAAAGGGCAGTGGGCTGAAAGATAGCTGTCAGATAGGAGAAGAAAAGGAAGGGGGGGTAATGGAAATCGGAGGTCAACATTGATGCCCTCTGTGATTCTGGCATCTTTCTTAACCTCTTCCACCCCTCCCATCACCTCTCAGCGCCTTTCTCTTCTTTCCCCTCCCACCTGATTTCACCTATCACCTGTGAGCCTATGCTTCTCCCCCTTCTTATTTGGGTGTGAAGGACTCAGGCCTGAACATTAGCAGCCTTTTGCTTTCTATGGATGGTGCATGATCTTCTGTGTTTCTCCAGCACTTTTATGCTTTTCACTAGAGCCCAGGTCTGTAGATTTCTTGTTTACAAGCGCGTGATAGAATAGATTACTGCAGGCATTAGCGCAGTCATGCTTATATACGCACATATACTTGTCAGCATCAGTGTTGAATTTTGGAACTCCTGCAAAGTCCCAAGGTTAGTGGTACTCATTTTCCTCTCTCGTTACTTTGATCTCAATGGAATTTGGTGGCAGTGCTGAAAGGAGTACAGTAAAAATGCTGGAGGAACTCAGCAAGTCTCACAGCATCCATAAGAGGTGAAGATACTGTATATAACCAATATTTCAGCCCTGAGCCCTTTATCAAGTATGATAAAAGTGTATTTTATATTATTTACAGTTTGTTGATTTCAATCTTTCAATTAAAAGTTTGCAGTATATTCTTGTGTAAAAGTCAAATTTTGTAGACAATTTTTAATGTTAAATTTATGGGGTCAACTACTATTGAGAGGTGGAAATTTACACATCAGTAGTGGAAGTCCAAATTAGGTTGAAAAGAATAAAAGCACAATGAATTAAAGTGGCAGTACAAAGTCTGTGCATCAAAATGCACGTCCTATCATGGGGGAGGTCAGGATCACCGTAAGTAACTGGGTCACCGGAGGCGTAGGGAGCTCCGATCAGCAGGCGGCCAGGGCTAAGGCAAGAGTCCACATTCGATGCCTCAGGAGCTCCAATGGGCGGGCAAAAATAGGGCGTCGACTTTTAGTATGTGGTATTTTTGTAAAGTCTATTCCTCATTTCATTTCAGTGTTTCATTCAGAAATACTGAAAAACTAGCAGAAGCCTGCAGAAGCATTCTAAAAACACTAATAACTTCAGCAGTAGGTAAAACTTCATTCCCAGCTACAGAGGATAAGAGGTCCACTCAGCCCAAGAAGTCAATGCTCATGTTTCTTCTTCCATTCTGGCATATAAGCTGGTTTGGACTGGTTGGGCTATATTCAGTGTAATTCTTTCTACCCACTTTCAGCCTGTTTTTTTTATATATATTCTCTTATTCACATGGAACCATTTATTTTTGAATTGAAAACACCCGAACTATCTCCCTAGACAGCACAGTGAGCATGGTAGTTAGTGCAACGTTGTTACAGCGCCAGTGGCCCAGGGTTCAAATCCAGCACTGTATGTAAGGAGTTTGTACGTTCTCTCTGAGTCTGCATGGGTTTCCTTCAGGTGCTCCAGTTTCCTCCAACCCTTCAAAAGTTGTAGGTCAAATGGGTGTAATTGGGGCAGCATATGGGCTCTTAGGCCAGAAGGTTCTGTTACCATGCTGCATGTCTAAAAAAAATTTTAAGACTCTGGTAAACAAAAAGACTGTGTTTGCAGGAGAAACTGGAGCCACACACACAATGCTTGAGAACTCAGTAGGTCATGCAGGATGTATGGCTATTCCTGATGAAGAGTTTTGGCACAAAACTTTGTCTTATTGCTTTCCATGATGCCTGGCCTGCTAAATTACTCCAGCATTGTGTCTGTGGCACCTATTGTAGTTTATATGAGCCGCCTCCTAACAATTACATAGAAATTCCAGTGCTGCAGGAATTGTGCAGCTTCAGGGAGTGGGGGGGGAGGGGGTGGTGGTGGTGCCAGAGGACCTGACAGCAACATCAGGGAAGGGTGGAATGCAGAATCAACAGCAACATTTGGTAGGGCAGTGGGAAACAACAGCAGAATTGGGACAGAGGTAACTCAGTAGCCTGATGTCATGTTTCAAGGTTGATGAAGTGGTGGGGGATGAAGACCAACGTCGAAATGTAGCGGGGGACGGGGTGGGGGAGCATTTCCACATACCTGTGTCTCTCCCTATTGTGTGCTGCAGGCTTCGGACTGTGTTATGTCAAGAATGTCTGATGATTGGCACTTCAAGGACAGCATGTTTCCCCCTGCAATTCTCCTAAAGCATTTAGAAAGGAGCCTGACTTGGAAGTACATTGGAGTCATGAATTTTACAGAATGACAGTAAATTCCTGTCAAATTTACAGTTGCGGATTCAAAAATGGGAATAGTTGAATGCACTATTTGCTCTATTAGATCACTTTTAAAGTGCATAGTGATCAATAAACACTACTATGCCATCCAATATCAGGGTGCTTTTTTTTCTTATTACCTTACTGGGGGCTTTGCCAATTATCTTCACCACAAAATCTCTGCCAAAAATCCTCTCTGAAGCTAAAAATTCACTTTCTTGTGTCTGGAGTCTAAGATTTTAATTGCTGTTGGAGATGTCCATATATTTAACTAATTTTAATTGCAGTTGGAAGTTTGTAGTTTTTTTTTACATTTGTCCTCTTCTTTACAGCTCTGATTTTGGTACTGGATTTGAGTTTGGATTAAACATTCTGTTTCTTTGATATGCTCTACAAGGATTTTGTTAATGATATACAGAATTTCTTGGCCTTTTTACATTGTTCCCAGGTATCCTGCAAATTATACCTTTTTTAAATGCATAAATTCCATGAGAAGATTTGTTCACATAGCATTTAGCAAAAATCTATTTTTACAGCGCCAACAACAGGTTCAAATCCACTGCCATCTGTAAGGAGATTTTTCTCCCATGTCCACATGAGTTTCCTCTGCTTCTTCCAGTTTCCTCCCACGTTCCAAATACAAACAAGGTTTGAAGGTGATTGGTCACAGGTGTGTATTTGGGCAATGTGGGCTCATGGACCGGAAGGCCCTATTATTTTTTTTTTAATCCTGCATTGCACATAAATGCAAATGTAAGAAACAGTTTTTGTCCTTGAGATTACCCTGTCCCAAAATGCTTTAATTCCTGGATACTAAATTCAATCTCATTCAAAATTCCTTTGCAATATCATATTTCCTATCTGTCAGATATATTTTTCCTTTACCATCATTTTTATGCCATTTAAGTTAATTTCTTTTTCTTCTCCTATTATCCATGATGATTTGAATGACAGAACAGACTCGATAGCCCAAATGGCTTAATTCTGCTTCTATGGTCTTCATTCCAAATTAAAGTCTGGAGAGATGCGTAATAGATGACTGATCTATTAACATCAGCATTTGAATGTCAAAATTATCCCCAAGGTTTCTCATTTACATCAGTAATGTATTAAAATTGGTGATTGATCTCAGAATTTCAGATGCTTCGGCGAGCAAAGGGCAGATTAGTAATAAAATTGGAGCATGTTTTCATGTTACCCTCCCCATATCTCTGCATTATAAAGATTCTAACATCTTGAATTTATTTAGGTCTGTCAATTAAATTTTAATCTTATTCCTAATTTGTAATGTAATGTCTATGGTGTGCTGAATGAAGGTCTGGAATTCTGAAAACGCTTCCTATTTTGTTCAAATATTATAGAGCCTTGTGGTTTTGTTTTGGTGATGTAGGATTTTGCAGTTTACCTGAGTGAATTCTGCAGTTTCACATCACCTGCAGAGTAAATTTTGCAGCCCCATACCACCAACTGAGTAATTTCTGACTAATCCCAGATATCCCACAGGGTGAATTCTGCAAGCTCTTACACCACTCACAGGGAATATTCTGCACCATTACCCTCCATCTTCTTGAGTCCCCACACTGCAATGCAATTCTCAGACAACATCCAGTGGGGAAAAAAATGGGTGAATTTTTGGTTATGCCACAAGGTTTTTCAACATTTATCTTCACAATTTTCACACAGTTATGAAGCAAAACAACTTTCCATTAACACTGCAGATATTGTGTAAGTGCATCATGAGAACAGAATTAAACTACCTTCTTATGTGTGCTCTCCCAGTGTAGACAGATAGGACAAGACATTCAGCAGGATGACTTTTCCATTTGTTGCAAATAGTTATTATTTGTACTGCAGTTGATGGGTTGTTGCAGTGTGTACCAGGGATAGGTGCTTTCTGAAATTGACCTTGGTGCTGCTGTTTGCACTAAAAGCATTATGAAAAAAATCAGTCCTTTTTTTCACAATTAAAACCAGTATCATGTCACCCCTTAAAATTCTGTTTTAATCCCACTTTTTCAAGACTTTCCACATAAATAATTTTCTGCACCTTTAATAAGGCCTCACACAAGAACGGAAACAATATTCCAAATAAAATTTAACCAATAATTTGTAAATGCGCGAGAATGTATAAAGACAATGATCCTGCATTTTTACAAAGTCATTCTCATCAACTTCTGCCACCTTTTAAGACATCTTGAAAATCCTCTGTTCATTTTAATCTCTTGAAAGTTCATTATCAAGAGATTATCATTTTTCTATCTTTAATAATTCTGAACTCTTCATTACTATGTGTGTTTTGTGTTTGTAAGGACACAGAACTATCAAACCTTCAGATCTTTGCCACTGTCATTCAGGAGATCTGGGATACACCCAGATTTAGTATTGCAGGAGTTTCCTTTGATCTCTTTCCTCCCACCCCATTGTTGTTTCTAGACTCTACTTGTCTCCATCCTACAGTAGGACTGAGAAGATTAGAAGCTCATTGTGTGAGCTTGTTCCACTCTAAACCTAAATTTTATCATTCTGGCATTCACTGTTTATCCATTTTATATTAAGTCATGCTACATTTGATTCTTTGTGACTGAAAACAACTTATTTGTGATTTGTTTTACAGATTATTATACATTTCCAAAATTGATTTTAAAGCAAACTCTTCACTGTTTTAGTAATACTGTTCTACATCACATATTCCTTGACTCTTACAAATATAATGCACTCTTACTTGAGGAAGGTTCTCTTTGCCTGTGTGGTAATATTATTAAAATTTTATATTATGTGATATGATTATCAATTATTCATAAATCACACAAATGAATACCATATTTTCTAATGATATATAAATTTTAAGTACAAATATGTTTAATCAAACATTTGAAGGCAGCCTCATATGATTTATTAATTATAAATCTTTACTCGAAGGGCCTATTTGTATTATATTGGTCCTGCGAAGAAATATGACTTAATTAGGACCAGCAGAATTTCATTTTTTGAAATGAATAGTTTGCAGAATTTCAATTTTAATTTTCCTTTAAAGGCAACCAATAATGACAACAAAGATATTAGCAAGAATAAACTTATAACACTTTAATGTGGATGTTATACTTCTACTTTTACCAAATTGATGGCTTCAGCTAATGTAGTTTTACCGAGTTCTTCATTTCCTATATGCAAACCACATATTTGAATGGACCTCACCCTGTATTTCTTGATTAATATTTTAGGCATAATTTCAAAACTACTAATTTATATTTAAATGAAAGTCAAGCTTATCATTAAATGCATTTGTAAACATAAATACTGCTCTTTGGTTTTAGATAAAAATCAGTACTCTATATCTTGCTGAAACTGTATTCAAATTAGTAGCTAACTGCTATATTGGATGACTAACATCTGTGAACGCTGTAATACTAAGAATCCAAGAATGCGGAAGCAATTGAAACTCAGTTGTCTTCAATATTACTTCATGTCTTCCTCAATGTAAAAAAAATTGGCTTCAACCTCTGACTTTTGAAGCAAAAAACTTTTGCAAGAGTCCCACGTTAATTTTTCTGCAGGCTGCAACCAAACTTTTGCAAGAGTCCCACGTTAATTTTTCTGCAGGCTGCAACCAAACTTTTGCAAGAGTCCCACGTTAATTTTTCTGCAGGCTGCAACCAAAGTTTTGATGTCAATGTTGCACTTGTGATATTCTTTTGTTCCACTTTAGTTTTTCCTCTTCCTGATAGATTTAATTGCTTACTGGAACAGGGTTCCAAGTGGTGCCGCCTTCTCATGCTATTGCAGCCAATTAATTATCATCTGTTGTATATGGGGCTTTACAGTCTGTCTTCAGCAAGCAATTCAATCATACTCTCTTTTTTTCCCCCTAAAATAGACTTTATTCACGATAAATTATTTACAAAAACTGTTCAAAGTCTTTTCATGTCCTTAGTATCATATCCATACATTTCCATCAATGTACATTGTTACATACATTTGCTAATTACACCATTGCCACCACTGTGGCACTTTGTTGATGCTTACCCTTCCTTTATTTGATAGGCTTCCCTTTGGTCTCAGCCCCTCAATACCTGGTGATGGAAGGACTCTAAACTGTGGTCCTTCCCCCACAGCAACCATACAGTTTGGCATAAAAGGATCTGCAGATCCTCTGGATGCCCGTCTGTGAGGATGTGGCTGAGCCATCCTCTTCCTTAAGGCTGTGGATCACAGAGCTTCCTCTGTGAACCGTTTGGAAGAAGAAACGTGAGCCTGTCTCATCCTGCTCCACTGTGAGGACTCTGGATCAGAAGATGATCTTAGAGGATTCTGAGCTGAATACCAAGGCTTTCAGCTCTTCATCTCTCAGTGTTTCTCTCTCATATCCACCTCTCTCGACTACAGAAGGAGTTGCTGCAGGTCAGTCTGGAGTTGGCTCAGTTCCCTCTACCTCTGTCTTGCTCTATGAACACCTAAGAAGATAAAGAACTGCTTGATGTTTTCCTTGGTCACTTCCCACCAGGTCATTAGGGAATCAAAGGGTTTCAAGATTTTCCAACCAGTGTACTCCTGCTTTAGTTCCTCTACATTCTCTGGGGTCAGCAAGTTCATGTTCAGCTTCCACGTTCGCATGCCCACCTCTAATCCTCCTGTAGGTGACAAGAGGCGGTAGTCAGAAAAGAACTTCTTGTCAAAGATGTTAGTCTCATGCTGCCACCCAGTGTCTGTATTCAGTCTGGCTTCAATCATTTTCATATGTGTTCAGGTACACACTTTGAGTGTATGTCATCATAACAGGGGAGAAACCTGAGATGAATTTAATTTCCCTTCAACATAGGACATTAAAGTCCAGCAAAAAGCTATACCTTTGTTAACTAAGTCCACCTATATAACCTGATTCCTTTCTATGTTAACTTAGCTCCATTTTCCAATGGATTGTCCTCGCGTGGTTTTAGTTCTGAAATGTAAGCAGACAAGATTAGAAATACTCAGCATGTCAGGCAGTACAGCAGGGAGAGAGAGAAAAAAAACCCAGAATAAATATTAATTACAATTTCCCCCTATTTTCATTTATCTCCCTGTATTTACACCTCTTCCAGACAGGGCAACTGCTTCTCACGGTTTTACCTCCCTCTCTGAGCAGGCACCACCACAATATGTGTCATCCAGATTTTCTTATTTGCATCATCACAAGTAGTCCCTCTTTCTCTCCACTGCTCGACACGTTTAAATGTGTGTGTTTTCTCATCAAGTTGGCCTGAAATATTAACTTGCCTATCCAATACTGAAAGGCCTAGTCAGAAAGGATGTGGAGAGAATATTTCCTCTGTTGGGGGGAGATGATTGTGGACTTCAGGAGGAAGTCAGGGGAACGCAACCCAAACCTCATCGAGAGCTCAGTAGTGGAGAGGGTCAAGAACTTCAAATTCCTGGTGTTAACATCTCCAAGGATCTTATCCTGGAGCCTCCATGTTGATGCAATCACAAAGAAGGCTCGCCAGCGGCTATTCTTGGTAAGCTGTCTGAAGAGATTTGCTATGTCAATGGAGACTCTCGTAAACTACCACAAGTGTAACTTGAACAGCATTCTGGCTGGTTGCATCACTACCTGGTATGGAGATGTCAAATCTCAGGACAAGAATAAACTCCAGAGGGTTGTTAACTCGGCCTGCGACATCACAGGCATCAGACTTCACTCCATCGAGGATATCTCCATGAGGTAGTGTCTTAAAAAAGCAACCTCTATCCTCAAGGATCCCCACATCCCTCTTCACTCTGTTGCCATCGGGAAAAAGGTACAGGAGCCTAAAGATGAGCACTCAGCGGCGCAAGGACAGCTTCTTCCCCGCTGCCATCAAATTCCTGAATGAACAATGATCAAAGACACTTACTTTTCATGCACTATTATTTTTACTTTCTATAGTAATGTCGTAAGATGGTTAAAATATGAACATTTGCCCTGTGATGCTGTCATAGAACACTTGTTCATGACAATAAATTCTGATTCTGAATACAAAAAAATCTCCCTTTAGAACTGAGATGAGAAGAAATTTCTTTACCCAGAGGCTGGTGAATCTATTGAACTCATTGCTGCGAATGGCAGTGGAGGCCGTCATTGGGTATTTTTGAAGCAGAGATTCTTGGTTAGGAAAGGAATCGTGTGTTAGAGAGAGAAGCCAGGAGAATGGGATTGAAAAGGATAGTATATCAGTCATGATGGAATGGCAGGGTGGACTCGATGGGCCGAATGACATAATTCCACACTGATGTTTTATGGATTTTGTTTCCCTGTCGAGAGGCTGCCTGACATTATTTTCAGTTTTTATTTCAGATCCATGACATCTGCAGTGTTTATTACTGAGCGTGAATTTTATACTACAATCACAGTGTCTGCAAACTTCCATGTTGTACTCAGTACATTTCAAAGTGTACATCTTGCACCCTTTCTTTTTGGCAGCCTTCAAAACTGTTGCTGAATGAAGCCCCTAGGCTTCATTCTGTTTTTTTTAAGATAAAGTAAGCTAAGTGAACTGTTTGGCATAAAATCTTGTAGTATGCCTGTTTACACACAACTGCTGCAGAAACTCAGCAGGTCTCGCAGCATCCATAGGAGGCAAACATATATTGGTACCATATAGCCAACATTTTGGACCTGAGCCCTTCATCAAGGTATTAACTCCAATCACTGCATGTATAGACTTTCTTGTTTCACGGTATTACTGATTAAATTGTTAAATCAAAAATAATAATAATAATAAACTTCCTTTGAAAAATATCTATGAATTTTCATAACACAGTATTACGAACCGCGCATAACGAGCAATAGGCAATGAACCAGACTGTGTTTAGTTTTCAAAACTAACTTTTAAACTATCGTTAACACTAAATCTATCCCCAGCTGCACTGTGTGTGTGTGTGTGTGTGTGTGTGTGTGTGTGTGTGTGTGTGTGAGAGAGAGAGAGAGATACCCAAACCATTACAGTCAAGGCCAAAATCCAGAAAGTTACTTCAAAACTCCATTTTTCAACATTCAGTGTTGAAGTGTAGGCCTTTGAACTTTGATGCCCAGAATTAATGTTGAACTGATGGGAAGACTGGAGCTGTGGCCTGCTACAGACTCACAGATTCTTCATGCATTGCCTTTGAAGAAATGTCCATCTACATGACCTGTGGTCATAACATTCCTGGACCTTTTGTAGGCAAGACTTGAACTGGGTGGCCTCCACAAAGCTTCCAAGACCCTGGCACCGGTCTCTCCAAGTAATTTCACTGCTAGTCACTTGAAGTTGTCTCTCCAAGTGACCTTCACTGTTCGTCACAATCAAAATAAAGCACTTTGCTTCCCTCCTGCCACAAATCAATCCACCATGTTTTGCTCTGAATTCCACAAAAAAAGCTGACCACAAGGTCTGCTTCAAAAAACTGTGTCCTCTCGTGCAGTCAGAATGGTTCTCTCTTGCAAAATCACAATGTCTTTGCAAATGTATCGAATCTTGGAACAGACTGTGACAAACCTTCCTCAGTTCTTCCAATGTATCATATTATTGCTAGGTTGTGACTTATGATTAATGTTAACTGTGACCATCCAGCCCCTCCTGTCCATACTAACCCTTAACGTGATAATCCCATTTTATTAAAATGGGAGCTCGTGATAACAACAAATGCAACTCATCCGCTTTGAGTTATATTTACATAAAAATGAGCTGCTCATCTTGTAATATATGACCTAAAAGTGTGTATGTTTGAATTTATAATTTTTGCTCTCTATTGTGGGTATTAAGTTCTCGTGCTGTGCTCATGAATTATTCATAATAATTTTCATGAGCGATCACAATCTAAGGAGGAGAATGCCTTAAAAGTTTTGGAAAGCTTTCGTCCTTCGGCCTAACTTGGGGTTGTGATTCATGGATTATAACAAGAAGTGGGACCAACTCTCAAATCAAGTAAAAGGATGCAGTTTGCAGTTGGCTACGTGCAAAAAAAATTATAATCAGCCACATACAAGCATTTTTTTCCCATTTATTTTCTTTTAATTTTATGGAGGAATTGTGTTTTTTTTCATAATAATGTTGTGTAAAGTCTCCAATTAAGTTGCAGAACGCAGAGATGTTCATTTCATAGATTTTTAAAATTTTAAGTGTCCCAGAAAGTCTAGAGTGAAAACTTGAATGCAATGTTTCTTTAAAGGTCCAGTTAATCTATTTTAGAACAGTGTAATTAGGATATCCTTTTGACAGCAAAATGGTTACCTCGAGGAGGTTATCTTGGATGCAATGTATTTCACACCTCTACTCTAAGGGTTGACTTTAACTAATTTAATAATCCAACTATCATCTTAATTGAAATTGTTTTTGGGAGAGAGGTTAAGGCCTATGTGTCTGTTGACCTTCATTGTATAATGATGACAGTTAGCAAATGACTTGCTAACTGATGTACTCTGCAACTAATTTTTGCTTCACATTTATACTCTGTGATTTTTAAACTATTCTTACACAATTGTCACCACACATACCAAGCAACTTCTGTGTAGCATTTATGTGGAAGGCTCCCCTACAATTTACAGAAGCTGTGACTGGGTGTGTGAGAAAATGCCAAGCACTGAACATTCCATGCCCTCCCAATGCTTGGCAGAAATACAGTGCATTTCCCTACCATATCAGTTTACTTCTCATGACAATTTTAAGTTAACTCCACTCCATATCCAGAGGAACTGACTTGTTCACTCATAAAGTACTTTTGTTTTTTTTTTCTTCACCATTAAATCCCCGATCCACCTTCTTTGCTTCTGTGGAGTTTATCTGTCCATTTGTATTGGCCCTTTCAAATTGCCTTGTAAAATGGGGTTAACCAGGCAGTTTACTAGGTTGAAGACCAGATACAGGGCTATTTGAAAGGAGAAATGGCTCACCCATTTATTCTGGATCTTTAAACAGAAAAGGAACCGGAAGAACACCGGGAACGGGGATTCCCTGTGGCTACATGATGTGTCACTCACCAGGTCACTGCAGGGGCAGGATCCCCCTTAAATTGCTGGGTTAGGTAGGTTAGGCTGCTGTTTGAAAGGTGCAGGAGGCACACACTACCCAGTAATCTCACCTGGGTCCCATGAGGGCAACCCGGGAGCTGCAATTTGAAAGCACCTACTGATTGCCACTCTTCAAAAAACTCAAATTGTTATTCCCCTTATTACAACTTTGGCTCCATCTTCACTTTCAGGAAATGATGCTTTCAGACTTGGAAGGTTTTTGTGTTCATTTCATCACATGCACCTTAGTCTTTGTCATTTATTTTGCCATCCAGGAACTTCATCCATTGCCTGCACCAGCATTTGTGATGAATCTATGTGTTTATGAAGATAATCAAACTGCCTTGAGAGTTCTTTACAAACTGACCAAGTTTGAGAATATATTTTGAAAACTTCTGTTTGATTACATTAATTCCTCAGGTTTGAGTTTAAGAAGTATCCAATAAACAGATAATTGTTGCAGTACATAATTTGAGATGGCTATTCTTTCTGAGTTAATTGTTGTTTTCTTTGGTTTGCAACAAATACATTAGCTTTTTAAAGTTCTGGATGTATTTCTCAGATTTATCTTCATTTTTAGACATTACAGAGTATTGTATTCTTGATAAAGGGTCCGGAACCAAAACACTGAGTGACCAATTTTACCCATCGAATGCTACCTGGCCTGGTGAGTTCCTCCAGCAGGTCAGGTAGCCTTTGTCCGCTCAGTGTAATCCTGTTGCTTTCACACCATTTAGATGTGAAAACAATAACTGCATTACTCTGAGCAACTCAAGCCAGATAATTGAGCATAGATCATCGTTCTGGTTATGAAGTGTAAGAGATTGAGGAACTAATAGGTGTAAAGGTGTAATGGTGTTGCATTACCTCGACAGAAATAGCCATTAATTTGTCAGATTTCCCATTCCAACTTTGTGCATTAATCCTGCTCTTGAAAAGTAGGCAGTAATTCATCCATATTGCCTGCTCTGAATGTCATCAGTTTTCCTTGTTTAATTATAAATATTCACATAAAAAATTGAGGAACTTGGTTAACTCACTTTTTATAAAGGTGCATTAATAGAAAAGCTCATTAATTTCTTCTGTTCAGTGAGCAAAACTGATAACAGCTCTGATTCTCAATCTCTCACTGCTGCAGTTGGAGGTTCCCACCTGCTTCAAAAGGGCATCAATCATCCCAGGCCCCAAGAAGAGTAGGGTGGCCAATGACTATCACCCAGTAGCTCTCACATTTACTGTAATGAAATGCTTGGAGGGGTTGGTCATACCCAGAATTAACTCGTACCTAAGCAAAGGTCTAGATCTACTGCAATTTGCCTATCAACATTACAGAAACAGCTTCTTCTCTGCCATCAGAACCTCTGGACCCTTCCTCACTTTTTCTCTTTTTATTTTGCACTAGTTATTTATTTTTGTTAATGTTGTATTTGCAAAATCCTAATTTATAGTAATTTAGCATCTTGTTCTGAGATAGACTAGACAAACCCACCAACTCCCACAGCTTCCTCGACCACACCTCTTCCCATCCTGTCCCCTGTAAGGATTCCATTCCACTCTCTCAATTCCTCGGTCTCTGTCGCATCTGCACTCAAGATGAGGACCCTTGCCTGAACATCAGAGATGCCCTCCTTTTTCAAACAACATGGCATTCCCTCTACCACCATCAACTTGGCATTCACCCACACATTTTCCATTACTCGCACATCTACCTAGCTCCCTCCGTCCTCAAGCACAACAAGGATTCCTCTTGTCCTCTCCTACCACCCCATTAGCCTCCACATCCAAAACATCCTCCCCCTCCATTTCCACCACCTACTATGTGATGCCACCATTAAACATATTTTCCCCCCTCTGCCTTCCCTCCACGACTCCGTTATCCACTCCTCCCTCCCCATCAATCATCCCCTTGGGACCTACCCTTGTGACTGCAGGAGATGCTCCACTTGCACCCACACCTCCTCCCTCACCACCATTATTTCAAAGTGATGCAACATTTCACTTGTGAATCCAGTGCTCCCATTGTGGCCTCCTCTACATCAGAGAGACTGGACACAGACTGGGAGATTGCTTTGTTGAGCAGCTCGGCTATGCCTGCCACAATAGCGTGGATCTCCCAGTGGCCACCCATTTCAATTCCCCATCCCATTCCCTTGCTGACTTGTCTATCCATGGTCTCATGCACTGCTAGACTGAGGCCATCCTAAAATTGGATGAACAACACCTCATCATCTGACCAGGTACCCTCTAATGGATGGCATTAATAACAAAAATAAATGACCAGAGCAAAAAAAGAGAAAAAGTGAGGTAGGGTCCAGAGGTTCTGATGGCAGAGAAGAAACTTTCATTAAACCCCCTCCCCCCACTTCTTCCCTGTCACCTTCCTCCAGCTCTCGCTGCCTCCCTTTTCCCTGTCTCCTTTCTCACAAACATGATAACTTGCCTCTTACCATATCCAATTAATCCCTTTTGTTGATCTGGATTCCTCCCCAGGCCAGCATTGTATGAATTCTTTCTGAGATTTCCGGCTTCTGGCTCATTCTACTTATTCCTTGAAGAAAGGCTCAGGCCCGAAACATTGGCGACATATCTTTGTCTCCTATAGACGGTGAAAAGACTGGCCGAGTTCCTCCAGCATTTCTGTGTTTTTATTGCACCTTGTACTGCACAATACTGCTGCCACAAAACAACAAATTTCATGGCACATGTTCATGACAATGAACCTGATTCTGATAATTATGAATTGTGTTCAGATCCTGACAATGCAGAGTGAACAATACATTATCCATTGAAATTATTTTCTAAAGCATTCAAAAGTTCATACTTGTGGAAATTAAGAGATAGCAAAAGGTTATGTTTGTGATTTTCAAGATTAATGTATATATTTCTCATTGTTTCTGTTGACTAATGATTATATGTTCACTTAGTCTAAGTCTTTTATACACCAGGAAATGGGTATGGAAACCCCCGCAATTCACCAGGTCTGCTGGTCTCACCTGGCAGCATGAACAAGAACATGCAAACCAAGTCGCCCCCTCCTATGAATTTGGGAATGAACAACCGAAAACCTGACCTCAGGGTGCTCATCCCACCAGGTTCAAAGAATATGCCATCTGTGGTAAGTGGGAAAATTTTCCTGGCATCTACTTTGCAATAAAAAAAATGCAATACGATTTTGGTTACATTTTAAATTCTTGAAATATCTAATTGAATTGGGAGAAGTTTGGTGTTTGTTCTGAATCTCATTGCTTATTAGAGGCAGAAACACACATCACATGCAAAAAGGTTATCAGTCCATTGCCTTAATCATGCACCAAGAACTAGGAAATTGAACTAGCTTTTTTTTTGTCACCACACAGAAACAGAAGCTTGAAACTATAACTAAGTCCTGTCTTCTTAGATTTGTTTCTCCAGTCTCCTCTGCATATTTTGAGATGATAGAAAACAAAAGCAAATATGAGGTTTTATAAGGTATTGGTCAGACTGCACTTGGAGTATTGTGAGCAGTTTGAGTGGATTATCTAAGGGAGGTGGTGTTGAGGGTCCAGAAAAGGTTTACTAGAATATTCCTGGAATGAAAGGGTTATTGTATGAAGAGTGCTTGATGACTCTATGGCTATACTTACTGGAATTT
This sequence comes from Narcine bancroftii, assembly GCF_036971445.1. Lineage (NCBI taxonomy): Eukaryota > Metazoa > Chordata > Chondrichthyes > Torpediniformes > Narcinidae > Narcine > Narcine bancroftii. The sequence continues at coordinate 215,387,900 of NC_091469.1, read as the reverse complement.
AGAAGGATGAGTGGAATCACATTTATCCCTATTGAATACTGCTTGGACTGGATGGAGTGGGCATGGAGAGGATGCTTCCTGTGGTGGAAGGGTCTGGAACCAGAGGCAACAGCCTCAGATTACAAAAACATCCATTTAGACCAAAGAGGAAGAGGCTGGGGAATATGGAATTTGTTGCTACAGAGGCCAAGTCATTGAGTATATTAAAGATATTGGAGGGTAGGATCTTGCTGAGGAACAGGATCAAGGGTTACAGGGAGCAGGCAGCAGAATGGGGTTGAAAAGGATAGCAAATTTACCATGATGGAATGGGCTAAATAGCCTAATTCCACTCCTATGTCTTGTAGTCTGCAGAATTTGCAAGAAAGGGAAGCCTGCTTTGTAATGTTCAAAAGAAATTAAAACTGGTTCTGAATGAACACTGTGGATTCAATTAAAATTTTATCTAAACAAAGTTCATGGAATAAAGCATTGAAACAATTTTGTGACATCAAGAAAAGGCTGTGGATGTTGTCTATATGGACTTTAGTAAGGTCTTTGACAAGATCCCCTGATAGGTTATTCAGGATGGTACAGTCGCTCATTATTAATGGTGAGATCGTAAACTGGATTCAGCATCAGCTTTTTGAGAGAAGCCAGAGAGTGGTAGAGGATGATTGCCTTTCATTCTGGAGGCCTGTGACTAGTGGTGTGCCTCAAGGATCGGTGCTGGGTCTATTGTTATTTTTTGTCCATATCAATGATTTAGATCAGTGGTACTCATCCTTTTTCTTTCCACTCACATACCACTTTAAGTCATCCCTATGCCATCGATGCTCTGCGATTAGTAAGGGATTGTTTAAGGTGGTATGTGAGTGGGAAGGGAAGGTTGAGAATCATTCTGTAGGCCCAATTGTTACTGAAATATTTTGCTTGAGAAAATTTTTCATTGACCCATTTAATTTGGAGTTATGAAACCATGCACATAACGAGTCATTTAGGTACAATTAAAACAGTGATTCTCAGTTTTTTTACGAGGGAATGTCATAGACAGTGAGAAGGCCTCTATTTGCCATCAATAGCAGTCCTGCAATACCAAAAGATTTTGTATTCCTAAGCTAACAATTTTTCATTGCTTTTTTTCAATGCTATCAGTCTGAGGATGTTGATTTATTACTGGTAAGTGAGAATTCTGCTGATTGAATCAAATGATTTTGATGTGAAGTAAAACTCTTCAAATGTCAAAAATCTGGAATAGAAACTGAAAATATGAGAAATACTCAGATTAGGCTATGTTTATGGAGAAAGGAACAGGGTTAATATTCAAGTTAAACGATTTCCATGAACGTTACTGAGAGAGATGGCAAACAAGAAAGTTCATAATTTTGATTGTTGATTGTACTTCTCTCTCTCTCTAAAGATGGTGCTGATCTCCTGAGTATTTTCAGCATTTTCTTTTTATCTCAAACTATTTGCACACTCTGATGTATCTGATCCAATGAGTTCTGAGTCGAAATAGACAGAGTAAGACCTGGAAAATAAGAGAACCCTGCAAGGTGTAATGGTTGTCGCTAATTCTTAGGGTTCTTTAACCATCCCTCCTGCCCTCTTTCCCCACGTGCCCTCTTTCCCCGCATGCCCTCTTTCCCCACATGCCCTCTTTCCCCGCATGCCCGCTTTTCCTGCATGCCCTCTTTCCCCGCATGCCCTCTTTCCCCGCATGCCCTCTTTCCCCGCATGCCTGACTCTCCCCCTGCCCTGACTCTCCCCCTGCCCTGACTCTCCCCCTGCCCTGACTCTCCCCCTGCCCTGACTCTCCCCCTGCCCTGACTCTCCCCCTGCCCTGACTCTCCCCCTGCCCTGACTCTCCCCCTGCCCTGACTCTCCCCCTGCCCTGACTCTCCCCCTGCCCTGACTCTCCCCCTGCCCTGACTCTCCCCCTGCCCTGACTCTCCCCCTGCCCTGACTCTCCCCCTGCCCTGACTCTCCCCCTGCCCTGACTCTCCCCTTGCCCTCTCTCCCCACCCTTCTCTCTCTCTCTCTCCCCTCTCTTTTTCTCTCCTTCTCCTCACTCTCTCTCTTCCCCCACACCCCCGCTCTTTTCTCTTTCCAGCAGTCATTACTTCTGGATGACAGTCTCGTTGCCATGGGAAGTGTGGCTTTTTTGGGCTGATGTTATTCTCTTCCTGCTACCCAGCAAAATGTTTCCAGCTGCGTTAAACTGGGTCAGCTCCCACTTTGGCACATGAGTTTTAATGTAAATCAGCATAGTACTGCTTCTAAATGTTATCTTTTTATGCTGGTGATCGATTTGTATATCACATAGTGAGCGTGTAAATGAATCTCTCAGGCTCTGAGCTTAAGTCTAGACTTGAACCCCATTGTTTCAGGCTACCTATTGATTAGTAGGGAAGTTTCGACCACAAGTATCTAGTTACGCGATGAACTTAGTAACCTCTGGCCATTTTCACTAATGAGTGGTTCTTAAAGACTTTTAGTAGGTTTTCATGAAAATTAAAAGTCTGTTTTATGTTAGTTTAAGATGTGGACAAGTATAACCTATCAGAATAGATATCAGATATTATTCTACCAAAAGCTATCAATTTGATCATCTTTTCTTTAAAATGCTTTGATCTTTGAGATGTCAAGTGGGAAGTCATGTACATATTGTGTGGGTTTTGTGCTAAAGATCTGTGGATCTGAAGTAGCACACCACCACCTACTGGTTATACAAATATTTGCACTTACAACTTGCGCTCACAATTATCATCAAAATTATAGTACCCATTGAGAACAATAACTGAAATCCACAATTCTTTTCATAGAAACATAATAGTGGGACATCATACTTATTCTAGCTATTTTCCATAGGGTCTTTCACCTGTCACAATAACAAATCTTTATTGGATGCTGACCTGGTTACTATAGAAATACTGATGTAATTGGTTACCTAGGGAACATCTTGTCTCCTGAAGTGTGGTAAATGATAGGTTTTGAAGACTTTTACCAAGACTAATAATGTTAAATTCTTCATTTTATTTTTGAAAAGTGTAATTTAGTGTTTCAGCTCTTTCTTTTGATCTCATTACAAGGGTGTGTAGCTAGTCTTGATATTATATTCAAATATCAAAATTTTGTTTCATTCCAGAATCAGCGAATAAATAACTCTCAAGCTGCGCAGTCATTGGCTACACCAGTGGTTTCCGTAGCAACACCTACTTTACCTGGCCATGGGATGGGAGGATACCCTTCAGCCATTTCCACCACATATGGTACTGGTAGGTAATTCCCATCGCTTTATAATTGTTAGTAAATACCCTTCGATATTCTTTCTGAAATATCTACATAAGCTGCAACATAATTCCCATCGGCATCCATCTGTTTTTGTTGCTTACCATGAACTTCCTCTAGTAATGCAATGGAAATTATGTTGCTTCATAGGCATACCTATTTTTTAGTGCCTAATTTTCGTGCTTCACTACACCTGAAAAAAAGATGGCATATTTTGACATCAATGTAAACTTGGTAGTTTTTTTTCAGCATCAATTCATCCTATCCCATTAGAAATTCAAGTTTATATGTGTTCATTTTTCTTTGATTATGTTCCTGAGAAATGCCTTGAGATAATTTACAACATATAGGATTATATTTAAATTCAGTTTGTTGTTGCATGCAATTAATCGCACCAATCTTATACCAAAAGACAACTAAATTTGGGCATTGTGTTTTATTATATTTTTCTTTTGCTTTATTTATTCAACACATCTGGGAAGTTTACTGTAAAATATCGAAAGAACTTCATCTGGCGAGAAGTGTTGCAAATCTACTCTCTCCTCGCCTTTGAGTGGCATAAGAAAGAAAATCTTCCACTGTATCTCAGTACCTATGACAATAATAAACAAATCTAAATCAATTCTGCAGCAGTGTTCAGTCTAGCAACTGCAAATTGCAAAAGTTTATTTTGCATGTATTTTCTATAGTATAATAATATAATAAGAGCACAATTCAAATCAATTTTGTGGCCTAATAGTTCCAAGATCGTTCACTTTTAAGCATTTTCACATGCCTTGAAGAAATGAATTTCAGTTTGGAGACACAATACAATGGAATCATTTTTTGACTGTTTGTTTTGCCAGAACTTGTTGGCGTGGGCCCATATAATCAATCATTCATCACCCCCTGCCCATTCTTAACAAGTCCAGATACAGAAGACTGATCCTGCTAGCCCAAAGATTAGAGCACTGTGACTTCAGAAATGACCTGTCCTCTTGTTTCTTGGCAATATTTTGAAAATGAAATAAATTTTTAAATATTAATTAAAAGTTACCTAAATTAATGGCATTAATCTGTAACAAAATAAATTAATAAGATCGAAATATCTTCCTCTTTGCCTTCTTACTCACAACACTACAACTCTATTAAAGTAGTCAACGGGATCACAAATCCTACGCTAGATCTCACCTGACACAGGTTCCAAGTATCAGCTCTTGTAGCATAGATGCTGGGTATCCTCAACAAGATTGGGCTCCACCATTGGACTCCAATGAATCCAGAGGCAGAGCAAAGTAAGAGATGCATGTTTGCTCATCTATCACAATTATTGGTCATTGGGAAGACCAATGCAGATTGAGGGATAGCTTTGCCAAGCACCTTCGCTCCATCCAACACAATAGCCAGGATCTCCCAGTGGCTAGCCATTTTATTGCACTTCCTATTCCCGCACTGACATGTCTTCTTTACTGTGAATTTGAGGCTATACGCAAATTAGATAAACAAGACCTTGTATTCTGTCTTGGCAGTCTCAAACCAGATGGCGTTAACATCAATTCTATAATTTTCGATAACCTCTCCCCAAACCTTGTTTTCCACTCTTCTCATTTTCTTTTTTACTGATTTCCCCCAGCCCTTTTTCTCCATCAAACTTCTGCAGGTGCACTGTGAAAGTATACTAACCTAGTTTGAAGTATGAAGATCTAGTTTGGCAACTTAAATGAAGATAATATTTAGATAATGCAAAATAATAATGTAGATGTCCTTCAGGAAATATAGAATGAAGTTTAGATGTATCAAAAGGAAGTGGATCTTAGACAAGATAAAACTCAGTAGATAAGTCCTTGGTACTCAAAATTAGCCTACAGAAAGTTTCAGGCTTCAGACAAAATAGATCAGAAAATAAGAACCGGTATCGTCTACCTGGCCTCTTAAGCCTTTCCTGCCATTTCATATAGTATTTTCCTCGATTTTTCAAAAATTTTATCAATTTCCTTTTCAAATGCTTCTTGTGATTTTAGCCTCTGCAACTCTTCATTGTCAAGAATTCGGACCCTTCTTGATATGAAGAGAGCCAGTCTAATGTTCATAAAGAAAGAGAAATTGAAATAGACACTATATAGTCTGCTTGCTATTCCTTCACTTAATTGAAATTGTTACTCAAGTCATCTTTATACCAAATAAGCAGTTGACCTGGCTCATTTAAATTGCATAATTTCAATTTTTTTTTGCTGAAGTAAACAGCTGAATTAGTGGGTAGGCTTTAAACTAACAATGTTAGCACCTATTCTAAATAATCTCATAATCTATCATATGTGATTAAACTTGTAAACATTCAGAAATGCATGGAATAAATAAAAACAGACCATGTCAAACTAAGTAAAAGGAAAGTAATGGAAATATTGAATTTTAGATTTCAGAAAGTACTCTGGTGATTGTAATTGATTGTTATTGCTTTAGATAGGAAAGGCTTGAAGAGATGTGCCTGAGGATTAGCTAGGATCGTTTGTGTTCTCCGACCAAAGAATTCAAATTTGGCCAAATAAAGTTAACACAAGCAGAATTAAAAATTAAACAGCGAAGTTGACAGGATGGAACATCTAAATTAGTGTGGGAAAACTTTGAGGTAATAAATTTTGGGAAGAAAATCAAAGAACTGCTCAAATGGAAGTTTGCTTAAGCACCTCATTTTACATCTATTTATAAGAACCATCTTCAGACTGGAGCTGTTTTGGCTAGAGTAGAAAATAATCTTTTTATTAAATGATAAATGTGATGGGATAATTAGAAAAAGACAGTTCAAGTATAAATGTGTATGACATGAAATCATTTATTTTTAAAAAATCATTAACTCAATACAGAGAAAAGTTTCAAAAAAACTTTATTTGCACAGACAGTCCGAGTGTGGAATATTTTGCCGCAGGCAGTGCAGACCACAGGCCTCAGCGTCTAATAAAAAAAAGAATAAATAAGTGTCAAAAGCAGAGGAAGATACTGTGGTCATTGAAAAAGATTGAAAGTAGCTTTAAATTGCTTCACAGTTGGCACAGATGATGAAGCAAATGGCCATTTTCTTTTCTGTGAACATGTCTGGTTATAAGATTCTTTGATTTCTGTCAGCACTTGTGTTGTCCCAATAAGTCATATCTTATTATTATTTCCAAACTGAATATTTTGTTTCAGATGATCAAACACAATTTGAATTAAATTTTAATTTTAAATTTAGACTACAGCACGGTAACAGGTCATTTTGGCCCATGAGTCTTTGCCACCCTATTTAAACCCAATTAACCTACACCCCATGTTCATTTTGAATGGTGGGAGGAAACTGCAGCCCCTGGGGGAAAACCCACGCAGACATGGGGAGAACGGACATACTCCTTACGGACAGCACGGGATTATAACCCCAGTCCCGATCGCTGGTGCCGTAAAGACGTTGTGCTAATCTCTACATCGACCGTGCCGCCCACGGTATTGAAGACGTGTAGAAAATTCAAAGTTAATTGTTTGATCAATGATCTGAATGATATATTCTGAACTTCAGCACATTTATTGATTTTAATGTTGCTTCTTCCTCTTATTTGGATCCTGCCAACGTCACAATGAAGAATATTCCCTTAGTAGTGCTGACTTGTCATCTCTCACTGGGTTTAATACTGCCAATGCACTCCATCTGGGCTCGATGACTGGTTGGCAGCAGCATCAACTGCAGAACATGCAGCATTCAGCTCTAAGTCAGCTGGGGTAAGTACATTCCATCTAGGGACTGAACTAATCTTCTGGTATGATGTATGCATTTGATCACTTCATCCTCACAATGTATTTGATACATGGATAGAGTTGTGTTGCTGTCCTATATGATTCAGGAACAAATGTCCTAAACGTGTTTTATTTCAACTTGTTAATGCTTCTATAATCACAGTAGAACATTGCAAAAGTGTTTCTCCGCAAGATTACGATGTTTAAGTTTTTTTAATACTTTTTTTTTAGATCTTAGCTATCGTTACACAGGACAGTACCGGCCCTTCAGCCCTGGATGTTGCGTCAACCTATACATTCCTACCAAAATGAAAACTAAACCCTCCCTACTTCATAACCCTATACTTTTCTTCCATCTCTTAAGTGCCCCTAATGTTTCAGCCTCCACCACCACCACCCTGGCAGAGCATTCTAGGTACCCAAAAAAACTCTTGGGTGTAAACAAAAAATTACCCCTAAACTTTCCTCCTTTCTCTAATTGCCAATTGAGTCAGCAACAAGCAGAATGAGGACCATTCATTATCCCCACCAGAGTGATATTTGCATTTAATTCCAAACAAATTATCATAAATTCTACCCATTTCATTAGGAAAAGTGAGTTATCTTCAGCTTTTTAGAATAGAATGTCACGATTCGGTCCAAAAGCACTATATTCTAACCATTAAGCTAGAGCATTTATATTAGATTTTTGCAAGCTTTATTTAATGCTTTTTGAGAAGAGTCATGTGTGTGGATTATTGTAGGGTCTCAGATAGTGTTTGGGATATTCAGTTATTTTTTTCATGCCAGATATTGCATGAATAATTATATGCTTTTGACATTAATTCACAATTAAACAAGAATTTATGAAAAGATTAAGAGAAGCTGAGAATAATTTGGTGGTTTGTGAGTGTAACCTGATCTTTACTCCAATGTGCTCCCACAATCCATTAACTGTTTTCATGTAAATATATATCTTCAGAGCAAACTTGAACTTTGCAAATCCTCCATTTGAGTTACCTTTCATCACTAGAGGCTCGTGGAAAATGTAAATAGAAACCTTGTTGCCCATATCAAAAGCTAATTGGTACTGACACCCAAATTACTCTGTGCATCAACCTGAATATAATCTCTTAAACATTATGTGAGGAAACTGGAGAAACACTAGTAACTATTAATTTATTTGTGAGTGGCATTATTCATTTTAACATTTTAAATTCCTGGCCAATACTTGCTGCAACCTATCTCACTGTCACAATCATGCGGCAATGGCTGTTTCTGATGAGAAAATCACCTCCATCGTGGCCTTGATTTCTGAATGCAAGGAAAATTGCATATAAGAGGAGGGAAGTTACGCTTCATGTTTTATAGGATCTTGATGATGTCAAACATCAGTGGCACTGTGTACAGTATTGTCTCCTTATTTAAGGAAGAATTTTTAATGATTTGACTGCCATTCAGAGAAAATTTACCAGATCAAAACCTGGAAGGGTGAGAAAAGGTTGGATGGGTAGAATTTATATTCACTGCAGTACAGAGGAAAGAGAAATGATTAACATATACAAAGACCCTCAGAGGAGAGAGTGCTGCTGCTGTGAAAGAATCAGATATTGGAGTTGACTTTTTCAAAATAATGGCTCATTTGTACATGGTAAAATCACAGGTTTGAGGAACTCTTCCTCACAAGGTCTTTCAATATCTCTCACTATAGGTGGGTGGTTATTGTAAGTAGACAGGAATGTGAAATCATGCCACTGAACTATTGCATTGGGCAAGTTGAGAAACTTCAAACTCATAAGTCTCAAATATACAGTGGTCCAAACGAGGTGTTCTATCATGATTAATGTCAGGCCTGCTAATAGCTAAAACTGAGTTGAATCCAAGGGTAGTCGAGGCCTAAGATTCAGGTGTGATTCAAGTCTGATATATATATATTAGAGTTCAGAATTTAATCATTTGTAATTTTTAAAACTAAATAGGAGTTAAGTAACTTTTAATATTGTGTAGAAGAATGCATAATAGTGACTGGCCACCTAGTGGCAGTATAGTACTATGATGTGATCTTAAAGAGGCTGAAATGCAATTGCAAAGGAAATTAACAAAATAGTTGATGGATCATTATTTAGCTATTGAAACAGAAAAAATAACTTCCAGTGATTGTGACATGTATATTGCTGTATGGTTTCAAGTATTTAAATATGTATGAAAGAATATTTTCTGCTGTGTTGTGACATCATCTGCAGATATGCAGCTGTAATATTTCATGATTGGCAATAAAGCAAGTCAGAATGGGAAAACAAAGAATAGGATAAAAGTAAAACCCTTCAAATATCAATAAAATTATAATTTAAAAAATAAACAATAATAAAATCGGATCAGTTTGGAAATGCTCAGTAAATTGATTTTTTCATCAATAAAACAAATTATTTTGTGATAAAAAGATAGCTGTATGAAGCAATGTTATGAGCCCAGGGAACCGCAAAACCCAGCAGCAATAAATATTCACCAAGACAAATCGTTACTTAAACAAAAGTTGCTTTTAATTATCTTTAAACATGAAAAGAGGATCAAACTTTATCTTATTACTTAACCTAACAGAACCTCCTTCTACTTCTAAGCGCACGTGTATGTATTATGTATATAAGTTCAGAAAAGTTCTTTAATTCGCAGTCCAATCTCACTTCTCATTCATCCAAGTTCACTGGTTGCAGGCAATTCTTATACTATGCATAAAATTTTCCATTTATGAAGTTCACCAGGCTTTGGTGCTTGAAAGGTAAATGGTTACCATTCAGGAAGATTCTTGTCGGTTTTCAGAGAGAGATTTGTTCTTTGCTGGACATAAATTGATCACTTCTAATAAGCCACATCAGTATCTTGCCGAAGAAACTTGCCTTGTCATGATTTTCCAGATGATAACCTCTTTCTTTCAGGTCACCACAGAGTTCCTTTTCGTTTTTCTTATTTCAAGTGAAACATTATGCAGCGAGTCCTCTCCTCTTGTATGGACCACAAGGGCTTTGACCAGGCTGAACTAAGCACTCACAACCCATCTTCCAAATGGGGTTTTTCCACAAGCTTGCCAGCTTGTCCTGTTCCAGTCCCAGCTACTGCAGCTGAACTGTAAAAGCTGCAGAACTGATTTTTTTTCTCTCTCTCTCTCTCTTTCTCTCTCTCTTTCTCTCTCTCTCTCTCTCTCTCAGAGAAAAGCCTGTTTTACTTTCTCTGCTTGCAAAACCACATGAACAGCGACCTCTACTCAGATGGACTGCAGCTCTGAACCTACTTCTCCGAGTTTTTTTCAAAACAACAATCCATAGTGAATTCCCTTGGACATTCCCCAAAGCTTTTGCAAAGGCCTTTGGAGCCAGACTGCCTGGCTTGAGCAGAGCTCCTATAGTTTAAATGAGATCTGTTTTGAAGTGTTTGAATGTGACCTACACCAAAAAATCTGCCCCAATTTATCTCCCAAAATCCTATCTATATACAATATAAAACACAACATATTCTGTCACAGCAGAAACATGCAGAATTGATTAATATGGAAATTCCTTTAAACTATTACAACTTCATCATCTCAAACTATCAAAACCCTCTCTGAGGTTTACCCTCCTTCCTCACCCAGTTGACCCAGGAGCATGCAATATGCATTGCAGCTCACTATTGTCATTCAAATTGAAGAAAATGTGTCAGAGCTTCCCCTTTGAAGTATGGGAAATGCACCCTGCATCCTGAGTGTACCATTCCAAGGAGTTTTTCCAAGATACCGAGGCTAAGGTCTTTCAAGTCAAAAGTTTAAGTGGTGAGTGACTCACACCTGATATCACTTGGAGCTTCAATCTGAAAGACGTGTTTGAATTCATGGTGAAATCCCTGAGGCCAGTCATTTTCATCAAAGTCTAAGACTCATGTTCAAACTTGTTGTGTAACTGTTTAGCAAATCTGCATGAATGAACTGTTAACTCTAGAATTTAAACTTGAGAAAGTCATCGAGTACTTACCTGTTAGATCATTAAGACACCCATCACTCAATAATTGTAATTTTCATCCTATGACTGAAAATTACCAAATTGTTGACCAGAATTGCTTTTGGGAATCTCTTTCAGGACATTTCAGTAAATGAATAAAACAACATCAGCAGTTCTTTGTCTTTAGGCAATAAATATGTAACTTGCCTGCAGCACCTGCATTGTGGTATGATGGTAAAACCATATAACCACTCCTTTAATTGTCACATTCTCGTGCAATCATGGACAAGGTTATGAACACAAGAATATCATTTTTGTCTAATATTCTTTATTTTGACATCATGACCAAAATAATTCTTCCATGTATGTCCATTAAGGTACATTGTGATAGTTTAAGAGTTCTATGTGACATTACAAGTCATGAATATAACCACTGATGTGGCTGCAATTTCAGAATCAGAATAAAAAATTACGATCATGAACAAGTCATAAAATTCAGTGTTTTGCGACCGCATCGTAGTGCAAACATTCAGATTACGATCACCTTACAACCTAACTATAAACAAATAAAAATTATAGTACATGAAAAGTGAGGCAGTGTCTTTGTTTCATTGATTATTCAGGAATCTGATGGTAGTGGGGAAGAAGCTCTCCTTGCTCGTCTTTAGGCTCCCGTACCTTTTTCCCTGATAGTAGCAGTGTGAAGAGGGCATGGCCTGGGTGGCGGGGATCTTTGAGGATAGAGGCTGATTTTTTTAAGACACCACCTCTTCTAGATGGAGTGAAGTCTGGTGCCCGTGATGTCACAGGCTGAGTTAACAACCGTCTGGGGTTTATTCTTGTCCTGAGAGTTGGTGCCTCCATACCAGGCAATGATGCAACCAGCCAGAATGCTTTCCACAGTACACCTGTAGAAGTTTATTAGAGTCTTCGGTGACATATCGAATTTCATCAGACACCTCACAAAGTAGAGCCGGTGGCGAGCCTCCTTTGTGATTGTCTCAACCTGGAGCTTCAGGACAGATCCTCGGAGAAGTTGACCCCCAGGAATTTGAAGTTCTTGACCCCCTCCACCACTGAGTCCTCGATGAGGACTGGGTCGTTTTCCGCTGACTTCCTCCTAAAGACCACAATCATCTCCCTGGTTTTGCGGACATTGAGCGCAAGGTTGTGGTCAATACACCATTCAACGAGTTGATCGATCTCCCTCCTGTACACTTACCTCATTGCCATTTATGATTCTGCCGACAATTGTGGTGTCGTCGGCAAATTTGTAGATGGAATTTGAATTGTGCCTGGGCACACAGTCACAGTCATAGGTGGGTACAGAGGACTAGAGTTTGTAGCTTCTTGACCAGCACTGAAGGAATAATGGTATTAAAGGCCAAGCTGTAGACTATGAAGACCAGCCATTTGTATGAATTGCTGTTTCCAAGGTGATCCAGAGCTGAGTGGAGAGTCAATGATATTGCATCTGACATGGAGCGATTGTGATGATAGGCACGTTGCAGTTGGTCTAGATCTTTGCTTAAGCATGTATTAATTCTGGCCATGAACAGTCTCTCAATACATTTCATCACAGTAGATCTTAGTGCTACTGGGCGGTAGTCATTGATGCAGCTCTTCTTGGTTACTGGGATGATGGATGCCCTTTTAAAGTAGGCAGGAACTTCTGACTGCCGTAATGATAGGTTGAAAATGTCTGTGAACACTCCCACTAGTTGGTTTGTGCAGATTTTCAGTACCCTGGCAGGTACACCGTCAGAGCCTGATGCCTTGCAAGGGTTCACCCTCTTGAATAATGTTCTGATGTCACTCTCAGAGACAGATATCACAGGGGCCTCAGCCCTTTCAGGGATCCTAATAGGCACTTTGGTTCTTGTTCTCAAAGCAGGCATAGAAGGTGTTCAGCTCATTGGGTAGCGAAGCATCACAGACATCTAAACGGTTTGCCCCTGCTTTGTAGGATTAATAGCCTGCACTCCCTGCCATAGCTGGCACGTATCTGTCTCCATCTCTCGCTTCCTCTGGAATTGCCACTTTGCTTCAGAGGTGGCCTTCCATAGGTCGTACCTGGACTTTTTGTAAAGATCCAGATCCCCAACCTTAATTTTATAATCAAAGGCAGATTTTTCAATCAGCAGAAATTTGATATCTCTATTACAGAATATAAGTAACTAATAATGGTATCTCATTGGACCTTACAAATTTTCACTGTAATTCTCTTCAGTGTTGCACTTTTAAATGTTTACAGTAGAACTGGGTCATTGTCTCTAAATCTAGTTGCACCTCATGCCCGACATCAGATACTCAGTTCAGTTCCATCAAAATTGACATTGAGGTTCCCGTTCTTAATGATACTGTCAAGTAGTTTCCCCAACTCTTCAGAGCATAAGTGACAAAGAAAACATAAAAACAAAAACTGCTAGAAGTACTCAGCAGGTAGAACAGCATCCACGAGGAGAGAAATAGAGTTACCGTTTTGGGACAAGCACTTGTCATCACAACTGGGAAAAGTTAGATATACAAATGGTGCAGATGCTAGAAATTGAAATAAAACAAAAATTTGTAACAGATTACATAGGGAAAGGTTGTTCTGGTTCTCATGAATAGCCATTGACCAGAAGTGCTAAATGTGACTCTTCACACATACTGCCTGACCTGCAAATTATCTTGAGCATTTGGTTTTTTTTAATGGTATAAATAGTTTGGAGTTGATACATATTATGCGCACAGTAGAATTAAAGAACCGTAGAACGTCACAGCTCAGAAACAGGTCCTTCAGCCCTCTAGCCCATATCAAACTATTTATTCCACCTAGTCCCATCTACCTGAGAGCTCTCCTTACCCCTCCCATTCATATATCTATCCAATCTTCTCTTAAATGTGCAATCAAGCCCCCATCCACCATTTCTGCTGGCAGCTTGTTTCACACTTTCACCTACCTCTTCGTGCCCCACATGCTCCCATTAAACATTTCACCATTCACCAATAACTCATTTCCTTTAGTTCTTGATTCACTCAAACTTAGTGGAAAAAGAATGCTTGTATTTATCCTACCTATGTCCCTCATAATTTTGGATGCTTCTAACAAATCTCCTCTCATTCTCCGCTCCAGGGAATAAATAATCCTAACCTATTAAACCTTTCCATATTACTCTGCTCTTCAAGTCCCACCAACATCCTTCTGAAATAGTAGTTATCTTTTGGGTGGAGCCATAGTGGATTCTGGTATATATTTTGCTCAGCATCTAGTTTGGGAGGGTAGAGCAGGTACAAATGTAACCGCAGACATGTAGCCTTAAAGCTGCCATTATCTGCTGATGCTGTGCCTTGGACCAAATAATATCCTTTCGATTTTGTACTTATTGGAACCACTGTATTTTATACTAATTGAACCATAGAACACTACAGCACAGAAAACAGGCCATTCTAGTCTGTGCTGACCACTATTTTGCTAGTCCCACTGACCTCCTCCCACTCCATAACCATCCAGACCTTCCCCTATCCATGAATCTATCCAAAATGTTTTTAAAATTGAAGATCAATCCCACATTCACCACATCAGATAGCAGCCCATTCCACACTCCCACCACTCTCTGAGTGAAGAACTTTCCCCTAATGTTACCCCTAAACCTTTCACCGTTCAGCTTAAAACTATGACCCTTCATATTTATCTCTCCCAATCTAAGTGGAAAAACTCTGTCTGTACCTCTCATAATCTTGTAAACCTCTATCAAATCTCCCCTCATTCTTCTTCACTCCAAGGAATAAAGTCCTAACATGTTTAATCTTTCCCTGTAACTCAACTCCTGAAGACCCGGCAACATCTTAGTAAATCTTCTCTGCATTCTTTCAATCTTATTGATATCCTTTCAGTAGTTAAGTGACGAGAACTGCACACAATATTCCAAATTTGGCCTCGCCAATGTCTTCAACCACTTCAAAATAATATCTCAACTCCTTTACTCAGTAATTTGATTTGTAAAGGCTAAGATGCCAAAAGCTTTCTTTACAACCCTGTCCACCTTCAGAGAACAATGTATCTGTATTCCCAGATTTCTTTGCTCCTCCACACTCCTCAATACCCTACTATTTACTGTGCATGTCCTACGTTGGTTTGCTCTTCCAAAATGCATCACCTCACACTTGTCTGCATTAAACTCCATCTGCCATTTACTGGCCCATTCTCCTAGCTGCAAGCTTTGAAATCTTCCTCACTGTCCACAACACCTCATATCTTTGTGTCATCAACAAATTTGCTGATCCAATTTATCACATTGTCATCCAGATCAAACAACAATGGTCCCTGAGACACACCATTTGAAAAGATTTTCCTTCTAACCCCTGGTCTTTCAAATCCTACAAAGTAAAGTTATTAAAATTTTCAGTAACAGATTTTTAATTGTCCATGATCTGCTCCAATCAATAAAATTACTGCACATCACAACATGTGCCATTCACAAAAAGACATGAGCAGACTCCAAATGGGCAATGGAAATTTCTTTATACTAACAGACATACAGAAGTTTTGGATCATTTTTAAATTGTTTTACATTAATCTGTGCTTATTATTAGCACTTCCTTTAATGAGGACATTTCTATGCTATTAAATAAATTAGCGTGAAATTATTTTTAAAAATGAAAAATTATTTTTGATTCAAAATTTTAGGAAAAATTAAAACCATGTCAAAATTTCCTTTTAGAAGCACAACTTTTTGAAAATTCAAGCCCTTGCCAGATATGTATGTACGTGTGGGTGTCTGGTCATGTTTGTTTGTATGTATGCAGGTGGGGGCACAAGCCCACCTCCGTCTGTAACTGATTTGCTTTCCTTCTACAGAGTTTGTACTAGCACTCACTTATCTCAGAGTTCAAATCTCTCCCTGCCTACTACTCAAAGCCTCAACATCAAGTCAGAACCTGTTTCTCCTCCTAGAGACCGCACCCATACACCCTTGGGATACCCACAGCACTCAAGGCTCGATGCAGGGCGATCTCCAGTGGATAGTCTGAGCAGTTGTAGCAGTTCCTATGATGGAAGTGACCGAGAGGATCACAGGAATGACTTCCACTCTCCCATCGGACTTACAAGACCTTCGCCAGACGAAACGGAAAGTCCATCTGTCAAGCGGATGAGGCTGTCTGAAGGATGGGCAACATGATAAGATTCTTCAGTGATCTTTTTTTCTTGCAGTGTGTGTGTGCGCTACATTACAGGGCAGGGGAGGGAGGGGGGAGTTCTACATTATATGTGCAGTGTGTGAAAAATAAGTCAGGTACTCTGTTTTGTAAAAGTACTTTTAACTTGCCTCAGTGATATAAAGTAATGTAAATTGCTGAGATAACAGCTTTAGCACTTGAGCTGTACAAAGAAAACCCTTGTACAATGTAGATTTAACTGCTAACTCTTTTTCATTGCTGTGCTCCCTTGCAAAATGGATGTTACAATAGATAGTGTCATGTTGCAGGTTCAACGTATTTACATGTAAATAGCAGATTAAAAGGAATCGTATGCCAGTACTGGCAAATCTTTGCTGAAAGAAAAAGAGCAGCTGATGCAACAAAATTTAAAAAAAAATATATGTATAGGCAGTTGACAGACCCAGAAATATGGTGACCATTCTCAACACAACAAATTGGTCCATTGACATTTCTGCACGTAACAACAAAGGCATATCAGTAGAGTATGGCACTCAATAAAATGGATCAAAGTATTTGAACAGACAGCCATACTTTGGCCAAAAAAAATGGAATATCATTAATAGGTGGTGAAGTCCAAATTCTGGGTCTGTTGAACATTTTAAGTGGATGAAAAAAAAATGTACATTACATTTTGCTTATATTTTCATATGAAAGCAAGAAAAACGTTTGCAAAGCATTTGTGGCTTTTTGTAGTTACCCAAGCCAAAATGTTTTTTTTCTTTCCAGATAGCTTTGCAGGTATTTTAAACAGTCCTGAATTAATGGAATTGGGCTCTTCATATGGAAGTACTACCCTTAGCCATGAAAAAAATTCACGCTTTGCTAACCAAGATAACTGTTTTCTCTTCGTAGAGTTTTGCTTTTGAATTGTGTATTTCTAATTATATAAAAATAAGATTAAGAAAATCTTTTAAAATCTGTGAAATTAACATGCTTGTGTATAGCTTTCTAATATATATTAATTATGGTCATAGCAAACATTGTTTTGGTCATCTTATTAGGGGGGGGTGTATTTGTGCATATGCACGTTTAAGTAACAAAATTCTTCGGTCTCTTCCGCACCCTTTTTGCAGAATCAAAGTTAGCTGTGTTCAGTATAACAAGGTTAACCAGTTGGGATGATGGATTTAGTATGTATTCTAAATTTTGCTACTATTTAGGAATCTAAAGTGTAGATAGGATTGGGGCTGCCTCTCATTTTGGCTACTGGGTTATTTCTGATGAATCCGAATGTTGAGGCTAATTTTGTTGCATGGCATCCAGCTATTAATTTGTCACTAACAGCTTTGTGCAGAAGTACTAGTCTATTCTTGGCCTAGTCTGACTACCTGGCGCAATTATTTTGGTTTATTTGAATTTGTAGCTTTTTTTTAATCAGAGGTTTTTGAATCTGAAGAAGTAACAATGGATATTTGTCACTAATAAATTTTACATTTTTTCATAAAATGTATGTTTTTAAAGACTGTAAAAGAAAATATAACTTCTATTGATCATAGCCCTTGCCCACAACATAACCACAATTGATTCATATACTTTTTAATTTTGTTCTGATCCATTTAAGATTAAATGATGTTTGGAAGCTAACTCAAACTTAAAAGTTCAATTCCACTTTTATGTCACCTATTCATTGTAATGTGTGTGTGTGTTATTAAAAAAATTCTAATGACTCAGTATATATACATGAATGTCAGGCAGCCACATATTCCTCACAGTATTTTAAAGAAGTATAATTTTAAAATTAAATGATTGATTTAAAAATGTAATATCATGCAAACAGCAGATCAATATCTACATTGTTTGTGAATTGAAAAGCACAATGTCATTCGTAATTGGTCGATCCTTTCTGTACCTACACCCCTCTACTCATTGTTATCTAAGTGTTATAATTTTGCTGTTTGTTTAACCACAGAGCTATTTCTGAGTTAGCACATAATGATACAGTACTGTGGTTTTAAGAACTATTGGGGCAGAGCCCCTTATATATTCTCATTACACAACCAGTTAGCTAACTGATTTAGGCAATGTTCTTTACTGCGAGGCAAAAAAAATGTCAGTGGCACTTTCTTGGGGGCACTTAAGTTATTGTTTTGTTTTATAAAACTCCTGAACATCAAAAAGCTTGTTACTATTCTGTGCAGAAGTGAGAGCAAAGTCATTTACTGATACCTTAATGTATGCAATACATTACTGCTGCCAGAAACTTGAGTTGACATATCAGAGCCAGCAGGATGTCATAGAGTAAGAGCTGAGATAGTGAAAATATCAGCAAACCAGATCAGCTTTGACAGAATATTCTGCAAAATCCACTCTTCTACCTCTATAAGACAGAGTTTTATAAATGGGATGCCCCAATGTTGCCAAAATATTTTAAACACAATTTTAAAAAATGTCATGCCATCAGAATAAACAGCATTCAGAAAAGGTATTCTTCAGAAGAAAATCAGCTATATAACTAAATTCAGTGTGTTATACTTTTGAAAGTTTATTTTTTAAAGTCTGACAATATATTTATTTATAGTTTGCCATTATGATAGTCTTTTTTTTTAAGATAAAAACTTCATGCAAGAAATGGACTTAAAACATACACCACCATTTTGTCATTTCCATTACATGTGCTTTGAAGGTCTAGCTCTATTAGAAATCAATTAACAACTTTTTTTAAAAGTGTTCTTGTAACCACTTTGTTGCTCAAAAAAGACTTTTGCTGAAAAAAAATGAAATGAGTGCTTCAACTGTTATTGTTTGCAGCATCCACTGTGTACAATGTGGCATTTATCATCTGAAGCTGGTTTCCTGCCACTACAAAGTTCTGGGTAGACTAATCAAATATTTATTTAGTTTATTTAGTGTGCTTCAAGTGCAGAGTAATGATAAAGGCTTTTGTTAATATTTTAACCAAAGATGTGGAGCAATCCAGTTAGCCACAGTTTTGCAAATATGCTTTTCTAATTGTTTTTGGTTTTCCTTTGTTCAGGTATTATATACTTTCCCTGTTCATACCTCATATTCATCCATACCTCAAAACAATTCAAAGAGGTCAGTTAATTAGCCATTGAAATACGGTACTGGTGCTCTATATGAAGGAATTTTTATAAACTGAAACCCTGGATTACTTTAGAAGGACTAATATAATTGACCTGAAACATACTTGGATTGCTCCAGCTGGTTTGCTGTTATTTTTTTCTGAGGATTTGTTTCCATTATACAATAGTAAATACAAAATGATTGCTTGTAAATGGGGGAAATGTGGACGTTTGCAGCAAAAATAAAGAGACTCACAGCGGCATAAGCTGGGCTTTGTCGCCACTTGATGACAAAAAGATGTTAATAACTAAGTTAAACTACATCTATGTATCTCAAGGGACTTAATTCAGCTGTCTGTAGTGAAAATTTTTATGGGAAAATTCAAGTTTCTCTCGCTGGAAATAAGGTATAATTTGTATTTTGCAGACAAATCAGTAAAGTTACTGGCTTTCATAGTGACTTGATGTTGTGTGATTCCTTTATCTTTCCTGTGCAAATATGATTACATCAGTTAAAATCTTAACAACATTTCCTTTGGTTTTGATTTGGTCAGATGTAATGAATCACTAGATGTGAGCTGTAACTTGATTATTTCACATTTAATTTTATCTACAAATAAATACAAAACATTGTTACAATATTGAAAGTTCCATTTCTCCAAATGGATAAAACTTGCTTTTTACAAGATAATTAATTTCAAAGATTTGCTGTATCATAACAACTCTAAAAATATGAAAATTAAATCACAGATTAGAAAAGTTTTCAGCATTCAACGAAATTCATTTTTAAGTTTCAGCATAGAGAAATCCAGGTAATTCCAGGTACAGCTTCATCCCAGGAGGGTCAGCTGTGTTTGTCAGAGCTCTGTGCCAGAGTGGGGTGCACAGCTTGATCACTTTCCTATGTTTATCTTCCATTTTTTGGATCCATCCACCCTGTGATTTTCACCATTTGATCCTGATCAAACTTCCCCCATCCCACAGGCCTTAATGTTGATCACTGGCACCTGTGATACTGGAAGAAGCTGGTAAGTTAAAACTAACAAAGCACTTTATTAAACAAGAAATTATAGACAGAGAACCACCCTTTTTTCATGACTATTCCCAGTTTGGAAACCAGAATGAACTTCTTCAGCTCTAATATTATGAACTACTTAATTTAAAATTTTACATGTAGATATACAGCACGGTAACAGGCCGTTTCGGCTCATGATCCAAAGCTGCCCGATTACACCCAGTTGACCTATAGCGCCCAGTATGTTTCAAACGATGGGAGGAAACCAGTGCCCCCAGGGAAAACTCCTGCAGACACGGGGAGAACATACAAACTCCTTACAGACAGCGCAGGATTCGAACCACGGTCCTAATTGCTAGCGCTGTAAAGGCATTGTGCTAACTGCTCCGCTGACCATGCCGCCCAATCAAAATAAATATATATAAATATTTGGGATAACTTTTACGATTACAGAATACTGCTCATCAGTCTCAAAGCCTAGGAGAAGAAGTTATTCCCGATAGTGGGAACTGGATGGAATGGGTCTTCTATAATTCTTTGAGTCCTATTTAGACAATACTCCCAGTAAATGTCATCTATAGAGGAAAGAGAGACCCCAGTAATCCTTTCAGCTATTTTAATGATCTTCTGAATGGACTTCAGATTTGATGCTTTGCAGCTACCATACCCCACAATGATACAGCCAGGCAAGGCACTCTCATTGTACTGTAAAAGGTTGTCAAGATGGAGGCCATTAGACTTCCCCTCCTTTGTCTCATTAGGAAGTGTAGGCACTGCTGGACCTTCCTGACTAATGAGGAGGTGGTGTGAGTCCAGGATAGAACATCCCTTATATGCATGACAAGGAACTTTCTTCCCCAGAGATCATCTCATTAGGCACCAGGTACATTGTTCAATTGGACACAAATCCTGACCTTGCAATGCTCATTTTATCTATCCCCTCTGTGGACTTATAACCTCCTCTTCATTTTGGACTATTCATAAAAATATATTTTCATTGTGTATTTCACACACTTTGCATTTCAGGGCATTTCTTATTTCAATTCTTATTGCCATTGCAACACTCTCAATAAATAGCCTCATCTGGATGTACTTTCCCTGTTCTGCCTTTAGCCTTGAACTTGCCTTGTACAGTTTGGCATTCATCATTACTGGCCCAGCATTAGGTGGCTCGACAGCTTTGCATATCAACGGAGAGTAAACTGTGCTTCTGATGAGTTGGACTCTGACACCACAAAGAATCCAGTTTCTGATGAGCAAGTAGCAATCTTAGCTCTATTAAGGTCTCAAGGTCATGCCAGAGGACTTTCCCTGCTCCTGATTACTCAGAAGTGTGAGTAGTGGGTAACTGTTCTAGGCAGGAACCATGCACCTGCAATCATCAGGAGCTGTTATGGCCTGCTACAACCTTCTCTTGTGCCCTTGACGTTCAGCAGCATCTTGTTTTCAGTCTGATTTATAACATTCTCAACAGACAGTGTAAAGTTAATCCAGCAGTCTTTGTGAGTGTACCATTATGTGTTACCTCTCTCGAATCGCATAACTCAGTCCTTCAGTGCATGCATTACCGTAAATGGAAAGGATCCTGCCTGCTATTCATATTTTAATTCCGAAATTATATCAGAATATTACAGTTTTATCAAACAACGCTTTGGCACCATTTATCACCATCCTTTACCGTGATACTGGAAGATGGCTGGTAAATGGGGAATAATAAAGTACTTTATTTAAACATAAGTACCTGAAAGAGAGCATTGATTTTCCATGAGTATTCTCCAAAGTAGGGAAACTGGATCTTGCCGATTCAACGCTAACAACACAGTTAATCTTTTATATATAAAACAATATACCACATATCACACCATCGTTGCACCCTCAGTCCTGATGTAAAACCTGCCACATTTTGAGTAAAGCAAATGTTAAACATTTCAGAGTTTTAGCAAATACTTTTTAGTTAAAAAGGACTAAAATGACTAATTTTTGTTTAAATTTAGACATAAAGCCCAGTAACGGGCCATTTCAGCCCATGGGTCTGTGCTGTCCAATTTACACCCAATCGACCAGTTTCGAACAGTGGGAGAAAACTGGAGCCTCCAGAGGAAACCAATGCAGACATGGGGAGAACGTACAAACCCCTTACAGCATGGATTTAAACCCCAGTCTCGATCGCTGGCACTGTAATGGCATTGCGCTAACCGCTGTTCCAACTTCCCATTAGGCTTCATAATGAGGATTCCTCATTGAGTCATCTACAAAAAAAAGTACAGGATGAAATAACAAATTTTTAACAGGACAGCAAAGAGCAGCTTAAATATAAGGATTATTGAAGCACTTTGTTAAAAGTAGGGAAGAGTGGTTCAACTGCAACAGGTAAATAAAGCAGCACACAAAATTCTGGAGGAATTCAGCAGTTCTACCAGCATCCACGGAGAGCAATAAAGAGTCCAGCCAAAACTATTCATCAGAAATAGCAAGAAGATAAATTATTTTCTCATAACTGGAAAATACTGCAGCAAACTGGCCTTGCTGCAGATTCACTATTGCCAGTTTTGTGCCTCAGTTTGAAGTAAGCCTAATTATTGAAAATAAAGCCCATTAGGTAATTATGCATGGTTATTCACATATTAAACAGCTACTCTTCTTTAACTGTCACTTGAGTACAAAATTGATTTTTTAAGTATTTCACTCATGACATTTGAAAATACTGCATTAGTTTAATATATGTGAGAATTTGAATCTTTTTAAAATTGCCAAGTTTCAATTTATTCATATTTGGAAAGCACATTTCGCTGGTGAGGTCCGTTCCATGGTGGAATGTTGGGTCTGCGATATAAAAGGAGAGCCCATGAAAGAAATTCGACCCAGTACCATCCAAACCAATGCACTGCTTCAAAAGAATTCAAAATGAGCAGTCCGTACCTCTGTGATGTGCTGTGGTAGCAGCAAGCAAGCACAAGAGTTGAATGACTGTACAACAGGCTTTATTCAGGTAAAAGTCTGAACACCAGTTCATGTTTTGGTGGCTCCCGTGTGACTGGCTCAGGTCTATATTCAGGTCGGCTGATTGACAGCCGACCAGGTGGAGTCAGCCCTTAGTTTAGGTGGTCTTCCTGCAAGTACACAGCTCGCCCCCTGCAGTAGGCTGGTGGTCATATCACCACAACCTCTCAATCTTGCAATCTTTTTGCAGTCCTCAGTCTGATAAAAAGTCAAAATTTAAAATCATGCAATCACAATTTTGATATACCCATATTTTCACATATTTAACCATGTTGTGGTAGAATATCCCTTCACTAACAAAAAGCAATGAGACATTTTAAAAAAATTAAAAGTGCTCAATATAAAGTGAGTGATACAAAAGTCTGCAGACACTGTGGTTGAAGTAAAACACACCCAGAAATGCTGGAGGAACTCAGCTGGTCTCATAGCATTCACAGGAGGTAAAGATATGTATCTGACATTTTGGGACTGAGCCCTTCTTTCCTTGGTAATTTATCTATCTCCTATGGATACTGTGAGGTCGGCAGAGTTCCTCCAACATTTCTGGGTGTTTTCTCAATATAAAGTGAAACTTGGCAGAATATAAGCAACAACACATCTCTCCCCAATGAGCTCAAGGTGTTCTATGCTTGATTTGAACAGAAGGCCAGTGACTAGTGGTACACATCACTTCAACCACAGGCATACCTGCATACATGGTCACTGCTGTAGAGTGTTGACTGCCCAGTAACTCTTACACCCACCATCCTGAAGTGCTAGGAGAGACTGACCCACTTCAATTTGCCTATCCCCACAACAGGTTCACAGCAGATGCCATCTTTCTGACTGTACCTTAAACCGTGGAACAGCTGGTATACATGTCATTCATTGACTACAGTTCCACCTTCAACACCATAGTACCAAATAAACTCATCTCAAGATTAATCCCTGAGTGGTGCAGGAACTGCCCTACCCAATACCACAAGAAACTAAGCAGAGTTGTGAACACAGGTCAGGCCATCATTCAAACCGCTTTCCCCTCTATCAACTCCATCTACACTTCTCAATCCCAGAAAAGCAGCCAATATGTTCAAAGATTCATCCCACACTTTGAATCTGTTATCTAATGTGGGACCTTGGTGGAAAAGACCTTGGACCTTGGATCTTTAATACATTGCACCTTATAGAAACTGCCAGAACTGGACCTGGATTGTTTTAAAATATTGAGTGATCTATTCTAGCCCATTCTAGAAAGTAGTTAAAGATCAACCACATTGTTCACTCCACTGTAACAACAAGGATCTCCTACTTCCATTCCCATGCTGACATGTATGTTTATGGCCTCGTGTACTACCAGGTTGAGGCCACACACGTAAATGGTGGGGACAACACCTTATATTCTGTCTTGGCAGTCTCCAACAGACCACATCAATATCGACCTCCAATTTCTGGTAGCTCCCTTTTCTCCCACCCCCTCCCTATTTCCCTATGTCTCTGACCCTATTCCTCCCTCCCTTTTCCTTCTCCTTCCCCTCCTATGCCATCACGTTGTCACTCACACTTCACTTTCTCCATCCCCTTTCCCTTCCTCCGGGCCCACCCTTTCCACTCCTTCCTCCTATCAGAGTGCATCTTCCTCAGTGCACTGCCCCTACCCCCATTACCTCTCAGCATTCTTTCCTTCCCCCCTCCCTCCCGTGCCCTGCCAGCCTGTGCTCCACCCCATCCCCTAGCCCATGTTTCTATTTGGGCATCTCCCTGGTTCCTGCTATCACTGAGTAAGGGTTTTTAGCCCGAAACGTTGTCCGTCTTTTGCTTCCCACCAATGCTGCCTGCCCTGCTGAGATCTTCCAGCACTTTGTGTTGCCCCTGGTTCTGTCTCACTTGGGTTGCATATTTAATGGAATGTTCAAATTAGGAGAAAATCTTTTTATTTGTGTTGGGGGAGAGGGGTGAAGAATTACAGGAAGTGAAAGGCATAATTGCCTCAGACTAAAATAATCCTCACACCTCCCCTTCCCCTCTCTGATCACAGAACTTATTCTTCCTGATGGCTGGCCAGCCCCAAATATGGGAAACACAAAAGCCTGCACACCTTGTAATTGTAGTAGATATTGAAATGGTGGAGGGACTTACCAGGCCTTGTAGCATCCATAGGAGGTAAAGATATATAACTTTTGGGCTTGAGCCCTTCTTCAAGGCCATGAGTAAAGAGCAGGCAGATGTCTGAATAGATATAAAA
The DNA here is from genome assembly GCF_036971445.1 of Narcine bancroftii. NCBI lineage: Eukaryota > Metazoa > Chordata > Chondrichthyes > Torpediniformes > Narcinidae > Narcine > Narcine bancroftii. Next base: position 215,362,481 of record NC_091469.1, on the reverse strand, counting down.
CAAAAAGGCAGGGGGAGGAATACAGACAAAAGGTGTGGATATTAATAGGAGGACAGAAGAGATGAGAATGTATTGGTGGGTTGAGGTGGGGATTTGGCTCCTTGAATGCAGAACTAGGAGAAGGGGAGACAGAACGAGAGGTAAGGAGACATGATATGGGCGGGGTCTAAAAGAATCAGAAAAAGTCAATATTAATGCCATCCGGTTGGAGGGTGCCCAGACAGAAGATGAGGTGTTGTTCCTTCAATTTGCTGGTGCTCTCAGTCTGCCAGTACGAGACCATGGACAGACATGTCAGCAAGGGAATGGGATGGGGAATTGAAAGGGGTGGCCTCTGGGAGATCCACGCTATTGCGGCGGACAGAGCCAATGTGCTCACTGAAACAATCCAGTCTCTCCGATGAAGAGCAGGCCACAACTGGAGCACCAGGTACTGTAAATGACCCCTGCAGATTCACAATTGAAATGTTGCTTCACTTGGAAGGATTGTTTCAGGGTCTGAATGGTGCGGAGGGAGGAGGTGTAGGTGCTGGTGGAGCACCTCCTGCGGTCAAAGGGATAGGTCCCAAAGGGACGATTGGTGAGGAGGGAGGAGTGGATGAGAAAGTCACAGAGGGAGCGGTCCCTGTGGAAGGCAGGAAAAGGAGGAAAATGGAAGATGTGCCTGGTGGTGGGATCACGTAGTAGGTGGAGGCAATGGCGGAGGAGAATGGGTTGGATGAGGAGGCTGATGGGCTGGTAGGTGAGGACATGGGGAACCTGTCCTTGTGGGGGTGGAGGGAGCCAGGGCAAATGTGTGGGTATTGGAGGATATGCAAGTGAGGACTGAGTTGATGGTGGGAGAGGAAAAGGCATGTCGTTTGAAGAAGGACATCTCTGATGATTTGGCATGAAAGTCCTTGTCCTGGTTGCAGTTGCGATGGAGAAAGAGAAATTGAGAGAATAGAATGGAATCCTTACAGGCGACAGGTTGGGAAGGGGTGTAGTCGAGGTAGCTGTGGGAGTTGGTGGGTTTGTAGAAGATGTATGTCGAGAGTTTGTCTCCCGAGATGGAGACAGCAATATCGAGAAGGGGGAGAATGTTACTAGAGATGGACCAAGAGAATTTGAGGTCGGGTTGGAAGTTGGCAGCAAAGTGGATAAAGGTGACAAGCTTATAATGGATGCATAAGGCAACCTTAAAGAGGTCATTGTTGTAGTGGAGGAAGAGATGAGAGGCCTTGCCCGTGAAAGCTTGTAGCATGGATTGCTCCACGTAGCCAATAAAAAGGCAGGCAGAGCTGGGGCCCATGCGGGTACTCATGGATACCCCTTTGACCAGGAGAAAGTAGGATGAGTCAGAGGAGAAGTTAATGAGCATGAGGACAATTTCTGCCAGATACAGGTGGGGGATTGGTTGGGTCTAATGCCAAAAAAGAAATTAAGAGCTTTGAGGCCTTTGGTATGAGGGATAGAGGTGTTTAGGGATTGTCATTGTTGTGCGTGAACCACTACCAGATATATCTTTTCCCCTTCCTGCCTTCCACAGGGACTCCTCCCTCTGTGACTCCCTTTTTCACACCTCCCTTCCCACCAATTGCCCTCTTTGATTGCAGGAGGTGTTTCACTTGGGCCCAGACCACTTCCTTCATTCAGGGCCACCAAATACTTCCAATTGAAGCAACACTTCATTTGTCAATCTGTGGGGGGGGGGGGCATCGACAATTGGGTAAGGGGTAGAACCAGTCAGTATGGGGTTGGGAAACAATAAGGTTGGAGGCCGTGCTCGGGAGATGACCAGAAGTGATGAGCTCAGAGATGGTGTGTGATACAGTGGATTGATGAGCTTTGGTGGGGTCCTGTTGGAGGGATTGGAAAGAGGAGGTGTCTGAGAGTTGTTGTCAGGCTTCGGCCAGATAGAGGTCAGTGCACCAGACCACAACAATGCAACCCTTGTCTGCAGGTTTGATGGTGATGTTTGGATTGGTGCGGAGAGAGTGAAGGGCCAGGTATTCCAAGAGGGTGAGATTGGAATGAGTGAGGGGAGTAGTGAAGTTGAGATGATTGATGACACAGTGGCAGTTGGAAATATAAATGTCCAGAGCAGGCAGAAGGCCAGATCAAGTCAAGTCATGTTTATTTGTTGTTCATACCATAACCATTGTAGTGTACAGTGAAAAGGAAATAGCGTTTCTCCGGACCGTGGAGTTTGTTATTTATATGGATAAATTACATCAGAAACTTTTTTATATTTTGGTCTGGTATTTATGAATATCATATTACACATCCTAGCCCTGTGTACCCCTGGAGTTCAGAAGTCTCATGGCTTGGGGGAGAAAACTGTATCGCAATCTGGTCATGAGGGCCTGAATGTTTTGGTACCTCTTCCCGGATGACAGAGGGGAGAATAGATTGAGGGAGGGATGTGTAGAGTCCTTCACAATGCTTATAGCTTTTTGCAAACAACAGCCATTATAAATGTCTATCATGGCAGGGAGAGAGAGTCCAATGATCCCCTCAGCAGTCCTTACTATCCACTGCAGGGACTTGCGTTCTGAGATGGTACTGGTTGAGGTGTCCAGGAGGAGGAAGAAGGTTTAAAGCAGGAGGGGGCTGAAGAATCCTGGTTGAAGAAGTAGGCACAGAGACTGAGCCGAAGAAAGAAAAGTTTGACATCATGGCATGTGTGGAAATCGTTGACATGTGGGCGAGTGGGGATGATACCGAAGACAGAGCATTCCATCTCTGAAAGGGGATAGATGGTAAAGACCAGACCAAAACATAATCCCACACATCATTCTTAAATGATAAGAACAACCCTTACCAGTCCTTGATCTCCAACAAATCCCGTTCCCCTGTCATGATCTGAGCTTTCCATCCCAGCAACTGAAGTCTGATGCCCCAACTTAATCCTTGAGTTTCCAGTTCCACTTATCCACATCTAATGACATTTTTGGGGTGGCATCGTTGGCGTAGCAGTTAAAGCGATTACTTTGCAGTGCCAGCAATCAGGACCGGAGTCCAAATCCCGCGCTGTCTGTAAGGAATTTGTCCGTTCTCTCCCTGTCTGGCTGGGTTTCCCCCGGGGCTCCGGTTTCCTCCCACTATTCGAAATGTACCAGGGGTGTAGGCTAATTGGGCACTGTGGACTCGTGGGCCAAAATGACCTTTTTCCATGCTCTACGTATAAATTTAAAATGTAATTTAAATTCGACTCACCACTCTCCAGGCCCCTGCAATGCTCATTAACTTAGATTGGAACTTCATCTTTCTCTTGGGGGAGAAAAACCAGTCCAGCACACTTAATCTGGAGTCACTAATTATTATTTTTTACCCATTGGCACTTGACCTACTGAGTTCAATCAGTATATTTTCAGATTCCAGTATCTCCTGCATGCTTTCTCACCCTTTTCCAATGCAAGTGTACATGAAGGAAAATTGTTTTTGCACATGAAGTGAGCAAAGTCTGATCTACAACATTCAGTTATGCCCTCATGTACCGATAATCTATCACTTCATAGGGGAAGTCTTCTCAAAGCCTGCATTGTTCAGAACGCCACTCACATAACCCACTTTTCCAGTTGCCCAATGAAATTAAGGACCAAATGATGATAGTTAAAGTAGAATCGTTAGGATGGAGAGGATTATCTGAGGATAGTCAAGGATCAAGGCCGCCGGTGATATTGGGAACCTTTCCATTTGGAGTTTTGGAACGTCTCTGCCTCAGAGTCAGATCCATGATTACCTGGTGGGTTCAGCTTTTGCATGCAAAAGGCTGCCCTTTCATTAGCCTTGTTCCCACTGGCACCTTGTCCCAGTAATTAACGGCCAATCTACTGGTTAAGGGTCCAGTGTGAAAGCCCTTTAATCGGCACACAGGTGTTATCAGATTCCCATGATGATAAAATGTAGGTAGGTAGTATCATCCCCGGCACCCGATTATCCCAGTGTGAAAGGGGCTCTAGGCATCCTGGGATAGATAGGAGACGTGCTGATGATGTTTTTGCATGAATGTGTCCAACCTATGCTTAAACAGCCTGTAGGAGTCTTCACATGAGGTGCAGGGGGTCTGAATTGATTAGTTTGGTTTAAGTAATAAAATGAAAACAATAGTCACATATTTTGGGCAGGGTGGGGGGGGGGGTAGGGATACAGAGAAGTGCAGCTGCTCCTCTCCCTAAGGCTGGTGAAGGCTGAGACATTCGATCTCATGGGGACCATTAAGGATGGCCCGCTTTATGAATGGATTGCAGAGGGGTGGGTTTCTCCAGGGACAAGTCCCAGGTGACAAATAAGCTGAAGACACTTCAGAGGAAGTTTCTGCAGGTTTAGGATCACAACAGGATGAGTGGAGGGTGGTAGACTGGCCCTTCTATAACCAGGTGTATAATATAACTAGCAGAATCCCTATCCCTGCTGGCAAATGTGGATCCCAGTGAGAGGGCCCCTGTGTATGCACCAGAAACCAGTTTGTGATCACAGCAGGGTGAGGTGGAAGAAAGCAACGCCCCCTGCACCTCATCTGTTGCAGATCCCCCATCCACTCCTGGTCCCTCATCTACCCCATGTGCCTTATCTCCTCTCCCCATCTCATCCACTCTCACTACCACTTTGGCATCCACCCCTACTACCTCATCCACTACTGGCCAGAGGATATCAATGGCAAGCAGGAGGGGGAGTGACCCAAACACCTCATCTGCTGCAGCACCAGATCCAGGTACAAACTGCTTATTTTGTGTTGGGAGTTCCTGTCCATACTGAGCTGTTTCCCTAATCTCCCATGTGCTGCATCGCTCTGCAGGAACCAAAAGGAAGAGAAAGCGACGGAAACCAACAATGACGGGAGGAGGTAACATCTGAAATTCGTGGCCTGATGCAAGGTTTTGAGGAGGTGACTGCAAACGAGACCGCCTGCATCAGGATAGGCTGGCAGAGATGATGCAAATGCTTATGTCTGCACAACAGGAGTGTCAGTCCAATGCCGAACGCCTCTCCAAGCTAATAAAGGATGTAAGGCAGGAAATGAAGGCCCAGATAGGCGTGATGAGGGACCTCATCCATTGTGCAGTTAGCATGCCCTGCACATCCCTCCCAAAACTTCCAGCCTTGGGGTTCCACCCTCCTGTCTTCTCCCTCTGCTTGCTCTCAGCCTGGTCCCTCTTCAATGCAGCCACATTGTTCCTCCTTCCTCCCTGATCCTTCCTTGCAGCCTTCCTCCTACCACATTCCTCCCCCCACCACCTACCTCTGACTTCCCCCCTCCAGCCACCTGATCCTATGCAGTTCCTTCAGCATCTTTGCAAGCATTTTCCTCTCACCACCTCTTTTGTGCGGTTGTTGGAAGCAGAGAACTGAGAGTATGGTTGGGAGTAAGATGTGAATAGTTTTCCGCTGATAACAATTTTATTTGCAAAGTTTGATGGTTTACCAAGTTTAACATAACATAAATAGTTTTATACTTCAAATGTTATCTGTTGAAACGTTACTATGAAGTTCCGCATGACTTTACAATGTTCATTCCAAAAAGTTTAAAATTCTGAGATGCACTGCTCAATCTTTGTGGTGATACAACCACCAGCCTACTACAGGGGGCGATCTTTGTACCTGCACGAAGACCACTTGGGAGGCCTACTCCACCTGGCTGGCGGTCAATCAACCGACCTGGATATAGACCTTGAGCTGGCCCCTCCTGGGCCAGTCACACGTGGAACCATCAAGACTGAAACTGGGTACAAGGCTTTAAGTGGATTAAAGCCTATAATGCAGCCTTTCTGTGTTTTGTGCCTGCTTGCTGCACCACAGTGCACCACAATTTAATCCACTTAAAAATTTAAAGACCATGGAGAGGTTGCTCACCATCGGAAGTCTGGAAATCGACCCCAACACCCAGATGCCCCAGCAGGCTTCTAGATCTGGAAGCATGCAACTGAGGCAATCATCCAGATGCAGGCTGAGGTAATTAACATGAACCAGAAACGCCTCATGGTACTCCACACTAAATTGGGCCCTTGTGCTTTCCAAGCCTTCAGAGACTGCTCAGACTATAAACCTGCGATGGCCATACTGGAAAACATGTACAGCCCCCCAACGAATGTGTTCTACACCCGATACCTACTCAGCATCAGGGTGCAGCAGACACCTCTCTGGGGGCTCTGCGTGAACTAGCTCGCCCATGCCTGACTGAGACTCGGGTGGCTGAAGGTGGAGCAACTCTTCGGGGTTGCCTGCGTGCGAGGGCTATGATCAATGGGTACCCAACAGAGGTTGCTGGAGGAAAATACTGCCTCCCTGAACAGAGTAATGGAGGCTGCATCCACCATGTGGAAGTACTTGAGGTCTGACTCCCCCAACCTCCTGCTTGGCTGATACTGCCGTCGCTGAAGGTGTTGCGGGCTTTGCTGGTATTAAAGCTTTCATCACATTAAAGCTTTCTGCTTCATCACATCTTGTGTCAGCTGGATGCAAATTCTGTCCCTCCTCAGCTGATTGCCAGAGTCGGTCTCGACAAGGTATGATCTTGGTGTCTCAGCTTCTCTGATGACCTGTGCTGGGGCCCATGTTTTCAACATCAGCTCTTGAAAATGCACGTTACCCTCTGAAAGTTCTGGCAATGTTTGTGCATGTTTGTTATAATGCTGGTGTACTTCCTCTTGCATGTCAGCCAGTCTTATTCTGGTTTCCTTCTGGTCTTCTGGATGGTGTGTTTTGTTTGGCAGAGTTGATTTATATCTCCTGCCATTTAGAAGTTTTGCTGGGGACTTCATGTCAGCCCTTAAAGGTGTTGCTCGTAATGATAGAAGAACTAGGTGGGGGTCTTCTTTTGTTTCATGACACTTAACTAATGTGCGTTTCACAATTTACACTTGTCTCTCAATGAACTCATGACTTTTGGGGTAGAATGGTGATGATGTAGTGATAACAAACCCATACTCTGCAGCCAGCTTTCTGAATTCTTGTAACGTGAAGTGTGTTCCATTGTAACATATTACTTGCTCGGGTATTCCTTGTTCATCAAAGAGTGCTCTCATTTCTGAGGTGATAGTTGATGCTCTCAGGTCTTTCACCCTTTTGGCAAATGAAAACTTAGAGTAGTACTATTAACTACCACTCTTGATTCTCAGTGAGCAAGTCTGCTCCCATTGTGTGCCAAGGCCTGGCAGGTACTTCTGTGGAAATCATTTCCTCTTTTTGTTGTGTGTTTCTGTACTTTTGGCATATTTGGCATGTAGCCACCATATTTTCAATGTCTCTGCATATACCAATCCAGTACATGGGTGACTTCGTTCTGAGTTTGCATTTCTCCGTGCCCATGTGACCTTCATGTATTTTTGGAGAATCTCTTCCGGCATTGTTTCAGGTATAATTGTCTTGATCCAGCCAGCAGAACACCATTCTCCAACGATATGTCGTCTCTGATAGACCAATATTGACGTATTGAAGGCTGTATCTGCTTTATCCTCTCTGGCCATCCTTGTATTACTTGTAGAGAAACCATTTGCAAAACATCATCCTTAATGGCTTCTTCTGGTCTGGTTTAATTTATTACTAGTCACACTGATGAGATTATGTATCTTGATCCCCATGTCTTCATTTGGGTAAAGTAGTGACAAGGTTTCTGCAAGCACCATCTCTTTGCCTGCTCTTTATTTTAAGTTGAACTCATAGCATTGTAGTCATAGAAGTTATCTCTGCAGTCTAGCTGGTGCCTTGATCAGGTTCTTTCTCTGGATGTTTTCCAGTGGGCGATGATCATTTTCCACTATAAACTTTCTTCCATACAGAAACTTGTGAAACTTATCAAATTCATATATGACCACCAACAGCTCTCTCTCTCTCAATATTGACATATCTGGTCTCCGCTGTTAGTGCTTTTGAGGCAAAAGCTCTTGTTTTTTCTTCTTGTACGAAGGCCTCTGTTAGATGCGTCTACTTGCAGAGTGAGAGCTTTTGTTCTACCATAGTATCTCAACTCCACTTCACTGCATAATATTTTTTTGAACTGGTCAAAATTTCTCTGATGTGATGGTGACCCCTGAAATTCCACGTCTTCCTTCAGCAACTCTCTGATGTTTGCTGTGTAGTCTGACATATGTGGTATGAAGGAACTCATGTATTGGACCAACCCAAGGAAACTTCTGAGTTCCTTTTTGGTCTTTTGGGTGATCCATGTCGGCAATGTCATTAACCTTCTCTGGGCTTGGCTTTTCCCCATCAGGAGTGGACAACATTCCGAAGAATTGGCATTCTTTCTCTTTTATAATGCATTTGTCAGCATTAAGTTTCATTCCAGCTCATTTTGTTCTCTCCATGGCCTCGGGTAGATGAAGATCATGAGCTTTTCCATCTCTGCCAAGAACCTGGATGTCGACCGTGATGCCAACAGCACTTTTATACCCTCTGTAGGTCTCATTGATCTTTTGTTGGAACATGTCCTGGCTCACCTTTAGGCCGAAAGGTAGTTGCAGGAACTTGTAACGACCAAATGGAGTATTGAACGTTGTTAGTAGTGTTGATTCTTCATCTCGTTTCACATTCCAGTATCCAATCTTAGCATCTAGCTTGCTAAAGTTCCATAGTGATGTCTTCTAGTGTTGGTGTTGGGTAGTGACCCCTTTTTATTGCTTAATTTAAGTCCTTAGGGTCCAGACACATACTCAAGTCCATTTGGTTTTTCTTTAATCACTGTGGAATTTACCCAGTCAGTCGGCTCAGTCACTTTGGCTCTGACTTGTATCCTTTCCATGTCCTTTAGTTCTTGCTCCAGCTTCTTCTGAAGCTTTAATGGGACTTTCCTTGGGGGGTAGACGACGCCATGGATCCAAACTGCAAACCCGATGTGAGATTCAAAGTCTCCAAAGCATCCACTGAATCATCAAAGCATTCCAGGTACATACTCATGAGCTCAGCCTTGTTTGTGACTGGAGGTTGGTTCTCCAATGGAGTGTCTCTGTTGATCCTTTTGCATATCTTCTTCATCTGGATCTCATAATTGACCGATTAACTGCAACTCCTGGCAGCTGTCCAGACCTAGAATCTGCATCTACCACGTAGAATGTACAGAGGATGTTCTTCCCTTATGACAGCCATTGATCTTCGCTCTCCCTAGCTGCTTAATCATGGGTTCACCATAGGCCGATAATGTGACTGATTCCAATGCACTGTCTTTTGGATACCCTTTTATTGGGTTCTCTGGGAATATCTTGCAGTAGAGTCTGAGTGGAAGGACATTGTTTTGTGATCCAGTATCCAGCTTCACCTTTAGATATTTAAATATTTAAATATTGTAGGCTTGTTCTGGATTGTCCTTTGTATTTGGATCCTTGTGTTCAACTCACTTCCTTCTTTCAAATCACTCGACATCTCGTGAAGGTGTATGGATTCCATGTCCAGTATCTGGGTGTTGGAGTCCTCATTGTTGTTTCCTTTTACGTGGTGAATCTTCTTCTTGTCTTTTTTCTTCACTGTTATTACTGTTTTCTTCATACCAGACTTGCACATCTTCGCCCAGTGGTTTGCTTTACCACAAGCTCTACATTCAGATCCGTATGTGGGGCTTTTGTTTCGGTCATCGAAGGGGTGTTGTCTGCCGGACTTCCTCCAGGTCTTGGGGGGCTTTGCACTTTGCTGATTGTGTTCTTTATAGCATCAATCTTTCCTTTTTTTTGTTGTGGGTGGGTCTGTATAGATAGGAAATTCATTGGCATCCTTGTGGCTTCGAAGGCTCTGGCTGTGTCTATATCTTCAGCCAGTTGCAATCTATCCTTCCCTATAAGAGACTTACATTTTGGGATAGCCCTCTGCCATATTAGTTGAGCAACTAATCTTTCCTCTATATCCTTAAATTTGCATTCAATTTTTAGTCTAGTGAGGAAGTTATAAACAGTTTCATCAATCTCTTGCATTAAGCCTTGAAATTCATAGTCTTTAATTCTATAATTAATCTTGGGTTCAAGGTGAGAAGCAAACTTTGCAAATATCTGCTCTGGGTCATTTTTCTCCACCTCTATAAGCTCCCAGCTATTAAACAAGTCAAGGCCTTGCTCCCCCATCCAGAGAAGTATATAACTGACTTTCTCCTCAGCTGCTGCATTTTTAAAATAGCTTTTGAATGGTAAATTGCACTTCTCTTGAAACTTTTTAAATGATTCGACAATGTCTTCAGCCTCCCCATCCATCACAGGGGGAACTGGTGTTGCTCCAGACATTTTTTTCAATATTTTTTTTTCCACTTTCATATTTCAGTGACTCAATCTTTATTCTTGTTCTTTTGTACCGCTGCCACCTTGTAATATCTCTTGAGTTACTTGGGAGGCTTCTTAAATAACTTAGAGATGCGAGATTTCATATAACAGAAAATACTTAATAAGGCCTTGCACCATCTGAGGAGACTGTCCGCACACACCCATATACAGCCATTCAGTGCTGCACTACAGTACTCGAGATGGCAGAGGTGCTGCACTACAGTACTCGAGATGGCAGAGGTCGACAGCATTGAGTCCACGCTGCTGAAGATCCAGCTGCGCTGGGTGGGTCACGTCTCCAGAATGGAGGACCATCGCCTTCCCAAGATCGTGTTATATGGCGAGCTCTCCACTGGCCACCGTGACAGAGGTGCACCAAAGAAAAGGTACAAGGACTGCCTAAATAAATCTCTTGGTGCCTGCCACATTGACCACCACCAGTGGGCTGATATCACCTCAAACCGTGCATCTTGGCGCCTCACAGTTCGGCGGGCAGCAACCTCCTTTGAAGAAGACCGCAGAGCCCACCTCACTGACAAAAGGCAAAGGAAGAAAAACCCAACACCCAACCCCAACCAACCAATTTTCCCCTGCAACCGCTGCAACCGTGTCTGCCTGTCCCGCATCGGACTTGTCAGCCACAAACGAGCCTGCAGCTGACGTGGACATTTACCCCTTCCATAAATCTTCGTCCGCGAAGCCAAGCCAAAGAAGAAGAGAAGACAGTGAGAAGGGTATATTTTTAACTCGAGTATGAACAAAATAGTTCACATTATCCTGACTATACAATAGTGGGGTGTTTCATGTTTGACCAGTTAGGCGATCAGGGCTATAGATAGCTTAAATTCAAATAGGCTTTTTTTTTTCCACTGAGGTTGGGGGACACAGCAACTAAAGTACATGGGTTAAGTATGAAAGGTTGGGGGTGGAGGCCTTCTTTCCTCAGAGGGTGGTGTGGAACGAGTGGATGCAGCTCCCACTTCAATGTAAATGACAAGATTGGAAAGGTAGGTAGATGGGAGGGCTATGGTCTGGATGCAGGGTGATGGGACGAGTTCACACAAACAGTAAGGGCCAAGGGGCCTGTTGCTGTGCTGTTGTGTTCTATGGTTCTAACCATGCTTCATGTGGTGAAGACTTTTCTTCCACCGATTCACGTCAATTCTGAATATACAACACTAATTGTGGAATCATCTTAATAGAAAATCTATGTTTATTTGGCCTCTTACAAATTACCGTATAGACCCGTGAAATCGTTGATACCATGTAACAGTTGACTCTCCCCTCCCACTTTTTTGGCCCAAAAATTGGGTCTTTCTGTGTGACCCATGTAAAAGTTGACCTCCCCTTATTTTTGGCCCTGACCACCCGCCTATCTGAACTCCCAACACCACGACAGCAGACCCTCACCCCGGCCGCCTGCCCGGCCATCCAAGCTCCCAACCACAGATCCCCGCTCCGGTCATTTGCCCATCCGAGCCCCAGCCTCCCACCCATCCAATCTCTTGAACCCCTGTCTGTGGACTTAGCACCCAGTCCCGGCCATCCGAGCTCCCGATACCTAGATCAATGCGGGTACTTACTGAGGTCAAAAACCCCAGTAATAGTTTACTCCTCCCCCTCCCCCCTGTTTGGCCCAAAAAAGTGGTCCAAAAATATGATGATTACACGAGCATTTATTTTACGGTAGGAATTTTAACTTTGCTGATATTTTACTTTGGTGGTGGCTAAACAAGAAAAAAAGCACGTCAGGGTGACTGTGACCCTATAAAACATTTGGCAGACCCCTCTACTTTTCTTTCCACTATATGTCAGAAAAACAAAGGTAGACAATGTGTTGTCAAGACATCCACAGCAAGGTTACAACAATGGGTTGAAGTTGCAGTGGTGAACAATGGGACAGTTAAAACCCCTATGACTAATTCCCCAATAGCCCTCCATAGTAGTGACTGTAAGGGAAACATATTTGTGTTAGAAAGCTGACCAGTGAATGTCTAATCCAGTGGTTTTCAAACTTTTTCTTTCCACTCACATACCACCTTAAGTAATCCCTGTGTCATTGGTGCTCTGTAATTAGTAAGGGATTGATTAAGGTGGTATGTGAGTGGGAAAAAAAGGTTGATAACCACTGTCTAGGCTGAATTGTTACTGGAGTTCTAAAACTGCACATAACAAGTCAATTAGGGATGATTAAAACAGTGGGTTTCAAACTTTTTCTTTCCACTCACATATCCCCTTAAGCAATCCCTTACTAATCAGAGAGCACCTATGGTATAGGGAATGTTTGAAAACCACTGGCTGAATGTCTCCATGCATTTTTCTACTCAATACACTGAGGTGCTTTTTCTGAAGAGCTATGGATGTAACATCATATTGAAATAATAATTGAATTTCTCTTCATTGGCTTATGAGATTTTTTTGTCCTTAACAAACCATCAGCTGCAAAAGTTTATTCAATACAATCTACTTCAAATATTATGAAACATGAAACAAATCTGGAATGACTCTCAAATTTATATTCAAATTTGATTTTCTACCTATTAATATTAGGCCTAAAATGTAGCAAAACAATTTTCTTTAACTTCATATGTATGTTCGTCCACCAATGCAAATTATGTGGATTAGTAGTAAGTCTCTGAATTATCTTTAAAAGGAGCCCTTAATAACAAAATGAACTTCAATGCTATACAGGACCTTCCAGTAAAAGTATTAGGTGATTGTAACTATAATAATAATTATTATCGGGAATGATTGTCCACTTAACAACATTATTGCTATACATAGATTTATTCTGTCTTATCAAGATGAATTCTGACAATCTTTGTATTAATAAATTATTCTAAATTCAGTGTTCTTTCCAAGTTAATGTCTGACAACAAGTACGATAATTTCAGAGAACTGCAAAGAGAATTAATTTCTAATGACTCTGATTTGGCTGCAGGAAATCCAAAATAAGAAGAGAAAAAGCCACAAATATTTAGCAGGTCAGTCAGTTTCTGGAGAGGAAGATTGTGTTATTGACATTGACTTCTTCAGAGCTTATTATTTTTAAACTGGAATTGCTTTACCATCTTTTAATGGTGTTGAAATGAGGGCATTGTGCATCACCAAAAAGCTGCTGCCACAATGGTGAGATCAGAGAGTGCTGGTCTGGTGAATTAAGGTCAATGCCCATATGTAGCTCACATGCTGAGTGAAACTTGAAATTCTGCCGATGCTATGATTGTCTATAAAAACACACTGAGTTGCTGGAGGAACTCAGCCGGTCTTTTCAGAATCCATAGGAGACAAAGATACATTTCTGACATTTCGGGCCTGAGCCCTTCTTCAAGGAATAAGTAGAATGAGCCAGAAGCCGGAAATCTCAGAAAGTCTCAGAATTCGGACGATGCTGGCCTGTGGGAGGAATCAAGTCCAACAACAGGTGTTAATTGGATATGATAAGAGATGAGAATTTATCATGTTCATTTGAAAGGAGATAGGGAAGAGAGAGACAGAGCTGGTGAAAGAAGTGAGTGGGGTTGGGGAGGTGGGGGGTTGGTTTAACGAAAGCTAGTGGAGTTTATATTAATTCCATCCGGCTGGAGGATGCCCAGTCAAAAGATGAGGAGTTGTTCCTCCAATTTGTGAGTGGTCTCAGGAGGGTCAACGGCAAGGGAGGTATCCACAGGTGCTTTGCCCCCCCATATGATCGCAGCCATCACTCGCCGTCAGACCCGCCCCACCTCCTCTGGCATCACTAGCGTGGGTCATGTCACTAGCGTCTATCAATTGATGCACACTATCAATTCTCCACCCATTCCCGGCCACATCACTAGCATCTAGTGACCCAATAAAAGCAGTGTTGACATCACCTATGTCGGAGGGGTGGATGATGTTAACATTCGTCAACAAGTAGGACCCAGCATCCAACAGCAACCACCACCTGCTGAGCGAGTTTATGAGCATTGCACTGTGTCCCTTCTAATACACTAATGCCCACCTCTAACATTCATTCTGGCACTGATCCTAGCTCACAGTCTGGCAGTGCTTGAGACTATGGACAGACATCTCAGCAAAGGAATGGGATGGGGAATTGAAATATCAGCAAGGAATGCTCAAATGTTGCCTGGGAGTAGTAGTAACTGCCTATCTGCTATCTATAAATTTCTGGACTTTGGGAAAGTCTGAAACATAGACAAATCCTCATGCCTGTTCCTATGGACTGAAGGAAATGTAGTCCAAGACTATGGAGTGTAGTTGACCTCTATAGTGAGCAGAATTCTGAATGAAACAACAGAAATTAGCAGTGAACTGGAATGACCCTGAAGCCTAGAAACCTGAGAACGACCTCAACTTTCATGGGCAAGGTCTTGCAGGCACATGGATGAGGGCATGTTTGAGGCTGCAGGAAGTTACGGATCTCAGTGAGGACAATGAATGCAACGTGTCTTGACCCTTTAAATAGCAGTTTCAAAAGGGAAAGGATGCTGGTGCAAACAAAATTTCCATCAAAAGGGCAATGTTTGAATTCTCATCTGGACACATTGAGATGGACACCTGAAATAGGTGCAAGTTTCCTCTATTCCAGTAAAAAACACTGCTGGAGAAATTCACAAGGCCAAACTGTGTACTTTATATAGCAAAGGTATATCCAACATTTTGAGCTTAAGCCCTTCCTCTATTGCAGGTCAACATTCAAATCCACAGTCCCCATTATGGTGCAGGAGAAGTTTTCTCATCTCCTGAGCAGTTCCAGCATTTTCTGTTTTTATCTTTTACCTAGCTTCTCATTTTATTATTTTATCTAACAAGTTAAAGTATTATGGAACATGATTAGAGTAATTTTCATACCAAAAATTTGACAGCTAAGAGGTTACTAATTACCAGTCACATCTAAAGGAAAATTAATAATAATTACCCAGATTAAAGGTTAAATCAGAAAGAAACACTCCACAATACAAATACTCTAGATTACAATACCTGCTTTATTTTGTTACGTACAGTTCTGTCTGTTGGTGCAATCACTTATGAGAATTTAAATCTTTGAAATTTATTCTTGATTATTTTCAGTTTTATTCAAACTAAGTTTGTATTTCCGAAGGGTGCAATCATCTTTTCAAAGTGCCAGGTGTTAACAGTCACAACACCTCCTCTTCGATGACTTCCAGAAGTAGGTGTGACAGCTATGGTCAGAACATACCCTAAATGGACAGAAAATTCCACATATACACTCACTCTCAACATTTCTCATCGAATTGTGTCCTCTTTATATCAGATTTTCTTTTAAAACTATCAGTTCAATAATCCAGTAATCCAGTCTTTTTCAAATTTGTCTACTTCTTGGACTGCAATAAATTACAGAGCTGAAAAACTTATCACTAAAATATGGAATGCATTGATGTTGAGAAACCATACCACAGAGCATCTCACTCAAAGCATATTCAGAAAAATACGGTAAGTGTCGATGGAAATATAGCAACTCCTTGAGTGTGGCTGAAAGATTACAGAGAGGCATGTTGAAGAAGGATTCGAGTACAAGCATGCAAAGATACATTGAGCGTAAGTGGAAGTAGGGATGATGCAGAAGAGAAGTCCAGCCTGGAGATTAAGTGCATAGAGAAGATAAGGCTGGCCAGCACCACATTGGAGTAATTGTGAAGCATCAAGTTTGGAGGATTGATAATTATTCTGGCAGTAGGATGGGCTGATTCAGATTCAGATTCAGATTTATTGAGATACAACCTGAGTTTCCTTTTTCCTGTGGGCACAGCAGAATTACCCCTAATTGGTAGTGCATAAAATAAACTGTACACAGCGTAAACATGTAAACAATCGAAAAAAATCTGTCAACAGATAACGAATGCAAAGAAACTGACTGTGCAATACAGAGAGAACAAAGAAAATCAATCAAAAAAGTGCAAAAGAGTCCTTAAATGAGTTCCTGATTGAGCTTATCGTTGAGGAGTCTGATGGTGGAGGGTAGCAGTTGTTCCTAAACCTGGTGGTGCGAGTCTTGTGACATCGATCCCTCTTTTCTGATGGCAGCAGTAAGAACAGAGTGTGCGCTGGGTAGTGTTAGGTCTGCTTTGTTCATGAATGAGTGAGACAAACACCAGACTGAGTCGAAATCAGGGTTCTTTGTTCTTTATTACCGGATTGTAACACTTGCAACTAACCATGTTAGTCGGAGAATGCATTCTGCCGTTATCAGCAAAATGGTGATTTTTTATACCCTTGGATACGTGCTTAGAACATCATCATATCATTACTTGTCCAATGACTAAAACTGTTGCTATCCTTTCCCTGCTAGCTTCCTGCCTCTCAATCCATCAATGTCTCTCTTATCTTGTAAGTACAAGGATGCATTCACATCTTGTTACAGCCCTGTACAGGGTAACTCCTTACACATTCCCATCTCATGATGTTTTACCTTACAGTAGTGAGGGTCTTTGATGATTGCTCCTGCTCTTCGACGGCAGTGCTCCCAGTAGATGAACTCAATAGTGGGGAGGGTTTTGCCTGTAATGTCATGGGCTGTGTCCACTACCTATTGAAGGTCTTTGCATTCAGGGGTATTGGTGATGCAGCCGGTCAGCACATTTTGCAATTTCCTCTGGAGAAATTTGCCAGGGTTTCTGGTGTCATACCAAACCTCCACAAACTCCTGAGGAAGTAAAGATGCTGACATGCTTTCTTCACGATGCCATTGATGTGTTGGGTCCAGGTAAAATCCTCCGAGATAGTGACTCCAAAGAGCCTAAATTTGCTCACCCTCTCCACCTCTGATCCCCCAATGATCACTGGATCATACACTTCTGGCTCTCCTTTCCTGAAGTCAACAATCAGCTCCTTAGTTTTGGTGACTTTGAGTGCAAGGTTGTTGTTGTGCACCATTCAGCCAAGTTTTCAATCTCCCTCCTGTACGCTGACTCGTCCCCTTCCTTTATACAACCCACAACCGTGGTATCGTCAGCAAATTTGTGGATGGTGTTATTGTCGTATTGAGCTACCCAGTCGTAGGTGTAAAGTGAGTAGAGCAGGGGGCTAAGAACACAGCCCCATGATGGAAATTGTAGAGAAGTTCTTACCAATCTTCACTGATTGTGGTCTGGAGCCCGTGGTCTGGTCTGAAAAGTGGGAAAGTGAAAGAAAGTAGTGCAAATAACAAATATAAATTGAGATCCAGTTCAGGCTGAGAAACTAGATGAGGAAGAAATCAGTAATCATGTTACACTAGAAGCCATCGGCTGTTTTTTTAATCGCCCCAGTGTATAAATAAAGCACATTGCTGCTTGAATATGATGTCAGTCATGGCTGAACTGAAGGGACTCTGCTGTTGCTGCAGCTTGGCTGTCCCAACAGGTCTGGAGCAGGTGGCTGATGGCGATGGAGTGAAAGTGGCTGGATTAGGAGGGCTCAGGCTCGACAGCTTTGGCTTCCGATAGCTTCCAGGAATCAGGATGAGGGATCAGGAGGGGTGATGCAAAGTAAGATGCCCACCAGGACACAGGTCCCAATAGTTCCTGATGACTTTGACCTATGGTCGAGGAGGAGCAATAGACAACAGGCCACCCTGCAGGACATAGGTGCCAATGGCTTTGGGGGAATCAGGATGAGGGATCAAGGAGAAGCAATGGAGAGTAGGCATCGGGGATACAGGGACCTCAGCTGGGCTCAGCATCCACAAGCACCCCCCTCCCCATTCATGGACAATATGTGGGAGTGAGCAACAGCTACAGGGAAGGCAGAGCTGGCTGCAATAGAGGAGGCACCATGATCTTTGACCATTTTCTATCTCCAAAGAGATTTTCTTTTCCTTCTTATCTCAGTCCTTCTTTTTTGAAAGGTGGTGCTGGAGTGTGGTGACTCTTTGCTATCCTTTGATTGGCTTTTCACTGTGTCGCACACCAATAACAACTCTAAATTGGGCCAATAGTCTGATCACACTAAGGCATTGAATATGCAGTGAGAGATTAGGTCAAGTATCTTCAGAAGAAGGCAACGGAAAA
The DNA here is from genome assembly GCF_036971445.1 of Narcine bancroftii. Taxonomy (NCBI): domain Eukaryota; kingdom Metazoa; phylum Chordata; class Chondrichthyes; order Torpediniformes; family Narcinidae; genus Narcine; species Narcine bancroftii. Next base: position 215,344,270 of record NC_091469.1, on the reverse strand, counting down.
TCACTTCAGAATTTTTTCCCCTTGTATATTCTTGAACTCAACATCGACTACGGTCTCAGCTCAAAGATGGATCCTTCACCGAAGGAGAACAGGGGAGGGTTCGGAGGGTCAAAGATCAATTTGGATGGAGAGACATGATCGCCCACGCCGAACGGCAAGGCACCTGAATAAATCTTCAGTATATACATGTATATACAAGCAGATGAGATGGGTGAAGTTCAGGGCAGGATGAGGAGTAAATTGGACAACTTAATGTGGAAATACAAGATCAAACTAGCTGGTCGCCCAAGTGAGATAGTTACAGCAACATGATGGAGGATCAGAGAGAAAATGCACAGCAACACCAGGCACGTTATGTCCTAATTTGATCGGGGCTATGGCAGAGAAAGATTGAGGTGCATTTGGATGCTGGCTCAATTTGTCACCTGTCATTTTCTGGTGAGAGGGATCACTGGTAAACTTGCTCTTCACATCACCCCGAGCTTGTAGATGCCTCCAGTCATCATACACTTTGCTGATTGTTCATCTTGCAAAAAGTCAGGAAATGAATCTTTCTGCATTGCACCTGAGTTGTATTTCTCATTCCAGACAAGATACCTGTGGCACCAATTTTTAAAGATTGTTCATAGGAATACAGGGAAACATTTAACCCCTTATCTGATTGCCAATGCAATTTGATCATAAATAATCTGAATCCTTCTCTATTTAGCTATCCTCGTTTACTCATTAATAGTAATTTAACCTGCTTCAAACCCACTTGTAGCTTTGTGAAAGAAATGATACTGGCTGTGAATTATGTGTTTGATTCCACTGTACCTTTTGTTTTTATAGAACCAGAGAACACTACAGCACAGTAACACCCCTTTGGCCCTTCCAGTCTGTGCAGAACCACTTTTCTGCCCAGTCCCACTGACCTGCATCTAGTCCATAGCCCTCCATACCTCTCCCATTCTTGACCCTGTCCAAATTCTTCTTGGCTCATACCTTTTTCTAACTTTGCTCAATGAATCCCGGTGCACCTTTGGAGATTTCATTTAGGAGAAGATGCTATGACCTGACCTGCCCTGAACATACTAATGACGATGATGAAGGAGTTGGGATGGAGTTTGGTATCTATGGTTACAGGCAAAAGTGACCCTGATATTCTGCTGGCAGTGAAGTAGACCCTGAGTTTTTAATCCCGATTGAAATTCTTCCAGTTTTACGAATGCCTGTAAACAGTACAAAAGGAGCGAGCAAGCAGATTTTTTTTAATGCAATAAAATGATTCTGTTCATGAAATGATTCTGCTTTGTCTGAAAACATTTGAACAATTCACTACTGCTTTGTTGCCTTAAATTGTTATTGAGTTGGACTGAGAGCAAGTATGCACCAGAAAACAAAGCTGTTTTATTGGGGCAGAGATGAATGAATGCACAACTGCATTCAGTTTTAAGTGGACAAAACATTGGTGTTTCTGTTTCTCAGTAAGAAGGGTGACTTAACAATTAAGTGCTGCCTTTCACAACTTGTGACTATCTGTAAAGAATTTTGTAGAGAACAAAATATTTTAAAAATGGATATTCATTGGTAAAATTAGAAATTGGGAAAGCTAATGATGTGCAGCAAGTTCCCTGAAACAGGAGTATGATAATGAGTAGATTTTATTGTCATTGTTATTGACTCGTTAGGGGGCGGGAGGGAACTTTCTGCTCTTTTTCACAATGGTACCATGGTAGATGTTACATCCATCCAGACAAAATAACAATTAGGTATTATGTCCAAATCATATCACTTAGAGCATCTTCTCCGTTCAGCACTGGCAGGTTCGTGGAGAATTTTGCAAATGTGTCTGGAGTAAAATCTAAACCCACAACCAGTTGACTCAGAGCCACTGAGAACAGGTTGACTTTACTAATGTATAGAATAATGAATATTGTGAGGTTTCGATGCTATATGCTCCATAAAAAGACAAAGTATAATTGACATCTGCATGCATACAAGGGTTAAATCATATAACCATATAACAATTACAGTATGGAAACAGGCCATGTTGGCCCTTCTAGTCCCCACCGATTTAAGTGAACTCCACTAGTTTCACCTACCTGCTCCCTGCCCTTTACCCTCCAACCTCCTCACATCTATGTACTTGACCCTGCTGCAACCACCTCTTCCGGAAGGTCATTCCACTCAGCCACCACTCTCTGAGTGAAGAAGCTTCCTCTTATGTTACTTCTAAAGTTTTGTCCCCTAACCCTTAACATGACCCCTTGTTCCAATCTCTCCTACCCTCAAGGGAAGAGCCTATTCACATCTACTCTATCTATTCCCCTCATATACCTCTATCAAATCCTCACTCAACCTTCTACACTCCAATGAATAAAGACCCAATCTACTCAGTCTTTCTCCGTATTCTAGATACTGCAATCCAGGCAACATTTTAGTAAATCTTCTCTATTGATATCCTTCCTATAATTTGGAGAGCAGAACTGCACACAATACTCTAAACTTGTCCTCACCAATGCCTTGAATAGTCTCAATATCACCTCCCAACTCCTATACTCTATGCTATGATTTATAAAGGCCAGCATACCAAAAGCCTTCTTCACCACCCTATCTACATGAGAATCCACTTTCAAAGATCTCTCTGTTCTTCTGTATTTCTCAATTCCCTCCCCTTCACTGCATATATCCTATTTTGATTAACATGAGAACTTTTATAAAAGGTCCAGAGAAGTTGATGATCTAAGAAATGTGCCTTTGACAGTATCCTCTGCAGGAAGATGAAGTACCACAAGCACATTGAACTCTGCTTTTGAAATCTGGTCTACCTATTGAAGTTCAGAAGTGAAAATCAAGTCATATGTGCTCCAAGAATTAGCATTTACTGCAGGCTCAAAAGATAAAATTCCATCTGATTTGCTAATCAAAAGAAATATTTAATCATTTTTTAATTCAGTCAAAATCACCCTATCATCACATCAATGTGAAATGCATATTTCATGATTACCCTTTCTATTGCTGGCACTTTTAGGGAGAACCCTATCCAAGGTGAACCCACACAAGGTGGTGGGACCAGACAACATAACTGGTCAGGTACTGAACAACTGCACAGAGCAATTTACAGAGGTCTTCACGGATATCTTCAACACTTCCCTGCAGCAGTCCATCATTCCCACAGGGTCCAAGACACCCACAATCATCCCGATACCCAAAAGGGCAACAATAACAGGCCTCAATTACTATTGTCCTGTGGCACTGACCTCCACCATTATGATCACTGGATCCATTTCAGTTCACCTATAGAAGAATCCATTCCACCAAAAATGTTCTGGTCCTATTCCTTCACTCTGTCCTGACCCACCTGAAGAATAATGCCGCATACACCAGACTGCTATTCATTGACTTCAGCTCAGCCTTTAATATGATCGTTCCCCAGAGGCAATTGGAGAAGCTCTCCTTGCTGGAACTCCACTGTAATTGTATCCTGGACTTACTAACAGAAAGACCACAATCTGCCCGGATTGGTTGCAGAATATCAAGCACCATCATGATGTGCACTGCTTCAGGGCTGTGTGCTCAGCCCGCTCCTGTTCACACTACTGACCCATGAATGCGTCACCAGATCCGGCTCCAACAGTGTCATCAAGTTTGCAGATGCCATGACAGTTGTTGGCCTCAACAGCAACAACGATGGGTCGCACTACAGAGAAGAGTTGGAAAATCTCATGAAATGGTGTAACAACCTGAGTCTCAATGTGGACAAGATGAAGGAGATGATCATGGACTTCAGGAGGACCAGGAATGGCCTACCTCCACTACACATCAACAACTCTGTAATAGAGACAGTGGAGAGCACCAAGTTCCTTGGAGTTCACTTAATTAGTGACATATCGAGGACCTGGCAAGAACAACAACAAAATGCCTTGATACCCTAAAGAAACATGTCTTTCCCTCCAGTCCTACATACATAGACAGGTGATGCTGACCTCCGATGCCTCACAGTACAGCCTAGGGGCAGCATGCCTACAGGATGGAAGACCAGTGGCAAACGGTTCCCGGTCACTTACACCGAAATGAGGTATGGTCAGATTGAAAAAGAGTGGTTTTTACCTGCTCTAAATTCAATTGTTATGTCTATGGCAGTCCGGTCACCATAGAAACCGACCGCTTACTTCTGATGACCATAATAAACAAGCCAATTCACGCAGCGCCAGCGAGACTGCAGTGTATGATGCTCAGGCTCCAGAAATACCACATTACACGTACACAAATGCAGCAAGGAACTGCATTTAGTCGATGCCTTATCACAGGCTTCTAGAAAATGCATTATTCAGCAGGTTGAGAAAGAGGTCTGTTTCCATGTGATGATGGTAACCCATATATCCTTGGCACAGCTGGACAAACTAAGAAAACACAGGCACGAGACATGACCCTACACACCCTGGACACCTTCATTAAGAGTGGCTGGCCAGCCAAGCAGCGCAGCCTGCCACCAGCGGTGCAACCCTTCTTTTCGCACCATGATGAACTGTTTATTGATGAAAGGATAATCATGAAGGGCCTAAGAGCAGTCATCCCTAGCGCACTTCAGAATACGTACATGGAAATCCTGCACAAGAGGGCACCCTGGTGCAGGAGCAATGAAAAGCAGAGCGAGGGACATTGTCTTCTGGCCAGGCATGACAGAGAACATAGATGATGAGGTACAGCCCTGTTCGGTGTGCAACAGTACCAAGCCACACCAGCAAAAAGAGCCACTGCAACTACGCCCAGTACCTGACCTACCTTAGTCGACTGTTGCTACCGACATCTTTGTGTGGCAGAGCCAACAGTACCTAATACTAATAGACTCAGGCTGGTGTGAGATAGATCTGCTCCAGGACACAACCTCTGCAGCCGTCATCACCAAACTACGATGGCACTTTTCAATACATGGGATACCTCATACACTTCTCTTGGACAATTTACCAGCCAGAGGTTCCACGACTTTGCAACAGCATGGGACTTCGCCCACATCACCAGCAGTCCAGAGTACCCTCAATCAAATGGGCTGGCTGAAAGAGCAGTAAGAGATGCCAAGCAGCTAATGGAGCAGTCCCACAGAGAGAAAACTGATGTCTTCCTCAGCCTACTCAACTTAAGAAACGTCCCTCGCAACACCACCTTGGGCTCGCCAGCTCAACGATTAATGAAGAGGCATGCCTGGACTACCCTACTAGTGGCAAGGAGACTTCTGGAGCCTCAACCAAAGGACCTGCAGGATGTCAAGGCCCAGCTGCTAAACAGAAGGCTGGCGCAAAAGAAAGGTTATGACAAAACTAGCCGGCCACTTGTCCCATTGACCGAAGGGCAAGTTGTAAGGTTGCAGACTTCACAAGGTTACAACTCCCCGTGTATAGTGGAAACAAGCTGGCAGGAACTCAGGTCATACCTGCTCATTCAAGGGGGAAAATATACAGGAGGAACAGATGACACATCCTCCTCCATAGCCCCCATCTCAAACCAACCCAGACAAATCAGCATTTTTGAGTTTGGAACGTGAGCCTGGGATCAATGTGAATCTCCCAGTAACCATAGGAGAAAAGATGGATGATGCCCTTGAGACTATGGACAGAGGAGACAATCAGGACAAGGTCCTCCAAGCCTCCACATCAGCAGAGGGCTATTACAAAATGAGTGCTGGGCATGTCTGTTAGTCAAACCCAAAATACCGGTACTGAACTGGGTTGAATGTATATATTGTTGAAGTAGTGAAAGTTGTATATGTTCACTATTATCATGTGAGGGGTAGCTCAAGAAAGGGGATGTAGACCTGATGCAATCACATTGCAGCCACCGTACTCGCGATAGCGCACCGCTCATGTACGAGCACCACGAGGGTGCGTTAGTTGAATCGAGTATTAGCAGGGAGCAGACGCCACATTGTAGGCTCTCTCTCTTTACCCTGTTTAGCATGTTTGGTTGTGTTCAGTAAAGTCTTTGATTTGGTTTACCTCACCCACTGACTTGACTCGTTATTAAGCACACAATAATGGACACAGATGACAGATGCAGTTCCATACATCTGATAGTTCTTTACCAGTCTTTAAGAATTAATTTAGAGATGGCTTCGTAACAAGCCCTTCTGGTCCATGAGTTCATGCTGCTCAAGTACACGCGTGTGACCAATTAACCTTCAAACACCGTACATCTCTGGAATATGGGAGGAATCCGGGACACCTGGAAGAAACCCATATGGAGATGGGGAGAATATACAAACTCACACACAGCACCAGATTCAAACCCGGGTTGCTGGCAACGTAATAGTCTTGCAATAACCGTTGCAACAAATGTGCTACCCCTCTGGCTAATTATCATCTGAGAACCATGAAGCATGTTGACAAAAGGTCCTCCTTGGGCAATTTACCTTTATTCACCTAAATCTGCCCATCAAGAAAATTAATGCAACACCAGCAAATTTGTATTAAGTGTTGATTTGATAAAGCTGTAGGTATCGAATGTGCAAAAGTCCTGAGAACCTAAAGATTAAAAAGCCACAAAAAGTTGTATGAGATAATTATTTATGAAGAAAACCTTTTGAATGTAGATTATATTACATTTATTTTATTTATTACATTGCTGTTTTATTACATACCAATAAATAGTCTCTAATATCTTTCCATTTATCCAAGACTTAGGGCAGCTTGGTTGGCATAGCAGTTTATGTAATACCATTACAGCGCCAGCGATCGGGTCCAGACCAGGGTTCGAATCTCACACCGTCTGTAAGGTGTTTGTACGTTCTCCCCGTGTCTGCAAGGGTTTTCCCCAGAGGCTGTGGTTTCCTCCCCCTGTTCAAAACGTACGGTGGGACAGGTTATAAAGTCAATTGGATATAATTGGGAAGTACATACTCGTGAGCCAAAATGGCCTGTCTAAATTTTAAAAAATCTTTGCTAAGTTGATCATATTAACAAGTTATAAAAAGTAAATCTGATCCACCTCCTTGTATGTGATAATAACACTGTGTGATTTCCCATTGAATATGAAAGATGTGCACCCTTTATAAAGGTATTTCAGCTCGATCAGATCCTACTAATTTCCCCACACCTTGATCCAGATACCAAAGTCAACCAGGCACCTGAATATGCCTCCTATTCCATGGCCCTCAACAAATGGTGGTGGCCACAGCTGAAGTGATTCCTGTAATTACTGGGCGTAATACTATCACAATTTGCCAGGTAGAAAACTTAAAAATAAACTTTTAATTTACTTGATATGAAACATAGTCAAGCTGTGGGTCCTCTGGTTGAGCTGAATGCTCAAACAGTTAGATGACTTAAGTGAGCAAAATTCCCTTTGTGTCTGTCTGGGAGACGAAGAAGGGAGAGAAGGATTTGTCCTTCCCTGAAGTTGATTGAAGCTTTTGCAGAGTGTCTGGTTCTTCAGATGCACTAGCGTTACAGAGATAAATTGAATAAGTGGACATTTGGATATTTGCCATGTGCTAAGGAAAGATTTAAAAAGAATGCTTATCTTTTTGCAGACATAATTTCCCAAAAGTAGAGCTGATGATTACACACTTATCTTTCACACTTCAGGCTTATCACAGATTCCTGTTGATGAAATTACAGACTTCTATATATTTATTTAGTTTGCCTTTATACTGATCAAACAATTTATTCATTATATATCTCTTTCCTAATGATGGAGACAGCAGAAATAAACATAATTGAATTATGGTGACCTTTCCCCATCATGTTTTCATTGTCTTTAGTATTACGAGCTCCCATTTCATTTAATGTGAGTATCACTTTAAGGACTAGTACCGGCTGTGGAGAGACTGGGTGGCAACATCCAGCACAGACTGTACCCAAATTCCATTCTTTGGAGAAGAGAAAGGGACACTGAGATGGAGTGACTCTCTGTGAAATGGGCAATTTGGCTGTCAGGGGAATTATTGAACCACCATGACCAAAGGAAAGGTCACTTTGATTGATCCGTATCTGGATATTGGAAGCATCATGCAAATCATTCATTGTGTTTCTCTACGCAAGGAAAAGGGGAGTTGTGACAACTGTTCATACAGAAGGATCTTTTCTCCAGAAGAAACTCAACAAGGATTTGTAGTTTTCAGCAGTCCGATCACAATCTCTCCCATCTCCTTCGTGATTACTTCTGTGCATCAGTTTAAAAGCTTACATTTCGACAAGGGATTTCTAAGATTGAACTTTATTATGACTTTCCAGAATTGTCCCTAAGCTGTAATAGCTTGGGTAACACTCTCTCTCTCTCTTTCTCTCTCTCTCTCTCTCTCTCTCTCTCTCTCTCTCTCTCACACACACACACACACACACACACACACACACACGTGTACATTCACACACAATTGAGGTTGATTTGACTAATGTGTTATATTATTAGTAGTCATTAGTAAAAATAGAGCTTTAAAAGTAAATTATAACATTGCATTTGTGAATATCTTTTGTTGCTGGTCTGCAACATAACAATAGTTCCTGCACAAATAATACTATGTTCTAATTCAGATTCCCTTTAAAAGAATACAGGTAAAAATCTTCCAGTAATACATCCCCATTCAAGCAGATTAATATCAATGTTATAAATGTTAATTTCCAGTGCCAAACTTGAATGATTTATGTCCAAGATGAGAATTTGTACTTGGGGTACGCTGCATTTACAGGATTAACCTTCTTTAAAAAGTGTAAATAGCTATGGAGATGATGTACAGTTAAGTATGTCAGCACTGAACATGAAACACAACTGTACCACAAAGTAACCTGCACATGAACATCTATGAAGAGACTTGGCAAACAGTGAAATATATACATTTTTTTTTTAGATTCTGTTTTTGGGTAGATGCAGAATCATTCCTGTTGCGAACTGATTTACCGATAGTACTTATTCAATTATATACTCCAGCCCACACCCTCTCCCTCATAATCAAAGTGAGGAATCTTGTTTTGTGAATGGGGAAGTCAGGGCTGTGGGGAGGGATGTGGGTGTGATGTCGCACTGAGGAGGGAAGAAAATGCAGTTCAAACATTTGGTGTGTGGACTTCAATATAAGTTTATGGAAGAGTTTTTATAAAGGCCTACACATGGAATTGGCACTGATTGAGAATTCGTTATTGAAGCCAAATAGACAGAACAGATCTCTCCCAGGATGGTAGGCTGTGTCAACTGGGATGTCACAGGGATCAATGATTGAGAACCATCAAAATCAAAGATTTGACTTTCTACGTTCGTTCATGATTAAAAAAAAATCTTGGTGGAATTATGAACAGGGAGGAGGATGAAATAAGGATGATATAGAAAAGCTAAGTGTGGAAAAATATGGCAAATGGTGTTCTAGGTAAAATCTATATGTGTTCATAAAGCAGAAAAATAGGGCATTTTTAAAATGGTGTGAGATTGGTTAGGGTTGAATTTCAGAACAATCCTTTTACACAGGTTGGTAAAAGTCAACAGACAGATTTAACAAAAGCACTGGAGGAACTCAGCATGTCTCGCAGCATCCATAGTAGGTAACCAACATTTTGGGCCTGAGTCCGTCTTCAAGGTATGAGCAAAAATCAGACTGGCACATGAATTAAAAGGCTGGGGGAGGAGGGAAGAAAGGGCAGGAGGACAGGAGAGGAAAGGTGAGAATTCACTGGGGGAGGCTCCATGAATGTAGAACTGGCAGAAAGGAAAGAGGGAGAGAGGAAGAGAGAGACAGAGCTGGAGGAAGGATAAATAAAGATAGGGAAGTGTAAAGATGGGGGGTGGGAGTGGGGAGGGGGGGTCCATTAAAGAAACCAGAGAAGTCATTGTTAATTCCATCTGGTTGGAGAGTGCCCAAATGGAATATGAGGTACTGTTCCTTCAATTTGTGATTGGTCTCAGTCTGGCAGTGCATGAGATGGGACATTGTAATGAGTGGTCTCTGGGATATCCCCGCTATTGCAGCAAACAGAGCAAGGTGCTGAACAAAGTGATTTCCCAGTCTGTGTCCAGTCTTTCCAACATATAGAAGACCACAACAGGAGCACCAGGTGCAGTAGATGAATGATCCCAGCAAATTCATGTGAAGTGTTGCTTCACTTGGAAAGACTGTTTTGGGGCCCTGAACGGTGATGAGGGAGAAGGTGCGTGTGAAAGTGTATATGCGAAGGGGGTGATTGGTGGAAAGGGAGGAGTGGACGAGGGAGTCACAAAGGAGATGATCCCGGCAGAAGGTGGAGAAGAGAGGAAAAGGGTAGATGTGTCTAGTCATGGCATCATGTAGTAGGTGTGATGTTTCTTTTATTTTAATTATTGTTATTTTATTATAATATTCTTTGTATTAATTATATTTTATTAACAACTCACGTCCTTGTGGGACATCCATTTTGCATTTAACCTAAGGTAGAATATTCCATCTCTGATGCCCTCTAGTGGTCAGGAAGATCAGAAACTCCCAATCAACACATCACTTTTCTTTAAGATGTCTAATCTAACAACATTACATGGTAATACAGTATTTATTTCAATTTAAAGTTAAACACAAACATAAACACAAACATCAACAGTACAAACTTTTGAAGTGTGTGCAGTTTTTTTCTTTTAGAGATTCAGTCTGTCAGGTGCTTTGATAATGCATGTGGATCTTCTTAACACCAGTGCTTGTGTCGGTTCTGCTGGTCCACTACTGTCTAGCACTGGTGGCATTTCCTGTTGCTGTACATGCTAGATCTTCTCCATTTGTCTGTTCCTGCAGTGTCTCGTGCATTTTCAGCAGGCTCTTTCGATTCCTCCTCAGTATTTGACCATTCTCTATTCTGACAGTGTAGGATCTTGGATTTACTTCTCCTAGAAAAGTAGCCTTTTTGTCCCAAGTGTTGGAATCTCTGAGTCTCACTGTGTCATGTTGTGCCAGTGGCCCTAAGCTTCTTGCTGACTTCTCATAGTTTGCTTTTAGTCTCCTTTGCAGGCACTTTTGTTTCCATTTGACATCTCTGTTCTTGTTTGTAGATGCAAAGTAGTGACGTGTAGTGCATAGTCTACATCCCACCAGAAGCTCAGCGGGTGACATGCCATGTTCAAGTGGTGAAGCTTGATAACCCAATAGAACTAGATAAGGATCTGAGTCACTTTCTTGTACATTCTTGATTAGCTGTTTAACTGTGCGAACTCCTTTCTCTGCTTTACAGTTTGACTGTGGATGCAGAGGACTTGAAGTCACAAGTCAAAAATCATACTCTTTTGCAAAGTTCTGGAATTCTCTGCAGCTGTAGCATGGTCCATTGACACTGTAGACGATTTGAGGAATTCCATGTCTTGCAAAGATTGATTTCATGTATCTGATCACACAAGCAGCAGACATGTTGGGAAGCAGCACAATCTCCGGATAGTTCAATAGATAGTCAAATAACTAGCAGGTGATTCTGTCCATCCAGGTGGAACAGATCAGTTCCAACTTTCTCCCATGTTCCGCTGGTTGGCCTGATGTTTCAGACAGGTCTCACAGCATGAGAACATTCTGTCAATATCTGCATTTATTCCTGGCCAATTATCAGCAGTTCTAGCCCTCCTCTTGCATTTTTCCATTCCACATGCCGCTCAAGCACCTTTTTCAGCATCTCTTCCCTCAGTGATTGAGGAATAGTATTTCTGCTCTGTCTGAGTAGAACTCCATTGTCAACACTCACATCAGTTCTACTGTTGTAGTATGGCTGACATTCACCTTTAGGCTATCTTTCACTCATAGTTTGCCATAGTTCTTGATGATCTATGTCCTTTTCTGTTTCAGCTGTGATCTGCTTGGATTTCATGTCAAATCCAGGAAGAGATTCAATGATCAGGTTCACATGAAGATTCACATCTCTCTCTGTGGAACTTTTATTGTGTGCTTCACTCAGTGTCGTTGTCTTGGACAATGCATCAGTTAACACAATAAGTTTCCCTGGTGTGTACACCAATTCAAAGTCATAACTTTGCTTCATCAACAGTCTTTGGATTCACAGTGACATCGCACTGAGATTTTTATTGATTATGGCTATTAATGGCTTGTGGTCTGTCTCTGCCATGAATGTTGGTAGACCATACACATAACTGTGGAATTTCTCAAGTCCGTACATAGACCAGACCAGGACACTCTTTCTCGATTTGTGCATATTGACATTCAGATGTTGGCATCGTCCATGATGTGCATGCTACTGACCTCCAATCTTCTCCCACAGCCTGAGGTAGTACGGCACCTATTCCATCTTTTGAAGTGTCCGTAGATATTTTCATTCTTCTGAATGAGTCAAAGAATATCAAAAGCACTGGTTCTGTAGTTAGAATTGTTTCAGTCATCCCCATTCTTCCTTGTGGTTGGCTATCCACTTAAATTCACATTTGTGATATAACAACTTCCTCAGGTACATTATTTTGGAAGACAGGTTTGGTATGAATTTACCAATGATCATTCCCAGCACTCTCCATATGCCTTTTTTAATCAGTGGGTCTGGACATCTCTAGAATTACTTTCGCCTTGCTCTTGTATGGCTCCACTATCTCCTTGAAAGGCTATTTCCCTCACACCAAACTGACATTTTGCTCTGTTCAGGTTTAATCCATACTTCTGGATGCATTGTAGAACTTTGATGAGCCTCTTGTTGTATTGCTCTTGTGTGGATCCCTGTGTACACATGTACCCAATTTGTGCCTTCTATGATGTGTGTCATTGTCAGGTGAAACACTTCAGGAGCTGAAGAAATTCCAAAAGGCATCCTTTAACAGACGTATCGGCCAAATGCTGTATTGAATATACAGTTTTTGTGTTATCTTTATGCAGTTTTAATTGCCAGAAGTCCTGGGATCCATCCAATTTAGTGAAAAACCTTTCACCGGCCAGCTCACATGTAATTTCATCCCTGGTTGGAATCTGATAATGTTCCCTCTTTATATTGGCATTCATGTCTTTCGGGTCCATGTACATGCGTAGGTCACCGTTCTTTTTGACACACCATTTAATTCACCCATTCTTTGGGGTCCTTCACTTTCTTTATGACCCCTAGTGATGTCATTGGTTAAGTTCCTGCTTGACCTTGTCTTTTAGTGGTTCTGGTACCCACCATGGGGCCTACACTACTGGCTGTGCATCCTCTTTTAACTGTATCAGGTGAATGGTGGAGGATGTCTGGAAATTGATCCAGTATTTCCTCTACACTGTTCTGTGCATTGGTGCTGTAAATGCAGTACACCATCTTGACTAGGCCTAATTTTTCACATGCTTTGTCACCAAGCAGGGATTCTTGTCCATCTGGGACTACTACAAATGTGAGGTGGTGCTCTTTACCTTTAACTTTCACCTTGAGTCTACATGTGCCTTTCATGTCAATGTGCTGTCTATTGTAAGCCTTGAGGTGAGCAGAATGTAAATGGATGTGTGGCTTTATTTTTATTGCCCTGATGTCACGCTCACAGATCAAACAGGCCTTTGTCCCTGTGTTCAGCTTGAAAGGAATATCTGCTCCATTTATATGCAATGTCACTGTCCACTTGTCCTCCTCAACTCTGTTAACGCTTGCCTGTTCAGTATCTGTTGGTTTGAAACCTTCTTGCGCTACCAAGCCCATGAAGAATGCATCACTGAGGGCAGTTTCTTCTATAGTGTGCACACCTTCACTTTTGTTTTGTTTCCCTTTGGAAAAACATTGCTTTGCATAATGATTCTGCCCTTTGCACTTGTTACAGACTTTTCCATAGGCTGAGCATTGTTTTGGTGCATGTTGAGTGTCACATCATTTACAATTGAATGTCTCTCCATTGCTTTGTTGTTTCCTATGTCTTGTTCTCTGTTTATGTGTATGTCCAGACACTCGAGCTATGGCTATGCTTTCGTTTTCACCGGCCCTTGCACTCTCACTGAACTTTATCATGTGCTGCAGAGCTAATTCATTGGTGTGGCATATTTTCACTGCTCCAGCTAAGGTAACCTCCATCTCTCATACCAACCTCTATCTCACTTTCTTGTTAATAATTCTGAGCACAATTTGATCACGATTCATTATCGAATCTTGCAGCAATCCAAAATTGCATGTTCTTGCTTTCAAGTGCATGTTTTAAAAAATGTATCAAAGCTCCCTCCCTGCAGCTGCATGTGTGAGCGGAACTCATACCTCTTGAATGTTTCATTTTTCTTTGGTGAGCATTGTTCATCAAACATCTTGATAACCTTGTCGAACTTGCCCTGGTCATCTGCCTCAGCAAAAACAAACTTGTTGAAAATCTCTAGAACTTGAGGAAATGCCACGATAAGTGGCAGTGCAGTCTTTCATGCATCCAGTTTGCTATTGGGTCCAATGGCTTGTATGTACAGCATGAATCATTGTTTGAACAACATTTCCAGTCCAATTCACAGCATCAGGAGGATTCACACTTTCCATGTCTCCTGCTGATACCCACTCCTGGTACCATGTGATGTTTCTTTTATTTTGTTATAAAGAAACTTGGGTTATTTTGTATTACATATATTTTATTAACAACTCACAACCTTGTGGGATGTCAATTTTGCATTTAACCCAAGTTAGAACATTCTGTGGTCAGGAGGATCACCAATTTCCAATCACCACTGAAGATGGTGGAAATTATGGAGGACAATATGTTGGATGTGGGGAAGTACATGAGGACAAGGGGAATCCTGTCCTGGTGCGCCAGGGGGCAGAGGGGATGGGGGCAGGTTGGGTCTGTTTTTGAGAAAGAAATGAAGGGTTGTATGATATTTGGTTTTGTGGTTGAAGGTGTATAGTGATAGAATGTCTATGGTAAAAGTGAGGTGACCAGTTCAGGGAACTGGAAGTTGTTGAAGTAATGGAGATCATGTGATGTACTACAGATGTAGGTGGGGTGGGACTGGACCAGACAAGGAAAAATAGAGTTGGGTTAAGCAGATACCAATTTGGTGGGGCATGAGCACACAAAAACGATGGGTCTACAGGGCAATTGGTTTGTGGATCTTGGGTAGTACCATCCTTCGGATGCTGCAAGGCTTGCTGAGTTCCTCCAGCAGTGTTGAGTTTTTACTACAATCATAGCATCTTCAGACTTTCATGTTTCACTCCATACAGGTGTAACAAGTGATTAGGAAGACAAATGGTTTGGTGGCCTTTGTTACAAAGGGATTCTAGTGAAAATAAAGATGTCATGTGCAATTTGTTGGACCTTCATAAGACCATGTCTGGAATATGGCACAGCATTTTGATCTCACCTTAAAAGTAAATACTTACAATTCAGTGAATGGAAAGGAGATTCTGAGACTGTTTGCAGGAATAGGGGGTATGCCATATATGGAGAGAGATTGAGTAGATCAGATCATAGTGAAGAAGAATGAGAAGTGACCTCTTGAAAGTTGAAAGATCCTGACAAGGCTTAACCAGCTGGAGGACACTGCGGAGATTAGAACCAGGAACAATAATCTCTGAAAAAGGCATTTAGAACAGAGATGAGGGGAAAGTTCTTCTCTAGGGCATGTGAGTCTTTTGTTTTTATTTTCACCCCAGGGAGCTGTGGATACTCAGCCATTGAGCTCGTTAAAAACATGTTAGTTTTTGGCCATTAAGAAAAGCAAGGCGGATGGTGATTTTAATAAAAAACTAGAAAATGTCCCTGATCCTTCTTGTTGACATAGACAGGATCTCTAACAGCAACAAAGCAGAGTACAACAACCTCTCCCTCAATGTCAGCAAGACCATGGAGCTGGTTAAAGATTTCCGAAAGAGGGGCTGAGCTCATTCCCTAGTCCACATCAACAGTGCTGAGGTGGAGATAGTAGACAGCTGCAAGTTCCTGAGGCAAACATCCCCGGTGACTGGTCCTGGTCCACCCCCTGTCAATGCAATGTCCAAGAAAGGGCACTTGGCACTCCAGCCTCCCTCAGAAGACTGAGAAAATTAGGCGTTTCATTTGCATCCATTAATAACTTACATAGCATTCTGTCAGAGTGCGACACTGCATGGTACAGAAACTGCATTGTCCACAGGATTCTGAAAACTGGAACAAGGATCAAATGAGAGGCCTCACTGCGATTATAGTGTTCATCAAGATTGCTATAACCTACATTCTTCATAGTATTTGAAAGGTCAGATGTAAATATTCTACCGAGCAAGTCCTCACGGCCCCTAAGATACGTCTACTGTTATCAAATGGTATAAGAGTAGACCCGAGTCACTGTTCTAACTGACTAACTGTGAGGTTGTGTTTTGATTTTCTCAACTTCCCCAGGAATATTTGCCACATCCTGCTTCTGTCTGACAGTGAAGATAAAGAATCAACTCATTAATTCTGCACTCTCCATGAAGAACTGAGATCAAAGGGAGCAAAATATTGCTTCCCCATTCTGCAATAGTGCTCCATTCGAGCCTGGTCTCTGATCTAGATTCAGTAAAGTTTCCCCATGAACAAACCTGTGCATCTGTCTATGTCCATGTTATTATTTTAAACTATTCCCTCGTGTTGCTGTGATTCACGACCAGGTCTTACAGGAGTGAAATATTTATGTTTCCATTTCTCTGGCTGTTAAAAGTTAAATTGTACCTTAGTGGTCTCAACAAATAAGATTTTGTTCTTATTTTTCATTAATATATGCAAATTTATTCAGAGTTGTGTAGGCATGGTGGGAGCAGCACTAAATGCACCAATATAATCTAATGACATACTCCATGCACGTTGCACCCAATCCTGGTCATATTCTAATGCCATACTTTTCCCTGTCACTCCTTTTTACACAACAATCATCTTGTTGACTGACAGGTACAATTTAACAGCAGGAAATAAATTGCTTATGTTGGGAATTTCTTTGGAGCTTTGCCTTGCAGCCCTGGATTGAAAAAATAAGAAACACAGTTACAATCAGTGACAGTGGAGCATCCAATAATATGCCCTTTATCCACCCCACTTCCTATTATTTCAGTTCTCAAGACAATGCTAAAATATAATGGAAAATAGTAGAGGCGATCCTTACATTTTTATACTGTTTGCTCTTATAACGTTCATGACGTTATATGGTTCTCCTTCTTGGTGCTCCTTTAGAGGTGGGTGACATACTCTTTTCATCTCAGTAACCTTCAAGGGATGAATGTGATTTGTTATCCTCTCTTTTGTTAGACCCAACCTGCAAATGACAGGAAAACAACTATCTCTTTCAGTTTTGAGTCAGAGATTTTCCCAGCTACTACAAGACCAGTTAATTTGCAATTAAGCATCACCATTGCCACTGGTTGACAAGCTCCCCTTCATACTCAATTCTATTGATTTTCATCTGCAGTGTATTATTCACTTTTTTATTAGTCTAGGAAAAATAAAAAAATGATTGAAATTAAAATTTAACAAGAATGTGGATCAAGAGACATTCTTAATCTAATCGTCATTGGAATCAGAATCATTGTTCTTTTCTCCACCTTTGTAACGCTTCCACATTTTTTTTTGCATTTGAAAAGGGGGCTCCATCAAATTTCCACTGTAGTTAATGATGGCAGCACAATCCCAATCTCCACTCCACTCTGTGGTGAAGTTATCTGTACAACCAAGGTCGTCAAACCCAACAATGTAATCTTTTGTTTTCCCATCTTTTACCAAAACCATTGTTGGGATTATTTTGATTGGTCATTTTTCTGAAAGAAAAGGAGCTTTCTCTGCATTTAGTGAATATGATTTTTATTTCAATTTTCATAATATTTTTTATATTTGTACTCAATTCTTATGAACCTGCTCATTCCCATGCAGCTAATGTTAAACACTCGTAGAACAAACAGAAGATTTTTGCAAAGATTTCATTTCCTTTCGCAATCAAGTGGTTGTCGTACTCATAGTCACAAAACCATAGTGTCAGCCCAACATGCCCATGCTGTCCAGAATGTCCCACCCACACTAGCTCCACATGCTGCCATTATTTGGCACATATCTCTCTAACCTTGAACCTTGAAAATAATTCCTCCCAGGTCATTTTCTGTATCCACTCAGACAGTGATACCTTCCCAACTCTATCATTACATCTTCCGGAATATTTTGATTTGTCAAAAATACCCAAAATTGAGAGAGGTAACAAATATTATGTTGCTGGTTATTCAATGTGCTTACAATTACTGTACCATGCAATTATAATTGGTAGCATTTGGTCTGTAATATTGAATTATGATTCCAAGAAAAAGGAAAACAGAGTGAAACATGAAAGTCTGCAGACGCTGTGATTGTAGTAAAAACACACCAAAATGCTGGAGGAGCTCAGCCAGTCTTTTCAACGCAAGGAAAACGGAATGTTACTGTCCTGATCTTTGAAAAGGAATATTGTTACAACTCAATACTTGTCCTGATGTGAAAGATTTTAAGGCCCTTACTAACAGAGTTAAAACCTGTAATTTGGATGCTGTTCTCCTGTCGGGTCATATCTCCTGCTTTTAACATTATGCAGCTTTTGCTCTAGATAATCTTGGGGTGTTGGTTGAAGGAACACACATGCATGGGCAGAAATGTGTTAAATCTCCTGATTCACCATAAGTACCACATAGTGTGCAGTTGATTTCCAAGCCAATGACTTTACGTGTGAAACTTTAAGAATATTTGAGGACATCATATCAATCAAATACTGTACACCCATCAGATTGCAGTTATACAGTGAAAGTGTTCTGGGCATTGTTGGTGTCTGACAAATTCCTTTGAGAACTACAGAGCAGGGAATATTGAAGATGACAGTAAGTTCATTTCTAATTCTCCTTCTCATTTACCCTTCAATTCGCAAGCGATTTACATGGACACAGCTTGCCGTGAAGCATGGAGCCAACGGGAACCTGCATCCAATTCCATTTCAGAAACCCAACGATCAAACCATGTCTGAAGGCCAATGTTTCAGCATTAACCACCACTGGGTGCTGGAGTGGAAACTCTGAGAGTGTTTTCACTGTGGCTCACAGCACAGCTGTTTCTAATAATCCTGAGGGTGTTATCACATTCTAGCAATCTATAAAGTTTACAAAGATCTGTTTCAAATTCTGTAGATAGCTTATTGAAAAAATATTGTTTCATTATGTTGAATTTAAAAGCGAAGGGCATGAAGTGCAAAAGAACTGCAAGTTTGTTTAATGTTGAATGGCTTAACATAAATAGTCGAAACTGCTACACCAAAAGCTCACAAGGTCATGTGCCAAAATTATCTTGAATCAATTTCAAGTTTACATTTGCACAAGGACTCAGTGCACACATACTTTTGTCACAGGAAAAAAAAATGTGCACCACATAAGATTTTTACACATGCTGAGGCCTCACTTGGAGTATGGGGTACAGTTTTAGGCTCTTTTAAGAAAAGATGTGTGTAGAGCTCGTCGAAAGAACCAAAGACTTGTTGATCCAAACCAAGGCTTTTATTAGCAAAAGACCGGAGCTCTTCACAGGTGGCCGACCAGTCCGGAATGATCCGACCTGGCTAGGGACACAACCCTTTAAGGCCCAGACAATAGGTGTGGCTTAGCTCTCAGCCAATCGCTGTAAGCACAGTCTAGATACAGTAACTATATACACTATGTACATTGGTGATAGATCTGTACTATCACATTCACCCCTTCTTGGAGAATTGACCCTGGGAAAAAAAAACAAAAACGAGGGAGAGAATGAAAAGGAAGGGGTAGGTCAAGGACTGTAGCGGTCAGGGGGTCTGACCATCCGGCGTGACCGCCGTAGTGCCGGGATTGGGGTCGCTGGAGTGGTGTCGCCAGCGGGCTCATCGGGTGCGACTGCTCCGTCGCTCAATTCCCCAGTCGTTTTGTCGGCAGGGTGGCCCGGGTCATTGGGGTGCTGTTGGTCCTTCTGTTGCGGCACGGGGCCTGGAGCATAAGGGGTTGGGGGGTTTGCTGGGTCTACCGCGTCCTGAGCTAGATCCCGCACCGAAACAGTGTCCTCCCGCCCGTCTGGGAACTCCACGTATGCGTAATGTGGGTTCGCGTGGAGTAGAGTCACTCGGTCGACCAAGGGGTCGTTCTTTGAGTGCCGGACGTGGCGTCGCAAAAGGACGGGGCCAGGGACGGTGAGCCATGCCGGTACAGTGGTTCCCGATTCGGATTTCCTCGGGAAAAGGAACATCCTTTCGTGGGGGGTGGCATTTGTTGCAGTACATAGGAGGGAGCGGATGGAGTGTAAGGCACTAGTGAGAACCTCCTGCCAGTGAGAGGTGGGGAGACCTTTAGACCGGAGAGCCAGTGTAACCGCTCTCCATATGGTGGCATTCTCCCTCTCGGCCTGGCCATTACCGCGTGGGTTATAGCTCGTGGTCCTGCTTGAAGCAATACCACACTCCAAAAGGTACTGTTGCAGCTCTGCACTCATGAATGAGGACCCCCTATCACTGTGGATGGAATTAGGGTACCCGAAGATGGTGAAAATACTGTGAAGGGCCTGTATCACTGAGGTGGCAGTGGTGTCTGGGCAGGCCACAGCGAATGGGAAGCGGGAGTATTCGTCAATGGCCGTAAGGATGTAGGTATTACGGTTGGTCGACGGTAGGGGTCCCTTAAAGTCTACGCTAAGACGCTCGAAGGGGCGGGAGGCTTTGATAACGTGGGAGTTATCCGGACGGAAGAAGTGGGGCTTGCATTCGGCGCACACCGAACAGGCTCGGGTCATGGAGCGGATCTCCTCGACTGTGTAGGGTAAGTTGCGCGCCTTGACAAAGTGAGCAAACCTAGTGACCCCTGGATGACAGAGCGCCTCATGGAGTTTCCGTAGTCTGTCCATCTGTATGCTGGCGCACGTCCCCCTGGAGAGCGCGTCAGGCGGGTCGTTGAGCTTACCAGGCCGGTACAGGATGTCATAGTTAAAGGTGGAGAGTTCGATTCTCCATCTGGCGATTTTGTCGTTTTTTATCTTACCACGCTGGGTGTTGCTGAACATGAAGGAGACCGCGCGTTGATCAGTCAACAGTGTAAAGCGCCTCCCAGCGAGGTAATGTCTCCAACGACGTACCGCTTCAACTATGGCCTGGGCCTCCTTCTCGATCGAGGAATGTCTACTCTCCGGACCCTGGAGGGTTCTGGAGAAGAAGGCTACAGGCCGACCGGCCTGGTTCAAGGTGGCTGCCAGGGCGAAGTCGGATGCATCGCTCTCGACTTGAAATGGGACAGGCTCATCGATCGCGTGCAGCGTCGCAGCAGCGATGTCAGATTTGATTCGATCGAAAGCCGCTGTGGCTTCGGTCGAGAGGGGAAAAGAGGTGGTCTTGATAAGAGGACGTGCCTTGTCGGCGTAGTTTGGAACCCATTGGGCGTAATACGAGAAAAGGCCCAGGCAGCGTTTGAGAGCTTTCTGGGTATGTGGGGGGGGGGGGGTAAGTCCATTAAGGGACGCATGCGGTCAGGATCTGGCATGACTATCCCGTTTTCCACCACACAACCTAGAATAGCGAGTCGTGTGGTCCGGAAAACACACTTGTCCAAATTGTAAGTCAGGTTTAGCTGACGGGCAGTTTGAAGAAATTTGTCTAGGTTGGCGTCATGGTCCTGCACGTCGTGGCCGCAGATGGTGATATTGTCCAGATACGGGAAGGTAGCGGTTAGCCCGTTCTGGTCCACCATCCTGTCCATTTCCCGCTGGAAGACCGCGACACCATTCGTGACCCCAAATGGTACCCTGAGAAATTGATATAGCCGCCCATTCGCTTCAAAGGCCGTGAATGGTCGGTCCTCGCAGCGGATCGGGAGCTGGTGGTAGGCCGAACGTAGGTCAATAGTGGAGAAAATGCGGTACTGGGCGATTTGGTTCACCACATCCGTGATGCGTGGCAGGGGGTACGCATCCAGGAGTGTGAAGCGGTTAATGGTCTGGCTATAGTCGACCACCATCCGTAGTTTTTCCCCATTCTTGACAACCACCACCTGGGCTCTCCAGGGGCTTGAACTGGGTTCGATGATGCCCTCATCCAGCAATCTACGCACCTCACTCCTAATGAATTGCCTGTTTTCGTAACTATATTGCCGACTTTTGGTGGCCACAGGCTTCCAGCCAGGGGTGAGGTTTGCGAAGAGTGCTGGCGGGGCAATCCGGAGTGTGGAAAGGCCGCAGGATTGGCCCCGGGGCACGGGGGCGGGTTGCTCGGGTGCTTCGGGAGTGGGGCGATGGCAGACCGAGAGGGGGGCGTGGGGTCCCCCAAAGTGCATGGTGGCCGACCAGTCCGGAATGATCCGACCTGGCTAGGGACACAACCCTTTAAGGCCCAAACAATAGGTGTGGCTTAGCTCTCAGCCAATCGCTGTAAGCACAGTCTAGATACAGTAACTATATACACTATGTACATTGGTGATAGATCTGTACTATCACAATGTGCTAGCATTGGAGAGGATTCATTTGAATAATTCTGGAATGAAAAGAATGAGGGGTGACGTCAAAATCATTTTGGCTCTTGAAGGCCTGAACAGAGTAGATGTAGTAACATTGTTTTCCATGGTAGGAGAATCTAGAAGAGGGAAAGACTTCAGGATTGAAGGTGCCCAGTTAAATCAGAGAAGTGGGGGAATTTCTTTAGCCAGAGAATGGTGAACTTCTGGAATTTGCTACCATGGGCGGCTGTGGAGGCCAAGTTGTTGGGTGCATTTAGGTAGAGGTTGACAGGAATCTGAATAGTCAGTATCAAAGATTATGGGGAGATGCAGGGGAGTGGGGTGGAGTGGGAGAATGGAGCAACTCAGGATGGAATGGCAGAGTGGACTCAATGTGTTGAATCTCCTACTTCAGATCCTATATCTTATGGTCTATCTAAATCTAGTTCTTAGTCAGACCAGGACAGTTGGCAAACAAAAATGTCTCCTGTTGATAATATTTTCAGCTCATTTTAATGTTTTATAATCCATTGTGAGCCAAAATTCCTTGCATTTATTTCATTTAAGAACTCACAAAAGGAAGTTCAAGAATATCTGTTTGCATTTCCAAATTCATGTATAATATTGTTCAAAGGATTGTCATGGGGAAAAAAAAACTAAAATAACACCACCAATATAAATGGGGAAAAATTTCTTAAGGGTAACACAAAGGAAAATATTTTCAGTTTGTGTGGCCCATGTAGCTTTAGTGTTTACATTGTAGAGGGCATCACGGTTGGTGTAACGGTTTGCTCAACGCCTTTACATCTCCAGCGATCGATACGGGGTTGAATCCCACTTGTCTGTAAGGAATTTGTACATTGAACAGTGTCTGCGTGGATTTTTTCACCAGGGACTTCAGTTTCCTCCCACCCTCGCACCATTCAAAATGTATTAAGGGTGTAGGTTAAATGGGTAAATTGGTGGCACAGACTCGTGGGCTGAAATGGCCAGTTACTGTGGTGTATGTCTAATTTTTCTTTAAAATTTTAATTCTGTGGTGAATTATCTGTGGCCCTGGTTTTCTGTAGAACCCTAAAAAATCAATCCAATTGAAACTCAAACTTGTAGTGTGACAGATTATGTTGTGATTGTATTGTATATAGATAAGTTTTTGGGAGATAAATTGGGTCAGGTTTTTTTAGTGTAGCTCACATACAAACACTTTAAAACAGATCTTATTTAAAATATTGGAGCTCTGCTCATGCTAGACAGGCCAACACCAAGAACCTTTCCAAAAGCTTTGGAGAGTGCCCAAGAGACTTCACTAATGGATTGTTGTTTACAAAAAGGCAACAGATGAAAGAACTCAGAGCCACAGCTGTCTGGGAGTGCAGATTGCTGTTCTAAGAGGGTCATGTGGTTTTTGCTAGCAGAGAGCTGAACAGCTTTGCATGTGTGTGATCAGTTCTGCAGTTTTACAGTCAGCAGCAACTCCTGGGACTGGAACAGGACAAGCTGGCAAGCTTATGGAAAACACCTTTTGAAAGATGGATTGTGAGTCCTTAGTTCAGCCTGGTCAAAGCCCTTGTGGCTCATGCAAGAGGAGAGTAGTGGCCGTCTAATCGCTCACTTGAAATAAGAGAAACAAAAATGAACTCTGTGGTGACCTGAAGGAAAGAGGCTATCATCTGGGAAACCCTGATGGGGCAAGTTTCTTCAGCAAGATACTGAAGTGGCTGGTTTCAAGAATCAGTTGTGGATGTCCTGGAACAACAAATATCTTTCTAAAAACCAACAAGAATCTTCCTCAGTGGCAACCATTTACCTTTCAAGCACCAAACCCTGGTAAACTTTATACATGTTAAATTCTGTGGACAGTATAAGAATTGCCTGCAACTAGTGAACCTGCAGGAATGAGAAGAGAAATTGGACTGTGAACCAAAGAATGTTTCTGAACATACACACACATTACATACACGTGTGCTTAGTAGTAGAAAGGGGTTAAATTAGGATAGTTAATTTAATAGTGATAAGTTAAAATTTGATCCTGTTTTCAAGTTTAAAGATTTTAAAAGCAACTTTTGTTTAAGTAATCATTTGTCTTGGTGAATATCTATTGCTGCTAGGTTCATGGATCCTCTGGGCTTATAACAGTATTTAAGACAGACCTAATCCCAGTGGAAATGAGTGAAGGAAAACAAATCTTAACTTGGTTGTGAGATGCAAAGGTGATGTGGATTATGGTTCCACTTTCCTACATGTCATTGCATTTTTACGCTACTGAAATATGCAATATTATTGAAATCTGAATATTGTCAGAAATTTCTATAAACTGATAATGGACAGCTAATACTCAAGATGAAATATGTGCTGAATTGTTCATTAAAGAACAGAATCTTACTTTATCCCAGTATTTGTTTTGGATGCTGGTGAAACACTGGCAAATCAACTCCTGCCTCAGGAAAGACTGAACCCACATCCATTCACCTATCACCACAACAAGTGAACAGCAGATGCCATCTTGCTGGCCCTTCTCTTTGAATTGGACCACCTGACACTTGCATCAGGCTGTTGCTCACTGACTAGAGCTCGCCGTTTAATCCAATCATTCCTCAAAACTGATAATCAAACTCTGGGATCTGGGTTACCGTTCCTCAATTTTCAATCGGACCCTAGACTTCCTCACTGGCAGACCCAATCAATGAGGGTCAGAAACATCACCTCCTCCTCATTGACCACCAACACAGGGGCATCACAAGGCTACATGCCTAGTCCTCTTCTCTCTTCCCTTTACACTTGCAATTATGTGGCCAAATTCACATCCAACAAAACCTCTACCTTTTCTGATGCCACCACCATTGTTGGCTAAATAACAGGGAATAATGAATTGGAATAGAGAATGGAGATTGAGAACCTCTTGTATGGTGCCAGAAATACAACCTTATTCTCAACATCGACAAGACCAAGGAACTGATTGTGGACATTAGGAAACAGAGGCCGAGGGACTACATCAGTGGGTCTTCATCAGTGGGTCTTCATCAGTGGGTTGGTGGTGGAGAGGTTGCTGAGTATCAACAGTTTGGATGACATCTCCTGTTGCCAGCACTTCAAGGGAACCATAAAGAAAAGTACACCATTGCCTCTACTTTCTAAGGAGTTTGAGGGAATTCAGCATGCCTTTGAATACTCTATGAAACTTCTGCAAGGGTACTGTGTAAAGTACATAGTGCTGCCCAACTGTGTAAATTTGGGCGGCATGGTTAGCCTAGCGGTTAGCACACTGCTGTTCCAGCGCCGGTGACCGGGACTGGGGTTTGAATCCTATGCTGTCTGTTAGGAGTTTGTACATTCTCCCTGTGTTTTGTGGGTTTTGCCCAGAGGCTTCGGTTTCCTCCCACTATTTGAATCGTACCAGGGGTTGCAGGTCAAGAGGGTGTAATCGGGCGGCACAGGCTCGTGCGCTGAAATGGCCTGTCACCGTGCTGTAGGCCAAAATTTAAATATGGACTCCTTGCACCATAACCTAGTTTGAAAACTCGAGTGCATTTGAACCTAGAAGGCTGCAGAAAGTGGGCAGCCACAGCCATCCATAACGGGCACTAACCTCCTGTCCATGTAAAAAAAAAACTACAAGAGGCACTACCTCATTAAAGCATCCAACATCATCATCACTTTGGCTGTGCTTTCTCTTCACTGCCACCTTCAGGCAGAGGGTACAAAAGCCTGAAATCTAGCTCCTCTAGGTTGAAGAACAGTGATTTGCTAACAGCTGTCAACATCTTGAACCTTTCTGTATCACCCAAACGATAACACCACTAAAAGACCACCAAAGATTTGTTCATTCCACCAACAGAATACATTTTTTGCACCACCAACCAGCCATTAATATTTGTTAGTTAGCATTTTTTTAAACTTTTACTGTTGCTATCTTTTGTTTATTTTCATGGTATCTTAATTATACTCAATCTGTGTTTTTGTGTGTTTACTGGGAATAGCAGCAAATATGACTTTCATCAAACAGCAATATTCACTAATACAATTCACACCTTGTGGTGATTATGACCACCAGCCTACTGCAGGGGGGCGATCTCTGTACGTGCAGGAAGACCACCTAAGGGGTTAACGCCACCTGACTGGCTGTCAATCAGCCAACCCAAATATAGGCCTGAACTGGTCCCTCCTGATCCAGTCACACAGGGAGCCACCAAGGCTTGAACTGGTGTTCAGTCTTTTACTGGAATAAAGCCAGTTGCACAGTCTTCTCCAAATTTGTGCTTGCTTGCTGCTACCTCAGTGCACCACAATTTATTCCAGTAAAAGTCTGAACACCAGTTCAAGCCTCGGAGGCTCCCCGTGTGATTGGCTCAGGAGGGGCCAGCTCAGGTTCATATTCAGGACTGCTGATTAACAGCCAGCCAGGTGGAGTCAGCCCTTGGGTGGTCTTCCTTCAGGTACTGAGATCGCCCCCTGCAGTAGGCTGATGGTCGTATCACCACACACCTTAACTGGAATCACAAATACCAATTTCAGCAAGTCCAGGCCTGAGAACACAAACCCAGCTCCACTTTCAGGTGAAAAAACAGACCATGAGGAAATGGTCCAGTGGTACGAAATGAACTTGTTTGGCTGAGAACAGCAAAATATTCATCAGAATAGTGCTGGGTAATTTATTCAGTGACAAATTTCAGGCATGTGTGGGCATATTTTGTCGCTCTCGCTCTGATGGAGTTGAAAACCTCTTGCATCTATTACAGTTCCTAAGGTGGCTGATGGGGTCATTGTGAGATTTGTAGAATCCATCATGGATGGAGCAGGTGGAGTTTGGTGGGGCATATGGGTGGTTGTTTTGTTCTTGGTCCAATCAGGTGCCCTGAGAGTGCTCAACGCCTTCCAAGATGCCTGTATAGTACTTTGGCTAGACATGAGCCAGGGATTCCCACTTATTGAGAGCATGTTTTCCAGGCAGTTTTGATATTGTCCACAAAATGTTGCTTCTGTCCTTCTGGAAAATGCTTGGAATGTCAGAATTCTACCCACATGCCTGTCCACAGAAGCTTAAAACAAGCATTTTGATAATCTATTGCATCCATTGAAGCTGGTTGTGCATGATCAGAACTTAGAAATTAATTAATTGTTTATAGACTCTGGCATGGTTCTGGAGGATTAGAAGGTTGCAAATGTAGTTCTGCTGTTATTATTTTTTTTTTAATAAGGAAGGCAGAAAAAAGAAAATTATAGGCCTATTAGTCTGGTAGTTGGAAAGTTATTGGAGTTGATTCTCAAGGATGAGGCTATGAAATACCTCAAGGTGCATGGCATGAGAGGTCCAAGCCAGCATGTTTCATGAAGGGAAGATCGTGCCTGACCAACCTAATGGAATTGTTTTGAGGAAATCTCAAGTAGGATGGACAAGGGAGAGGTTGTGAATGTAGTGTATTTAGATTTTCAACAGGCCTTCGAAAGGCTGCTTTATTAATTTGAGAGCCCATGGAATTACAGCAAGATATTAGATTGAGTGGAGCACTGTCTGATAGGCAGAAAGCAAAGGGTGGGAATAAAGGGATCCTATTCTGGTAGGTTGCCGGTGACTAGTGGTGTTCTGCAGGGGTTGGTGTTGGGTCGCTTCTCTTTAAAATGTATAATCGATGATTTGGATTATGGATTGAATGGTTTTGTGGCCAGGTTCTCAGATGACACCAGATAGGTGGTGGAGTAGGAAGAGTTGAAGAAACCAAAAGGTTGCAGAGAGACTTGGACAGTTTCGGAGGGTTGGCAAAGAAATGGTAGATGAGATACAATGTTGAGAAATGTACAGTTGTACATTTTGGAAGAGAAATAAACAGGCAGATTATTATTTGGATGGGGAGAAAATTCAAAATTGGGAAGTGGAAAGTGTTACAAGCCCAGAGGACCCCAAACCCCAGTAGCAATAGATAATCACCAAGACAAATGGTTACTTAAACAAAAGTTGCTTTTAATTATCTTTAAACATGAAAACAGGATCAAACTTTAACTTATTACTATTAACTTAACTTAACCCCTTTCTAATTCTAAGTGTACGTAATATGTATATAAATTAAGAAAAGTTCTTTGATTCACAGTCCAATCTCACTTCTCATTCATCCAAGTTCACTGGTTGCAGGCAATTCTTATACTGTGCACAGAATTTAACATTTATGAAGTTCACCAGGCTTTGGTGCTTGAAAAGTAAATTTTTATTGCTCAGGAAGTTTCTTGTCGGTTTTCAGAGAGAGATTTGTTGTTCGCTGGACACCCACAACTGATTCCTTGTAACCAGCCACTTCAGTGTCTTGCCAAAGAAACTTGCCCCATCAGGGTTTTCCAGATGTTGATCTCTTTCTTTCAGGTCACCACAGAGTTCCTTGTTGTTTTACTTATTCCAAATTAACCATTAGACAGCCAGTCCTCTCCTCTTGCATGAACCACAAGGGTTTTGACCAGACTGAACTAAGCACTTTCAAATGGGGTTTTCCACAAGCTTTCCAGTTTGTCCTGTTCCAGTCCCAGCTGCTGCTGCTGACTGTAAAACTGCAAAACTGAATCCCCCTCCCTCTGTCCCTCCCTCTCTCTCCATGCAAAACCACGTGACCTCTTAGAACAGCAAGTTCCACTCCAGACAGCCTGCAGCTCCGAGTTCTTTCATCTGTTGCCTTTTTGTAAACAACAATCCATTAATGAAGTCTCTTGGGCACTCTCCAAAGCTTTTGCAAAGGCTCCTGGTGCCTGTCTGTCTAACATGAGCAGAGTTCCAGTATTTTAAATAAGCTCTGTTTTAAAATGTTTGTATGTGAGCTGCACTAAAAAAAAACTTGCCCCAATTCAACTCCCAAAAACATAATCTGTCACAAAAGGGACTGGGGTGGGTCCTCGAGCATGATGACCTAAAGGTTAACCACCAGGTTGGATCAGCAGTAAAGAAAGCAAATGCTGTGTTGATATTCATTTCAAGAACAATAGACTATAAGAGCAACGAGGTGTTGATGATGCTTTATGGGGCACTGGTGAGACCTCATTTGGAGAACTGTGTGCAGTTTTGGGCCCTTTATCTTAGAAGGGATGTAATGATATTGGAAAGAGGACAGAGAAGATTTACCAGGATGATTCCTGGAATACATGGGCTAACATATGAGGAATGTTTAGGAGCTCTTGGACTGAATTCATTGGAGAACAGAAGAGGTGATCTCACATAAACATTTTGAATGCTGAAAGGATTGGACAGAGAAGATGTGAATAAAATGTTTTGTATGTTGGGTGAGTCCAGAACAAAAGGGCACAAACTTTGAATTAGAAGGTACCCATTTAAAACAGAGGTGAGGAGAAATTTCTTTAGCCAGAGGGTCATGGATTTGTGGGATTCATGGCCACATATAGCTGTAGATGCCTGATCATTGGGGGAGTTTAAGGAGGAGATTAATAGGTATCTAATTAGTCAGGATATCAAGGCATATGGGTAAAAGACTGAAATTTAGAACTAGATGTGAGAAAGGATGAAATTCCTAGGGTGGAATTGTGGAGAAGACTCAATGGGGGGGGGGGGGGGGGGAAATGACCTACTTCTGTTCCTTTATTTTATGATCATCATATATACTGATGAATTGTCAAAAACTTTTTGATTTACATACTATCCAGTCATCAACCTATCTTGAGTAGAACAGGTAATGCAAAATACAGCAGAAGTGCAGAGTCTAGTGTTGGCAGAGAAAAGAGTTCATGTAAAATAGTGCAAGGGTAGCATCACTTTCATAATGAGTGGTGCATTCAATAGTCTAAAAAAGAAACTGGCCTTCAATCAAATGGTGTGTGTGTTTTCAAACTTGTAAGTTAATGTCAGGAATTATGTTGGTCCACTTATCAAGTGAGAGGATTTGGGAAGATTTTGTGGAGGCATGACTGGGGACACATTTCAAGTGCTTTGAGGTGCTTGTTATAAATTGTCCATGCCTTTTGATGTTTAAATGAAAGAAGAGGGCATTGCTGCTCAGTGGACTGAGCTTGGTGCTATGCTTCAGGCCCTGGTCTTTACTCTCTTTGTTCCTAAGGTAACTAAAGGCTAGTGCACTGTAGATAATGATGAATTTCACCTTCAGAGCCTGTGCTTGGGTGAGAGAAGGATCTAGAGATGAGTGTGACGGGCCCCACATCGACCAGGGTTGGACCTTACATCTTGGTTGTCAGTGTGTAAGTTGGTGAAAGCCCACCCTCTTTTGAGTTGGTGAAGATTTGCAAGCTATCCTCCGAACTGTTAGATTTCAAAGCATTTCATTTTTAGACCATTTTGGCAACTCTTTCGTGCATGTCATCAGTACGTCCTCACAGATGTCGGATCTGTGACAGACACTTCTCTGAAGCACCACAATTGTACAAAATGAAAGGGTGATCTGCCTAGAACGATGACCAATTATCATGATTAATCCCTTCAAGATTATCCACTAATGCCAGTTCAGAGCAGCTTCTCTATCTTTCAAATGAATTGTTATCTGAAATTCAGCAGTTGATGCCGATGAGTCATAAATTGAATGAGCTCCCAGCTGTCAGAAACAACGCCAACAATAGAATGACATCCAACTGTAGCAATGCTGCATATCAATGTCTAGTCCTTTGGGGAGAGAGGTTGCAAGATTCTGATACCTGTTTCCAATGACAGTAGAACTCTTGGCCAACAAACTATTGAACTTTCTAACTGG
The DNA here is from genome assembly GCF_036971445.1 of Narcine bancroftii. Taxonomy (NCBI): domain Eukaryota; kingdom Metazoa; phylum Chordata; class Chondrichthyes; order Torpediniformes; family Narcinidae; genus Narcine; species Narcine bancroftii. The sequence goes on along the minus strand of NC_091469.1, from coordinate 215,313,300 downwards.
AGGTGTTTGGCTCAATTAAATGAGACTATGTTGCAATTTCCATATGCTTCAATTGTCTGAGGACCTGTGTCCTCGTAATCTACCTCAAACTAGGCCAACAATTGTTGAAACTGCAATGGTTCTCTGATGAAAGCTCATGAGTAGAGAAAGTGGCAACATTCAGTAGCAGGAGTCCAATGAGAACCCTAAGAGAGAGAAAAAAAAATCTTCTGGGCCAAAATGTCCCACTAGGAATAGATAAAAAACCTGCAGTTGGACGTTGCAGTCATAAAGTTTCAAAAATGTTGAGATTGTAACTTTCTATTGTAACCCATTTAAAGCAATGTAAATTACAAGGCATCAATTCCATGTCAAAATGACAGCATTTCTGCTATTTTTACTCATTGCCAATCTCCTGAAACAGAGGCAGAAAATGCTGGTACCACTCAGTAGGTCAGCCAGCACCTCCAGAAAGACAGCCGTTAATATTTCAAGCCCAAAACCACTTGTCAGGATAGGGTTTTGGATCTGACAAAAAAAAATGAACTCACTTTCTCTATCCACAGATGACATTTGACCTGCTGAGTGGTTCCAGCATTTGCTGTTTTTAGTTCATATTTTACGATATCTGCAATGTTTTAATTTGCATTATTTTACATTTTCTGATGGAATGATAATTATGATGAGAACACATTGAAAACTCATGTACATTTGGTTAGGGAGTAATTTAAATGTATACTTTATCGATTTACTTTTGAATGTGAACATCTGATAACATAAATGTTATTTAAAATTTCTGTTCCAATGGCATGTCTTTCTTTCCATGATAGCTTTGATGCACATTTTCCAATGGGACTAAAGTCATAAATAAAAGCAGAACTCCCTCTCCCTCAATTTTTGTTTTGAGATCAAATGTGCAACATCTGATGTATTTGCTTTGATTGGAGATTTGGAAAACTAACATAAACAACAGATGCTGTCAATACAACATCTCGCTGTACGCAAGCCTTCCAATTTACCTGTGGAACTTTTGCCCATCCTCAGACATGAGCTGATGTTGATAAAAGTCACAAATGTGTCTATGAAATTTCAAGCAAAGAATTCTGGTATCTTCGAGCGATGGCTAGTTTACCCGAGTATATCCACGAATGAAATGATTTACGAGTTTTAAAGAGAAGAGTGAGAGTTACAGTAGGAACTTCATATGGAGTGGGAAGGGGGGGGCGGTGAAGGGAAGCGATGTGTTCGAGTAGGAAACAAATTGTGAAATATAAAGTGACTGCAAGATCCAATTTAACTAGAGAATTTGACAACTGAGTTTGGATAAAATATAATTGCTTTTTTAATTGGCAGTCAAATTTCTCTGGCAACTCTCATGGCAAATGATGTACAGATGCAGTCAATTCAAAAGCAGTTTAAAGACCAAAAAGATTATGCAAATCAACCAACAAGTTAAGGAGATTTGCAGCTCATGGCTATTCTCTATCAAGACGTTCAATTTGCATATTGCTACAGGTAGATGTTAGCATTTCAACATTGTTGCACAAAGATCCAGTCCCATCTGCTCTGCTTAAGAGGAACGACAGAATAGTTTCACTACAACAGTAAACCAAGAGCAGAATAGCAAGTCACTGAAAGGGCAAGACGACATGAAGAGGGATATAACAGCATGGCAACAGAGTCAGGGAGTTGTATTTCATTATAAAAGAAAAAGTTTAAAGAAATAAAACAATTTACACAAAAAAGTAGTGAAGAGAAATGTTTTTGATATTGAAATGTATTGTGTGTATAAGACCATAGGATATAGGAGCAGAATGATGCATGATTCGACCCATTCAAATCATGGCTGATGTACTTTTTCCCCCCTTTCATCATCATTCTCCTGTCTTTTCCTTGCAACCTCTTACCTCCCTTATTAATCAAGAATGTATCAAACTCCACCATAAATGTACCCAATGACAGCCTCCACAGCTCTCTGTGGAAATGAATTCCACAGGTTCACCATCCTCTGGCTGAATAAGTTCCTCCTTGTCTCTGTTCTAAGAGATGTCCTCGCCTCTCCCATGACTGGAGATGGGTTATCCACACTCACTCCATTCAGGCCTTTCAATATTCCATATCCACGGCATAATCTGCTTGCACTCACAGCAAGCGGTGATAGGTATTAACACTGAAGATGCAAATATGTTCAACTAAATTTGCAAAGGAGTTCAACTAATATGGCATGCTGGGTGTAAAATTGCATGAATTTAGCCTTGCTTTGTTCCTCCCTTGGACTTCTGTTTTGAGGAAGGTGTTAACTTCATCTCCCCCATAAATTGGTGGAGCAATGCTTGATTTTTTTTTTCCCCATCTTGGCACTCTCCAACTGGATGGCATTAACATCGATTTATCAGGTTTCTGCTACCCTACTCCCTATTCTCCCTCTCTACCCCATCCAGCCACTTTCTTTCCTCCAGCCCTCCACCCTCCTCTCTCCATTCAGAGCCATCCCTTCTCCCCTGCTTGTTGGCGTGCTCACCCTCCTCATCCACCTAGATCTCCTGCCTGTAGGATTATGCACCTCCCATCACCATATCGTTCAGGAACCTGCCTCCACGTTGTCATACCTTGATAAAGAGCCCAAGCCCAAAATGTTAGTTATGTATCTTATCGTTTGCTACATAAAGGACACTGGCCCACTGAGTTTCTCTGGCATTGTGTTTTTACTTCAGCCACTGACTGCAGACTCTTGGGTTTTACTCCTTCTTTAACTTAACCTCCTCTCCCATTGTTGTTGATTGTACTTGACAAAGCCATCTTACTTTAAGGTTTGGCTCACAAAAACATTTGGCTTTAACTCTGTAACTTGCAAAACATTCCTAGATTTATACTGCTTCAAAATAGATGGAGAAAAGTCTGCAGCCGCTGTGATTGCAGTTTAAAATAAACTCCTGGAGAAACTCGGCACCGTCCAGATCTATGACCAATGTTTCAGACTGGAGCCCTTCATCATGGAATGAGCAAAAAGCAGGCATATGCCTGAAGGAAAAAAGGTTGGGGGGGGGGGGGAAGAGAGAGAGAGAGATTGAATTGTTGCTCTATTATGCAGGTGGTCTCAATTTAGTAGTGCACTGGTTCCTTCTGTGTCCCCCCCCCCCCTCACAAGATGCAACAAGGACAGGATTCCCCTTGTCCTTACCATCCCGCCAGACACCTCACTCATCACATTATCTTTCATAATTTCCGTCACCTACAACATGATTCCACCACCAGATGGATCTTCCCCTCTTCCTTCCTCTTCACCTGCAGCTGGAACTGTTCCAACTGTGACTCCACTCATCCCTTCTCAAAAATTGCACCTTTGTATCCAGCCCTCTGACTGCAGGAACTGCTACACTGTCACCCATACCTACTCCCTCACCACCATTTGGGGCTCCAAAAAGTCCTTCCAAGTGAATTTCAATTTTAAAGCACAGTAACAGGCCATTTTGGCCCAATTAACATACAACCTTTGAGCAGTGGGAGGATACTGTGGCCCCCTGGGGAAAACCCATGCAGTCATGGGGAGAATGTGCAAACTCGTTACAGGCAGTACGAGATTCGAACCCCAGTCACAATCGCAGTACAGAGTTGCACTAACCATTATGCCAACCATGCCGTGAACCCATGGGGTCATTCAATGCACCTGATGCTCCTGTTGTGGTGTCTCTACATCAGAGAGACAGGACGCATTCTGTGAGATCGCTTTGACGAGCATCTTCGCTCTGTCCGCTCAATAGTGGAGACCTCCCAGTGGCCGCCCATTTTAATTCTCTGCCCCATTCCCACACCAAAATGTCTGTCCATGACCTTGTGCACTACCAAACTGAGGCCACTCGTAAATTGGACAAACAATACCTAGTACTCGATCTGGGCCTTCTTCAACCAGATGGCATTGACTTCTACTTCCCTGATTTTCCCTTTAAGACTCTCCCCTGTCTCATTCTCTTTCCCTGTCCCTTCATCTCATACTCCAGCTCCCCTTCCCTCTCTAATGACAGCTACCCCTCCCCATCACTTATCAGCTTTTCTCTCCTGCCCTTCCACCTTTATCCACCAGTGACCTCTTGTCTGTTGGTCTGTTCTCCTCCCCCTCTTCCCTCCATCCCCCCACCTTTTTATCTAGGGGCTTTTTGCTCATATCTTGGAGGGCTCAAGCCTGAAACCTTGCTTATACAGTAGAATCCCCATTATCCAGCATCTATGGGGATCGCAGGTGCCAAATATGCAAATTTTACAGTTGATTAACACTCACTCTTAGAATGCCTTACTTGTACACCTACATTGGGGGCAGCATGGTTGGCATGGCAGTGCCGCACATTTACAGCGCCAGTGTTCGACATTCAAATCTTGCACTCTCTGTAAGGAGTTTGTATATTTTTCCCGTGTCTGCGTGGGTTTTCCCTGGGGGCTCTGGTTTCCTCCCACCATTCAAAACATACTGGGGGTTTAGGTTAATTGGATGTAAATTGGGCAGTATGGACTCGTGGGCTAAAATGGCCTGTTATTGTGTTGTAATATATGTCTAAAATATAATAAAACAAGAATACCCAGTTTAAAGACAAAAGACAATGCAAAACATAAAGTTTTTTGAAAATAAAATCAGTATTATAGCATATAATTATGTAAAGTTCACTTTAATCAAGTAATTCCCATAACTTAAAAAATTTAAACTCAAACCTCAGTCACTGGTGTTGTAACAGGGTTGCTCTAACCACTATGCTAATGGTGCTCCCCTCATAATTAACCGCCCCTACCCCAAGATTACAGATAAAGCCTTACTAATATACCTAATATGAATAAAGGTAAAGACTTTTTCAAGGCAGGGAAAAGGAGACACTTTGGTAGAGTTCCCCAATGGCAAGGAGCATCAGCCGACTCTTCATTCAGGGCCCCGCCATTTTATTCAGATGCAACTTTATTAAAACCATTCAAACAGCTGTTGTGAGTGGGGTACAACAGGGGTGCTCCGCTGGCTGAATGTTTGCTTCCGTCTTCAACTAAGGGTTATACGTTGCTTTGAGAATATTTACTTATACAATTTTAAACTTTTATTTAAAAATGTTTATTTACATTGTATTTATTTACTTTTTGGGGTTTTTTTGGGTTTCCAGTTTATTGAATTCCAGATAATAGGGATGCTACTGCATATCTTTACTTCCTGCGTGACATGCTCAGTTTCTCCAGCACTTTTATGTATCAAAATATTGCCATGCAAGGTTTGTCCCTGTTTAGAACTGCTTACTGAATCTGTACATGCCACACATTGAGTGCTAATTGCATACTCAAATTACCCTAGATCCATAAAAAATTTCAGCACAGCCTCTTTGGCCCTTCTAGTCCATACTGAACCATTTTTTTATTCCCTAATCTCACTGACCTGCACCTAGTCCATAGCCCTCCATACCTCTCCCATTCATGTACCTGTCCAAATCCTTCTTGAATGTTAAAATTGAGCCCACGTTCACCACTTCCACTGGAAGCTCATTCCACTCTGTGTGAAGAAGTTTCCCTTCATGTTCACCCTAAACTTTTCCCCTTTCACTCTTAACTCATGTACTCTGGTTTGTATCTCACCTACCCTCAGTGGAAAAAGCCTATTGACATTTACTCTGTTTATCCCCCTCATAATTTTAAACACCTCTATCAACTCTCCCTTGATTCTTCTATATCCAGGGAATAAATGTCTAACCTGTTTAAACTTTCCCTATAACTTAGTTCCTGAATTCCAGGCAACATCCTAGTAAATCTTCTCTGCCCTCTTTCTATCTTATTGATAACTTTCCTGCAGTTAGGTGACCAAAACTGCACACATTTCTCCAAATTTCACCCCAGGAATGTCTTGTGCAACTTTATCATAAAATCCCAACTTCGATTTATGAAGGCCAATATGCCAAAAGTTCCCTTTAAAACCCCATTAACCTGTGATTCCACTTTCAGAAATTGTCTATTTGTATTCCCAGATCCCTCTGTTCTACTGCACTCCTTTAGTGCCCTACCATTTACCATGCAAGTCCTTTCTTGGTTTGTACTTCCAAAATGCAACACCTCACATTTATCTGCATTAAATTTCATCTGCCATTTTTCCAACTGGTTGGGATCCTTCCGCAAGCTTGGAAACCCTTTTTTGCTGTCCACAATGCCTCAAATATTAGTGTCATCTGCAAACTTGCTGATCCAATTTACCACATTATCATCCAGATCATTGATATAGATAACAACCAACAATGGTCCCAGCACTGATTCCCTGAGGCACATGACAAGTCATAGGCTCTAATCTGAGAAGACATCATCCACCACTACTCCCTGGTTTCTCCCATCTAGCCATTGTCAAATCCAGTTCACTACCTTGTCAAAGGCCTAACTAAAGTCCATGTAGACAACATCCACAACCTTTCCTACATCAACTTTCTTGGTAACAAAATAGATGAATTTCTAACTAAAATTGAACTACAGAAATTGCAAACAGAGGAGAAAAATAAATTAATAAAACCATTTGAAATAGAAGAAATACAGGAGATATTTTAAAAAACTACCAAACAATAAAACACCGGGAGAGGATGGACTCCCAATAGAATTCTACAAAACATTGAAAGACTTATTAATTTCTCTTCTCCTGGAAGTAATGAACCAGATTGAAAAAACACAAAAAATACCAGATTCATGCAAAACAGCAATAATTACAGTAATTACAGTAAAGACGAGGAAAGATCCACTACCACCAGCATCATATAGACCAATATCTCTACTTAACACAGATTATAAGATAATAGCTAAACCAAAAATAGTAAAACTAGACCAAACTAGATTTATTAAAAAAAGATGAACAATGGACAATATCTGTAAATACATTAACTTAATCCATGCAGTACAAGGAAACAAAACTCCAACAGTAGCAGTTGCTTTAGACGCAGAGAAAGCCTTTGACAGAGTAGAATGGAATTATTTATTCAAAGTACTACAAAAATTCAACCTACCAGAGAAATATATTAATTGGATTAAAGCATTATATAAGGGACCATTGGCGAAAGTGACAGTAAATGGATATATATCAAACCAATTTAAATCAAGCAGATCAACAAGGCAGGGATGTCCACTATCTCCCTCACTGTTCACGTTAGCTATAGAACCACTAGCAGAACTGATAAGAACAAAATAAAATAAGAGGGATAAAAATAAAAGAGAAGGAATATAAAATCAGTCTATTTGCAGATGACATTATAATATACTTAACAGAACCAGAAATATCAATAAAAGAAATTGAAACATAAGAAATTGAAGGAATATGGAGAAGTATCGGAGTACAAGATCAACACAAATAAAAGTGAAGCAATGCCAATGAATAATGCGGATTGCACAAAGTTTAAGAAAGAATCACCATTTAGATGGCAAACACAAGCAATTCGATACCTAGGTATACAACTAAATAATAATCTCGGCCATCGATATAAACTAAATGATCAGCCATTAATGAAAATATTACAAGACAACTTAGAGCACTGGAAGGACTTACCACTAACACTGATATGAAGGATAAACTGTATTAAAATGAACATCTTCCCAAGGATACAATACCTATTTCAATTGTTACCACTTCACCTAACAAAGAAATTCTTCAAGGAGCTCAAGAAAATAATAAGGAAATTCTTATGGAAAGGGGGGAAACCGAGGATAGCAGTAGATAAATTAACAGAATGGTACAAACAAGGAGGCTTACAACTGCCAAACTTTAAGAATTATTATAGAGCAGCACAATTAAGATACCTATCAGATTTTTATCAAACAAGGGAAAAACCAGATTGGACCAGATTAGAGCTAGATAAAATAGGGGAGAAGATACCTGAACATATACTATATAAGTGGGATGAAAAATTGGTGCAACATAGGAATTCACCAATATTGCACCATCTGCTCGACATTTGGAAGAAGATTCACATAGAAAGGAATAAAATAAATTATCAACTACCAAAATTAATACTGACACAAAATCAACTAATCCCTTTCACAATAAATAACCTTTGCTTCAGAGAATGGGAGAGAAAAGGGATCAAAAGAATAGAAAATTGTCTTTTGGGAAATAAATTATTATCTTTTGAACAAATGAAGGACAAATATAAAATAACTCACAATATAATTTTTGCATACCACTAACTGAAAACCTACTTGAAGGACAAATTGGGAAACAGTCTGAGGTTACCAGAAGGAAGTAATTTTGAATATGTGATTACAGACACAATGATAATTTTAAAAATTATAACAAACATGTACATCAAACTGCAAGAAAAGGAAAATGAGGAAACAAGCTGTAAACTTAAACAAAAATGGGAACCAGATCTAAACATAAAGATAAATAATGAAACATGGGAAAAGCTATGCTCTGGAATTATGAGAAATACAATAAACACGAGGTTACGCATGATACAATATATTTGGTTACACAGGCTATACATCACACCCCAAAAGTTAAATAAATGGGACCCAACAGTATCAGACAGATGTTTTTGCTGTAAAAAGGAAACAGGAACAACAATACATGCAATTTGGGCATGTGAGAAAGTGAAAAGATTTTGGGAAGATCTAAACCAGATATTAAATAAAATCACAAAAAGCAATATACCAAAAAACCCAGAGATCTTCCTTCTAAGTAATATAAGAAACAAAGAATTTGGACTCGATTTGGATGGAGCACAAAAAAGATTTATTATGATAGCCCTAGCTGTAGCAAAAAAATGTATTATGTCAACCTGGAAATCAGAAGACAACTTGAGAATACAACAATGGTACATAGAAATAAATAAATGTATTCCATTAGAAAAAATAACATCACAATATTCAAACACACCACTTTATACAAAGCTGTTATAATCAGTACCAGAAGTCACTAATGACTTCTAATATTAAAGAATGATATGAAATATTTTATTACAACATATAATGTTTATCCCTACTATTTAGATTGGAGTCATATGGCATAAAGATTAATTCAGAAAAAGTGCAAAAAATCCATAAAATTATCATTGAAATTGTTACTTTTGGGCCCAATTCTTAGAATTTTTTTAACAATTGGAAGAATCAATAATTACTATGTTCCAGTAATTTGTTGTCTGTTCTTTGGGGGTTGCCAGTGATTCCACATCATTATTGGTTTATTTTCTTCATTACAATATATAAGGTAACCTTGATTAGAGGGAGGGATTAGATTGGTTTAGTCCTTTAGTTATTAGTTTTTGTCTCCTTTTTTTTCTTGTTATCTTTATTTTACTAAAACATTCCAAAAAAATGTAACCGACATGGTTGCATACATTATGTTTATTATTAGATTGAGTTATTATAAGGGACTATTGATATAGTTATAAGCATATTTCTTATTTACTCATTTTTCCCCCCTTCTGTATGTTTACTTATCTGCAATGGAATTATTATGTAATTGTCATTTTCTATGTATGCGTGTATGTTAAACTCAAAAATTTATTTTCTTTTTAAAATATTTTTTATTATTCTAGAAGCTCTGAAAATACTTCAAAAATGGTCCCCATATATTTTGAAAATTTATATTTGTATCAGTTATAGAGCATAGGATCTTCTAAATTAAGGGAAGACATAATTTCACATACCATTGAGCATGAGTGGACAGAGCAGCATCCTTCCACCTAAGTGTTTCAATCACTCATCTGTAACCCAGTACTACCTGTCACATGGCCAGGTGGTTGGTGACTAAACCAGCTCCCCCACCAGGCTTGTCTGGTGCAGAGAGTGGCTATACACCCTGCAGGATGAAAAACAAAACCTGCCAAAGGGCAGACACACCCTCTCGTAGGCTCAATGGCGAGCAAATATGTGCCATGAAGCACAGAAAGGGCATCCCTTGCATCGAAGCTTGGTCTGGTCATTCACTGTAGTAGGACTTCCCTCAGCCATCTTGGACATCACCATGCCAATGGATCCAGGGGGGATGTTGAGGGGGTGGGTTTGGACCTGTGAAACCCATACTCACCTAAATCCATTCATACACCCACTGTTCCTTTCTGAGGAGTGGATATCTTCATATCAAACCCTACAAACTGTCTGGAAGGAACCAACATCATCCAATGGGATGGATAACAAGAAGAAGAAAAAGATTGCACGTCTTGCCATAAGGGAAGTAAAATATATTATTTGACATTCAGTTGGTATTTTACTCCAGTGTGACTCATGTGTGGCAAACCAATCAATTATTATAATACATCTGAGGGGGGGGGAGGACGTGGAGGGGGAGGACATGGAGGGGGAGGACATGGACCTGTCCTCGGGCCGGCGCAAAGGAGCTTTTAGGTGGAGTGCAGTGCGCGCAGTACTGGCCCCACCCTTTACACCCATGGTTCGTGTGCCATGGCCAAGCAAGCTGGGACGTGGCAACGAGGTCCTTGGGTCGTAGGTTTTATATTGGAGTGGCCTTCTCCTATGCAGGTTTCTTACCTGGGCTGGAGGGGCCTGCCTCCCCTCCTAGGTCGGCCCATACTGCCCGGACCGGAGCCACTGCCTCCAACTCTCTGCTCGAACCGGGGCCTCCGCCTGCCTCACTTGACCGAGGCCGGGGCCTCCCCTTGTTCCTGCCCGGATCGGGGCCGCCGCCGCCTACCCTCTGCCCGGACTGGGGCCGGGGCCGCCGCTGCTCTCCCTGTGCCCGGACCGGGGCCGCCGTCTCCAACTTTCTGCCTGGACCGGGGCCTCCGCCCGCCTCACTCGACCGAGGCTGGGGCTGCTGCCTCCCCCTTGCTCCTGCCCGGATCGGGGCCGCTGCCGCCTACCCTCTGCCTGGACCGGGGCTGGGGCCGCCGCTGCTCTATTAATACATCTATACATCTAAAACATGATATTACACAAGTTAACTGCCCAATAATAAAATCTGAAATTAGCTAGAGCCAAACCTTCATTTCTTTTAGATTTTTGAAGGTGGGGTTTATTTAAATGAAGATGTTTTTTTCTTCCATATCTATGCTGATAAATATAGAATCAAGTGAATTTTAAAAAAAATATTTGGGAATGAAGGTTGGTATAACTTGAAAAAGTTATAAAAATTTAGGTAAAATGTTCATTTTAATAGTTAATTTGTCCAACTAGAGACAAACAAAGGGGTGACTATTTCAATAATGACTGCTTCTCCTGTTTTAGTAAAGTAAGATCATTTTCTTTAAATAATTGTTTATAATTTTTTTTTACAATTCTAATACCAAGATAAGTGAATTGATTTCTTACAAACTTAGAAGGAAGATCAGGATAAGTAGGTACTAAGGAAAGAGCTCTTTATTATGAAGATTTAATTTGTATCTTGAAAATGTACTAAATTGAGAAAACAAGGAGAACATGGAAAGAATAGAAGTGCCAGGGTTGGAAATGAGAAGCAGAAGATTATTTGCATAAAAGAGAGACTTTATGAACAGTCTCCTCCCTCAGATTCCTGAAATTCTCTCAGATTCTTGAAATACAATAGCTAAATGCTCTAAAGCCAAGTTGAATAGTATAGGACTAAGAGGACAGCCTTGTCTAGTACCACAATGAAAATTAAAAGATTTAGAACGTTGAAAAATTGGTAAGAATAGATTCTCTCAGAGATGAATACAATAGCTTAGTCCATGTCAAAAAAACAAGTCCAGAATCTTAAAATCTCAAACAAATATTTCCACTCAACCCAATCAAAAGCTTTCTCTGCATCTAAAGAAATAGCAAATTCCAGAACTACAGTGGAAGATGAATATATAATTTTCAATAACTAATGTATATTAAAGTGTGAGTAATGATTTTCAATAAAACCCATCTGGTCATCTGAAATAATAGACAGCATTGTATTCTCTAATCTGTGTGCTAAAATTTTAGCTAGAATTTTAACATCTACTTTTAATAAATAAATTGGCCTATAAAAAGCATAATTAGACAGGTCTTTGTTCTTTTTCACAATTATAGAGATTGAGACTTCATAAAATGTCTTTGGCAATTTTCCCAATTTGAAAGAGGCAGAAAAGACAGAACATAAATGGGGTGATGTATATGAGAAAATGCTGTGGAAAACTCCACAAGGAATCCATCAGGGCCGGGTGCTTTTGTGGATTGTAAGGAAAATAAATTGCCTTCACTATCACCATGTGATATAGGATCATCTAAAGATAGCTTAAGAATATTCAACAGATCTAAAAAGCTATTCATTAAACTGTTATAATTAGGAAATTTAGAAGTATACAATTTAGAATAAAAATTTCCCAATATATTATTTATTTCTGCATGGTCAATAGTGATATTATCATCGCTTTTTAAAATCTCTTTAATTTGCTGTTTATCTGCAAACCCTTTTAACTGATTGACCAAAGGTATTCCAGATTTGTCTCCATGTATATAAAATTGACTCTTATCATTTAAGAGTTGATTTTTGATGTATATGTCAAAAGAAGATCAAATTTTGATACAAGCTCACATGCTTCTTATATTAATCAGGGCTTGGAGTCCAAGCATGTTGTTGATCTAATTGTTTTAATTTATCAGCTAATTCAACTTTTCTTTATTAGCCTTTTTCTTAACATTTGTAGTATAAGATATAATTTAGCTTCTGAGGTAAGCTTCCAGGCATCCCAGACAATATGACTAGAAGACTCATTGGAGATATTAGTTTTTTCTTAAAAAATTATTTGTTCCTCTAAAAATTTCAAAAAACCTTTATTTGAGGTCTCCCAGGAAAAATTAATGATAATAACATGGGAGCATGGTCAGAAATTCGTATGGTCTCGTATTCATAGGACTGAGTTAATGGAACTATTTGACTATCAACAAAAAATAATTAATCTGTGAATAACTATGATGGACATGGGGAAAACAAAAGTGTTTCCTGTCCTTTGCATGCAAAAAATTCCAAACATCTGAAATACCACATTTTAATTTATATATATATATATATATATATATATATATATATAGAAAGTAATGAATAAATAAGGCTGATTTGTTCAGAACTGCTGGGTTGGAGGACAAGGGGATATCTAAGATATGGTCAAGCCAGAAATCAAAGTATCCACCCAGCACAAGTCAAGCAATAAAAAAAATTCAAAAAATCCAGAATATTCAATATTAGGAACAGAGACTTTAGCAAAAACCATAATTGTAGCAGCTGCTAACAGCAGTGCTACTGAAATGAAGTACATCCACACAACACAAGGGTGAACCAGTAACTGGCTTTATTTTAATCTCTCGTGCTGCTTTTAGCGGATGTCCCACTTCCTGTCTGGGGCGCGCTGGTCTATGGGAGTGATGTCAGGAAGTTGCTGAGTCACTGCCTACCCAGCGACATGCAACTAAGAAGTGGTGACATCTCCCAGGTAATGCCTGATGTCAAACTTGGGCTTCTCCTGAGAAGGGAAGGCGGACCCGTACCATCTAGTACCAACCAACTGTGGCAGTGATGCGGTGCATCCAACTGCGCAGTCGCTCGACCAGCCACACCATTTCAGTATATAATTTACCTGATGTGTCTGACACAAATGATTGTTTAATGAACATATCATTATGTTGAACAAAGGGAATGGTTTGGTCCAAAAGAATTAACACCCCTCTGGCTTTAGTCTGAAATGACGAATGGAAGTGCTGTTACTGCTACTGTCTGATAAGCTGCAAGTTATCACCACAGCTAATGTGTGTTTCCTGCAAAAATATAACTGTAGCCTTAAACCGTTTAATGTGTGCAAATATTTTGCTTCTTTTTACAGGATGGTTAAGGCCATTAATATTTCAACTAATTAAGTTAATATTTTTATTCACTCTCATTAATAATGAAAGTTGTTCTGGAAAAAACACAACAAATTCCAAGTGGCCAACATTAGCAAAAAATCAATGCAAGCCATAAAGGACAAAGATCTATGAAAGGCCAATACAATTCCCAAAGAAATTCCAATCCTCCCACCACCCAAAACCAGAAAATTGTCCTAAATAAGGCCATATGCTATAAACTAACTGAACTAACCCCCCACCCCACCCCCAGTCTTCCTACTGGCATAGTTCCAATTCTAATGTAATCTTGTTAGTACTTCCAGACTAAACAAACCAAAAATAAAATCCAAGGAGAATTTATGACTATTTGATTTTTTTTTTAATACTGAAACCTACTTAAATGTCCTTGTTCTAAATAAATTCTTACCACTTATATTATTATCAAAACAACAAAGAAATGAAAATCTGAAACATCCTTACACTTAAGGAATCTCATATTGATTTTAAAGGAAACTTAGAAAGAAGTTATCAGATAGTTTTGGTTCAGTTACTAAGGTCAAGAAAAAGACAAAGGGTCTTCCAAATATTCCTGGGCTTCCTATACAAACATTGCCATTTCTTAGATCTATCAGGAAGTATGACTCAAAGATGTGTAGGATACAGTAATGCAGGCTTACAGCCATATTTATACAATTCTGAAATAACTTCTTGGTAAGCAGCACACTCCTGCAATACCTCAGGGCAGAAGTCTTCCACAATTCTGATGTGTTGTCTGTGATATACAAGCATCCCTCTATAGCAAAATTTGCATAGAAGACGATCTCTTATTTGGTAACAGTGCAGTCTTAGAATAAACAAATGGGGTCCATGCCCAGAAAGGAATTTAGGTATTAAAGATATTAAACTCTGAAGGAGATGGAATGACTACTGACCAAAAAGCTTCACAAAGTAAGTCAGCAAAGAACTTAGTGGGCTGCCCAATATCTGTATCTTCCTTCAAGCCCAGGATTCTTGTTTTTCCTTCTACTTCTTCCTTCTAAGTCTGAGTTTCTGTGTTAATTTCTCAATAGTATTAGTCTACCACAGATATTCTCCACATCATTGAGACTCACATCAGCTGTTTCTACAGTTTTTTTCAACAGCAAGAGATCCATTCCTCATAATCATCCATTCTCTTTCTTAATGCATCGAGTTTAACATAAATTTGATCCAAAAAAGCCTTTAGGATTATTAACTGCCGATTTCCTGTGTTGTACCTGCAAAGAAGGGATATTCTCCCTAGATAACACACCCCACCCCCAGTCTTCCTACTGGCATAGTTCCAATTCTAATGTAATCTTGTTAGTGCTTTCAGACAAAACAAATAGTCTGTGTTTCACAACCAAAAAAATCCAAGGAAAATTTATGACTGTTTGAAATTCTTTCACAAAATTAAAAATACTTAACATTACCTAAATGTCCTTGTTCTAAATAAATTTTTACCACTTATTATCAAAAAAGCAAAGGGAACTCCATAGATAAGGCAGTTTCTTCTTCTCTCTTTCCATCTTTGCCACTTGTAGTCATCTTTAAAACTGTTGTGAATAAAGAAACAAGGAGCATATGCTTTGATACAAACTTATTTCAGTATAAGGACGTTAGTAAAATGGAAGCCTTGTAAAGGAGTCAGGAGCAATTTTAACAAGCTGCTATTCCATCAATCACCAGCAGGAAGTCCCTATAAGATTGGTTAAACATGAGCAATATGCACAAAGCCATGTTGACAATCCCTAATCAGCCCCTGAGTATCCAAATAATTGTATATCCAATCTCTTAGAACATGTTCCAATAATTTACCTACTACTGACATCAAGCTCACTAGCCTATAATTTCCAGGGTTACTTTTGGAGCCTTCTTTAAACAACAGAACAGTGTGAGCTACCCTCCAATCCTTTGGCACCACACCTGTGGCTAAGGACATTTTAAATATTTCTGCCCAAGCCCCTGCAATTTCTACATTAGCCTCCCTCAATATCCAAGGCATATCTGGGGATTTATCCATCTTTGTTTGCTTTAAGATAGCTAGCACTTCCTCCTCTTTAATCAGTGTAAGTCCCATGACCTCTCTGCTTGTTTTCCTCATTTCCACAACTCTGTGCCCCTTTTCCAGAGTGAATACTGATGGGAAAAAAAAATAAGACCCTTCCCATCTATTTTGGCTTCATACATATCTAACCACAATGATCTTCAAGAGGATCAAATGTGTCCATTACTATCCTTTTGCTCTTAACAGACCTGTAGAAACCCTTAGGATTTTTCTTCACATTGTCTGCAAAGCAACCTCATGTCTTTTTTTAGCCTTCCTTATTTCTTTCTTGAGATTTTTATACTCCTCGTGCCTCATTTGCTCCTTGTTGCCTATCCCTGTTATACACCGCTCTCTTCTTCTGAACCAGATCCCCAATATCTCTCGAAAAATAAAAGGTTCCCTATGCCTGTTAACCTTGCCTTTAATCCTAACAGGAACATACAAACTCTGCAATCTCAAAATTTCTCCTTTGAACATCCTCCACTTACCTCATACATCCTTGCTGAAAACAATTTATACCAATCCACACACTCTAGATCATTTCTCATTTCCTCAAAATTAGTCATTCTCCAATTTAGAATCTCAACACAAAGCCCAGACCTATCCTTCTCCATAATTAATGAAGCTTTGTTTGTAAAGTTCTTCAGTAGGATCAGTCACATATTTCTTATCAATGTCTTTAATCTTCTCAACTAATAGATGAATCTTGTTTTTGATGCATTTCTTCAAAGCTACTGAGTAAGAAATAATTTGACCACGAATATAAGCCTTGAATGTATCCCACAATATTCCATAAGAAATTTCCGTAGTGTAATTTGTTGAAAAGAAAAAGTTAATTTGTTCTTTCATAAATTTAACAAAGTCTAAATCTTGCAATAATGTAACATCAAAACGCCAGTGCTTAATAGTAGAAACAGAGTCTTTGAATTTAAGAGAGAGTTGTAATGGAGAGTGATCCGAAATGGCTATAATGTCATACTTACAAGCAGTTACAAGTGGAATAAAACGTGAATCAATAAAAAAGTGATCAATTCTCGAGTATGAATGGTATACATGAGAAAAAAAGGAAAACTCTTTATCTGTCGGGTGAAGAAATCTCCAAATATCAACAGCTCCAGAGTTAGTAAGGAAAGAGTTAATATATGTAGCCGATTTATTCGGTAGGAGCTGTGAAGGTTTCGACCTATCTAGCAGGGGATTCAGACAACAGTTAGAATCCCCACCCATTATTAAATGATATTCATTTAGATTGGGTAAAATAGTAAACAAAGATCTAAAAAACTCAGGGTGATCTACATTCGGGGCATAAACATTAACCATGACAACCTTAATATTGAATAATAACCCAGTAACCAATAAAAATCTGCCGTTAGGGTCTACAGTGATGTCATGTTGAACAAATGTAATAGAGGGATCAATAAAAATAGATACACCTCGATTCTTAGAGCATGAGTTGGCATGAAATTGTGGGCCTTTCCAAGATTTAAAAAAACGCAGATTATCCTCCTTCCTCACATGAGTCTCCTGTAAAAAAATAATCTGTGCTTTCAGTCTCTGGAATACTTTAAAGACCTTCCTCCTTTTAAACATGTTGTTTAGACCATTAGCATTCCAAGAGACAAAATTAATGTTTTGATCCATTACTTAGGTCAACCCTCCAGTATATAAAGGGTTAACCAAAGCAGGGACCCATGCGCCCGGAAGAAGAATTAAGATATAAGGAAGGACCGGAAATGACGACGTGTCAGCCATATCTGTAGTTCTAAAAGAAAAATCAAAAAAAAACAAAAGAAAATGAAACATAAGAACCCCTGAAGGAAAAACAAAACCCACCCCCCACCCACAAAGCCCCCCATCTGACCAGAGAGTGATCAGAGAAAAAAGAAGAGATAGTACTAAACCTACCCCCATGACTTCAGACGGCAGCTCCTAATATTAAGATAAAATCCACCACCTAAACTTATAAAAAGGATAACTCAAGCTAAAATCAAATACTAAATATTGAAAGAAAAATATTTAAAAAGAAATAAAAGAAAAATCGTAATTGTGTAGTACCTACTGATAAAACAAAGTCATAAAGAGTTAAATCATTTTAAAATTAGTTTATGAAGAAAGACAAAGAGAAAATGGCGAATGTAAAAAAAACATGAAAAGTTTTAATAAACAAAAGATAAAAAATCGCCATTTTCAGTAATTCAGAAATAAAATAGTAAAGAATATAATCATATTATTAGTATAGATTAATATAAAATTAAACATACACTTATATATTTTTTAAAAAATTTCTCACAGAGGAGAAAGAAAATATATAAAAATGTGTTAAAGATGAACAGGATAATTAGAGCTATAATGATCTATTACTTTTCGAATGGTCAGAAATCAGAATCTGACTATTAACCTGAAAAAGACCAATATCTACCGCATTTTTTATCGGTCAC
This sequence comes from Narcine bancroftii, assembly GCF_036971445.1. Taxonomy (NCBI): domain Eukaryota; kingdom Metazoa; phylum Chordata; class Chondrichthyes; order Torpediniformes; family Narcinidae; genus Narcine; species Narcine bancroftii. The sequence goes on along the minus strand of NC_091469.1, from coordinate 215,295,066 downwards.
TCGGGCTGAGAGGTTGCGCTAGACGGGAAATTAGCCGACAGGTAGTTCCGTGCTGCAGACACGGAGTCGAATATTTGACGAGCTTGGTTCTCCGGAGAAATCCTGAGCCTCGCAGGATACAGGAGCGCAGGTTTCAGTTTCTTCTCAAAACATTCGGACATCAGATCTTTAAACAGTCTTCGAGCACGTACTACCTCTGGACTAAAATCTTCATAGGCTCTTAGACTAAAGCCACGAACAGTCACATTTCCAAGTCTTCTGGCTGTACGAATCAATCTATCCTTTGTACTCACGTAATGCATACGGACCATCACCACTCTGGGTTTGGAAGCTTCAGCATTTCGGTTCCAGATACGATGTACTCTATCAAGTAGCGGTGGATCAGCAGGGAATTCGGATGGGTATGCTTCTTTTAAAAGCTCAGCAAAAAACGTCAGGAGATCTCCTTTCTCAATGCCTTCAGGAATTCCAACCAAACGAATATTTTGTCTTCTGGAACGGTTCTCTGAATCAATGCTTTTCAGCTGGAGTGCTTCTAGTTGTTTAATTGCTTTGGAAAGTTTCGGTTCGACCTCAGTCAGTCTAATTTCTTTTTGTTGAACTTCAGTTTGAAGAGCTGCAATTAAGGTATGTTGTTTTTTTGGTTTCAGCTTCTGAGGCAATTAAAGCTGTACGAAGTTCAGCTAGGTCTTTTTTGCGACAAACATCATTGAATTCATCACGAAAGAATTTTAAAAAGTCAGTGAAGGTCATCTCACTTAGTTTAATGTCTGGTTGTTTCTTCTCTCGGCCGTTACCTTCTTCTGCCCGGGTTTTAGCTCGTGTAGCTTTTCCTTCAGTCATTTCTTCAAAATTTTCAGACTCAAGTATAATTAAAGAAATAATAAAGATCTTTCTGACTTCTGTGAAGTTAGTTCAAAGGTGGATACAGGTTAAAAATAGTATATTTTATGGAGCAAAAACCAAAACGTGTTCACTCCATGAGCGCCACCTGGAGACTCCCATAATTAATGAAGCTAATGGCATTATGATCACTGGAACCAAACTGATCCACGACACATACTTCTGTCACCTGTCCTGTTTTGTTCCCTATAAGGAGATCCAGTATTGAACTCTCTCCAGTTGATACCTCTACATATTGATTTAGAAAACCTTCCTGAACATATTTGAAGAACTCCAAGCCATCCAGACATTTTACAGTATGGGAGTCCAACACAATATGTGAAAAGTTTAAAATCTCCCACTATCACAACCTTATGTTTCCTGCACCTGTCTGCTATCCCTCTGCAGATTAGCTCTTCCAATTCTCACTGACTTTTGGGTGGTCTATAATACAACTCCATGAGTGTGGTCATACATTTCCCTTCACTCAGCTTCACCCATATAGCCTCACTAAACGAGCCCACTTGACTGTCCTGCCTGAGCACAGTTGTAATATTTTCCCTGACCAACAATGCCTCTCCTCCCCATTTAATGCATTCCCATTCTATTGGAAACCCAGAACATTGAGCTGCCGGTCCTGCCTCTCCTGCAACCAAGTTTCACTAATGGCCACATTGTCATAATTCTACGTGCCAATTTATGCTTTAAGCTCACCTGTCTTTCCTACTTGCATTGAAATAAATGCACGTGAGAACGTTTCCACCACATTCAACTCATTGACTTCTAATGGTGCATGCAGGTTTAACATCATCTTCTCCCTCCCCCACTCCTCTATCTGCTCTAGCACTCCGCCTGCAAATCTACTTTAAACCCACCGGAGCAGCACCTGCAAACCTTCCCACAAGGATATTAGTCCCCTTCCAGTTCAGAAGCAAACTGACCCATTGGAACAGTTCCATCTTTCCTAGGAGAGAGCCAAATGATTCAGAAACCTGAAGCCCTCCCTCCTACACCATGTCTTTAGTTGTGTGTTAAGTTGCATTATCCTCCTATTTCTAACCTCACCAGCACATGGCATGGGTGGCAATTCTAAAATTACTACCCTGGAGGGTCCTGTCCTTTAACCTACCATCTAACTCCCTGAACTCTACTTACAGGACCTCCTCACTATTCCTACCCACATCATTGGTCCCTATATGGATCACGACATCTGGCTGCTCACCCTCCCTTTTGAGAATGCCATGAACCTGATCTGAGATATCTTTGATCCTGGCACCAGGGAGGCAACATACCATCCGGGATACTCGATCTCTTCCACAGAACCTCTTCTTTGTCACCCTAACTATGGAATCCCCTATCACGACAGCTCACCTCTTCTCCTCATTTCCCTTCTTAGCCACAGGACCATCCTCCATGCCAGAGACCTGATCACATGGCTTGTCCCTGGTAGGACCCCCCCAACAGTATCCAAAATTGTAAACTTGTTATGGAGGTGGACACCCACAGGGGTGCCCTGCGCTTCAAGCTTGTTCCCTTTCCCTCTCCTGTCTGTCATCCATCTACCCTCCTCCTGCCTCCTAGGTGTGATAGTGTCCCTGTGACTCCTGTCTATCACCCCTTCTGCCTCCTGAATGATCCAGAGTTCATCCAACTCTAGCTCCAATTCCTTAACTCAGTTTGTCAGGAGCTGCAGCTGGATGCATTTCCATGCTGGCTTCCGTGACAACTCACATTCTGCAAGAGGAGCATTCCCCTGTCTTGGCTGTCATTCCCACTGTTTTTGACTAGATGAAAAAAAATGATATTTAAAATAACTGCCCTTACCTGTGCCTACCTGCTGAATCCTTTTTGTTCCTTAGATAGGGTGGCCCTTTCTGACTTCTACTTTAGAAGGAGTCCATTGATTGAGCATTGCAGATGAATGGACTTGCTTCTGGGGCCCCATACAGTAAAAGCCCCAACTGAAAGCTACATTGTCAATGGTGTTTACAGTGAGGTCCTGATCACTCTTGGCAATCCATTTTACTTTATAATTCCATTATCTTTCCTGATTTGCAATTTTTAAAATTATATTAGTTTATTTTTTTAAATGACCTCATGTGGCCTTTGTTAGTGTTTTTTTTTCGCAATGAGATATATTAGTCTTATCAGCAATTTATTTATTTCAGGTAACACCAGGATGGTCTATTCCACTGCATTTACATACTCATTGTGCTGCAAAACTAAAATTGATACTTGAACAGAGAAAGAGGTAATATCTAACTCTGTGAATGATATTTACTGATTTGAAGTGTTTTCAACATAAGACTTAATGCCTTCAGGGCTATACATATGTGCATAGAAAATACTAGAGATCTCTACTTCCTCAGAAGCTAAAAGAAATTCCACATCTCTAATTTCCCTTATTGTTTTTTATTGATGTACCATGGAAAATATCCATTCTGATACATTAGACCTTGGTGCAGGAATTAAAACAAGAAGGTCTGCAGATGATGTGATTGTAGTTAAAAAAAAATTAAAATTCTGGAGGAGCTCAGCAAGTCTCACAAGCCCCTTTCACACTTGCATCCCACTAAATTGGCCAGTCGGTGTCTTGGGATAAGAATGGGGGGGTTTGGCTTTTCACACTTGACCATTCTTAACTGGGACAGTGAATGCTTTCACATTTGCAAGGTGCCACTCCCGGGGTTAGGACTGTCGTACCTTCTACCAATGACATCATGACACATCGAGTGATGGTGGACCTGCCCTGAATCCTTGATCAATGAATGAATTATGATCTCATATTTTGAACAAAATTAATCATGCCTAATTATAATATATTAAAGCTTTATGTACAGCACAGCATGAGCCCTTCAGCCCCTGTTGTTGTTGTGCTGCCCTATATAAACCTATATAAGGGACTGTGGGAAAGTGCTAGCAATAAATAGCAATAGTGGACAATTTTTAAATAGCATGGTTCTATTCCGCTGTATTTATATACTCATTGTGCTGCAAAACTAAAATTGATACTTGAACAGAGAAAGAGGTAATATCTAACTCTGTGAATGATATTTACTGATTTGAGGTGTTAGAGGATTTCATCATAAGACTTGATGCCTTCAGGGCTATACATATGTGCATAGAAAATACAAGAGATCTCTACTTCCTCAGAAGCTAAAAGAAATTCCACATCTCTAATTTCCCTTACTGTTTTTTATTGATGTACCATAGAAAATATCCATATGTGCACCTTTAGCTAACAATTTATACAGTGTGGGAAAGTTTGTAGCACTGTAGTGCAGAATTTATACAGCATGGGAAAGTCGTTAGCGCTGTCACGTACAATTTATAAAGACCATGGGAAAAAGCGATGGTGGACCTGCTCTCCCAGAATTCCATGTGGCAGAGAAAGGGCTGTATGCATGGCTGCATGCATGGAGCATTCATAGAGGGGTTTCTCTGCCGCACAGCCTTCTGGGAAGTTAGGTCTGCCATTGCTTTTCCCCCATGGTCTTTATAAATTATGCGCTATTGCTATTCATTTCCCCTCTCTCCCTTGCTCTCTCTCTCTCGCTGTTAGATTCCCACAGCAAAATTAATACCTTTTTAATCTTTTCTTCCTTTATGCTCCTGCACTCATGCAAAAACATGGGTAATTTCAATCCCACAATGCAATTTCCCATTTCACACTTGCCTGACTGCAATGCCAGTGTCAGAAGATGCTGGGGATTGTACTGGGGCTGAGGCCATCAATCCCTCGCCTCAGATGACATCATCTGACGCTGGCATTAAGCTGACTTTGCTTTCATGCTGGGCACTTTAAAGGCCGATTGGCCATCAATTCGTGGGATCACTTGCAAGTGTGAAAGGGGCTACAGTGACCATAGGAGGTAAAGATATATAACACAGGACAACGTTTTATTCAACTTCAAGCTGAACATAAAGATCATTTCAAATTTGCATCACATAGGCAGTTGGAGAAACATTAAATTAACTTTTATTGAAATTATCATGTTTAATCACATCATGATTGTGTTTAGCTGAACTGACATAAAAATGTTTTGCTGCTGATTTTCATTTGTACTCAGCATCTGATGCCTCTCATGTCAGTGTCCAACAATAGTTGGCCGCCATTGATGGATTCAAGTTCCCCTGATATATCACTTTTCCATGGACGCAATGTCCTGGTGAAACCTTTCACCGTGTTTGTCACTGACTGCACCAAGATCAGCAGGGACAAAGTCCAAGTGCGAATGCAGAAAATGAATTTTCAAAGACATGTTGCACCTCATGGTTTTGTATGCTTGAAGCAGACTTATAAATTACAAAAATCGGTTATATCTAAAAGATGCTACAAGATAGGAAAATTTCAAGGTGATTTTTGTGATCGGCAGCCCATATTCAATAAAATACACCCAGAAGTGTTCAGGAAGCTAATTCTTTGATGTCCAGTGCCAACGATTTGGGCCTGAGCCCTTCTTCACAGGAACTGCTCTGCCCAAGGCTGCAAGAAACAGCAGAAAGCTGAGAATGCAGCTTAGCCCATCACACAAACCACTCACTCTCCTCCAACAACTCTGTCTTCATCTCTTGCTGTCTCAGCAAAACAGTCAACATATTAAGGTAAAGGTTCCATTATTGTAACGTATCACTACATTCAGAATGAAACATAATAAAATTCTTTAACTTTTGTCTGCTGTTACGAGCCCAGAGGACCCCAAATCCCAGCAGCAATAGGTATTCATCAAGACAAATGGTTACTTAAACAAAAGTTGCTTTTAATTATCTTTAAACATGAAAACAGGATCAAACTTTAACTTATTGCTATTAATTTAACCTAACTTAACCCCCTTCTAATTCTAAGCCCACGTGTATGTAATGTGTGTGTGAGTTTAGCAAAGTTCTTTGATTCACAGTCCAATCTCACTTCTCATTCCTCCAAGTTTACTGGTTGCAAGCAATTCTTATACTGTGCACAGAATTGAACATTTATGAAGTTCACCAGGCTTTGGTGCTTGAAAGGTAAATGGTTACTGCTCAGGAAGGTTCTTGTTGGTTTTCAGAGAGAAATTTGTTGTTTCAGGACATTCTCAACTGATTTATTTCCATCAGCCACTTCAGTGTCTTGCTGAAGAAACTTGCCCCCTCAGGATTCTCCAGATGATAACTTCTTTCTTTCAGGTCACCACAGAGTTCGTTTTTGTTTTACTTATTTCAAGTGAAACATTAGGCAACCAGTCCTCTCCTCTTGCATGAACTACAAGGGCTTTGACCTGGCTGAACTAAGAACTCACAACCTGTCTTCCAAATGGGGTTTTCCACAAGCTTGCCAGCTTGTCCTGTTGCTGCTGACTGTAAAATTGCAGAACTGATCTCTCTCTCTCTCTCTCTCTCGCGCTCTCGCGCCCTCTCTCGCTCTCTTTCTCTCGTGCTCTCTTTCTCTCTCACACTCTCTTTTTCTCTCGCTCTCTGAGATCAGTTTGTTTTACTCCCTCTGCTTCCAAAAACCACATGACCCTCTTAGAACAGCAAGCAGACTGCGGCTCCCAACCTACTCCTCCGAGTTCTTTCATCTGTTGCTTTTCAAAACAATCCATTAGTGAGATCCCTTGGGTACTCTTCAAAGTTTTTGCAAAGGCACATGGAGCCAACCTGTATGGCTTGAGCAGAGTTCCAGTATTTTAAATGAGATCTGTTTTGAAGTATTTGTTTGTGACCTACACTAAAAAACCTGCCCTAATTTATCTCCCAAATTAATAACTATAATCTGTCACTCTGCCATAAGGCAGACAGAGAGTCACCACTTTGTCCAGCACCCCTCACAGAAACCTACAGCACCTGGTCTTCTGAGACAGTCTCCCCTCCAAGTCCTGTCCAATCCTGTGCCTACTTAGCTTCCAAAATCAGACAATCCCAGGCATATTCAGGTCATTAGATGTATCCCATCTAATTGCCCTCACTTCTCTTCCATTCCCACCATGCACAATTGAATTGAACTGTTTATTGCACCTGTTCTGCTCGAGAGTGAAAAGCTTTGTTTTGTGAACTATCCAGGCAAATCATCCTATACTTAAGTACAGGAGGTACTTAGACTTGGGCATGTCATTTGAGCCTGCACAATGGATTTATTTTAGGTGGAGTGCAGTGTGTGCAGTACTGGCCCCACCCCACACCCCACACCTATGATCTGTGTTACATCAGAGTGTCCTTCTCCTAGATAAATGGCCTGAAAAGGCAAGCAAGCCCAATCAGAGTTTTCCTTTTCTTAGGCTGGCTGCCAACCAAGGCTAATAAACCCAGCCCACCCATCCAGTCATACCGCCATATACTCGGTCACACCATGACACAGTGAAAATGGGGGGACACCAATGAGAAGGTAATGTAGGAGAGGCCGCTTGCTGTGACCTACTGCCTGGCAAGCCAGCCAGTGGCCATGCAGCAATCACTACACTGAGAAAGGAGAGGAAATGTATTATAAATGCGCTTACCCTGGGTGAGCGGGACATCAGGCCCAGACCTCACTTGCACACCCTGCCCCGCCCCCCCGTATACCAGGTACTCCAATAATAAAACACACGCAGGGTGCAATGTTACAGTCAGAGAAAGAGTGCAGGGTATAGTGTTACAAATAGAAAATGCAAGGTATGGAGAGAAATATATAAGAGCATATATTTTATCAATAAGAGATTAATTTAAGAGTCTGATAACAGCTGGATAGAAACTGTCCTTGAATCTGGGTGTAAATCCTTTCTGGCTTACGTATCTTCTATCCCATGGGAAAGGGGGGGAAAAGTTTGTGACCATCTGTGGCACTAGGATTTGAATGATTATTTTCTTTGCTATCGAAAGGAAGAAAATGCTTTTGTAATTTCTATTGTGAATTTTTATAACTAATCTGATCTTTCTACACCCTTATCCTTATTGATGCAGAAATGGATTGTTAAAATATTTAATTAGCAACTTCCATGTAGCCACTAAGTTCCCAAACTAAGGGTGTGAACAATTTATGTTTAATAAATTTATAGCATCCATCGATTGATGAACTATTGCAGTGTTAGGATAGAAAATTTCAAGCATGAAGAAAATAACTTTTCAGAAAAATTGCTGATATATTCAAATTAATGATAAAGTGCTTGGATACATTTGAAATACAAAGTATTTGCCTGTTTTAGTGACTAAATATTGAAATAAATAAGCACATAATCCGAAGCAAAACATGCTATCCTTTAACCGTGGTAACAACTTTCAGGAAATCCTCGATTCTTCTTATGGATCCTGAATAGGTCAAACACTTAGGAGAATGGATACAATTACAAAGTGTTGAAGAAAGCTAAAGATAGGGCTGTGGTTTTGGCATCGGTCCCAAGATTTTCTTTTCTGTTTCGTGTTCAGGACTTGTGCCTTGCCATATAACAAGATTACATTTTACCACCATACAAACTCATGATATGAAGTATGGACTGCAAGACCTGGGACTCAACATCCCACTGTATAATTGGATCCTGGATTTCCTTGCTTCCAGACGGCAATCAGTGAGGATTGGGAAGAACATCGCCTCCACAATCTTCATCAGTAGGGAGCACCACAGGGCTATGTTCTTAGCCCTCTGCTCGTCTTACTATACCCCCATGACTGTGTGGCTCAGGACAACACCATCTACAAATTTGCAGATGTAACCACGATAGATGACTTCAGGAAGGGAAAACCAGAGGTATACCATCCAGTGATTATTGGGGGAAATCAGACATGGAGAGGGTGAGCAAATGTAAGCTCTTGGAAGTCACTATCTTTGATGATACTTCCTGGACCTAAGCATACAAATGGCATCGTGAAGAAAGCACATCAGCATTTCTACTTCCTCACGAGTTTCTGAAGGTTTGGTATGACACCAGAAACCCTGGCAAATTTCTACAGAGGTGTAGTGGATAGTGTGCCGACTGGCTGCATCACAGTCTGGTATGGGGACATCAATACCCCTAAGGGTAAACCTTACAAAAGGTAGTAGACACAGACCAGGACATCACGCTCCTCACCATTGAGAATATCTACAGGGAACACTGCCATCAGAGGGCAGCAGCAATCAAGGATTCATACCACTCAGCCCATGTTCTTGTTACCACTGCTACCATCAGGAAAGAGATATAGGTGCCTCAAGTCTCACACCACCAGGTTCAGGAATAGCTGCTACCTCTCATCCTCAGACTCCTCAACAAGAAAATCAAAAAGGCATCAACTTAAGGACTCTTACTTTTGCACTTTATTGATTTTTTTTTCCTCTCTCTCTATTTATTGCTCACTCAGGTTGTTAACATTTCTTTCTTTGTTTACATGTGTACATTGCATACAGTTTTATTTGCACTACCAACAAATGGTAATTTTGCCTCACCCTGAGGGAAAAGAATCTCAGGGTTGTATGTGATGTCATGTATGTGATGTATGTACTCTGACAATAAGTCTGAAACCTGAAATTGGATAGGATAAGAGTGTACAGTGGTGTACCTGACCACCATCCATGGGTGGCAAGCCATTAATAAGAGGACTGGCCACTTTCATTCCTTGAAAGAGTTTCGTAAATCAATTAGTTTTTAAAACAGATAATGTTTTATAGTTGCTTGTATACTCTCACATTATTATTTCCTGACACTGTGAATGATTGGGCTGATTTGTGATAGATAATTGGCAAATTAACCTAATAGTTAACATTGTTATCCTCTTAAACCAGGAATTTTGCTTTGTATCACCAAGGCATTATAACCGGAGTATATTGGGATGAAGCTAGTATATTTATTATACAGAAACCAACTAAGCACACTACAAAAGGGCAGATCTTATCCATTATTGTGATAAGACTGTATTGAATTGTGAGTGAATAGCTGCTCTGACATGGAAATTAACCTCAAAAGTACATATTGCTTCATTCCTTCCCATTTTAATTGCAGTTGATGCTGTTTCCAAGTAATTAGCTTTTTAATTTATTTTTCTTCATTCTCTCTCTGAACACATCTGTTTTTGACTCTCTTTCATTCTGATTTCTGTTTTTGATTTTGCATTGAATGAATCTGCAGATTCAAACTCTGGTCCTGTCAATAATAATTGTTCTGTAATGGATAAATATTGGGAGGGATTTGGTAAAATTAGTGTAGATTACATAAATACACACATTTCAAAACAGATCATATTTGAAAGACTGAAGAATTTCTGATGCTAAAGTTAGCTGAACATTGCAGGATATTTGGAAACTTTTATGCACATTTTACAAGTAGGTGCTAATTGAAATAATGTCATGAAATGAATAGACCATTGTTTGGAATTGGAGACAGGCTGGATGGGTGGATAACTACAAGGCTTCTGACCTTTCTGCAAAGTGTTCACAGGAGGACCACTCCTGGGTTTTGTTTACCTAAGACAACAGCTTGATCAAGGAGATATCCAGTAGTTAATTAAAGTTTGCAGATGACATGCAATTTGTTGGTGTTCTGTATAGCAAGGAAGATTCTCTAATGCTACAGCAAGATATAGACTAGATGAAAAGTTAGGTGGGATATTGGAGGATGGAATCAAATCCTAGCCAATACATGGTGTTGTATTTTGGGAAGTCATATACACCAATACTAAGTAATGATGAGGAACGGGGTTCCTTTGATCCATAATTTACATCCATAGTTTCCTGGAAGTGAAAATACAGGTGGATAGGGTGGTGAAGAAGGGTGGTGCCAGGCTTGCCTACGTAGGTCAGGGCATAGATCTGAGATCTTAAGTTTCAGTTTTACAGAACACTTTCTGCACTGCACATGGAGTATTGTGTGTCGTTCTGGTCTCAGTGCAGCAGGAAAAAAAATGTACTGGTAATTGCTCTGGAGAAAGTGAAAAGGATTGCCTGGATGGGGGAACTTTCATTATGGAGAGAAATTCAATAGACTGGATTTGTTTTCTGTGTAGAGAAAAGAGGCTGGGGTGTAGAGAAAAGAGGCTGGGGTGTAGAGAAAAGAGGCTGGGGTGTAGAGAAAAGAGGCTGGGGTGTAGAGAAAAGAGGCTGGGGTGTAGAGAAAAGAGGCTGGGGTGTAGAGAAAAGAGGCTGGGGTGTAGAGAAAAGAGGCTGGGGTGTAGAGAAAAGAGGCTGGGGTGTAGAGAAAAGAGGCTGGGGTGTAGAGAAAAGAGGCTGGGGTGATTAAAATACACAAATTTATGCGGAATAGATAGGATAGATCTCATGGTAGATGTACCAAAAATAAGAAGTCACATGTTTAAGGTGAGAGGAAGAAGTTTTAAAGGGAATGTGAGTGGGGCATCATATTTTTATATGCAGGGATGATGCCTGGAACTTGCTGCCAGAAAAGGTGATGGAGTCAGAGGGGGAAAAAAAACCATTACATTTAAGAGACTTTTGAATGTACATTTAAATAGATAAGGCAAGAAGGACATCCAGGCAAATGGGATTAGTGTAGATGGATGAGGTGGGGGGGGGGGGGGAATGGTAGGCATGGATTGGGTAGCCTAAAGGCCATTTCCTGTGTCATACAGTTCTATGATAACACTAATTATTTGCACATCCTTGGAATTTTCCAGTTATTTAAAGTTTTTGTTTAATTATTGGTGAAATGGAGGGAAATGTACCATCCTGATTGAGCACAGATAAAAATTCATATTCAGCAAAGCATTAATGACCAGCTAAAGTTAATTGTTGTTCTTTGGAATGACAATTCATCCCAAAAAGGGCATTGCCAATAGTTTAGCACAATCACAGCATTACATTGGAGTTTAAATACAAAAAAGGTCAAGGTAAAGTTTCTATTATTGTCATGTAACACTACATTTAGAATGTTACAAGCATGAAATTCTTTAACCTTTCACTACTGTAAGGCAGAGTCGCCACTTTGTCCAGTGCCCCTCAGTCATTGACTCCTTGCTCAAAATTTGTTGCGGGAACTCAGACACAAAAGGAAGGCTTCCACTAAACTCTGACTGACATTAATCCAAAAGGTTTGGCTCAGTCTACCCTGACCCTAATTTTAAATCTAATTGTACGATATTGGGTTTATATAGGTTCAAATGTTCTTTGTTTTTGTTGCTCCCATTTTAATATATTTACTTTCTCATTAGTTATTCATAATTGCTGTTATGTACAGGAATAATGTCCATTCATGTATATATTCCCTCAAACTGTGAGAATATGAAGTTGTTTGATGAAACTTTTAATGACGGGAATTGTTTAATTCTCATGCCCAAGAATAACAAATTTAACATAAAGATTTCATGAAATCCACTTACATTATATTCATTTATTATTTGATTTTGAATTCATTTACAGAATTTAACATACATTTTTTTAAATAATTTGCAGTCCATTCCTTTTTTTATGGTTAATTGTTTAACTGTAATAATCCACTGAAGACTAATATTGTCCCTTAACACATTAACACTTACGATTTTTTTAAAAATATTTCAAAGATATTCCAATATTTTGACATGATCCTTATTACTCTTCCCAACTGCAACTGATCAGTTCATTAAAAATAATTTTAATTGACCTTTCAACTCTATGCCTTAAATTTTCATTGTAATGTCAACCTATAGTCAGAATTCTGTACTGGTGTATTTTCTATACCCTCAAAGATAACCATGAAACCAACCGGAGAATCGTTGGTTTAAATGAATGCAGGTTATTAAATTAAAAAATGTCTTTATTGAAGTACACATCTTTGGCTGGATGTCAGAGTTCGCTTAGTTAGTTCCTGAAGTTGTTACATTAGTTCGAGATAACGGAATGCCTAAACCTTCGCGTCCCTTCTTCAACCTGCCGCTAGAGACCGCAAATTGAATTGAACTCCATATCACTGCAACTTTTTCCCCTCAAACAACCCCCCACCCCCCCCCCCCCCCCACCACTCCAAAATGAAACTCCAGTGATTATTCCTTTCAGATTTACCGGTTTGTAATTATAACGAAGAACGTAAGAATTAATTCTGTGATCAAAGGATTTTGTTTGCATTGGAAACTTCTTTCTCGCGTTCACACGGGGGTACAAAAGGTAAATTAAGTATTGTTGGCATAAATGTTTCTTGGTTTAATCCTAGCAGCTCCGCCGTCTTATTTCTGATGCTAAAGTTAGCTGAACTATGAAAATGGATCACCTCAACTCTGCCTCACTGGGCTGATCTCCCCCCGCCCCTCCCCAGAACTGTTGGTGTCCGACTGTGACACTACTCAATCAAAGCAACAGCCCGTGCACAAGATCTCCCCTTCACTTTGGACTGTAGGGCACAATCAGAGTTGTTCATTTCCGTTTAGAATGTGCATTGATCTCTTTTTGCAAGTTCAAAATAGAAACGTTGCGTTCTTGTTAGACCTCTAGATGTATATTATTGCATCGTTTTGACTTCGACTCGTCTTTTACAATTATTTACAAAAGCTTGAGGCGAGTCCAACCGAAACGTGACAGCTTATCCCTGCTGTACTGTTTGTTCCCGGCTGTACATTATTCGGTACACCTGACAAAGTGCCTCCGCTCTGCTCCGAGAATTTAGAATTAATGTGTTTTCAGACAGCTGGGTAAATAAATGTGATTTCTCTTAAATCAAGTGCGATAAATTATTATTAATTACGTAAAGCATTTCCAATAGGAGCAATTATATTTCAAACATGCTTATTAAATTTCAATTTTATCCATCCTACTGATTGCGTCAATAGGTTTGTCAATAATTAGTATCCAGTCGGCTGTGATTTGAGTGCTTACACACTAAGATCTATTAAAAAAATCACGTGAGAGTTAAGCAGAAAGTTGGTATGTAAGCACTCAATTCATATTTACGCAAATATATAACCCAAGTTGCACATGTTCTCCGAAACACTTCCATCATTTATGGTATATGGACATCAACAAGCGATTTCTTTCAGTTGTATTTTGTTATTATTGTGGGAGATCAATGTTTTCCTGCCACATATTCACTGGAATTATTCTCTCAAGTTTATTTATGATGTTGCCTCTGTTGACGGCTCTTTGTAAAAGTGATGAAGACTTTCCTCGATTCGTTCCTCACTTGCCGAAACGACCTCTTCGGCTCTTCAAGGCTCAATGTGGTACAGTACAACCCTACAACTTTTCTCCCGTGGCTCTTATATTCTTTTGTAATGACATCTTCCATTAAAAAAAACTCAGATTATTTAACGCTATTGGGTCTAAGTGTTCCCCCTTATAATCCGAGTGTAAATGTCCACAGACTTCATTTGTACCTTTCTAAAGTACAAGAGAGTGGTATCTATCAAAAAAGATTTTCTCAGAATAGAAACATTTTGCAATAATTGTAACCACTCAGAACACATTGAAAACAGTTTCAGAAAATTTAGAAACGGTAACACTTTTTAAAACACGGATTGTTTTTTTAAAAAAACTCAGCGCGGATGTACAGTAGTTGGACAACCCGGACTGCAGTTACATTGCCAGCGTTTATTATTTTTAAAGTATAAATAGTTTTCGAGAGAACTGCCCACGCACTTCCAGATTATTTGATTTTTGTGCAAGCAATTCTTACACATTTTTTTAAAATTCGCATCCCCCAGATTCAAAACCAGAGAAAAGATCAGTATATAAGTTCACTATCTCTGGGCAAGGTCATAAACTTTGAAGGTAGTATTTTCAACATTGAGACGCATCGAGACTGTGTCACATTCAATCTGTTTAATCGACAACGGCACTTTATTTAAGCCTATAACGCGTATCTTGTTAAGTTCTCAATGCAGACAATTATTCCTTTCCTTTGAAACATTTGAGTGTTGAGAGTGAGCCCTGACTTGGTTTAAAATTAATTAAGTGTTTTTAAACAATTTATTAAATAACTCACCAATAAAAATGTATTTGGTCGTGAAAAGTAAAATATAAACGGCAAGTAAACAGAGTCAACCACGAGCAATTAAGCGTGATTACAATTGCAATAATTTGGAAGTGAACTTGTAACATTTGCCAAAAAAAAACCAAGTCACGGGCGTTTTTATTTTAAACATCATTTGAAAATTCCGTTCCCAGCTTAAAAGCAAAAATCAACGCATGTTTATTCATGTTAACAAACCGATGCTGACTCAACGAATAATTTAAATTTGTAACTCAAAGGTAGCTGCTTTGGAAAATAATCCTTCAGTGTCGGCGCCCTTTTCCACGGGAAAAAAAATAAATGATTAAAATACTGCATGAGAAGGTTTCAAAATTAGCGTCTCGAAATGCAAGGTTAACCTGGAAGGTTGAACAGTGACTATGACCAACACAACTGCGTACCGTTATTTTTTTTGGGGGGGGGGGGGTGGGGGAGAGAATAAGTAATTCTCCATGCTGCCTAATTATCTCAAAACAAATCAAATGCTAAGACCTGTTGAAGAAAATGCATTTGATTTCTCATTAAACGTGAAGTGGGGTCAACCGAAACAATCATTTGTTTCATTTGGGTAACATATGCTTTGTTACCCAACTTTGGGAAATTTTCGGTTGTTTCAACTTAAAAGGTTTGTCAATAACTTATCAATAATAGGCAATAAATAAACTTTGAAATACAAAGTAAAAGTGAGTGATAACGAGTTCTTGCTAGTAGGAATGGTCTCAGAAAGCAGAAATATTTTTGCTAATTTCCTCCAATCTAGACGTTATGAATCTCCTTGTTAAATAAAACACAGAACGTTCGACCGTACAGGTTTTCAATAAACCATATAACCCGTTTACAGCACGGAAACAGGCCATGTCGGCCCTTCAAGTCCGTACCGGTTCACTTGAACAACTCCACTAGCTCCTCTGCAAACTCCTGAGGAAGTACAGGCTTTCTTCATGATGCCATTGGTGTGTTGGTTCCAGGACATATTAAACAAAATTCTGAATTCAATGCCAAAGACAAGCTGAAATAAGCACGTTTATATAAATAGACGGCATGATTATGTGTAACATTTGAAGTTTCGACCGTTTAAAATGAGAGCAAAGTTATTTTGATTTTCGACACAGTTCTTAACGCATTTTAGCAAATATAATGTTACGATTTTGGCGAAAGTCATCATGTTGGCTTATAGGAACATTAAACAGCATTTACTTCGAAATTAGTTAAACTATGCGTTGCAAGAACATGCCTATCTGTTTCTATGTGTGAGGGGGCAGTAAAATGTTTAATGATGGCTTTACTTGCTCTATTTCTTCACCGTCCTCTTTCTATTAACATCAAGAGCATACTTTTTTTAAAAAAATGACTCAAATAGCTCTCACCATCTTATTTTAACAAGGGTCTGTTGGATGACAACTTGCCGCAGTATGTTTATTGTCACCCATACTTACCTGCGATGCCTTCAAATAAAATCATTCATTTGGAAGCTGTTGACTAATAACTGGCCGAGTTTGGCACTAGACTTGTCCTTCAAGAACAGGTTGGCTCGTCATTGCGTATTTCTTTAAACCACACGTGGAATTTTACACCTGCCATCCCGGGAGGCACCTGGTCGTGTCATGGAAGCAATGCGTCGCATTTTTAAAGCGATCTTCCAAGTCAAAAGAGATTCAGATCATCAAGTTGACGACGTTTTTGTTCTACATTTTAACATTTAAAAAAAAAATCATTGGGGGGACCGGTTGCACAAACTTTAGATCATAGCTCCGTCTGAACTCGTGGTCCAGATATGCAACACACCTTGAATGGAGTTTCTTAAAAGTTTCCCGTTGCGTAACTATTTGAGACCTCGCCGCCAAATTAAAGGGCAAAATAGTACAAACGCGTATAATCTCTCAGCACTAAAATGAAATTTGCGTTCATCTTTTCACGCATAAATGACAGGTCGAGGGATGTGGGAAGGTAGGTAGGTAAGTCGAATCTGATACGACTTCGCCATAGCAAAGAGATGATTCTAAACAGTCTTTTGTATTTCGGACCCGTTGGTTAACTACATTGAACAATCAGAAGTGGACCACGTCACGTTATAGTGAATTGCCGGTGAAAGTCTCTTGGCTAACGTTCAAAATATTTGTCGTTGACTGCAGATCGCGGATATATGGTCCTATACAGGGGCATCAGGCAGAGTTTCAGACACTTTCAGTGTTCTGTGACTGAGGGTAGAGCCCAAGGGCCGCTTTGTATTAAACAGTAAGTAAACGAGCGGGAGCTCGCCGCTGTTTTCCCTCTAATCCAACATGAATATTTACTATGCAGTAACATGGGCGAGCTGATTAAATCATTACAGTATCTCGTCCAAACTACTGAGTTTTAAAGCCTGATTTTATATGTTATTCAACATTTAAAGCAGTGAATACATATTTAGCAAATAGAGCAGAACCCCTCCGACATGGAACAGCTTTTGTAAGGATAAAACATGCAAAAGAAGTAAGTTAATTTTGCTGTAACTCCTAGAGTTTTACATGGGTAACTATCAACTGCATTCAAGTTCTTGTTTTAAAGTCTGGCGTTGTATTTTGCATTTCTATGCGTGTAACTTACAAAGGTGTTTTCTGCTAAACTGGGTGAATTGCTGATTGAAGTTTGAGACTTTCTATGCTAAGGAAAAGAATTGGGATTTTGTTTTGCGAACTAAAATGGTTACTTGGTGTACAATTTATTTATCGCGGGCGTTTAAAAAGTTTAACAAGGCCTTCCACGTTGCCTGGATTTTGCATTTTAATATACAACAGGAATAAAATATTTGTTACATCCACTGAAGCAAGGGCATGTTCATAAATTAGTTTTCGATAATATATATAATGTTGGGCTGATCTTTATTACGTATAGTTTACTTCCAAATAAATGTAAGAAACGTGCAATGAAATACTCTTTACACTGTTTAACTCATTTGCGAGATGTTTTAAGGAGGAAATCGAGCGGTGCATTTATATGATATACAATGGTGGTAGAACTGCGGAGAATAATCCTTAAACTTGACAAAACAGATTTCTTCGCCCTCTTTGAAGATATAATTTCTTTACCCCCATAAAATAATACATTTGTACTTTAATGTAATAGAAAAATCAGTAGAAGCTCAGTAACACGTTTATTTCGGAAATAGGGCTTATATAAGTTAAATAAATTTGTTACTTTTTTAATATAATAAATGTACAAATCCAATCGAATGTCTGAATTATTTCACTGTCTTTGTGCATCTAATTTCAGCCATGTCAAATGAGTTTTCCTTTATGTTTTGTTTCTAATCATAATGTATGATCGTTATGTCGGATTGTTATGTGATTTTTTTTTAAAAAAAGGCATCCTAACTGTTTTATGTTGACCAATAATTGGCTCGGTAGATATATTTGCTGCAGGTTCATGAGTCATGTGTTTCTGAGTCCTTCCCCTAATGGTGCTTTCCATTGACTGGTAAAAAGTCAAATTAGTCCAATACCAACGCATGTTGTTACAGTCTTGCGAAAACATAATTTTGACTCTGTTTTGGAAATGAACTGTTCATAAAATACAGTGAATTCATAACGACGATCGGGGATATATAATTAAACATAAATACTCTAGAAGAAAATATGAACTGTATTTCAGTAACAACGTCGGTTAAAAAACGTGCGCATTAGCTTTCTAAATGAACTATGCATTTTTCACATTTCATCTTAAAGATAATCTTAAAGATGGATTCACATTGCGTGTGAATGTTTTGAGGTATGAAGCAGCAATATGCATTAATTATGCTAGGATTTTGTTCAGCAATGGCCTTCCATTATTAAGTGAAAGTTCAATTGAAAAGTTGTTGATTGTTCACTGTTGTTTTCTTTTGTGCTATTTTATTTTGCGATTTCACGAACTGTTTGCAAAACACCTTTGAGCTACAATTGGCATTTTGGATGGAGGAGAAAAAAAAACTAGTTGCGAAACTAGAATGTAAATACTGCCAGAAGATGTCGCCCTTCGTCTACTTGCCGTACCCAACAAACCCCATCAAGGTGATACCAGTATTTCATGTTTCAATCCAAGGTTTGTCCTGGTTATTTGCTCACTCACTATTATTAGTTTCCACTGCAGTGCTTATTCTCTTTACTGAATATAAAAATATATTTTCTAAAACGTCCTCCATATTTAGCTCATTGCAATTTATTGATACACAGCTGAAAGATTTGTTTACGAACACGTTTCCATCCACACACATGTACACACTCATTTTTACACCATGTTATCGATATTTCTTCAGATGCTTTTCCAATAACAGTTCACCTATTAAATTGTACAAATCGACGTAAAAATGCATTAATATTATTTGAAACATTTTGATGAAGCTTACGGTAGCATATCCAAAAATACAGGCGATTCGAACATGTTTTCGCGTATTTCTATTTTATTTTAGATTTTTTATTAGTTTATTAAACTCACTGCATGAAGTCATTGCCGTAATAAAACAAAGAAATGTATTAATATCAATGGTTAATAATTAAGATTATATTTCAGTTTGATTTATAGCAATGCAGTCAAGTTTTAGAGCATCTAAGATAACCAAGTCAAACCTGTAAGATTTCAGGTAGTGAATCCCGTGTGATATACAACTATTGTATCTTGAATACTTTATTATACTATATCGGCAATGTGCTATTGAATTAAGTGGCAGGCACGTTTCCAATATACTGCGCAAATACCTCCTCCAAATGAAACCAAAGGATACGCCCTTTAAAATTTGCTGATTGATAAATCTGTAGTTTATCCATACCTACCCCTTGTTAATACCGTACATCATAAACGCTGTTTACGATACTATTAATTGTTGTATCTTCATGCTGCAAGCGAAACTAAACAGAATATTTACACTTTGACATTAGTTTAAATTCCAAGGTACCTCCATTTACTAAAATAACATCATAGTTAAATATAAACTGTTTTCCACTGTGGCGGCCATATCCTCAAACGGTGCCTAACTACATCAAATCAACCTCCAAGTTACCTTACTAAACTGGGTAGCAATATTTGCTAATATTTTATTAATGACATTCTGTGCACCCAAAATAACGGCTCCCCCAAAGCAACATTCAATGAACTAGCGGCCAGTGCGACCTTAAGTACAACAAACAACAAAAACTAAACGAAACAGAGTAAAAGGTGGACACAAAAATGAAAAGTTTATTTGTCTACGTGCACGAGAACAAATCAAAATGTTCATTCATACCACTCCAGCGCCTTGATTGTGTATTTAACCGACATTAGTCAACCTGAAATTCCTATTGTTTAAATGAGCTGCAGAAGATTTACAGTTTTGTGCGTATTTGCAAAGAAAACAAACTCTGTTCTTTCTCATACGGAGCGAACAATAAATGCTCAAGAAACAAATAGTTGTTTCTGCAGCTGAGAGGAGCGAAAGTGCGTTGCACTTTGGAGAATGAGTCCACATCGGGATGCACCTCATTCATCTATTTCCATTCATATCTACCGAATAACTGTTAGGAGTTCAGTAAATTCTTGTAATTTACGTTGCCACACTATCTAACTATTTTAATCCATTGCTTTATATTACACCGATATATTTAAAAAAAATACCGAAACATTATTTTAACAGTTTTCAAACTTTTGAGTAAAATTATACATTTTCTGAAATACATAGTCACAACAGAAAGTTTGAAATCAGATACTAAATGTGTATTAATGGGTCCAAAATCATGCAAATTATACAATAAATTTCTGAGTTGGAATGAAATATTAATACCCGAGGACATTTCTTATCTGAAGAAATCCAATGCGGATAAAGGAGCAGGTTTCATGATGTTTCTTTGTTATAAAATAATATAGAGCGCATGGTGCACATATCAGTGGTTTGTTCAATTTTATTTAATCGCGTCACCTACGAATATTCGTCAAAAATCAGATAAAACACGGCAAATCAACTCCCAAGCAAATTAACATAATGCAAGCGCACGCGTAAATGTATACTTATATTAATAGAATTAACATATCGTCGTTAGACATATACTAAAATCCATTTGGAAATTGTTGGTACATGCTAAAAATGCGACTCATGACACTCCCAACAAATTCCCAGTGCAGGGGTGCTGGATCCACACGATCCCAATGACTCCAATGCAAAATTTTAAATCAGGTTTTGCAAATTAACATTAAAACGTCAAATGCGCACATCTCATCAATATGACACAATAAGTAGGAGTCCATTCACTTTGGAGGTTTTCAACTAGTTTTATAGTCACAGATTCTGCTCATAAAATTCCATTTCAAAAGGACATTGAATCAATAAGAATGGTGCGTCAACTTCTATAAATATATCGGTGAGTAATGAGTTAATATTTACGACGAACCACAATTGTATAAATAAGATTTTTTGTAGGGGAGAAATAAGGATCTCTATTGTATACCTTGCGGATTTTTATAAGTCCGCGGAAAAGCCACTTCATTAAATGTGCAAGTGCAAAGCTGACTCGCGATGTAGCAATTTTTAATCAGTGTCCTCCGTGTAGAACCAGAAGGGTAAGAGCCGGGCATATTGCTGATTAGAGGATGGAGCTCATGAATATTCAAGACGCGATTAGTTTTTTAAACATTTAAATAAATGGAAATTTGCAAGAAATGGAAAGCTCGGTCTGGCAAAGAACGGGAATCGCCAAGGTCGGCATTTGACTTAAGCCGTGGTACTTTGAAGTGAACCCTTAATATTAAGATAACAAAACTGGATTGTTTGTGTTTATTTAGATGTTTAGTTGTTTTTTTTTAAAAAAGCTACTTTCCATGCAAGTCCATCCGTCCCCTTACGTGAAGAGATCGGAAAGGCTTTGGATGTAGCTTTGAAATCATACATATTCATACAGGATGGCAAAGCGATAATTACGACCTAACGCCACAGCGGGGGAAAAAAAAGTGCTATTTAATTTAAAAAGTAGTTTTTATAAGGTGATATATATATATATATATATATATATAAGATACCAGTTTAGGTGTTTAAAAGGGAACAAGGCTGCATTGGAGTATTTATGTCGAAAGAGACGGCATCGATCTCAAGCGTCAGTAAAATAAAAAGGCGAGCAAACACTTACAGAGATATACATATTAAAAATAACGTTACAGCCAACAGCAGAGGTGATGGCGAACCATCAGCGTTATTACGCATGGATATTTCTCCAGGGTCCTTATTTTAAAAAAAATCCTCACGCTCTATTTTCATAGTCTTCTCATGGAAAGCACAAAAATTAAAGACTAGGACCTCAATTAGGAAGACGCATTCAATGGCTGTCAGACAATAAGCTCGCGATTTGCATATTTTTTTTCCTTGTTGCTAATAATTTCATTTTAAATGTTAGCCTGCGTGCACTGAACGTGACGTCAGCAAACGTGACCTCGCCGATACACCGAGCGTGCACTGGGAGGGGAGGGGGGGAGAAACCCCCCCCCCACCAGATGCTTGGAAAACCCTTCAGTGAAACGCCTTCAAGTTATTTCTCTGGCCTACGGTCCCTCTTTATTTTAAACGTGTGCATTAGATAGAACTGGGGGAGGGGAGTGCTGACCAACGTGCCTGTTCCTTTTTTTGCAGGGGTGGGGGGGGGGGAATGTCCGCTTGGCGAAAGTGTGTCCATCTCCAGAAGGGAGAAAAAAAAACCAGGTCAAAACACACGAGCGAGCGAACGGCTGGCGGTGTCGGGGGAATCCGGGGCTGCCTTTCATTCGCCCGCGACTGGGCGGCGAAGCAGCGCTCCCCGGCTCCACAACCTGGCTTCCTTTTACTCCACATTTTGGTGTGTTTCTTCTTTTCTTCCGAGGAGGAGGAGGGGGGGGGGGGGGGGGGGGACTGGAGGGAGGAAAAAAAATAAAGTATCAAGTCAGGAGTTGGCAAGAATTTTGTTTCAAGGAAGATGCACGACGCTTTCTGCCGATCGGGGAGGGAGAGATGGGGAACAGTAAACCAATAAATACATGTCAAGCTGTAACACCAACAACAAAAAAACTAACAAAGCGGTTGAAGAGTGCCAACTCGGAGCGTCACACCATCGGGATGGACAACGTCTGCAGTCATGAGTGTGGAGAGAGGGAGAGCACTTTTTGAACAGGGGAAGGGGGGGGGGAGAAAAAAAGTTCAGCAATTAAAAGCCTGATAATGGACTGAACACGTGAACTTCCCAACGGGCCCCGTTCAGTCCCACATACTCGTACATGCACACGCGAAATATGTTTTCCTGGAAAAAAAAGAAAAAAAAACCGAGGGACTTTCTTGTCGGCGTTTGGCTCTGTTCAAATATATTCTTATTTGTTGTTCCTGTCAGTGGTGAGGGGCTGAGGGTTGTTGGTAGTGGCGAAATACATTATTCTGCCAAACGAGAAGAGAAAGCACTGCCTATTCTGGGAATGGTCCTTCCATACATACAAAAAAAATCAGATCATGCAAGAAATGAACAATAGGGCTTTAGTTCATCAGCAACAAAAGAAAAGGGGAAGTTATTTGATTTTCAGACCACGTACCCACCAGAGGGGCAGGACAATCTTTACCCCGGCCTCCCCCCCCCAAAAAAAAAACTTGCAGGCAGTGCCGTCACTTTTTTTTTACTTCTTGGGTTTGGGAGAGCAAAATGCTATGTGGGGAAAGTTATTTCCTCTTAAAGGGTGGAAGTTGTCCCCTTTATTTCAGCGCCCTTTCACTCAGAATAATGTTGTGGAAATAAGCAGCTACTTTGAATGAAATTGACGAGGAATGGCATTGGTTGCTTCTGGACCCTTGAAGAAGTCAAAATTTGCCAAGAGGAGATCTCAGCGACGGGGTTTTGTGCAGCAAGATTTCAGAAATGATCCTACCTTGAAGTTTGCATTCTAACAGCATGTAAGTATACACATCCCTTTACATCTGCTGGCACAGTTTGACATTTCGAGCCAAAGGCAATTCTGGCGTTGAGTTAAACTCTGTTCTAAAGAGGTAAATCAATAGCTTTGTTTCTTTTAATGATTTAGCCAAGTGCATGCGAATTATTTTGGGTCATAAGTTATAAATTTGCTGTGATAATGTTTGGGTTTTTGTCGTTTGGGAGTAAAAAGAATTTTGGCTGGCAATTTGAAAATCCCCAGTGTGAAATGGTTGTGTTTTCCTCGTAACATTTGGAATAATTAAATATCCAGATACAACATATTTAATGTTAACCTTTGAGAACTGATGTGCAACCTAGAAATGAAAGGCCGTCGGTTGAAATTGTTATGGTAATTATTTGTATGGTGTTGAACTTGATGTTGACTCGACTGCAGGAGGAAATACAGGTTTCAGTTTAACCACTTAGAAAAGCGTCGAAACATAAAAATAACGCCATTGCATTTTGTACATATACATTATTCCAGCATTTGGCTGTTCATAACTTAATCAGATATGGATTTTGGTCAGATATGCGCCCTCGATACACCAGGCTCCACAACCTTGTTTCTATTTCGATCTATTATGTCTCATGCTATTTTATCTGCGAATCTCCCTCCAGTTTAATAGGTTGGGATAGTAGTTGGCCGATGGCACGCGTATTTTAATGATGACTTGAAATATTTCATACTCATCTATTTCTGAGACCTTGATAATTTATGAAGTCGCTGGAGTTGTTGCTAGTCAAGGTTACTGAGAGGCAAGTAGAGAGATATGGCTCAGCTTGCAGTTTTCCGATACTATGCAGCAGTGGCATTTTATTGTTTTTTTTTTGCACAGTAGAAACCCAGAGTATCGTGTCCTGCGTGGTTCGCAGTGGAGTAACCCAACATGTTTGTGTAAAGACTGTTTTAATCGCAGTGATTTCAGATGCTATTCGATATTAATCTAAAGTTGCTATCAGTGTTTTATTTACATGATTGCCATTACTGTTGAGATGTTTATTCATTATTAAATTTGCCACGTTCTGCTTCAGAGAGAGAGAGAGAGAGAGAGACGCTATCTACGTTGGCCGTGTTGATTTGAATCTCATGGCCACGGTCAGTGGCACTCAGAGAGGCTCCACGGCTGGCTCATCAACCGCAGCAAAAATGAGGGAGTGATTTGCAGCGACCAACCTTTCATTGGAAATCCAGAACTTGGCCATGCATTCATATATTCAAAATTGCGGTGAAATATATGTCTTGCCTACAAATATTTATGCTGGTGGGAGTCATCACCTCTTTCACTTATACTCGATGTTTACAGTGTATCTGCCCTGCGAAAAAAAAAGAATAATGTTTACATCTAGGAGCAGATGTGGAAATCTGATACCTGTTCTTTGAAGTGTTCAATAAGCGTAGAAGCTGCAAGGCATGTCGCGAACACACCACATAAAATAAAACGTTCGTTTGTATTCGTATCTTATCCTAGAGTTGTGTTCTCTTCATCTTAAGCAATCTTCTTTAATATCGCCTGGATGAAGATGCATATGTGACTAGTTTATCTTTGAACCCATTTTATCGGTGACAATTGCAGGCCCTGGTGGAGCAATGCTGTTTTAAAACGGTCTCTGATTGCAAATTCGCGCCGTTATACACAAATGAATATTCATGATTTTAATGCACATCAGGGTTAAATGGCCAAGGAAGGATTAAAAATTGTGGAAGTATTTATTTTTCAAAGATCTCCCATGTCACGAATCATCAAACGATTACATTAGCACTTTATTGTGGTTTTAAAGACGTGTCAAAATTATTGACGCTTTAATTTGGGAAGCAGAAACTAATCTCTTTAATCCGTGATATTTTGCAGGTAAAGAGATGAACCGGACGCATGTTCTGAGACATAATACCGAAGAAAACGGTAAAACGCATATTCTGTATTTCCTCTATACTGTACAAATGAATGTGATTTGTGAATCAGTTTAACCAGAAAACATAGTTTATAATGTTGCGTTCTATTGTGGTGCAATATAGCCATATAAAACTATTCCTTTCAAAGTGAAGATGCAGTTCTGGTAAAGGGCATCCCAATATCAAATTGGATTATACCACCGATGATTTAAAATAAATGAAAAACCCCAAAGTTCAATGCAGTGCAGATCAAGTTAAGTGGTTGATAAATGCAAATGCTGTATTGAAATGGCCTTGATCATAAAAAAAAGTGTTTGTTTGATTAACAGGATTTCGGTGGTCTGTTGTTTACCAACAAGTTTAAGACTTAGCTTCAAAGAAATAAGTGTTTCCCAGAACTCAATGCTGTTAGCGTTAATTAACAACAATTTACCTGGAGCAAAATTAGAGAGGCAAAATAGCCAATGTAGGTCCATATATTTATAGCAAGATATCTATCTCATAAACTTCACGTGCACGCGTAACATTCACAGGCAATTATGAAATCTAATATTAGCGTGGAGGGGGTTGCAATATTTTTAGATCAAGAGTATACTTTAGATCCATGCCGTGCAATCTCGCCAGAGCTATCCAGGGTAGAGTGACAATCATCTCCCAATCTGTGCAATTTCCCAGTTTTGAAATAGAAAACCTGACCCAACCAACGGTGTAATTATAGATAGATGCTTTCAGTGTGTTTAAAGGTATCTATTGTACAAAGGTGGATAATTTGTGATTAGGCAATTGATAACAATATCATGAATTCAGTTGTGATTTACTTGCACCTGTTTGATCATATATGATATTATGGCGGAAGACCTTTGTAGTTAAGTAGTCGATGTTCATCATCTGGTTTCGAGTCCGAATGTCATGGAGGGGATTTTGAGCATTGCCTGAATGGGAGTGCGTTTGCCAACTTTAATAAGGTAAACTAACCAACACTTCGATCTTTACAGATTGTTCCCTGCCCTTTAAACCCTTAATTTAATTAGGAAACAGTATGAAAACTGGGGAAAGTAAGGGTTTAATAAAGTGATCTTAATCCTTCTTCCTTGTGCTAAATGCGTATATTGAGTGAGATGGCTGGAAAAAGAAGATTGGCAGATTTGAAATTGGTAACTTCACTAATGAAACACGAGTGTATAATCGGCACGTCATCCAGTGCCTTTAATTATTCTTCAGATTAAAGCACCGCTGCATGTGAACGGCAACCTGTGTGACAGGTGGTCATTATTTCAACAATCATTTTTGGCAGCTCGTAAATTTTAGTGACGTCCTCTCTAAAGGACTTTCCCTCGAAAGTGGCACAGTTAACCGGTTAGGTATGCATCTTCTGAAATTGCTCTTTCCTGTATATATAGTGTGCATAGCTCGGGAGAACTAAATGGCCTAGTTAGTTGCAATGCTCCTGTGCTAAGTGGACGTATTTAAGAACTGAAAGGATCCGTGTTAGTCATTCAAACCAAATCATTTGACAGATTACCTATTGCAATACACGTTTTGCTGCAGTCTTGGGTGCACAAAGAATAACATTTCCACACAATATAATGTACTGATCACCCTTACTGACTGTAAATTCCAGTCATTCTATCACAGCCTTTCTTTTTACACTGCATTGTAAGTTTTCAGCGCTGCTTTAAGTCTTCTATTTTTGGAACAGTGATTTGTTCCTTTACATTTACCCCCATATTACACGTGTTCATCTTGTTTTTGCAGAAGGTTTATTAATACATGTTGAGAAGTGTCGCTATGGGCATTTTAAACACCTTTCTGTTCAGCTACCATCGCAATTTGTAGCTGTTCTCTTTATGTTGCAAATTGCAAAGATTGAAAATAACACAGGAAAGTCAGCAAAAGCCTGTTTGCACTTCAATTTTTTTTCTGTCTTACAATATATTGCAATAATTAGACACCTTGTTTGAGAGCAGGGTCAAGCAAAGGTAAGAACATGTCAAATAGAGCACGACAATTTTCCTCATCCCATTTTAAACCCTATGGAAAATGTCTTGGTATTTAGCTATACATTATTTACCACGTCCTTTAATTGTTATCAAGACACTTGTTTCACTTCATGAGTGACCCCCTATGATGTACAATGCTCTTGCTGGATAATCTGATTACTGAGCAACGGTTTAATTCAAAATGGACCTATCTGCAGCGCGGTAACGGTTAACGTCACAGCATCTGTCATCTAAAGCATTTCGTTACTTTCAGTTTAAACACCTAATTCCCTTCATTCTTAAGATACGGTTACATTTTATGCAAGACTGGAATTGAAATGCTCGACCAATATGGATATAGGCGGCACTATTTCTAGGTGTTTCATTTAAGCAGTGTTTTGTTTTTTAAAAATCCCCATGTTGTATGATATTCATAGAGGACATCTTGGAAAGTGAGCTCATAAAATTAGGATTTTGAATAGTTTTGCCGCTGGAAAATTAAGGCCAATGAATCAGGTTGTTCTGCGTTGGCGGTGCTTCTAGTTTTCACCAAAATAATAATAGGTTTTACGTGACAACGAAAGGAGCAGCGAGTCAATCATTGCTGCAGTTTTCTGTGTAGAACTGAGGCATAACGTCCACCATTGAAAAAACGTGGATGTTACGGATAAGTGAATGAATAATCAATAATGGAATGAAATGACCATAAATGTTAATGTGTCGACAGTCAAATAATAGCAGCGTAGTTTATTTCGAATAAACTATTTATTTATGTGTTTATTTGAAACACACCCATTGTTTTTGAACATTTAATTGCATTTTGACATCAGAATATGTCACTAGATCCAGCAGTGCAGAAATAATCAGGTGCGATTCCACCCGAGGTGCGGTTTGACAGCCTTTCAGCAAACTCACTTGATGAACTTTTACAATTCATCTGCAAATCTAGAGGGTGTCATGGTGCATACGAGGGAAAGGGGAGTTGCATCCAAGCCGCTATTTCATGTCTCCGGGTGTTTCACGCTTCACACCCCTTTTTGGCTTAACAAAAATAACCAGGGCAACACATAAATAGGATGGGAATTCTTCACCGTTACTCTATGAACCCAATTTCTCCTGTTAGTTGAATTGATATAAATATGGATTTCTACGTAGAGAGAGAGAGACACGGAGCCAAAAGTTGATCCATAACTGTGGGGGCAGAATTACGAATCTGAAAACATACCAACTCTCGGTTGTCCCCAGGAACGCGTCATTTCAAGTGGATGGTTGTAGCATTCCAATATGTCTCTGAGCAGAGAAATAAAATGACACAGCAGACTCATGGTGAAAATGTTATATCATACTTTACTGCACGTCTGGTGGAACAGGAAAACAGCCACACATTCGAAGGGCAGCTTGATACGTGGCATTGTGTTAACTTTCACCTTCGAACTCATTCTCAAGCAAAATTTTAATCGTAAATCCCCGGTGCCAACCAGGGTTTGACCATGATGGGAAGCGATACAAAAAAAAAACCCCAGAGCACAATGTTTGCGTGTTTATACGTGTACTCGCTGCGTCGAGAGCGAATTCTCCGAATAGCAAGGCCCCGTTTTTAGCAATGATTAAAAAAAAGGTCTCGTAGCATCAACGCAAAGGAACAGAAATTCAAGGAAAATGCACGTTACCCCGATCAGTCCACGGAGAGAGAGAGAGAGAGAGAGAGTCCTCCTGAGCTAGGATTTGCCCAAAACAATATTTGCAGGCTGGGAAGCAAAAGGGCCGCAGCTATTTTAGGTCTGGCGTCCAAATAAAGGTGGAGGGGTTGGGGAGGGGGAGGGGGTGGAATTGGAGTCCCTTTGTTTCCGGCGGGAGCTGACGGCTGATCAGCCATGCATATCAATAAACGTGTACTTGAAATTTCTCATGACATCATCATTACCTTGGTCTCCCGCGGTCCGGGACCTTTGACCTCGTCGGGTTGGTCCAGATTTCGGCACCGCATTCCCAATGATGGCCCTGATCCGTCTTCAGACCCCTGATAGCGGCAGCAATGGTGCGACGGCATCTGCCTTTCCAGCTCTCCAAGCGTTGATGGGAACCGATTTCATATTACTGTAGCAGGTTGTTTATATATATAGACATATATCCTATATGTATATTACCTATATAAACAACCTGCTACCGATGCCATTAAAAAAAAGATACGATGGACAACAACCGGGGCGGCCGCATTCTGCTTTCTTAATCGTTCTCTCCGTTTCCACTGCGATATAAGCAAAATGAAAATATTTACGCTATGTAAGCTGCATTGAAGAGAGTGCAGTTGGTTCAACGTCTTGTAACAGCCTTTGTGAGAATGAAGCGATTTACAATGCAAATAGAGGCCTGTGGAGGGATGGATGCACCTCACTCTAAACTCTGTCCAGATCACACCGAGACTAATGCGCCGGTGGGCAGCGCTTTCCTCGTGATATTCCTACCCGGAGCCTGCAATGCTGAAATGTTGAATGTTAAGTTCCACTGAAGTTGGGCAAAAACTTCGAGGGACGGTGCACTCTCTGAGTGTCAGTGCACGGATGCGTATCTCTGGGCCAAGAAGTAATCCGAGGACATGGCGAAATCTATTTCAGAACGCGGGTCAAGAATGTAAAAGTGAGTGGAAGGCAGCAGGAAACGCAAGGATTGAGGAAGTTGGTTGTTATCTTTGGTTATCTAGCTGTATGAGTGTATTGGTCCGTCATAAAGCTAGATAACCGAAAGTAAAAACTGCTTCCAGGATCTTCGATGGGCTTCAGAGACGCAGAGAAAAAGCGATATATAATGGAGGTATGCACCCAAAAAAAATTACGGCTGAAGCTAACCTCCTGTAAAGTTGGACAAAGGGGATGTCTGCAGAATTCGTTCTGAAAATGTGCTTAATAAAGGTATCACTGGTCATTTTGATGCAAGCAAAGTCTCGGTGATTGCAACTTCACTCGAACGCAAGAGTTAAGTCATGTCTTGTACGCGGGCTCGGAACGTTTTGCCCTGAGTTTATTCTGCTTAGTTATTCATAGAAATGGAAATTGAAAATGCATCGCAACGGTGTAGCCGAAACCTTAAACTGTTCTGGAGATCATAGATATTGATATGCGATTGAACAATGTCTTTTGATCAATTTGGGTGGTTTTACTCCGTGCATGTCGGCGAGGGAGGGGTTAATTCAATTAGAGATGCCAACGTGGAGGGGGGGGGGGTTAAAAAAAAAGTTTCAAATTCATAGATTTCGGGGCGAGTCAGAAATAGCAAGAAACATTTTGCATGGAGAATGTCACAGAACTTTAAAAAAAACGTTGGCGTTGGTAGTCACATGCCTTCCCAAGGAAGAAAGGAAAATACGTGTTAATGTACACGCCAAAAGAAAATGTTCGCGTAAATAAACCACTGAGTAGGATTTTTTAAAAAAACACGGACTTCAATAGCAAGATGCAGAACTGATCAATTTTTTTAATTCAAGAAGCAAAGCCAGATGCTTTCTTGAGGGAGGCATTGAAGCAGGAAGACATGATGGAGACAATATCTTCTCCCTCCATGTCAAACTGTAAAAAGAAAACTCTGGGTCTGGCTGCATAGGAAATGAAACTGGGCATGACATGAGGGAGTCGAAAGCACGTCGATCAGATCGCGGGCCACGTGGGCACTCCCCCCCCCCCCTTTGTTTTAAGGATGGTTGCATAAATCTAGGAAACTGCGTTGGCATCCCAAACTAAAACAATTAGAGCGTGTGCAGACGTGAAAGGGTCGGTTGGGAGGAGAAGAGAGGTTGAAGCTTGCGCCAAATTGCTTCCGTTAAACGGAGTTCAGTAGATGTGAACGGCTGGCCGCTCCGTTTCCCACGCTCGGGAGTGGGGGGGGGGGGGGGGGGCAAGTAGCAATGTCGTGGCCGGGCCGGGCGCAGACGACGAGAGGCAGCTGGGATGGGGGTGGGGAGCGAGAAACTGTCAAGTGCAGCTTTCTATCTCTAAAACAAATGTGATGGCATTTCCCACCCACATCCCTCAGCACACCAGACTATGCCCTCCCTCCTGGGATCGCCACATGTTCTAGTCCCTAGAACTTAAAGAGTCTAATCTTCCCTTGTGGACAATAGTTTCCCTTAATAACAACCAATTATATCCCAACAGGCAAACCGGGTTTGGAGAACTTGGAAACTATGAACCTTGCTACTGTCTTTTATTTACTCAAATTCCAATAGATAGTGTTTGGGGGCAAGCTGTCTGGCACACGCCTGCTTAACTTTTATTACTGTAACAGCCATCCAAGACACTTGTTTGTTTACTTAAATGCATTGTTTGAGACAAACAACGTTTACATTGTAAAAGTGTAAATGAGAGTTGTTTACTGTGATTCAATGGTGTTGTAATCACTGACTGTTCTTTACTTAAAGCCATTGTTTGCTTAAAAAAATACATTTGCATGACAAAATGCACGCTTATTTCTTCTGAGAGTAAGTCGAAAGCAGTCGTGTTCAAACGTGGGTCCAAGATGGCACTGTATTTTAAAAGGAAGTGCTACCGAAATGTTAATGTTGTTAGGATGTAACAGTTTTTTTTAATGCATACACCCGTTTAAAGAATGATCGCTGTCGGCGTTCAAGTTGGTTTACTTTTGCATAACGCATTACATACGTTTTTGTATACGCAATGGACTCGCCGGTTTGTAACGAAAGAGTTTGGAATGAGGAACGATTGACATACGCAAGTGAATAGGGAAGGGGGGTGATCTCTGCATAAGGCCGTTTAATTTGTTACAAAGTAGTGCCTGGTGGATATCATTTCTTTAAGATTTTCACAGCAATATATAAAAATCAGATCAGCAGGAATCATTTTGAACAAATACAGTGTTGGTATCACATTTGAATTTTAAAATACAATCTACAAATGCGCATATCACTACCCAGTGAGAACAAGTTGGAGGGAGTTTGAAGATTGCGTGATTGTGCATGTTAACTAGTGGGAACTAGGGATTCTTTATTGTGGCAAGGGAGCAGCAGATTGCTGTGCAAGGCCAATGTTAAAAAGGCAGCTGAATTTAACACCATCTGGAAGAAAAGATCCCTTCACGACTTTCTCACACCGTCAGACAAAACTAGTGTCTCTTGTTCTGAGCTCTTGTCTAAGCACCCATACAATACTGAGTCATTATACTTTTGCTGAGAGAAAATTTGAGAACACAATATGGGTAACCATTGAATGACCACATCTCATTGTGTCCGCTTAAGTCGATTGAAATCTACGTCTAGTGCTATGAATGGCGGTATTGTTTCCCTACTGGGTCAGTACTAAATGTCAACGCATGCAAGGAAAAAATTGCAGTCTGAAAATATCTGCACAAAATTTAATTTTGATAGTTGCCCAAATTATCTCCAGAAGAATAGACTTTTTGTTTTAGAAAATATGGATGAGGCTCTATATTGAAACAAGAATGCAAAGTTTGTTGTTATTGCTCATTTGCAAGCGACATGGTTTTGCCTTGAAATGTTGTAATGGGGTGGCTTTATCTTATGTCCACTAAGGTTACCTAACCAATTTGTTTGTTGAATAGAATTTAAACTCGTTGAAATAATGTATCTGTGGTGTTTAATCATATGAGCCTTTTGACAAAGATGTACCCCCCTTCTGTTTCCCACTTATTTCCCCATAACATTTGCAGGAAGTTAAAGGAGCTACGTGAGATTCTATAAAATCATGTTTAATTTAAAAAAAACTGATTAAGTTTGTCACCCTGGATTTGACTTGGGTTTATGCCATGGGGGAGGATGCTGAAAACGGCTTAATTATTGTCCATTAAATAAATAATCAACCATTCTGAAGCAAGGTGTCAATATCATATAGCTGAAGTTGTTTTTCTTTTTGGAGCACTTTCAACTTTCCGTGATACTTACATTCGGAGTTTGATAGATGCAATTTTAAAAAAACCGAACGCATCTCTAATATTTTTTTTAAATGTAGGGAATATTGTGCTTCGTGGTCAGGATGACATGTGCATTTTTGATGAATTGGCAAAAATAATGGTTTAAAGAAAACATGTTCATTAAACCCCTTCACGATGTTCTTGGAGACCATCGTCATTGCAATGGATTTGCAGCCGCTAATTTGCGCACAGCCCACGCCAAGGTGACCTGATGACCTGTTTCGGTTGGGTTTTTTTTTAAATTAAGATTCAGAAATATTGGCCAGAAAGTTGTTCTCTGAAATCGTAATTCAGGGAAGTTAAAGTTCACGACCAAGCGGACAAGGTCTCCATGTCAGCGCTGGGCATTTTCTCTGGAATGAGTTCAGAGGCTATAATTTTGACTGAGAAGCTTTGATTTAGTGCTGCCCATTGATGCTTTGGCGAGGTTGGGTCGGGTCCGCCGTATCATTGCTTTGCCATATATTCCCGACGGGAGAGAAAAGTCTGAGAAATGGAATGGAAGAGGTGGTGGGAAGTAGGTGCTCATGGGGGGGGGGGGGGGGCTTCTCCTTTAATGGCAACATTGATCTTCCAGTGGTGCTCCAGTTTCTTAACTTTCCACACCTCTGCCTTCTGTTTACTTGTTTCATGGATACTTCCAAGTAAAATAGAGCGGATGTAGAAGTGTTGCAAATTCTCTGGAGAGATAAACGGGGCAGCTCTCAATCAAAACAGAAACATGCTGTCAATACTTAGCAGGCCGGGCAGCCTCTGCCGGGAGAGGACGAGTCGCAGTCTTTTTAAATCAGTGCTCTCTTCCTCTCCACGTTGCTTTCCGAAAGTGCATCATTGCCAAAGCTATTCCGCACAACGGCTTAGATTTCTGTGTAAAAGCAACCAAGCGGTGGAAAGGAGCTATGTGTTTGCCGGCATTGCATGCTGCAGTTTAGGCTTGAATTCGGACTGGACTTCATTTTCCCATCAAGAGAGCGAACTCCCGGTCTCACTCTCTCCTCTTGAAAGTGAACTTGTTTGAGAATGTCCCGGTGCCTGGACGGAGGCTGCGCGAGCGGGAAGTGACAGGCTGCCGCTGTTCTCTGTTTAATTGCTGCCGCCCCCCCCGCCTGATGTGAACACAGCGGCTTTGCTCCGGGTAATTAGCGCCACCGCGCTCGGCTTTGCGCCACCGCGCTCGTGTCACGGGGGCGGAGGGGGGGGGGGGGGGGGGGGGGGGTGGAGAGAGACAATGAACCGTCGCCACTCATTGGCTGTTTCCCTAGCGACGGCTCAGGGCGCGCGAGTGCCCTGAAGCAGCGCGAGCTTTGCTCAGTGCAAGTTTCTCCCTGCGAGTCGCAATTGCAGGAAAAGTGGTGGCTGATCGTTCCTTCTACGCATCTACTGCTTCAATTCTCTCATTAATGTTATTTTAATTAGTATTGATGGCACGTGCATCTATTCAAATTATAGTTTTCATTATTGGAATTGAATGAACCTCAATGCCATCCCACTGAAGGATGAGCATCTGGAGTTGCTTTTCTAAACTGCTAACTTTAAAAAAAAATCAAATCAGAATCACAATGAAATACATTGCAGTATTTACTCGAAAAGCTTGAAGATTTGTAGATTTAAAAAGTAATGTAAAAATAGCAAGTTCATCCCTAAACGTATCACATTCATTTTGAGGCATCTCTAGTTAAGGTTCAGAAGGTATCCCAGTAAAGGTGATGATTAGTCTTTCCATACTCTGGTTTGAATATTTCATGTGAATGTTTGAGAGTCTTATAAATTCCAATGCGAATTACATGGATGGCATGTTGCAGTAGAGCAGTGATGCTTTTATTAATTGCTGTGACACTGAATAATTGCACAATTCTTTTCAAATATTTTGTGCAGCCCCTATGATTTATGGCTAGGCAATTGGATTTGCAAACACACTGCAAGTGGTCGTATTCCTGATGTCCAACAAAATTAAACTGGTATTACTTATGCAAAAAAACTCTAAGTTTCGGGAAGACTATTATGTGAGGCCTATTATATTTCATCCTTTGGGGGGGGGGGGGTGTATATACATAAAATTTTAACCATCCAAAATAGCATTCAAATGATTTATTAAATAGCAAGTGGATGACACAAAATATTGTTATCCATTTCAATGCATCAAGACTATTTGTGTTTCCACCATTTAAAGTTTGCTATCATGCTGATTGATTTTGTTTCTAAACTAAGTGAAAAGATTTAATTTGGAGGTATGGAGTTAAATCACCTTAGCATTGCATTTAATTATTTTAGAGTTATATGCAATTTAAAATCAATGCAATAACTTGGGTTTAAAATGTATTTGGTTACTCTCTCAAATTATAAAATTATTTTAAAATACAAGCAAATGTTTTTTCAGTAAATCAGTTCAGATATTTAATGGCAAGCTATTCAATTTTATGGATGATGATTTTGGCATTGCCACTTCAATGGTACCTGCTGATGCTCTTATTTTCTTTGCATGAAGATGCCTCATATTTGCAAGTTTTAATACAGGACACAATTGATCTGGAAGCTAACTAATGCTTATCAACCAGGATTTTTATAAAATAAGAAATAACATTTGTTGGACTGAAAACATCAGCATTGTATGTCAATACCTGTATGAATATTTTTCCCAAACAATGTAAATTGCCGCCTTTTAGTAATTGGATATCCTATAGCAAGTGATAAACCTTGGACACGTAAAAGGCTTTCCATTGTCTAAAATGCATATATCCTGAACATTATGGGATATTTCCATTCAAGTAGCTAAATGCAGCTTCAACCACAATCAAGACATCCTCCATCACCCAGGATAAAACAGCCTACTTGATTTGCACCTCATTCACCATCCTAAAATTTCAGACTCTCAACCCTCTGAGGTCATTTCTGTTGTATATTAGTTGTATATTACTCAGAATCAAACTTCCTAAATTTTCACTCTCCGAGAGGGGCAATGGAACTTCACTACCTGCTGTCCCCTTTAAATCTCATACCCTTTCAATTCCTTTATCTTTCTTGCCATGGGGTCTAAATCCTTGAGCTCCTTACCAGTACCAATTTGCGAGTACCTTCACCAGGAAGTCTGATTCACCAACAAATGCATGGGGAGTTTAGGATGGGCTATACCTGCTGGCTTTGCCAAAATCCCCCATTATGTAAAATGAATTTTAAAAATGCTTTTTTCTTCTTATTTTAATCTTGAGTGTATGGAACATCTAAATCTTTTTGCCTGAAAAATGATACAACCATCTACTGTTAAGTTCATTTGATGTTAATAAACATTTTATATTTTTACAAAATCAAGTTTAAATGATGATATTAAATGATGTTGAACTCATGCAGAAATTGTAAAAGTAAAAAATCTACACTGAGCCGAATGTTAAAAATGTGGAGAGCAAATATACATTTTAATTGCAACAAAGATTGATGCAAATATGTTAATACAATGAATAGAAACACATCAGACCAAATGACACATTTGGAGAAAATAGATTGTTCGGTTATGAGGTTCCACACTACTTTCAATTCTAAAATAAGTGCACACACCCTAATTAAGAAATGTGCTATTCATTCATTATGAAGGATACATGTTTGATGTTAAGTTTGTTTCAACATTTGTTCAGATAAGTCTTGGTAAATATTCAGGTTCTGTGGTTTTTGGTCAAATTTTAATGAAAGATTAATGAACATTTTTTTAAAAAATGGCTGGTGAATCTAAATTTTTGATTTATTTCAATGATGAATGTTAAATAATTTGTGATATTTACTTTTGCTAATGTTTTAATGAAATAATTCTTTAGTAGATTTAACACAGTATTTTTCAAACAATGTATGATAAGCAAAAGTATTGGCAAACAGAAATGTCTCTTTCTTGTTATTCAATTCCCCTTACATGGGGTTAATGGCCAAAGTCACAACAAAAACTGAACTGGGCATAGCCCGATGGAATGCAGAAATGCATGGTTGTATTCCCCTGGAGAAAATTACTTACAATTTAAGGAAAAAATACAATATGCATGGCAGTCATATTTGCAAATACAGGGTTGAATACGTAAGGCACTAACACGATTTTTGAATTCTCCCCTTTTCTCCCATATTTGAGATCTGGGCAGAAAATAAAGAGTTGGACATTCTAAGCTCTGGACAGTTCAGTTTTCTTTCTTTTTTTCTTCTTTCTTTTCTTTTCCCCTTTTTCTTCATTCTAATTCTTTATTCCTTTTCTTTCTGTTCTTCTCTTCTAATTTCTACTTTCCTTTTGAGGGTTTTTTGGGAGGAGGAGTAGTCTTTTTAAAAATTTGGACAATCTGTACTAATGATTCCTTTCCATTTATTTTATTCATTTGTGATAGTTAATTCTTGATACTTGTTCGATTTAAACTAAAATAAAATACTAAAAAAAAAATAAAAACATGTACTTAAATGTTTGGCATTAATAAATGTAGCCACTTTCTTCTCAACTAACTGTTGAGATGTTAAGCAAGATGTATAAACCAATTTTAACACAATCAAGGGTACAGATAATTTTGAGTGGTATTCATACACTTGGTGCATTTTATCAGATGCCTAGTTTGTATTAAAGTTTTAGCTTGCATATATTAGATTTCAGAAAACAAATAAAATGTGTTTAATACATTTTGTTTGTCAGAAAAAGGGAGAGAATAAAGTTACTTGGTGTGATATATGTGCACTTCAAACTCCTGTACTATCCTACCTGTCCACAAAAGATTCACACATTTAATAAAGATGCTTCGAATAAAATAATATGTTGTGTAGAAGATGTATAAAATCAAGCTTAACTTGAAAATTGTCAGAATTTTGTGCCAAAAATGACCACTAAAAACATATCAATAGATTATTCTAAAGAAGATTCATTTTTAGGCCCATGAGCCACAAAATCAAACTTCTTTAACCTATTAGTAAATGTTTAAAAATTAATTTGTTAAAGTCAGTTAATGTGCATTTTTTTTCTCAAAATGTCTTTGTTACATTTTACAATATAAAAAATATAAGATGCAAATCACTGAAAGAAATAGTTCAACATGAAAATAGTCCAGAAGAGCACAGCTAAAGATTGTCTCATCACTGCTATGTGCAAATTGGCTGCAACGCTTGTAATTTGTCCTTGACCATTGGCAGTTTGTTACATCCTGCATGGGATGACAGAGGCATTATAGAATTGCACATCAATTTTCCTTTAGAGATTTGAAATGATCACTTATTCTGAAAATTTGGTTGATTTGTTTAGCAGATTTTATTTGCTCAGTTCACTGGAAAATATCTTGTGTCCATAAATAAGTTTCAAGCTAAGTAAATGTAGTGGAAAGCATGCAAAAAAATTACAATGGGAATATATAGAAAGAATGCAATTAACACACTGGAAAAAGTCATAGCCACAATAATAAGAAGAATAATGATAAATAAAAGAATCCATATCCACCTTTTGTATTCAAAAGCACTTTATCTCCAAAAAGCACTCAAGCATTACAAGCCCTGTTGAAGTTAAGGGAATTTAGCACAAATACAAATGAAACTCTTCATCCATTTTTATTGCTGATTGGGAGATGACTTCTGACTAAGGCACCAGTGGAACTCCACTTTCTCAAATGGTATCACATGACTTTTTTTAAAATTCACTTCTATTGCAAATTCTGTCTTAACTTTCATCCAAAAGATGACACTTCTGACAGAACTGAACTTCACCATGACTATAATGAAATGTTGGCCTGAATAATGTGTTGAAGTCTGAAATCATCATTTTTTTATGTATCATTTTGCAATTGAATTTATGTTTTCCAATATAAGATTCAATGTAGGTTCTTTAGGCTTGTTAAACATTTATGTGTTCCTGAATCTAGTTCATTGATTGAAATGTTGTTTTATCTGTTTTGTGTATGAGAATCTATATTCCAGGCTAAAGCCATACTCGGTATCTTATGCCTTTTAAAATGCATAGGTTAAAATGTAATGTACTAGTAAATAAAAATATATGCTCATATAAGGTGATATTGTTGACAGTTGAAAGTACCCTTTATTCATTTTACCTAACATGTCAACCAATTGGACATTAGCTTAGATGTGGGTTTGAAAGAGCACCTTGACAGATATTGCCTAATGTCTAAATTAGAGTAATTGTTT
Organism: Narcine bancroftii; assembly: GCF_036971445.1. Lineage (NCBI taxonomy): Eukaryota > Metazoa > Chordata > Chondrichthyes > Torpediniformes > Narcinidae > Narcine > Narcine bancroftii. Next base: position 215,255,489 of record NC_091469.1, on the reverse strand, counting down.
TTGAAAATTACTCAAGTTCTTTAGTCTAAAATATTTCTATAATATATTACAAATAAATTATTTATCGAGGCTAAATCAAAATATCTGTAGGGTATACAATATGCTAACATCTCATTTATTTTCAAATATTTCTGTAGAAATCACAGCAAACATGTATCTGGGTCTATACTGTAAAAAACTATAATGTCCTGAAATTAATACTTGTGCTATTTAGTTAATTGGCTATAAACCATTTTTTTTCATTTTCTTATTTTTATTATTAGATATAGTGGAAAGATAAACATGATAATATTCAATAACTCAATTAGAATTAATGCTATGATTTTAAAATCATAGAGGTATGACAAAATTACTGTACTTTGACATATTTGCATGAAACACAATCACCATATCAAGAGCTTTAGTTGAATTTGAGAAAAACGACTAGAGTCAAATAATTGTTAAACACAATCGAAGAAGACTTGTTAAAAATAATTGAAACCACATATAAAATGGCTCGAACAGAAAATGGAAAAAAAATCTGAAGTGTTTCATCATCAACTAAAATATTTTTCCAAGCATTTCTGAAGAAGCTAATTGTCTGATAAAATGAGATCCAAAAACACTGGCCTGAAGAATTATGCAAATATTATATTTTCAGAATGCACACACATTCAATGAAAAAAACCAAAACCATTTACTTCCTGTAAGCCAAACATTCCTGAAGAAAGAAATTATGTAAAAAAGAAACACGGGTGTAAAATCTGTAGTCGCAATATTATTCATATGAGGATCATGCTAATTTGATTTATCATCTTATGTAAATGACAGAGCTTATGGTTAAAATGTGCATGCTTATGAATCAGAGGAAATTCATAACACCTTTCTGTGGTGAAATTAAAGGTTAATTAGAAAGTTATGTGCATATTTCAGTATGCTAATAATATTAGGAAAGAGTGTATTAATCTTTTGTCGAGTACAGGTCTTCTTGTGTTTCCACCATTTTATGACAATAGCTATGGTGAACAAAACGTTCAACTTAAAATGTCCGCTTTTTCTCATTCCTGAATTGCGTGAGCCAATAAACAATAAGCATGCATAGCGTTGAATATCAATTATTTAATTAGCACCTTCGCCAGGCATGCATTGCTAGTGATACATTTACAATGGATTACAATCAATGCTGATTCTCTTCCACATATTATTTAATTTTCTCACTTAAAAAAAACAGTTTTTTAAATAGCGTAAATACACATGTTCATTTTATTTCTCTTGCGTGTTAATGTTTTGAATAATTTTAAGTATATAAAAAGCAATTGAGTTTAAATATTTTTTTAAAGTAATAATGAAACATCTCATTTTATTCAGTCTAAACTCATCTTACAGAAAATGTTTTCATTTTATATTATCCAAGAAAAAATATGAAATTATTTAACATTACTGTACATAAACATCAGTAATTACCACAGCATAAATTGATTCATATATATTATAATCGCCTGAACTCGTTTGATGTACCAAAATATGCTATTTATTTTGGCTGCTATTCTAAGTTCTTTTCACATTTTTTGTATATGTTATCTCAGACTATTATATTTACTTTCTAAAGATGATTGAATAATTACCAGGAATACATGCATACATAACAGTTTTATATCTGTAAAAATCCAAATATATGTCTATATCTGTAAATGTTAAACTTAATTCTAAGATAACTGTTGCCTTCCAACAATGAATTTTTATATCCGTACTGTAAAAATGTGTAAGCTTCAGTACATTTCTGAAAGCCAAATATGTACACATTTTAGATTTATGAATATGTACTCATTTTGGAAGAGCCTATTTAAATATGTAGCACATCACACAGTTTAGGGAAATAATAATTTTAATGTCTCTCAGAGATGGAAAGAAATGCTTTTGAGAAAAATGAATATGCATCTGTTAATACTGTAATCAAGGTGTGCAGTTATTAACCTGAGAAAGGGGTACTGACTTCAGTTACTTTGGCAAGAAAATACAGTACTATATATTCAGTTTTAATTCTTCCCACATAGCAAAATCTGAACAGATACCCAAGAATAAACAAGCAAGTTATTTATATGCCCAGTATTCTGTCAGGAGTCAGACTAGTACTTTCAAAACTTTTTCAAGATAGCCTAAATTTGTACTGAACTGAAAGATGCCATTCATTTAACAAAATGCACATACATTATTTGTATTTGATTTTGTGGCAATTTTTAAAGTTAAACATGGAATCATTCTTATTTTTGGATCATTTTAACAGGTTGGTTCAACAATTGTTCATGTTCTCTAATCACTTTGTTGAACATTGTTACCATAATTATTAAGCTGTCAACCTGATCCAGAAAATAAATTAAAAAATTTTGTACTTGCTTAGTTCTTGTGCATTCCTCTTTTGAATGTCCAAAATCACTTTGTAATCAATTTTTGAAAATGGATTCATTGTGTAAGATAGGAAACATGTTGGGTAATGTGTGCATTGAAATAGTTTGGGAGTACATTATTGAATGTATATACTTGTTCATACTTGTTATGACAAGTTGGTAAAATTGGTAAGGATTTGTTCATAACCCATCCTTATTTTCTCTTTAAAAGCTTGAAATACTGCATCTTGTATAATGTGTTGGTGTTCTCACTTTCACTTGAAGTAGAAAGTTCCAGATTTGTGATTCTGCGCTGATGAAAAATGATGGATGGGTGTGACTGGGGATTGATACTGAGTTCAGTAGTAGATTCAGTAATCAAGCAAATCACTATCTGGTATGATGTTGGGCTCATTAAATGATAGAGTTTTACTCATGTCCATGATATCAGCGCTATAGATAAATGTACCTATACTATATTGACTTAAACTGAGTCATGACTGGCCATTTAATATTGCAGAGCCTCTGTTTCTCTCTTGATTTGTTGTGACAGATGGAATTCAACATTTGATCAGTGGTAGCCCACTGGACATTGATGATATTATTGAATGGCAAGGAGAGATGTTAAGTCTCTCTTCCATCAAGAGAGTAATACCTTCTATCTGCAGATAGTATAACGTAAATATAAATGTTAATTCAGGAATATTGGAAGTTAGCATGAACTGCTTAATTATCAGATGGTATTCGATACTCAGTGCTGGAGTTCCAAATGAAATATTAAAACACATTGAAAAGGATTGTTTGTCGGTGAAGCATTTGTAACACTTTCGAAGGCTCTTGATAAACTCCTGTATACATTTTCTATAATGGCTCTTTCCGAGAATTAAAACCAAGAAATAAGCATTTAATATTTGAAATTCATTACTAATCTGCATATTAGGGATCTGAATGAGATAAAGGAAGATGGTTTGTTTCTGAGAATAACAAAAACAATGAAAGACTTCAAGGTGAAAAAAGGAACAAAAAGCTGCAGCAAAAAGGCATTTATTTAAATCTTTCACAATTTCTAATTGTTTCTTGGCACTTCACAACAATTGTAGTATTTTGGAAGTGCAGCCATGCGTGAACTTTAGGAAAACAAAAGCAATTTTGCTTCCAATAAGCTCTGTGGGTTGGGTGGGGTGGGGGGGGGGGTGGTGGGGGAGAGACAAATTAGTAATAAGAAGCTAATCTGTTCAAAAATATTAATTTGAAGGCTTAAATATTGGACAGCACAAATATCCCCCGTTTATAGAAATAGTGTTACTAGATCTTAGACTTGAGGGAAAAGACAGGACCTTTATTCAAAAGCCAATCATAGGACACTCCTTTAGCACTTGTATATAGCTTTGGCCTAGATTTTATATTTTGAACGTGATACAAATCTGCAAAGCATTGCTCACAGGAAAGAGTGTTCCCGATTGAGCTCTAGATGATACTAAAGAACTGTGAAGTTACAGAGAAAAGTAGAGAAAGTGTAAAAATAAAGGGTGGCGCTGCCAGAGTTAATGTAATAGCAGAACTGCCGCTGGTATGTACCTGCGGAGAGTGGGGAGTGGAGACACATCACCCCGTCCCTGGGATCCTAATGCCCAGTCCTGCTGCTCATGGTTCAGTACAAGCTTTAAATGGGCTGTTAAAACAACTGGTGGTGTTTTACTTTAAAATCCTGTGACAGTGGGGTCTGGGCCTAAGATGGTGGTGACCGTGTTCGGCAGCAGTTATGAGAAGTTGCATACTTTGGGGGAGCAGTGGACTGCTGCAGGGCACTAGAAATGGGGAGAGCACCCCCATTGAGAAGGAGAAGCAGAGAAAACGACCCTAAAGATGGTGAGGTAGCAGACCAGCAGGGAGCTCTATGTCTAAAGGACACACACAGTTGGCAAACTGTTGGTGACTTGCTGGCAAAGAACTCACACAGGCTGCTGGTGACTTGAGGTCAAAGGACTCACAGCAGGCTGCTGGAGACTCTCTCATGAGATCCAGAAACTGGAACTGGGATTTGAGAGGGTGCCTGAGGGCAAGGAGGGCTCCTGAAGAGCCCTGGGCGCTGAAGGTTTCCCCATCATTTTGGAAGTTTGGATCTGGGTTTGGGCTGCGGATGCTTTGAAGTGAACTGGAATCTTGAGCGGATGCAGAAGCTATGGGAGCACTGGAGATGAATCCATGGACACTCTGTGATTGAAGGAGGTGCCGGGCAATGCTAATGACGAATTATTGTCTGCCTGCTGGCAGACAAAGGCAATCGTGTAATATATTTCTGTTTTATTACATGACGATAAGTATCATCTATCTAGAATGCTTTGCAAACAGGTGACATTAGGCTAGTTTCTCAATTCAGTTGCAGCTTCATCTCTGAAGTAGAGAAATTTAACATACCAAATTTATGTGTTAGATGCTTGTAGAAGCTGAAAAGCGCAAACTAGATGTTGAACATTTTTATTTTAAATTCAAAAATTTACCGCCTAGTGCACCAATGAAAGTGTATGTGTTTTAACTCTTGATCCTGATATGTGGGTAAATCAGCAAGGCTTTATTGCCCATTTTTTAACTGGTCTGAAAAATTGATTTTGATCTTTGTGAACAGTTGCAGTTCTTCTAGGGATGTAGAACCCATAATCAATAGCAATATGGAGTGCTCCATGATTGTGACCCAGTGACACTGAAGGAATGGAACATGAGTTTGACCTAGTAGAACGTAGTCACAGGCCCATTTGGGTGCTGCTGTGGCCAGGGTTTGAGTGGGAAGCAGAGGCCAGCACTGTGCAGAAGGGCAGGGAGGGACTGGGACCAGTAGTTGGGAGGCTGACTGGAAAGCTGTAATTGGGAAGTAGGGGGAGGATCAAAAATGGCATCCATGGTTGGGTGGAAGGAATGGAACCAGCATTTGCCATGCTGGAGAGTGTTAATTGCAGACTCAAACTGGGGTGGGGGTGGGGGGGGGATGGAAAGAAGAGAATGCAAAATCAGTATTGACTGTCAGTGGAATTTATGAAGTCTGAGATCAGCAGAGTAAAAGTGATTGAAAGGTGGAAGATTGGGATCTGGAATATCATCAGTTATCAGATTGGGGCTGGGAAGAAGATCGATGAGTGAGGGTGGGTCTTAATGTAATTGTTGGACGAGGTAGTGCACTAAGGATGTGGGAAGAGTGAAAGATGAAGGTAAATTGTTAAATTATCTGGGAAACATCCTATTTCACTACCAAAGTAGTAAAACCTAGATGTCCTGGAGGTGCCCTGAAAATGGATATTATTATGCGTCACTCTAGGAAAACATAATTTTTAATTGGATATCTCAGTGAATAGCTGTATCACACAATTAAATTTCTAGGACTATTTTCCCTCGAGGAGCTACCTTCTTCAGAAAGTTTGGATTGACACTGTTTTCTTACAGACAATGAGTTCCAGGTCATCCATTTAATAGAATCATTTCGATACTACCCAAGAGCTAGTGTTTGGTTTGCTATGAATGATGTCTGGTCATACTCTGGCTGAAGGTGGTTTCAAAATATTGTTGGTAGTGCCTGATAAATAAGAAAAAAAAACTAAGTAATATGTCATTTTGATGAGATTTACATGTTCTCCACTAGTTCCTTCTTTGGTAAAGGTAGATTTTCTATTATTGTTAAGTAATATTACATTTAGAAATTCTTTAACTTTTAAGGCAGAGTGTCACCACTTTGCTCATTGAAACCTACAGTACCTGGTGTTCCTAGCCAGTCTCCCCTCCAAGTACTGCTTAGCTTCCAAGATTGGGCAATCTCATGCTTATTCAGGCTATTAGGCTTCTGAAATGTCTCCTAAGATCAATAACAGGCATTGTCATCGAGGTAACTATATTAAACCCTATACACCCAGTAGAAATTTGAAGGTAATCACTTCAAATCAATCAGGTGATTGGTCTGTTACTGTCTTCTTTCAGTCCTGCTGCCTTCAGTTTTAACCTGCCCTGAACAGGCAGCTGGGATGCAGAATGCTGGGTGTATGGTGTGGGCGCCTTCTTCAGATACGTTGCTGGGTCTTTCATGCTTTGCCTATTATTTTAATTGGAACTTCTCTTTCCCAGAACCTTTTTTTTTCAATTTCTTCACCCAAGTTTCCATCCTTTCATTGTACTGAAACCAACTCATCAAAATCACAAAACCAATGCCTTCTGCCTGTTAAAAAAGAAACATCAAGATTCCCAACCTGTCACCAGCCTATGACACACAAACAAAGAGAAAGAGAAACAGTTGACCACAGTATGTTTCTACTCTGCTAATTTTAGCTTGGTAGGATCATACTGGCCGACTTCTATTCTTACCCATGAAAAACACAAGTTTCTGGAAGTACTCCACACATTAGGCAGTACTTGTGCAAAGCCAAATAGAGGTAAGATTGAAGATCCTTTTTTAGAACTGAGAAAGAGGGAAAACAAGTTAGTTTTAATCTGGAGAAGGGGTAGGGAAGGGATGGGTAGGACCAAAGGAATATACCTGACAGGATGATGCTAAGGTAGCCATGGGGATAAGTTGTTGATGAAGTTATCTGACTGAGATGGAAGGTTAGAGAGAGGGAACACCAACAAAGGAAATGTACAAAATGTGAGATGCAAAGAATAGGAAATGCACAGCAGGTCAGGCAGTGTTGATAGGAAGAAAAGAACTGTGCAATATTATATATGAGTGGTGTAGAGCAAAACTGCTCAGTTCAGTTGCAAAAGAAAAATAGAAATAGTTATTATTATTTGATAATGGAGTCTGAAAGAATGCATCTTCCCTCTGGGAAGATGAACTGCTGTTTTTCAAGATTATATTCCGCCTTGTTTTAACAATTCAGGAAACTGCAGATCTGTCAGAATGGAAGTGAGATTGACAATTAAAATGACAGACAATTGACAGCTTAGCATTGCTCTCATGCACTAAATGCAGGTGCTCTGCAATGTTGTTATCCAACCTGCTTTTACCTTCTTCTTTGTAGAGGAGACCACAATGTGAGCTCTAAATGTGGTACACAAGCTTGGAAGAAGGTCATGCAAATGTAGTGCTTCATCGGAAAGGACTGCTTAGCTTCCTGGATGGAGCAAAGGGAAAATGTAAAAAGGCAGGCATTGTAACCCTTGAAGTTGCATGTGGAAAAGGCTGGAAGAAAGGGCATGGTAAGTGGAGGTGGAAGCCAAGACCAAAGAGTTATGAAACAAATGGTTTCTTTGGAATTCTGAAATGAGAGAAAGGTGAACATGCATCTGTAAGTGAATCTCATTCAAGGTGGCAGAAACTGGAAAGGTTTCCATTCTTAAAAATCATTTCCTGTAATGATGTCTTCTCATTCATATATCCTTTTTACTCTTGTCCCCATAAGATCCATCCTTGGCCCCTCTCTGACTTCTCATCTGTGCTAATTCCGTCTCACTACTGTCACACCAGAACCCTCTGCTGTCTCTAAATTATCAGGTGATTTTCTGAGATGCAACAAACCATAAGCAGAAAATTCCTTTGCCCTGAGAATGGGATAATCAAAGCCATTGTGTTCTGTGTCACAAATTATGAATTCTAACCATCAACTTCACCCAACTATGCATCTAAACTAGGCCAGTAGTCCTATTAACCACATTTTGGCTTTGACCAGTAAGTTCATTTATTTTGTCAGTGTTCCCTGACTTCATTTGCTGTTTTATCTTATCAGCTGTTGTCGCCTTTGTTACCTCTGAAGTTTATTATTCCAACAAACATTTGGCTGGCTTCCATCATCCTACCCTCTGTAAAACTAAGGTCATGCAAAATTCTGGTTCCTTTGTTCTAACTCATGCTAAAACCTATTCATCCACCACTTCTGAGTTTGCTAATCTTCATTGCCTCTCAGTTAAGCAACAACTACAATTCTTAAAATATTGTTCCTCTGTATATGTCCTCTTGATTATTCCTGATTTTCATTTTCTGCTACGCACAGACATTGATTTACTGCTAAATTCTTTTGTCTTATAATTCCCTCCCTCAATTAATTTTCACCTTTTACTTTCCTCTTCTAGATGTTCACAGAAATCTACCTGATTTACCATGTATTAAATTTTAGACATAGCACCGTAACAGGCCCTTCTGGCCCCTGAGCCATGCAACCCAAATACCCCAATTAGCCTACAACCCCTGTATGTTTTTGAAAGGCAGGAGGAAACTGGGTAGCCTGGAGGAAACCCACACAGACACAAGCGAGAATGTACAAGTTCCTCACAGAAAGCGCTAGATTTGAACCCAGGTCACTAGCGCTGTAATAGTGTAGTGCTAATTGCTACACGAACCGAACCACCCCTAAATGGTAATTTAATGTATACATACTATTGTATTAGATTATCTTGTGTACAATTTTGGCTGTAGCAAGCAAGAAATTTGTTGCATCTGTATATGACAATAAGTTCTCATTGCTAATTATTGAAAATCTGACCTAATATCATCTTGAGTGCCTTGGAGTCCAAATCTTGGGATGCTTTGCTGTGCAAAAATTGCCATATAAGTATAAATAGCTTTTATTTACATGTGGTCTGGATTGGAAACAGAATCAAATAAAAATGTAATGCATAACATACATAATTCGGTGTTGATGTTGTACTCTTCCAGCGACCCAGGTCATTCCTGATCTTGGGTGTTGATCATGCATATTTGTATGTTCTCTCCATGACTGCATTTCCTTGCAGGCTCAAATGTCTTAACATGACCCAAAGATATGCCGATGGATTAAGTAGCAATTGAAAATTAGTGTATTTAATGAAAAATGATTCAAAGGGAAATTGGCAAGCATGTTAAGAGAAAATATGAAGCAATTGTATAAAGAAATGAGAGTGATAAGGAACATGGGATTGTTCCTTTACATGTTAGTCTGATGGACCAAGTCACTTCCCTCTAGGTTGACAATAGTTTAAGGTGCAGCTAACTTGCATCCCGTCAATTTTGTACCTACTAGAGGAAATAAGAAGAGGAGACCTTTGGCAAGACTGTAAATGTTTTTGTGACATTCTATTTAGTTGAAGAGGAGGAGCAATTTTTCCACTTGCCCCTAAGCTCTTCTGGTCTTCACTCCTTCTCTTGGGATTAGAGATAAAGCCACACTCATGGGAAATGCACTGTTCCCTCCCTCCTTCCTCACCGCCCTACCTCATGATTCTGGATCATCATACAGAATTCTTACATTTCCATTAGAAATCGACTTTCTTAATTAGCTACTCCAGCAGTGAGGAACCTGTCAGGATCAAAAGTCGCAGACTATAGAGTTAGTTTTCCCTGTTCTGCTGTTCGCACATCCCCATCCATTGAAGACAAAAGGGGAGGAGTGGGGAAGATGTCCCGTCTTCTGCAGGGACTGCTCCTGCTGCCTCTGTGACTCCCTCGTCCACTCATCCCTTTTCACCAACCATCCCAGATGACTGCAGAAAATGCTACTCTTGCACCCACACCTCCTCCCTTCACTACTAATTGGGGCTCTAATCAGTCCTTCCAAGTGAAGCAACATTGTGGCTATCCCTTGTGGGTGAGGATGATGGCCTTCATTCCATTGATCCACAGAGTGAAGACCTGTGTGTATTGGTTTAACATGTGTTACGCCTCACCAGCAGCAATTGAAAGATGTATAAATGGATGGGTTAAGTTTAACTCAAAATTTATTAACAATTGTCAATAATAGAATTAACTCAATAAACTTAATGCCTGAACATAAGCCTTTATGGCAACTATATACTAACAACAGATATTCAAAATGTGTATGTGGAAAAAACTCAGACCTTTAGCATCCAAGCCCAAAATAAAACTCCCAAAATAAAACTCCTAAAACAAAACCTCAAGTCAGTTACGTCAAGTCAGTCACGTCAAAAGAACAGTTCACAGAATCTGGTCTCCAGGCGTGGGTTTCTTAGTTTAGTTTCACACAGGTCTTTTAGTTGGACGTGGAGAGAGATGACTGTTATCACTGCAGACTACGACCTTGGCAGGGGAACATGAGAGACTTTCCTGAGTTTCTAATGTGGTAATGACCACCTTTAATTTCTTCACAAAGGGAATTTTCACACAGTGACCTCCTGGTCATTAACTCGAGGTCCACACTTCCGAAGCCCTTTTTAGGGTTGCCGTGAACTTCTGTCACATGAGTCTTCTCCTCTAAAACCGTGTCTTGGTTTGTCAATGACTTCTGCCACACGAAGTTCTCCTCTTGAAAGGGGACTGAAAAAGCACAGCACGAGGACGCACACTCTCTGGGAGTCAGAGTGTGCAAACTGTTGTCAGGACAACGGTGCTGGCACCTGCAGACAAAGCAGCTAAGTCTCCTTGCTTCTAACTGAAGCTGCTGGGTGAGCATATTGACAGACAGTTCACCATGGGAGTGCCTGCATCTGTGCACGAAGCAAATCAGCCTCCTGCATGCTGAAACTGCTGGGTGAGCTCCCACATACAGACCGCCCGCCTGACTAACCGCCCGCCTGACTAACTGCCATCTGACTAACCGCCTGCCTAACTAATCGGCCGCCTGACTAACCGGCCGCCTGACTAACCGGCTGCCTGACTATCCGCCCGCATGACTAACCGCCCGCCTGACTAACCGCCCGCCTGACTAACTGCCATCTGACTAACTGTTCAAATTCAGTGCACTGGGCTCTTCAACTGATCCAGTCCATGCCTTCAGCTCTCCTGATTGGCAGAGAGGGGTTGACAACAGTGGGTGCACTCTCCGTGAGCCCACCGGCTTCAGCGCGGGATCTCGCACTCCTAACAGCTGTCAATTCTCCCAGCGTGAGGCTCTCGCGCTCCAAGCAACTGTTTGCTTTCCCAGCATGCTGCTTCAGCGCTTCCCACAATGCACATGCTCCTCTCTCTCCCACATTTCAGTCCTGTCTTTGGTCTGAAAATAAAGATGCCCAAGGTCCATAACGTGTACTTGATGTTGCACTCCAAGAAGCACCCGATACTTCACAAATCAATCAACTAATTCCAATGGCATGAAAACCATGACGATTGGAACTGATGGATTTGTTGCAGCCTTCATCCGCCTTCACAGCCATTGAGTTCAGAGTAACTTCATCCACCTGTTCTACTGTTGAGGACTTGGTTGGATTGTTCTTTGTCAGAGACCTCACCCTCGACTTTACCACCATGGGTGGCCCTACCAGGAGCATAGCTCCAGACAGCATCACTCTCGGAATCACAGGACCACACAAGCTTCTCCACCGTAACAAGGTGACAATCCATGGAGAAGCAACACCTCACTTAAGAATCTGCAGAAGTCACCTTCTGCATCCAATTCTCCTATTTTGGCCACCTCTACACTGGAGAGACTAGACACAGACTGGGAAGTCACTTTGTTGAACACCTTCTGCTGTAATAGCGACAATGTCCCAGTGGCAACCCATTTCAATTCCCTGCCCCATTCCCATGCTGACATGTCTATCCATGGTTTCAAACATTGCCCAATGTGAGCGCCCGCAAATTGGAGGAACAATATCTTGCATTCCATCTGAGCAGCCTTCAAATGGATGGCATTAACATTGATTTTTTTTGGTTTCTGTTACCCCACCCTAAAACTAGTCTCTCTCTCTTCCTTTCTTCCAGCTCTGGATTAACACAACTACCTCCCTTCCCTGATCATTTCTCAGCTTTTCTCTCCTGCCCTCCTCTCTATGTCCATTTCTGATCTGTTAGCTTGTGATTCTCCACCTGTCCCTTCTTTCCTTTACCTCTTACCTTTTGATTCGGGCACCTTCCTGCTTTGTTGCTCATACCTTCATGAAGGGCTCAGTCCCGAAATGTTGGTTAGATATCTTTGTCTGCAGGATGTGCTGAGTTTCCCCTATTGTATCTAATACAATTATGTTAAGTGACTGCAGAATTTCTTGTTTCAAAAAGGTATTAAAAAAAGTTAACTTAAATACTTGCACAGAGAGGTTATAATTTTGGGGTGAGATTGAATATATTGGAGCTCTTTTCCAGATAAGAGGAAAAAATTATGACCCACATTGAAAATCTGTCAGTGTCTTTTTGGAAAGAACAGAGGTGTGATTATTATTGGGGAACCTCAATAACTCACCACAAGATTTTGTGAGGAAATTTTGAGAGAAATGACAAGATCTGTACAAAAACCATAAATGAGAGAATGTTATTCAGATATAGACTGGGATAGTAGTAACACTGGGGCAAAGTGTGGGAGCGGGGTGGGTGGGGGGGTGACATTTCTGAACTTCCTTTAATGTTTCTGCCTAGACAAGGAATGTGACATTGCTGGAGTCGGGTGTGGGAAATTAAATGGGCCAGTGGAGCAAACAAAAAACAAGGGTACTGAGGAGGTAGCAATCATAACAGCAAAAGGTTTAGAGTAGGCCGTCAAAGATGAAACTAATTATTTGGAGGAGGACCAATTTCGTTGGAAAAAGAACAGACATTGCCTGGGTAAATTGGAATTAAACTTGAGTGGTAAAACTATAATTAAACAATGTGGCTTTTAAGGCCTCTCATGAGGGGTGAGGATAGGGGTACAAGAGACAGTACTCCCTGGATCACCAAAATTACAGAGCAAAAATGAAAATAAGAGGCTATGAAAAATGTCAGTTTGTTAACACAAGTGAGAACCAGGATAGTCACAGAAAGTTCAGAGAGGAAGTGAAAAAAGGAATTTAAAAATGTAAAGAGATCAAATGAGAAAAAATAAATGGCTGCAAAAGTGAAAGAAAGTCCTAAAATACTAAGGCAAGTAGACTGGAAAGAGTATGTCAGAGAAAGATGGTGCTGAGCAGAGACTTCTCATGGCATTTCTCATGAAGGCTTCTCATGGCTCGGCTACAGTACTAATGACATCATTGTTCACTAAAGCAGAAGAAATAGTTAAGGGAACTAATGGTGGAAATTATTGACATCCTGACCATAATCTTCCAAACATGCATCCAGAGAACAGGAAAACTGCCCTTTCTGTAAAAAAGGACATAGAAAACAACCTGGTAATCATAAATCAGTCAATGAAACTTCTCTTTCAAAAACATGCATGAGTAAAATAATTAGGGGCAGAATTAAGTTATTTGGATGTGTGGATTGCTTAGAGAAGCTCAACATAGATTTGTTGAAGGCAAATTCTTGAGTTTTTTTTTAATGAAGGAATAGTGGGAGTTAAAGAGGAAAATGTGACTGAAATATATATTTATTCCAAGAGATATTTGATCAAATGCCACAGAATATGCCTGCTATCAAAACTGAGACCATCAAATAAAAGGAGTGGGGGGAAAAATTCTGTATAACATTAATCAGTGTGATCGGATTGTTGATTAGACTGTATAGAATTGTACAATGGAATTCACTAGGGTTTTGTCGGAGGAACATTACATTTATTTACATGTTAAGGATTAGAACTTGTTTGCATTTTATTTATCTTTCCAAATTCAAAAAATGTAAATTAGTAATGAGGTTATTTTCACATACATATTGTACAATGTAGATACCCACCAAAATGCTTGTTGGTTGTCACTGAACAAGTATTTTGTGGGGGCAAAAAAACAATCACCGTAGTATACATAATTGAATTAAAAAGAGACATTGATGGTGGTATAATAGGGAAGTCAAAGGCTTCAGTAAAGTAACACCGGTTGGTGAAATGGGCAAATAGAAGAAATAATGCTGAGGAATATGGAATTACATTTTGATGGGATGAAAAAATACAATTTGAACTGAAGGTCTTAACTCTAAAAGAGCAGCAATGTAGGGGTATATTCTGGCTGTCCATCCCATAGGATATATGAAGATGGTTCCTTTCAGTCAGTTTGTGGGGTTTGATACGAGGATCCCCACTCCTCAGAAAGGAACAGCATGTGCTTGAGTGGATTTAGGTGAATAGGGGTTGCACGGGTCCAGACCCATCCTCTCATCCCCTCCTAGATCCAATGAGATGGTAAGGTCCAAGATGGCTGAGGACAGTTCTGTTGCAGTAAATGACCAGACCAAGCTTCGATGCAAAGGTTGCCCTTTCCACGCTTCACAGCACGTGTTTCCTCGACGGCCATTGATCCTACAGGAGGGTTTGTCCACCCTTTGACATAGAAGATAGGAGCAGGAGTAGGTCATTCAACCCTTCGAGCCTGCTCCGCCATTCAACGAGATCATGGCTGATCTTAAAGTTCAGTACCCCGTCCCCGCCTTCTCTCCGTAACCTTTAATACCCTTATACTGAAGAAATAGATCTAATTCCCTCTTAAATATATTTAATGAACCTGCCTCTACTGTCCTCTGTGGCAATGAATTCCACAGATTCACCACCCTCTGGGTAAAGAAATTCCTCCTCATCTCGGTCCTAAATGGTTTGCCTATTATCCTCAAACCATGGCCCCGGGTTCTGGATTTTCCCATCATTGGAAACATCCCATCTGCATCCACTCTGTCCAGTCCTGTCAGAATTTTATATGTCTCTATGAGATCCCCTCTCAATCTTCTAAACTCCAGCGAGTACAATCCCAATTTGCGCAATCTTTCCTCATAAGTCATTCCTCCCATTCCAGGTATCAGCCTGGTGAATCGCCTCTGCACTCCCTTCATTGCAAGAACATCCTTCCTTAGATAAGGTGACCAAAACTGCACACAATACTCCAGGTGTGGTTTCACCAATGCCCTGTACAGCTGCAGTATGGTATCCTTGTTCCTATACTCAAACCCTCTTGATATGAAGGCCAACATACCATTTGCCTTTTTAATCGCCTGCTGTACCTGCATGCTCGCCTTCAGAGACTGGTGTACAAGTACCCCTAGGTCTCTCTGCACTTCCCCACCTCTTAATCTATTGCCATTCAAATGGTAATCTGCCCTCCGGTTTGTATTATCAAAGTGGATAACCTCACATTTATCCACATTGTAGTGCATTTGTCATGTATCTGCCCAGTCCCTCAATTGATCCAAATCACACTGGAGCTTCCTGACCCCCTCTTCCGTGCACACAACCCCTCCTAGCTTAGTGTCATCTGGAAATTTGGAGATATTACATCCCATCCCCTCATCCAGATCATTAATGTAAACAGCTCTTGGTTTTCATCCTTCAGGGTATCTAGTCCCTCTCTGCACCAGGCAAGCCGGGTGGGGGAGCCGGTTTAGTCGCCGACCACCCGACCATGAAACAGGTAGTACTGGGTTATATGGTACCAGTAGCACTCGGACAAGTGACCTGACACATAATAGTTAAATAGTAACTTGCTAGTAGTTGCAATTGAACCAAATATCTTAAAACATATTTTTAACTTTCACCTTAATTCCATGATCCAGAAGCCTTGATTCTTTTATCACCAAGAACTTTTTCTTTCAATCAACTCTACTACATCCATAATGACTTTAAATATTTCTATATCTTCTTGATGCCTCCTCTAATCTAAGGAAAGCCACCTAGTATTCTCTAATCTATCCAAATAAATAAAGTTGCTTTGCCTTAAATCTTAGTATGTTTTCTAAAGTCTAGCATACCACAACTTGAGACAATATTTCAATTGTATCTGAACCAATGTATTATAAAGGTTTGTCATGAATAAACAGGACCTTCTAATTTTTAAACCATATTTCAATAAGCGCTGCCATGTTAAATGGATTGTGTAACATTTGCCTGTTCATCCAGATCAATTATAAAAATCACAAAGAGCAGGGGTCTCAGAACAGATCTCTGCGGTACTCCACTAGTCACTGACCTCAGAGTATTTTCCTTCCACTACTACTCTCTGCTTTCTTTCTACAAGCCAGTTTTATCCATACAGCTAATTTTCCACTAATCCCGTGACTCATGACTTTTTGGATGCGTCTCTCATGGGGAGCCTTGCAAAAGTCCATATTGACCACATCTCCCACCCTACCCTCATCAATTTCTTTTGTTATCTCCTCAGAAAACCCAATTAGACTCATGAGGCATGACCTTCCCTTCACAAAGCCATGCTGACTATCCTTGAGTAGACTGGACTTCTCCAAATGCTCATAGATCCTATCCTTAAGAATCCTCTCCATTAATTGTCACACCACTGATGTAAGACTCAGGATTACTACTAAAAACTATTTTTTTACATTGGTTCTGCAGTCCACTCTATAATTGAAAGTTTTGATAATATTGTAGTAATATATTTTCATGTCATAATTTCATTTGGTATAGTTTACTATGCAAAGCATGAATTCATTTGAAGGAAATTGTTTAATTGTTTAATAAATGTAAGTTGTATACAAGTTAAAATGCTAGTTTTAATGTACCATTTGCAGTTTCAAGCAATAACATGTCAGCAAACATTGTAAGAAATGAAAGTTATAATCTAGATGTACAATGAGTAGTTTGTTTCATAGATATTAATCAGTGTTTATTGGTAGCCAAATTATGATAGCAAAAAGACATACACTCTCAAATTGAATATTATATTAGTCATGGAAATTGAGCATATATGTTAAATAAGGTACAGGTAATGCCAAAGGGATGTAACATCTAGACCAGTGGTTCTCAACCTTTTTCTTTCCACTCACATACCACTTTAAGTAATCCCTATGCCATAAGTGCTCTGTGATTAGTAAGGGATTGCTTAAGGTGGGATGTGAGTGGGGAGGGATGGTTCACTTCTCTCGGCCCAATTATTACTGAAATATTTTGCTGGAGCAAAATTGTCATTGGCCCATTTCCTTTGGAGTTATGAAACCATGCACATAACGAGTCAATTAGGTACAATTAAAACATAGGTTTTCAAACATTTTCTTTCCACCCACATATCACCTTAAACAATCCCTTACTAATCACAGAGCACTGATGGCATAGGGAATACTTAAAGTGGTTTGTGAGTGGAAAGAAAAAGGTTGAGAACCATTGATCTAGACCTAGAATTTTTATGAGAGTTCTCTGAATCTCTTATCATAATTGTAGAATGTTCAGCTGTTTATGGTGTTACTTTGGGAATTTAGCTAACAAGCTGTAAAAATGGACAAATCACTTCATTGTTCAACAGTATGCTTTATCATCTGCATTTTAGCTTTAAATTGGCTGCAAAGGCTGCCCACTAAATATTTGTATCCTGACTCTGGTGTGCAAATCATAAATACAGGGAGGAACACAGATTTACAGCACAGTTACAGTATGAAAGATGGCCACTCGGCCTGTGAGATCAGTATTAGCTTTACGTAAGAACAACCCAGCTAGTCCCACTTGCCCTCTACTCAGCATCTTGCGAAACCTTTTCCATTTTTGTGATTCTTTGACAATCATCTTCATTCGACCTTCTCAAGTTCTTGACTCTTCTGCCAAGAAGAACAATTTTTCTCTAACCAATTTATAATATACTTTATTATTTTTAATATGTCTCTTGGATCTCCTTGTAACTTAGTATTCCATCTCTGCCAATCTATCCACATAACATGTCACGTGGATGGATTCATTCCTGGTAAATCTCTTCTGGATTCTTTCTAAACCCTAAAGTATGATACCAAATTAGGACATAAACTGTGCCTGAACTACTGCTTGACAAAGGTTCATAATGATAGCATTGCTCCTACGCTCTGTCCTTCAATTTATAAAATGAAGGATTTTTAAAATATATTTTAATCACTTTCTCAACCTGAACTGCCACTTACTTTAACATTGTTCAGAGAATCATGCATCCTTTTTTAGAAATGTACCTTCTAGTATGCATTGTCTCTTCTCATTCTTTCAATTAAAATGTAATACTACACAGTTCTCCACATTAAACTTCATCTCAGCTTTGTCTATATTTTCATGAAATCCTTTCGTGCTCTACATTTCCAAGTTTTGTGTCATGCACATATTTGGAATCGGTGGCCTGTGTACTCAAGTTTAAATCTTTATTCATTTAAAAATACATCAATTTCATCATATTGACCACATATCTGAAATGTCTCCTCCGGAGAGGTATGCATTATTCAATTTTGTTTTGGCTACCGAGCCCAATGGTTCTCAACCTTTATCTTCCCACTCACAACCACCTTAAGTAATTCCTATGCCATAGGTGCTCTGTGATTAGAAAGGGATTGCTTAAGGTGGTGTGTGGGTGGAAAGAAAAGGTTGAAAACCACTCTTTTAATCAGCCCTAATTGATTCGTTATGTGCACGATTTCATAACTCCACAGGAAACGAGCCAATGACAATTTTTCTCAAGCAAAATATTTCAGTAACAATTGGGTCTAGAACAGTGATTCTCAACCTTCCCTTCCCACTCACATCCCACCTTAAGCAATCCCTTACTTATCACAGAACACCAATGGCATAGGGATTATTTAAAATGGTGTGTGAGTGGAAAGAAAAAGGTTGTGAACCACTGATTCCTAGCCTCAATTCTAATTTACCCAAGTTAAATATGTTTTCATTCATTAAAGTCAGCCCTTTGCTATTTGAACATTCTTACCTTGGTCTACATACTCTGTTAAGGTTGAATTTGTCCAACCTTCCCCAGAACTGGTCCAAATGCCCTACAACTGTAAAGACCTCTGCCCAGTCATGCATTTCCCTCATGGGATCTTAATCTTTAACACAAGAATTCCACAAACATTTCCATATTTGGAAGTGGAGAACCAAGAGGAAGAGAAAAAACTGAAGGAGAATGAGGAATAACGGAGAAGTCCAACAAGGCAATACATTTTAACTGGCTTTCATTGCAGCATCTCCAGGTAATAACTCAATTTCCCATTCATCAAACATTCACAACTTGATTTTCTTCCAGAGCATACTGTCACATTATGTTTGAACATAACATCAACATAAATGTAACCAAAAATCAATCTAGTTCCAAATAAGGAAATTTTTAAATTTAAAAAACTTTGTTTTATCTAGTGGTATCTCTCACTATAATTTTTTTCGACCATCAATAATTGATCAATCTTTCTCTTTATGGTAAACCAAAGGTATTGTTTCTTTTGCAAATATATTTAAGGAAGGTTGTTTAATGTCTTTTGAACAGCTGGCAAGTAAATATGACTTATGGAATACTCAATTTTAAAAAATATTTACAGATTAGAAATTTCTTAAATATGATATTTCTGGATTTTCCATTTGTGTATACACCAGATTTAGTTGATAATATTTTTCAATTGAATCCCTCTCAGAAAGGGTTAATTGGAATTATATCTGATAGATTATTAAAATTACGTCCAGTACTTCATGATAAGATTAAAAAGGCTTGGGGACTAGAACTTGCAAGACCCTTATCTGAGGATCTATGGGACAAGATTTTTAAACAAGTGACTACATCTTCAATATGTGCCCAACATTTGTTAATCCAATTCAAAGTGGTGCATCGTGCTCACATGTCCAAAGATCAATTGGCTAGTATCTTTTCTAATATTAACCCTATATGTGACCGATGCAAATCTGAAATTTCTACATTGACAAATGTTTTGGTCTTGTTCATCATTCAGTTTCCAAAACAGAGTATCCAAAATAAATAGTAATATACATCAACTTGTTTATCTATGCAAAACTATTGGAAAGAAATTTTCAATATCTTTTCAACAAGACTCCATGTGGAGCTATGACTCATCCAATAACTGCTCTTTTTGGAGTAATTGACCCAGACATAGAGAGTTTTTCTGTACCTGTTCAGTGGGTTGTGTTAGGTCTGCTTTGTTCATGAATGAGTGAGACAAACACCAGGCTGAGTCGAAATCAGGGTTCTTTGTTCTTTATTACCGGATTGTAACACTTGCGACTAAACATGTTAGTCGGAGAATGCATTCTGCCGTTATCAGCAAAATGGTGATTTTTTATACCCTTGGATACATGCTTAGAACATCATCATATCATTACTTGTCCAATGACTAAAACTGTTGCTATCCTTTCCCTGCTAGCTTCCTGCCTCTCAATCCATCAATGTCTCTCTTATCTTGTAAGTACAAGGATGCATTCACATCTTGTTACAGCCCTGTACAGGGTAACTCCTTACACATTCCCATCTCATGATGTTTTACCTTACAGTTGTGGCCTCTACATTGTTGGCTAGAGGGACATCCTATTCAAATGGAAAGTCTCTAGACCTCCAACAGTGTTTCAGTGGTTTTTCTCATGTTATGTTCAAGTTTAGAAAAAAATTAGATATCATGTATTTGATTCGTTGGTGAAATTTGAAGATACATGGTGACCTTTTATGTCTTATTTTCTTATGATGTAAAATGTTTTAAATGTGATTAGATGTATTTACACTTCCAGATGAGATATAGTCTACTGTAAATTTTTGATTTACGGTAGGAACCAAAAATTACAAAATAAATGTAACTCTGAAGATAAGTTGTTCAGATGTTTATTTGTTGGTCATTTTTTAAATATATATTAGAATAAGTTAGGTGGTATTTTTGAATAATACTTCTGATTTTTTTTTTCCATTTTCACTCATTGCAGGTGAAGGGGAACCAAGTTTGTGCATACACTCACACAAACACACACACACAAACACAAACATGCACACACACACGCACGCACACACGGACACACACACACACACACACACACACACACACACACACACACACACACACACAATATTGTATTTTCAGTTTTGTTCCCTTTTCTTCGTTGCATTGTATTTATTATAAAGAACAATAAAAATATTGAAAAAAATTCAATATTCTAAAGCAAATTTATAAGTTATAAGTAGCTTTGGATGATAATGCAAGGATTCTCAATATATAGAAGCCCTTTTCACCTAACATGTGTTGATAGGAAATTACTTTGTAAAATTATGGATAGTCCAACGAACACGAAAAATTTACTATTTTAATATGTTAGTATTGGGTAGATGATTCCTTATGAACCTGAATGTCAATGGATAAGTGCTAACTGTATGTGATTGCAATTTCATTTGATGGAGACTCACTTAAGACAAGGTTAGCTAATTGAACATAAAGTGAATAATTGAAGTAGCTGGGAAATTTGCTATATGGCACCAGAGTATTGAGGGCTAAAGAATGAATATTCAGGTTATAATAACAGAACTTAGATGTTGCGATATCAACCTATACAATCAAATTTGATGACACAAAATAGAAAATATAAGCTGTGTAGATGAAATTAGTATGGATGACAGTTGTCTAAAATTAGTAGATTGACTTCATTAGTAACCTTTGCCAAATGGATTTCAAGTAGATATCAGTGAAGGTGTCCACTTTGGGGCTAATAAAGATGGAATTGATTATCTTTAACAGTATATTCCTACTGGAAATGTATTTTCAACTTCACCAACCTTTTGGCTTTCTATTATTGGCTGGCCAGATTGAATTTGTGGTTATCTGAAAGGAGAGAGCTATCAGGGTAGTATTGATTCGAGGGTAAGGAGGAAAATAAGATATGAATGCTTTCATCATCCATAGCTTATAAATCAGCAGAAATTGTGCAAGGAATTGAAAGAAGGATAATAGAAATAGTATTTGGAATGTGGACACCATCATCTATGTTTTCGGTTTGTTACTAACCACTGTTGCGAGTCCAGAGGACCCCAAAGCACCAATACAAAGGGTTACTTAAACAAAAGTTGCTTTAATTATCTTTGAACATGAAAACAGAATCAAACTTTAACTTATCTCTATTAACTTATTTAACCTACTTAACCCCCCCCCCCACCTAATTCTAAGCGCATGTGTGTGTAATGTGTATATAAGTTTAGAAAAGTTCTTAGCCTCACAGTCCAATCTCACTGGTTGCAGGCAATTCTTGTACTGTGTACAGAAGTTAGCATTAATAAAGTTCACCAGGCTTTGGTGCTTAACAGGAAGGTTCTTGTTGGCTTTCAGAGATAGAGTTTTCTCGTTCCAGGACAGCCACTCCAGTGCCTTGCTGATGAAACTTGCCCCCTTTCAGGGTTCTCCAGATAATAACCTCTTTTTTTCAGGTCACCACAGAGTTAGTTCCTTTCTGTTTCTCCTATTCCAAGGGAAACACCAGACACCAGTCCTCTCCTTTGACCAGGCAGTCTTCCAAAGTTTGCCAGCTTGTCCCACTGGAACTGAAGTCTGTGTCTCTCCTCTCTCTCAAAGTTTGCCAGCTTGTTCTGCTTCTGCCTGCAAAGATCACACGCTCTTCCAGACAGCAAACTATTTTTTTTCAGACAAAGCTGATGCTGTATATTGCTACATTGTTGCCTTTTACAAACAACAGTCCATCATTGAAGCCTCTGGCCACTCTGAAAACACTCCTGCAAAGATTCTGTGTTTTAAAGTGTTTGTGTGTGACCTGCTCTAACAAACCTTTCCCAATTTATCTCCCAAACACCTCTATATACTCTGTCACACCACAGACTTGGCAATAGCCAATTCTTTTTATGGCCAATACTTTCTTCATCATAAGGCAATACATCTGGATTTGTTGCCCATAGTTTAACTGCTCTTGTAATTATACATAACTGGATTTGCAAGAGTGTTGGGGGGGGGGGGATTGGGGAGTGGGGGGTGGTTGTCTATGATGTTTCATTTGATTCACATGTCTGCAGTGTATCCAAGCTACAAAATATGGGGCTATGAAGTATTCAATGATTGCTCAACCCACATAATCATATCATCCACAAAGGTTGCACAACATTCACTCTCTTTTGCAGAAAAAGGTGGTCCCTATCCTCACTAGATGCATCTGCTGCTAGGAGAATATTTAATGCTAAGACTGAAGCTGTGGGTAGGGATGAGTGTATGAAGGTGATGGTTCACCTGTCGTAGCAACAGGTCTATGGCAAAGCCATCTCATTGGCTCTACACAAAGCCCTGCAACACCTGGACAGTAAAGATGCATTCATCAGGATGTTCTTTACTGACTATAGTTTGGCACTTAACACCATCATCCCCTCAAAACTGATCTGCGAACTCTGAGACCTTGGACTCAACACCCCACTGTGTAATTGGATCCTGGATTTCCTCACCTCCAGACCACAATCAGAGAGGATTAGTAAGAACATCTCCTCCACAATCTCCATCGGTACTGGAGCACCACAGGGCTGTGTTCTTAGCCCCCCCTACTCAACTCACTTTACACCTACGACTGTGTAGCTCAGTATGACAATAACACCTTCTACAAGTTTGCCGATGATACCAAGGTTGTGGGTTGTATAAACGAAGGGGATGAATTGGGATATATGATGGAGATTGAAAACTTGGCTGAACAGTGCACCAACCACAACCTTGCACTCAATGTCACCAACACTAAGGAACTGATTTCTTTTCCTCAGGGTTTCAGGGGGATTGAGTGGTTTGGAGGGGGAGCTTCTTTTTCTTTTTTCTTTTTTTTAATTTCTTCTTTTCAACTTGTAAAAGCCATATATGAGTTAATTGTGAATGAAATATATGTAATATAATTGATTGTATGGCATCTATAAATAAAATATTTTAAAAATCTGATTGTGGACTTGAGCAAAGGAAAACCAGAGATGTACAATCTAATGATCATTGGGGGGATCAGAGGTGGAGAGGGTGATCAAATTTAAGTTCTTGGGAGTCACTATCTTGGAGGATCTTTCCTGGACCCAACACACCCATGGCATGGTGAAAAAAATCACATCAGTGCCGCTACTTCCTCAGGAGTTTGCGGAGGTTTGGTGCTTCATCAGAGACCCTTGTAAGTTTCTACAGATATGTGGGGGAAAGTGTGCTGACTGGCTGCGTCATGGTCCGGTATGGGGACACCAATACCCCTGAGCATAAAGCCCTGCAAAAGGTAGTGGGCACAGCCCAGGACATCACATAAAAAGCCTTCCCCACTAATGTGAACATCTATAGGGAACCCTGTCATCAGAGAGCAGAAGAAATAATCAATAATCCACACCACCCAGTACACGCTCTTTCCTTGCTGCTGCCATCAGGAAAGAGATATAGGTGAGAATGAGAATTTATTGTCATGAAATTCGGTGTTTCAGAGCAGCAACATAGTAATATCTATTCATATTATGAACCATCTTACAACAATGATATAAAAAATAAAAATAATAGGCATGAAAAGTAAGGCAGTGTCTGTGGTTCATTGATTATTCAGGTATGTGATGGCAGTGGGGAAGAAGTTGTCCTTGTGCTGCCGAGTGCTCATCTTTAGGCTCCTGTACCTTTTCCCCAATAGTAGCAGAGTGAAAAGGGGATGGCCTGGGTGGTGGGGGTCTTTGAAGATTATGGGCTTCTTTTTTAAGACACTGCCTCATGTTCATGTCCTTGATGGAGTGGTGCCTGGTGCCTGTGATGCCGCAGGCTGAGTTGACAACTCTCTTGAGATTTGATACCTCCGTGCCAGTCAGTGATGCAACCAGCCAGAATGTTCTCTACAGTACACCTGTAGATGGTTTCAAAAGTCTTCAGTGACATACTGAATCTCCTCAAACATCTCACAAAGTATAGTCACTGGTGAGCCTTCTTCATGATTGCATCAACATGGAGGCTCCAGGACAGATCCTCGGAGATGTTGACCCCCAGAAATTTGAAGTTCTTGACCTTCTCCTCTACTGAGCCCTCGATGAGGACTGGTTAGTGCTCCCCTGATGTCCTCCTGAAGTCCACAAGATGGTTCAATGTTAGAAAAACCAAGAAGATGGTTGTATACTTCAGAAAGGAAGTCAGGGGAACATGACCCAGTCCTCGCCAAGGTCCCACAAGACTCACACCACCATGTACAGGAACAACTGCTATCCCTCCACTATCAGACTCCTCAACAACAAATTCAATCAGGGATTCATTTGAGGACTCTAACTTGTGGAATTTATTTGTTTTTAAAATTTTCTCTGTATTGCCCAGTCAGTTTGTTTACATTCATTATCCATTTATCATTCTTTATTTGTTTACATGTATATGTGGTGTAGAGTCTTTTTGCTCTACCAATAAATGGTAATTGTGCCTCACCTGAAAGAAAAATAATCTCAGGGTTGTATGTGATGTCATTTATGTATTCCGACAATAAATCTGAATCTGAACATTCAATGCTTTGTATGGGAGCTATTATTTATTTATTTATTAAACTTTATTTATTCATTCAAAAAACAAATAATATGAATATATGCAGCAATTAAACATGAACATGAACATTTTTTTTCTATATATATAGAAAAAAAAGAAAAGAACCCCTGCCCCCCTTCAGCCAACTTGTGGAAGCTATTATTAAAAATTGTTTTCTTGGAGAAGGATAGAGTGTGGTGCATTGAGCATTATTGGCAAAACAGAAATTTATGTTGTAAAAGAATGCCATCTGATTCTTTCTGTCCTTGTTGGCTAAGGATGCAGTGATTTATGTTACTTCTACTTTGAAGTTCACAGTTCTTTATTTAGACAGTTACAGGGCTTCCAGGTACAGAATAATTCTACTTTGGTTCTCTCATAACTTTGAGCAGATATTTAGTTGAGGAATATAGTTTCCTTGTTCTGAAAGAGCCAGTCTTAACAGCACATAACTATAATTTATTCATTTTATGAACTCTTAAATAGTCCACTGATATTTTCCAGAAGCTTCACTATCAACTATACAGCCAATTTTTCTACCATCAGTCATAACCTCAATCATGGCCTCTACTTTTGAATCCAACTTTTTAACATATATCCAGTGAAGAGAAAGGAAAGAGAGGCTTGGCTCTGAGTAACCTCTAGTCATTGTACCTCATATTGACTACTTGGTACTGTAATAATTATCATTTTTAAAAAATGCATACTGTAATTTACAAAAACAAATCACTTCAAGGAAGAGTGATCCATCCTTATCTGCTAGGAGATTTTAAATATAAAATTAAATGCAATGAAGAGGCTTATAAAGTGGCCAGAAATAGTTGTAGGCCGGGGGATTGGGAACTCAGCAAATGAGGATAAGAACATTGATAGGAACCGACAGGAAACAGGCACATGGTCTATAAAAGCTCTAGAGAGAGGTGAAGAGGAAAGGCCTAGTGGCAGCAAATGTTGTTGTTTCCTAAAAGACGAAGGCAGGAATTCTTCATGGGGGAATTAATGAAATGGCAGAGAAATTAAGCAACTACTGTGTCTGATTTATGGAAGACACAAAAATGTTAGAAATATCAGAAAATAAAGATCTATGATAACAATGAAAATGAAGCAAATAAGAATCAGTAAATAAAAAGGTTCGTGAGCTTGAAGGCAATAAATTTAAACGATCTATATCTCACAGTTTTGAAGTAGAGACCTGTAAGTGAGTACTTGGATTATCAACTTCCAGATTTCTATAGATTCTGAAATGGTTTCTGTGGATTGAATGGAGAAAATCTGGCCCTGCTTTTTTTTTAAAAAGAGATGGTAACTACTGACCAGATCACCCAAATCTGTAGTGGAAAAGATGCTGAATTTTTTAATGAAGGATATTTTAAAGAATAATAGAAGGGAGTAGAACCTACCTAGACTTGTGCAAGGAAAACCTAGTTACTGGAATCTATATGAGGATACACCCAGTAAAATATGTAAGGGGGAAACCAGTGTGGGTAGCATATTTAGATTTTGATAAGGTCCCACACAGCGGCTTGGTGAAGAAGTCCAGAACACATAGAACTGCAGTTAATATTCTGACATGGATTGAGAATTGTTTATTGGCAAGAAAGGAAAAATAGGAATAAGTGTATCCATCGCAGCAAGCTATAACTGCTGAGTCTCTACCGAGGTAGGTGCTGGAATCTAGTTGTTCTTGATAAATATCAGCAATTTGTCTGAGAGGACCAAATATCATATTTCAAGGCTTATGGATCATATAAAATACGTGATATTGTGAGTCGGATGAAAGATGTAAAGTAATTGAATAATGAGCAATATGGCAGATGCTTCATAATGTGGTATAAAATGAAACTATCCATTTGATACAAGTTAGGAAACCAGAGTATTTGATAAATAGTGAGAGACTGGGTATTGTTGACCTTCAAATGGATTCAGAAGTCCATACACACAAAGCACTGAGAGCTATCATGTAAGTTCAGCAAGTGATTACGAATCAAAATAGTTTGTTCAGCTTTATTACAAGAGGAGTTGAGTACAGAGTAAAGATGTCTCAGTACAATCATACAAGACCTTGGTCATAGAGTTATAGTGTTATACAGCCTAGAAAGAGGCCCTTCAGCCCAATACATCTGCAAGTATGCCACACAAGTTGCCGACTTTCTCATTTATCTGAGTTTGACCCATACCTTATCCCTTTGATTTTTCCTGTCAATGAACCTGTCTGAGTGTATTTTAAACCTGGTAATTGTTTCCATTTCTACATCTTTCTCTGACATCTCATTCCACAGTCTCACCACCCTATGTGTGGAAAAAGTTGCTTCTCCAGTTTCCTTTAAACTTTCTCCTCTCTTCTTAAATCTATGCTCTCTAAACTAGACTATCCTAACCTGGGAAAAAGACAGTGATCATTCACATCAGATCAAGATACTATTTATTGTCACGTAATAAAACAGAAATGTAATATTACACAAGATTGCTTTTTGTCTGCCATAAGGCACCCCTTACAGTCAGAGAAAGTGAAGCAGAAAATGGGTCCTGAGTGCCCATGGATTCTCCTCCAGTGTTTGCATAGCCTCTGCAGCTCCACCAGACTCAAGTACAGTTCAAACCATCAGCAACCCAAGCCCAGATCCAAACCTCTATAATGATGAGGGAGCCTTCACTGACCAGAATCCTTGGAGAGTGCTCCTTTCCCTCAGCATCCCCTCAAATCCTGGTTTTGATACCTGGTTCCCCTGAGCCAGTTTCCAGCCAGTTTCCTGGTGTTAGTCCTTTGACCTCTTGTTGCCAGCAGCCTGCAACCTGCGTGGGTTCCTCTTCAGCAAGTTACTAACAGTTCGCTGCCTGTGTGTGACCTTCAGCTGCAGAGCCCCCTGCTGCTCTGCTACCACCGTCACCATCTAGTAACTCTCAGTCTCCTGCTCTCCAGGGAAAAAAAGACCACCCTTTCAATTCAGTCCTTATGAATAAAGACTCCGGTCCTGTATCATCCTTGTGAATCTTTTCTAAACTCTCTCCACTTTAATGACATCCTTCCTATAAGCTAGGTTTCCTGAACTGCATCTAATACTCCAAGTGTAGTCCTACCAACATCTTGGCCCAACTCTTGTACTCAACGTCCTTTCCGATTGAAGCTAAATATTACCAAACATCTTCTTCACCATCCTGCCCACTACCTGTGTTGCCACCTTCTTGGAATTTTGCACCTGTAGGTCTCTCTGTTTTACAACACTTTCCAGGGCCCTGCTATTTACTGTGCAAGCCCTTGCCCTGGTTGAAGTTACTAAAATTCAACACCTCATTGATGGGAAGGATGTGTTCCTTGGCTATAAAATCTCAAAAGATTGTTGAGATTTTATAGCCAGGAAACATATAGCGAGTTTAACTTCCTGCATGCTTCTCAGTACCCATTGAAACCCCCGTGCATCTTCCCTTTGGGAGTTGTCTGCTAGATTTACTGGTAATCATAATGAATTTATTGCCATTCATGTAATGTAGATATGCACCAAACAGGTGCTTTTGTAAAATGAATTCTACAAAAGTATACATTACGTTACTGAAATAAATAATAAATATAAAAAATACCAAATATTCATAGCTACAGTTAGAGCATGAAAAAAGTCTCATAATTGGAATTGTGCAATATTGCCGACAAAACTTAACATCCCGGGGTATACGATATTTAGGAGAGATCGGCAAGAAAGAAAAGGGGGTGGGGTAGTATTGGTGATGAGAGAAGGGACCGACACGATTGACAGGAAGGATATCAACTCAGAAGATGCGGAATCTATATGGGTAGAACTGAGGAATAGCAAGGGGCAGAAAACGTTAATGGGGGTGGTATATAGGCCTCCAAATAGTAGTGTAGAGGTGAGGGAAGGCATTAAAAGAGAAATTAGAAAAGCGTGCAATAAGGGAACAGCTGTCATCATGGGAGACTTTAATTTGCATATAGATTGGACTAGTCAAATTGGTAAAAATACTGAGGAGGAGGAATTCCTTGAATGTTTACGGGACGGTTATCTAGACCAATATGTCGAGGAACCAACTCGGGAGCAGACCATTTTAGATTGGGTATTATGCAATGATAAAGGGCTAATCAGCAATCTTGTTGTACGAGGCCCTTTGGGTAGGAGCGATCACAATATGATCGAATTCTCACTCGACGTGGAGAGTGATGAAATTAAAACCGAGACTAAGGTCCTGAATTTAAATAAAGGGAAATATGATGGTAAGAGACGGGAGTTGAGTAAGATTGATTGGGTGGTGTTTATGGGGGAGTTGACTGTGGATAGACAGTGGAAAGCATTCTCAGATCTAATGGAGAAATTGCAAAAATCGTTTATACCGGTTTGGCATAAAAATAAAGCAAAAAAGGTGACTCAACCGTGGATAACAAGGGAAATTAGAGACAGCATTGGGTCCAAAGAGAGAGCATATCAATTGGCCAAAAAAAGTACCGCAACCGAAGACTGGGAGCAGTTCAAGATGCACCAAAGGAGGACAAAGGGATTAATCAAGAGAGCAAAAATGAATTACGAAAGTAAGCTTGCGGCAAATATAAAAACCGACTGCAAAAGCTTTTATAAATTTGTCAAGAGGAAAAGATTGGTGAAATCCAGAGTAGGTCCCTTGCAGTCGGAATCAGGGGAATATATAATGGGGAATAAGGAAATGGCAGACCAATTAAATTCTTACTTTAGTTCTGTTTTTACAAGAGAGGATACAAATAACCTCCCAAGGATGTTGGGAAACATAGAGACTAATGCAAGGGAGGAACTGAAAGAAATCAGTATCTCTAAGGACATGGTCTTGGGGAAATGATGGGATTGAAGGCAGATAAATCCCAAGGGCGCGATAATCTACATCCTAGGGTACTTAAGGAAGTGGCCATTCAGATAGCAGATGCTTTAAGAATTATTTTCCAGAACTCGATAGACTCAGGATCAGTACCCGTGGATTGGAGGGTAGCTAATGTTACCCCACTATTTAAAAAGGTGGGTAGAGAAAAAGCGGGGAATTATAGGCCGGAGAGCCTTACATCAGTAGTGGGCAAAATGATGGAATCCATTATTAAGGATGTAATAGCAGAGCATATGACTAGCAGAGAAGGGATCGGACGGAGTCAACATGGATTTATAAAAGGTAAATCATGCTTGACAAATCTATTGGAATTCTTTGAGATAGTGACAGGTAAAATAGATGGGGGAGAGCCAGTGGATGTGGTGTACCTGGACTTCCAAAAGGCCTTCGATAAGGTCCCGCATAAATGACTGGCTTCCAAAATCAAGGCTCATGGGATTGGGGGCAAAGTATTGATGTGGATTGAGAACTGGCTGGCAGGTAGAAGACAGAGAGTTGGGATAAATGGCTCGTTTTCTGAGTGGCAGGCGGTGACCAGTGGGGTGCCACAGGGATCTGTACTGGGACCCCAGCTGTTCACAATTTACATTAATGATCTGGATGAGGGAATGGGATGTAATATCTCCAAATTTGCAGATGACACTAAGCTAGGAGGGGTTGTGTGCACGGAAGAGGGGGTCAGGAAGGTCCAGTGTGATTTGGATAAATTGAGGGACTGGGCAGATACATGGCAAATGCACTACAATGTGGATAAATGTGAGGTTATCCACTTTGGTAATGCAAACCGGAGGGCAGATTACTATTTGAATGGCAATAGATTAAGGGATGGGGAAGTGCAGAGACCTAGGGGTACTTGTACACCAGTCTCTGAAGGCGAGCATGCAGGTACAGCAGGCGATTAAAAAGGAAAATGGTATGTTGGCCTTCATATCAAGAGGGTTTGAGTATAGGAACAAGGATACCTTACTGCAGCTGTACAGGGCCTTGGTGAGACCCCACCTGGAGTATTGTGTGCAGTTTTGGTCACCTTATCTAAGGAAGGATGTTCTTGCAATGGAGGGAGTGCAGAGGCGATTCACCAGGCTGATACCTGGAATGGCAGGAATGACTTATGAGGAAAGATTGCGCAAACTGGGATTGTACTCGCTGGAGTTTAGAAGATTGAGAGGGGATCTCATAGAGACCTATAAAATTCTGGCAGGACTGGACAGAATGGATGCAGATGGGATGTTTCCAATGATGGGAAAATCCAGAACCCGGGGTCATGGTTTGAAGATAATAGGCAAACCATTTAGGACCGAGATGAGGAGGAATTTCTTTATCCAGAGGGTGGTGAATCTGTGGAATTCATTGCCACAGAGGGCAGTAGAGGCAGGTTCATTAAATATATTTAAGAGGGAATTAGATCTATTTTTTCAGTATAAGGGTATTAAAGGTTACGGAGAGAAGGCGGGAACGGGGTACTGAACTTTAAGATCAACCATGATCTCGTTGAATGACGGAGCAGGCTCGAAGGGTCGAATGACCTACTCCTGCTCCTATCTTCTATGTTTCTATGTTTCTATTAAAAGGGTTGGGAGTATTTAATTAGTGTCTCTTGTAGCATAGAGCCGTGCCTGCACTGAGTCAAGGGGGGAGGGGGGTATTGTATTGATTTTTCCTTGATTATTATATGAACCCAATTTGTTGTAAGTGTGTGTATACTTTGTTCCCGTTCTATCTCTCCCACGTTCATTATTAATTATACGTGTGTTTCAGTGCTGCTATTACTTTTCCATGGCTACTGTAAAGTGTGTGTGTGTGTGCGTGTGTGTGTGTGTGTGTGTGTGTGTGTGCGTGTGCGTGTGTGTGTGTGTGTGTGTGTGTGTGTGTGTGTGTGTGTGTGTGTGTGTGCGCGCGTGTGCGCTGCATCTGTTACCATTTCCCACACTTGCCTTCTTTAAATAAAATCCTTCACTATCAAACCTGTGTGTCCAGAGTCCTTGCCTTTGAGACCTACCGAACCTGTTTCCTCACTCACAACACAAGCTTTTGCTATCTTATCCATCGACTTGGTGGAGGCCATGGTTTGGCATGTGCTGTCTTAACAGTCCTGCCAAATTACTGCAATATGTCTTATAGTGGTACCGAATGCTGGAATAGTTTATAGTAAAGGTTGTAAGGGGAGGTTCAAGAACTTGATAACTACTAGAGATGCTTGACTTCAAGCTTCTGTACTTTCCTCCTGAAGGTAGCAATGCCTTTCTTAAAAGATGAAATAAGTGTTCAAAGTATGTAGGGAAATGTGAAGAGACCCACTTTTGGAGCTAGTTATGAAATCAGGGCCATGCTGAGGTGTTAGGTCAATGTCCATGATTAGTGTTGACTGCAGGTCACTGAGGCGCTGGCACAGTGGATGAGTGATTGCATGGTGTCCAACAGATGAGTTCATTTGTTGCATGATTGGAACTTAGAATACAGAAATCTTTAGCACATTTTGGTTCACAATTTTGTACTGTTCCTTTCAGAAACATTTCAATTTAGTTCTTTTGGTGTTTTCTTTTTACCTGTTTCTCAATTACTGAGCTATCCAACAAATGATCGATAAGCCTGCTTAATAAATAGATAAACTCACTTGGCTTTTAATAATAGAACATAAAACAAAATGTTATATAAAAATAGTATGACCCAAAATTAACAATTAAATACTCTGCCCTTGAGCTGCTCTGCACAAGGATTGTTTTTGGCACCACTAGTATAATGTTAATAATACAAAACAAGCATCGTTATTCAGTGCTATTTAGATTGAGAATGTAGACATTTATGAGAGGAGTTTGCCACATAACCGTCAATATTTGTTTGTTGGTGAAAAAGCTTTTCTGAAAATGCCCTTTGCAAAATAAAGTTGCAAAACTTTATAATTTTAATTATTATAAACTTTTTTTACTTTTCACCACTTTGAGTTAATTTTGTGCTCTTTCATGTCCTTGGATTTGAGGGCCCCAATATTTCATGAGTACCTGGGGATTGGAAACAAAGTTTTCCTTCCAAACAACTTGTTAGCTCAAGAAAATCTGCAATAATTATACAAATTCTGGAAGAGCTTAGCAGGTCAGGCAGTATCTGCAGAAAGGCAAACAAAGTCACTGTCTAAACTTAGAAATCCATCATAAGAATTAGGAAAGAAACAAAAAAAGTGGTTTTAAGTTGGAAAAAAAAGGCAGTGAGAGAGCAGAAAGTGAGTATGTCTTTGAAAGGGTGGAGCAAGTCAAATAAATTAATGGAGACTGCTAGAGGCCAAGTGAATGGAATGTGCGCATTAATAGTATTTAAGGAAGTTAAACAATGAAATTCATTGTCAATGCCCAATGGCATGTGTTTTGACAAAAGCAAGATCCAAATTTTGTAAGACTCGATTCAGGATATTTTTTATCCATTCAATGAATGTGGACTTGGTAGACTGGGCTAACATTTAATTGCCCATCAGTCATTGTCCTTGAGAAGGGGGTAGTGAGTTACCTTCCTGAACTTCTCTTATCTTTGACGGATGAGAGTATCCACAATACTGTTTGGGAGTAAGTTCTAGGATTTTGACCCAGCAATGGTGAGGGACTGGTGATATATTTCCAAGTCAATATGGTGTTTGGCTTGGAAAATTAGTTGAGTTCCCATGCTGTATTGGGAAGGTTTGTGTCTGTCATGCGACAGCACAGCTTCTCCCTCGTCAAGGACACACTAGCTGCCAATCAAGGTTTGGTCCTGCCCCCACCCATTAGTGGACACCTTGCCATTGGTCCAATGTAAATTACCTGGACTGGACTCTCTAACCTACCTGTACTTAGCCTTGGGCCATTGGCTGTTGTAATTGGATTAACCCTCCTCCTGGCACTTAGTCACAGACTCTGCTAATGACTTGGGCTGAACCCTCCAGCACTATAAGAACTCCATGCATTCTTTGTTCTTCTTTGCCAGCTTAGGACCACCCTGCTTCACTTCAGGCCTAGAAAATGTGGCAGCATGCTGTATATGTCCAAATTCTTCTTAAACGTTAAAACTGAGCCCACATTTACCACTTCAGCTGGCATCTCATTCCACACACCCACAACTTTCTGTGTGAAGAAGTTTCTCCTAATACTTCCCCTAAACCTTTTCCCTTTCACTCTTAACCCATGTCCTCACCTACCCTCAGTGGAAAGCATCTACTCTATCTATACTCCTCATAATTGTAAATAACTCTATTAAATCTCCCCTTCTTCTGCTATGCTCCAGGTCATAACCTGTTTAACCTTTTCCTGTAACTCAGTTCCTGAAGTCCAGACAGCATCCTAGTGAATCTTCTCTGCACTCTTTCCATCTTATTGATATTTTTCCTGTAGTTAGGTGACCAAACCTGCACACAATTCTCCAAATTTGACATCACCAATGTCTTATACAACTTTACCGTAACATCCCAACACCTATACTCAATACTTTGATTTATGAAATCCAATATGCTAAAAGCTATCTACCTGAGATTGCCACTTTCAGGGAATTGTGTATCTATATTCTCAGATCCCTCTGCTTTACTGGACTCCTCAGTGCCTTATCGTTTACCATATATTTCCTTTCTTGGTTTGTCCTTCCAAAATACAACACCTCACACTTTTTTGCATTAAATTCCATCTGCTATTTTTCAGACCTTTTTCCCTAGTTGGTCCAGATCCCTCTGCAAGCTTTGAAAACTGTCCTTGCTGCCCACAACACCTCCAATCAACCACAGCTTTTCCTTCATCAACTTTCTAGATAACCTTCTTGAAAAGAGTGGAATAACAAAGGGATCTGCAGATCAAGACCATAGATCCATCAGAGGTTGCCAGGCAAGTTAATAGGTTGGTCAGGAAGGAACAAGGAAGGCCAGGCTTTGTTAATTCATGAGCTATGAGGTAATGTTGCAGCTTGAGAAAAATCTTGGTGTTGTGTTCAGTTTTGGTTACCTTATTATAAGACAGTGGTTTTCAAACTTTTTCTTTCCATTCACATGCTACCTCAAGTAATCTCTACGCCATAGGTGCTCTGCGATTAGTAAGGGATGACTTAAAGTGATATGTGGGTGGAAAGAAAAAGTTTGAAAACCACTGTTTTAATTGTACCTCATTGACTCGTGATGTGCACGGTTTCCTAACTCCAAAGGAAATGGGCCAGTGACAATTTTTCTCAAATGAAATATTTCAGTAACAATTGGGTCTAGAGCAGTCAACCTTTTTTTCCCACCCACATACTGCCTTAAGTCATCCCTTACTAATCACAGAGCACTGATGGCATAGGGATGACTTAAAGTGGGTATGTGGGTGGAAAGAAAAAGTTTGAAAACCACTGTTATAAGATGTGGAAACTTTGGAAAGGATGCAGAGGAGATTTACCAGGATGATGCCTATGATAGATTATAGCATAGATTGTATAGATTTGCTTTATTTTCTTCTTTCCTTTCTATACATTTCAGCAGCAAGAAAAGGCTTAAAATATTTTTTATGGGAAAATACTAGAGTCTGTTAAAGAAATTGTTTTTTAGTGGCACAGCTGCAAGATGTGAGAACCAAGGCCACACTGTTCTGAAAACTCGTGCTTGATGTTGAAGTCTGCAGATTACAGGTCTTGTGAATTGTCGTGAACTGGCTGTAGAATGGAAAGCAAAACTATATAAAAAGGTTTGAGCCCATCTGTGTATGGGCTTTCTTGCAGAAAGACCCTGTTGTAAATTACAACAGGGTCTTCTCAAGTAACAGAGCACCTGCTTTGCAAAGCTAATAAAATTGTGCTGTACTTGCATTAGTTGTCATACACTTCTTTATATTTAATTTAAGTTAACACCAGGATTTGAGAACTTGAAGAAGATTTGAGTAATCTAGGGCTTTTTTGTTTGAGAGATGGAGGACTTCATTGAAACAGTGTTTCAATGGTTTGTCTCATATTATGCCCTGTTGAAGTTTAGAAACAAATTACGTTATGTATTTGATTCATTGGTGAAATTTGAAGATGGCAACCTTTTACATCTTATTTTCATTTGATGTAAACATTTTTAATGTGATTAGATGTATTCGCTTTTCCAGATGAAATCTAGTCTTACCTTTGTTTTTTGATTCACAGTATGAATCAAAAGTTATAAAATATATGTAACCTTCAGGATAAGCCACTCATATTTTATTTTTGGTTAGTTTTTTTTCAATAGAGTAGTTTGGTGTCTTCCATTTATTTATTTATTATATCTATATTTCATGTTTTTTCTGCCTTCATACAGTGCAGTGGAGGGGGAACTGAGTTTATACTGTTTGAACTTTTATCTTGAGATATAGGTATATATTTATATATAAATATTATTGTATTTTCAATTTTGTCCCTTATCTTCGTTGTATTATATTTGTTATAACAACCACTAAAAAAGATTGAAAAAGAAAGAAAGGGATGTATAAGATTATGAGAGAAACAGAGTGAATGGAAAGCCAGCACCTTTCCGCTAGGGCAGTAATAATCCATACCAGAGGACATGCATTTAAATGTAGTGTAGGAATGCTCAGGGAAGATGTCAGAGGGAAGTTTATACACAGAGAAGTAGGTGCCTGGGATGTTGGTAGAGTCTGATACAACAGGGACATTTTAAAGACTTAGATAGGCACATGGATGATATGGGCTGTGAAGGAGAAAGAGTTAAATTGATGTGGAGTAGGTCTGTGTGCACTTTCAATTTTATTTAAATCATTTTTTTTGTAGATCAGTGACCAAAACTGCACACAATTTTCCAAATATTGCCTTACCAATGTCTAATACAACTTCAACATTATATCCCAACTGCTGTGTTCAATACTTTGATTTATGAAGGCCTATGTGCCAAAAGCCCAAAGTTAATGCTTTAAAAATGATTGCCTCATTCTAGATACGGACAAACATGACTTTTAAGCAACTGAACCAATTTCAGGATTCTTGAGATAAAAAGGTTAATGGAATTTCAGCTTTTTAATATATATAACTCCCTTTGTGTACATGGAGTCCTAAATCTCCCCAGCCTTGCATAATTCCAATGTTTTCTGCATTTTCTTGTGCTTGGAATGGGTGGCCACACCTTTCCTAAATTCAAAAACATCTGCCAAAATCATACCTACCTACTTCATCTGTCAAAATGCTAATTGACTCGTGAGAGGAAAGGATTAATATGCAACTGTACTACGCAGTTGAAATGTCACTCAATGTTCACTCTTAAAATAATTGTTATCTTTAAGAAGGCTTTCTCGGGGAATATTCAGCAAAGGTGAAAACAAATTTGATGAGAGGATCCTACAAGCAACAGATCCCTTTAATTCCATTGGTTTGGATCTAAATCCAGTGCACACTTCTCCTCTAGGAATCTTGATGTTATCATACTCAATTGAAGTCTATTTTTTGGGATACAAGACGCATTATCTAGTTTCCGAGGAGAACAGATAGAATAAAATTATAAAACATTTATCTTGCACATGCAAGCAAATTTGGAAAACTGACATGTATTTGAATAAGGTACACAGTCCTTTATCCGGAACCCTTAGAGGATGGTATGTCCTGAATTTTGGATATTTCTGGATTTTGGAAAGCCCAGCCGAATTGTGCTGCCGTATCCACCCCCTTCCAATCGCCTGGCCGCCTCCCCCAAGTGCTGGCCACCTGGCCACCTCCCCCAAGTGCTGGTCCCACGGCTGCCTCCCCCAAGCGCTGGCCGCCCGGCTGCCTCTCTCCCCACTTACCAGATTTTGGAGCTTTCCGGATTTTAGATGTCTGGATAAAGGATCGTGTACCTGTATTTAGTTTCGACCATTACCTTTCTTGTACTTTTGAGGTTTTTTTTCAGAAATGTTATATTATTTCTGAAAACACTTTTTTTTTTACAAAAAATAATCATTAAACCCCAAATTTTTACAAGTACTTTCAGCATATTGGGCTACAATTCTCAAACTGATTTTGAGGAAGTTCCAGTAATTAATAGAACTTTAGAATTGTGCAGGTGAAAAGCCTCATCTACGGCAAGTGCATTAGGTTCCTTTTATGTCAAAGTACCTCTCTAAATTTCTTTTAGACGTTGGTTTTGACAACCTCCACTGGCACCACCATCAACTGGTGAAAT
This sequence comes from Narcine bancroftii, assembly GCF_036971445.1. NCBI lineage: Eukaryota > Metazoa > Chordata > Chondrichthyes > Torpediniformes > Narcinidae > Narcine > Narcine bancroftii. Next base: position 215,217,238 of record NC_091469.1, on the reverse strand, counting down.
ACTTGCCACTCAGATCTCTTAAATTTCTCCCTTCTCATCATAATCGGGTGGTCTCCAGTTCTAGACTACCCTGCCCTGGGAAAAACAATGATTGGCCTTTGTATGCCCTCGTAATTTTGTAAACAGGTCACCTCCTCAGCCTCCCATATTGCTGTGAGAAATCCCAGTCTCTCCGCATCTCCATATAATTACAGATGTGCATTAATAAGAAATATTCAATATTATTCAAAATATTAAAGAAATGTGCACATTGAAACTAAGTTGGATCATTGGTTGTAAAATTAATGTTTCTTATTAATGTTTCTAAAAATCATTTTAGCATAAATAAATTAACCATAGTCAAAGATCATAGTTTATCATAGAATTACTGAACTCCACATTTGAAAGTACAGTGTACTGTTTTCAGAGGATATAAGGATAATTTAATTTTTTTTAAAGCATGTGATGAAACTTACTGAAGAAATAAAACATCCCAGCCTAGAAATGTGATCAAGTAACATTGTTTATTTCAACACTCTAGGTATAAAAATCAATTGTTACAGAAGTATGTGTTTCTGTGTCATTTCAAAAATTCAAGCAGCTTACATGAATGTAGTGTTTTAATGCATACACATGCACACTTGCAATACAGTTTTTAAACTAATTTCCAAGTCATTTTCTAAACTGCATCTGGTGCTTTCCACTCGCTCAGATTTTTGTAAAGCCCATCTGCTCTGCAGTTGCATGTTTTCAAGAGCCACTCAGAACTTTCTTTTGAACTGTTGCAATCTGCTGTAGGACAGTCTGGAATTCCAACTCAGTCTGGAATTTGTTCTGATTGGCCAGAGTTGAGCTAAAGTCCATTGCCGTTTGAAGTTTGAGATATTCTTAAATTTGATGATTATGATACAGGTGCTATGTGATTGGTTTTGAAAAGTTGAGGCATCACAGAGCAAGCAAAGGATTCCAAGGGGAGAGGGTTATAAATGCTCTATTTCTCTGACCAAATCCGCAACAAATCTACAGGGTCCAGTGACCTTTTCAAGGCATGATGCCTTTAGATGCTGAAGCTTGCAATATCATTCATCTTTGAAATATTTTACCTTCTTTGGAAAGACTAAAATTGCAGCATTCCTCAAGGTAGACTTTCTAAACCTAGAGCCATTCATGAATCACAAGGGCTACAGTCCTCTCTGCATTCAGTTCATGGTTGACGACTAAAGAAATATTGTCACGGTTAATGACAGGTATTCAATGTGCTTGCATAGCTCCTCTTTTATTAGTAAATCCAATTTGGTTTTTATATATTCAAGGTGCCACTGTATCTCTAGAAGGCCAGTTGAAAACCAATTAAAATTGCTGGAGCTCTCACCTCAACTAACTTGCCTGAATGACACATTACTTGATAATTTGTAGTCATCACTTGCTTTTTCTATCTCATAGTAGGCCTCCCAGTTTCTGTTTTGTAGCAACATCTCTTGACTATGGAGTTCAGTCAACAGGACCTCCAGGTCCTGTTCACTGAACTAGATGCACAGTTCAAACCTTCTCCCACCTCTCTTCACTGTGACATCACCCACATCCAATGTGGTGCACTACATTTATGTTCTTTTAGTGATGGCAGTCCTGCATGTTAGCTGTTTGGCTAATAGAGCTGGAAAAAAATTGATGAGAGACTTTATTGATATTGCTTTCCTTATTAGGAATAATTACCTACAGAGAACAGATCCACATTGTTGCACAACTTTCACAATTGAAAATTGCAATCATAAAAAGGTAAACTATGCAGTATTGCTTTAAGGCTATTATTAACACATCTATTATAATCTGTTATTCCAACCTTTAGATTTTGGTAAACAATTCAATTAATTCATTTATTTGTAGCTTACATTTAATTCCATCTACGGCCTAATGCATTCATATCTTTCTACTTACTTCCAGACCTGCAACCCTCCAAATTCTCAGCTGTCATCCACTTCTGGTCTATTGAATAGCCACAATTTGCTTTACTGCCCTTTTTACATCCATGACTTCAAATACCTATTCTTTAAGGTTGGACATTCCTTCCCTAAACTACTCAGCTCTTGGGCCAAGATTTTGTCATTATCCCTGATGTCCATTTGGCTCTAATTAATTCTTATTATCCTGACTACACACTTTTGGATGATTTATTATATTATAGATACTACAAAAATCCAAAATTTTGTTGTTGTAAGTTGTATGCAAAACAAACTATTAACATTTATTTTCTTTAAATAAATTGTTTTATGGATAGAATGTTGCAATGAATGATTTTACTCAAAACTATGACTTTATGCACACAGTTTTCAATATGTAAGCCAATACATTACTATTCCCTCCATCATATCATTCCACTTATATTACATTGCACGATATCAATTTTCTTTTGCCTTTTTTCCCAGTCAAACAGTACAAAGACTTAAAACAATGAGATCCAGCCCTTCAATTGAAATTAAGAAGGAATCTTAATTATGATCTTGCCTAATGGAATCTTTGTGATGCCAGCACCAACCCTTGTGGTCCTGGGTTATGAAATATGCCAATCAACTACATTTGGTTGAATACTACTCTTGCCACTAGTAAAACTGCAAGTTTCAGGCAGGCTAGGGGCCAGAACTGATCATCTTGAGTTATCCAACTCTTTGGGATAAAGACCACTAGATCCATTCCAAGCCTTCCTGGCAAACAGACGTAGATGCATGACAGTTTCATTGCCTTCATTAAGAGAAGTGTGCATTGGCCATGAAAATGCAGCAGTGCAAGTATGATCCAGTAGATGGTGAGGGTAGGTAGGGAATTTCTCATCCCCAAACAAGTAAAGGCTTTGTGCTTGTTTGAAAGTTCTTGAGATGAACCATTTCACTAAATGCCAAATATCATACCTTGATGAAGGGCTCAAGCCCAAAATATTGTTTATGTATTTTTTTATCTTTGCTACATAAATTTTGCTATTTTTTATGTGGGGAAGCGTGGTTGGCATAGCAATTAGAACAATGCTTTTACAGCTCCAGTGATCGGGACTGAGGTTCGAATCCCACGGTGTCTGTAAGGAGTTTGTACTTTCTCCCTGTGTCTGCACGGACTCGTGGGCCGAAATGGCCTGTTACCGTGTTTTAGGTCTAAATGAACAATTAAATTAAAATAAATGACTGTTTGACCTGCTGGGTTTCTCCAGCATTGTTTTTTTTTGCTGTAGACTTTCATGCTTTACTTCTGCCAACTGACTTGGTTACTCTGCTCTGGGAACCTTTTTACAGAACCAATCATCTTTTTCTCTCATAAGGTTTCATGCATATTCCATTACAGACCATGGCCTGTTTTTACTAATGGTTAGATCTTTCTGCAAGGGAGAGCGCAACAGCCTGCACCTTGAAAGGAACATTTCATAGCAACATATTGAACTGCATGTTTTTGCCTGGTGCATCTGAGCCATATTCTCAACATCTTCAACAAGCCAGACTTTTGATAAAGAGGATGAAAGATCAGTCAGGCTAGTTGCCAAAGAACATGGCCTTGCTTTTGGCCCTGGAGGCCAATTTAAATGGTTCCAAATAATCATCAGTCAATGAACCAGCAGTTTATTTGGCATGCTATCCATGAGGAAGGAGGCTTTGACCTGAGCCCCTCTGTTTTATGCCTGCATCCTTCTTGTTGACCCTTGCAAAAGGACTCAAACATACAAACGCAGACAAGCAAAAGTAATTGTATCTAACAACAGATATGAGCTTTCCACTTTGACACATTGCATACGAACGTCTTTGTAGGGTGGTCATATCTAGTAACATGTTCCATCGCCAAAACTTTTGAAAATGTATCCATCTAGTAATATGTCATAATGTTGAAAAGAATTAGTTGCACCTTAAATGTTCTTTCCACAAAGATACTGAAGCAGGGTTAAAAAATACATTGTACCCTTCAAATTAAGAAAAGAAATGAGGAAAAGATTAATTTGTTTAAATTGCAGATGATTAAACAGTGTAAGATAAATATTTATGCATTGAAAGAATTTTAATCAGTGAAACCTACTAAAATATGCTTTTAATTTTTCATTTCAGCACGGAAGATAGCTAGTAAGATTTCTCTACTGCAAGAATGACAGAACTGACTGTTCAGAATTATTCCTAGAATTGAAGTAGCAATGAGGTCTGCTCTGCCAATCTAAGGTAACAATGCTGAAAGCAAGAAATATGATGTATGTTCAGCTGAATGCATATTGACAGTATTGGTCCTACCAAAGTCTCACATGCCTGCAACCAGAATAGTTAAATTTAGTTAAGACCTAGTAAACAAAATTTGTAATTTTACAGAGGTTTGAAGCAATGTAAACCAATGCAAGTACAAAATATCCTCTAATCTCTTTTGTGTCCCTGGGATAGTGTTACAGACAATTTGAATTACAGTAAAACAATTCATTGATTGAAGATTTATCTTAATTAACATAGTGGTGACAATATAAAGCAAGGGCTCTTGTCGCCAACAGTAAACCCAATTGGTGTTTAAATATAAATGAAGTATAATTGGTGCCATAGCAGCCACTTATTTGTGCTCTTAAATCTCCAAAGTAGTACAGGTAACATATGTTCATATTTGTAGGATAAATTGCTGAAAGTAAATCTAAAAATGCTGGAAACACTCAGCAGGTCTGGCAGCATCTGGGAAGAGAGCTAACTAATTCTGATGAAATATATTTATGCTGATGCATTAACCCCATTTCTCTTTTCACAGATGTTGCCTGAACTGCTGAGTGCAACCAACACTTTCTGTTTTTTACTTTCGATTTCCAGCATCTGCAAAATTTTGATTTTCAGAAACTACATTGTCAAGGGTGAATGTGGAGTGAATGTCCACTGGAAATATGGAGAACAGATGGATTCTGATGCTCTCTGGTGTAGCACTCCACATGCAAATGGTTGAACGTGAGTTTAGCCCCCAAAAGACACCACTGCTTCCCCATGACTCTTCCCAGAACCCCATGGCAACACTCCACTTTCTTTATTCTTCCTGGAGTTGGAGTTAATTTCTTCTGGGTGTTGGTCGGATGTTACATGAGTTGAATTGTCTCAGATGCTTAACTTGGAAAAGTCTGCAGGTAGCAGTATCAGATGGTGGAGGACTTTTTGCTGACTAGTTCTTCTATTGAAATATAGTCGCTCACATACAATGGTGAGCTAGTGGATATTCCACCTGCAATGCAGTATGACTCACACCACCAGCTGCTACCCCTCCACCATCAGGCGCCTCAATAATAAACTCAATCAGGGACTCATTTAAGGACTCCTACTTGTGCACTTTCTCTCTCTGTATTGCACTGTTCGTTTACATTTCTTTCTTTGTTTACATGTGTACATTATGTCCATTTTTTTTATTCACTACCAATAATTGGTAATTTTGCCTTGGCCATAGGAAAAAAAAGTCTCAGGGATGTATGTGATGTCATGTATGTACTCTGACAATAAATCTGAATTTGAAAGGAATGCATTAAGGTGGATTTAGAACATTATGGTGCATAAGTCTCCAAGGCTTGATGGGATATATCCCAGATTTTTGAAAGAGGTAAGTAAAGGTCTTGGTATCCTCCCTAGTATAAGGTAAAGTCCTGGAGGACTGGAGAGGTTCTTTATTCAAGAAAGGAAATGGACATAATCTTGGAAATTGTAGGCCTGTAAGCATCATTTGAGGGTCATGGAAACCAGTGGAGAGGATACTGAGGCAAGGCATGGTCAGATTAGGGACATTCAGCGTGGATTTGTGTGGAGCAGGTTATGTCTTATAAACTTGATTGAATTTCTTGAGAAGATGATGAACAAGGATAGACCAGTGGATGTTGTCTGCACGGATTTTAGGAAGGCCCTTCATGGTAGGCTGATCCAGAAGATACAAATGCATGGGATTCGTGCTGAGTTGATAATATGGATTCAGAATTGGCTATGCCACAGAAGACGGGATAGTCGTGACCAATGGTATTCCATAGGGATCAGTGTTGGGGGCCCTGTTGTTTGTGATATTTAAAAATGATGTGGATGAAAAACATAGAGGGGGTGGTTAGTAAGTATGCAGAGAGTGGAGTTCTGAATGGTGTAGATGACCATCAAAGAAGACATCATGATATGGGGAGATAAATGGCAGATGGACTTTAATCCAGACAAGTATGAAGTGTTGCACTTTGGGAGGCCAAATGTAAGGAAAACATATACAGTTAATGGCAGACCATTAAAAGTGTTAATGTGCAAATGGATCTGGGAATTGAGGTCCAATATCTCCTTGAAAATGGCCATGGAGGTAGGTAGGGTGATAAAGAAGGTGGGTAATAGGGTGATATGCTTGCCTTCACTGGTTGGGTCATGAAGAAGTCACTTTGTAGCAACATAAAACTTTGGTAAGACTGCATTTGTAATTCCACTAATAGTAATTATCGTTCTTGTAATCCTGGGAATTTGTAATTCTAGTCTTTCCACTACAGGAAGGATGTGGTTGCTTTGAAAGTGTGCAGAAGAGATTTATCAGAATGTTGCCTGGATTAAAGGATATGAGCTATGTGAGGTGGATGGATAAACTTGGCTTGTTTTCTCTGAGGTACTGGAGGCTGAGGGAGACCTGATAGAAGTTTATGAGAGGCCATCGGGATCTTTTCCCCTGGGTAAAATGATAAATTCTGAAAAATCATGTGTTTAAGGTAAGAGGGAAGGAGGATGAGTTTTAAGAAGATGTTTGTGGCAGGAAGTGGAGATGTCTCCAATGGGCTGCCAGCAATCATGGTGGAAGTACATACATAACTAACATTTAAGAGCCATCGAGGTAGACATGCAGGAAAAATATAAGGAATAGAGTATTATGTGCAAGCAGCAGGGCTTTGATTCAATTTGGGCATCATGTATGGCCAGACAAATGGTTTGAAGGGCCAGTTCTTTGTTCTGCTCAGAGAAGAACAGAATAATACAAGAGGGATGATAACGAGAGGAAAGAGGGCTGTCAAAAAGAGAATAAAACCAACCAGAGAATTCTGAAAGCAATTCTCCAAACTACATTCAGCAGATGTGTGTGTTCAAATAAGAATGTCTTGATTAAAGTCTACCACTGCTGGAGGAACACCCAATAATGAGTAAAGATGATATTAGCATAAAGAAGGTCTGCCCTCTATGGTCAACTCATTGAGTCATACAGCACAGGCCCTTCGTTTGACCTTCCACACTGTTCCTACACTAGAGACACATGGAGACTTACAATGCTGAAATCTGAAGCCAAACACAATTTCACTGGGACAAACAACATAAGTGACTGAAAAAAGTGGTTACTGTTTTGAGCCAAAACTCTTAATCGGGACTGAGGAATTTTAGTGCAGAAACCCTGTAAACAGGACAGGATGTGAGGGATGAGACAGGGGTCCCACACAGGAGCGATGAAACAGGCAAAGGTGAAATATGATGGACAGAGACAGAGGACTGGCAGATGCCAAACATCGAGAAACCGAAGGGTCAGTTGGAGTACAGAGGTGGAGCACAGGGGGCGCAAAAGTGAATATACTCATCTTGAGATGTAGCAGTAGACTCATCATTTATGGTTTTTAGACTGTAACGGCACAATCAAGGAATTTTGCCGCTACACGGGCAGTCTGAAAAGGAATGTGCAGGAATTTTGAGTCAATTCCTGCACCACGATTTATCCTGCAGGACCCCCACAACATTTTGGAGAAAGCCTAAAGTGTAAATCATACCGGAAAAATTAATTGATGGTCATCCACTCTACTGCACGTCCAACACCTGGGACTGTTGGACTCAGGTACTTGCAGTCTAAAAAGGCACCCACTATGAACAACCACATAGGCAGTAGTTATAATAATTTTTTTCTGGAATTTTCCCAACATTGCAGTCTAAGAACCATACTTGATGAGGAAACGGACACACCTATTGGAGAGCTGCCTCACTCTTCCAAGTATCAGCTGGATGAAGTAAATATGAATTGCTGTGACACTCATGACTGGAGGGAGAACATACGCTTTTATTAGCTTATAACTGAGGGTAGGGTCTTACAGTGGTCTTCAGAGGGGCTCAGGGTTTAGGCGGGAAACCAGGGTTATATATGGGTAAATGGGGGCGGAGCCCTCAGTATAACACACCACCAGTGAATCTCAGTTCACTGCATTCACCCCTGCAGAATTAAGGGTCTGTGGGTGAAGACAGAGAACAGTGATTCAGAAAGAAAAAAATTGAAAAAATATACAATTATTTATGAATTTAAGCGGTTTGGAGATCCTGGTGGAGTGCCTAAGTATCGAGGGCCTTGGATTCCTTGGGTCTCCTGGTCCCCTTGTGGGGGAGGAGTGGTGGGCGGGGTCTCTGGCTCTACAGTGGAGGGGGATGCACTTTCTTCCTGAACCAGATCCCCCGAGGCCCTGACTGGGGGTGGTGGGAATGAGTTCTGTGGCTTGCAGGGCACCTGAGGCAATGGACCCTCTGTTCTGGTGGGTGCCAGGCCCCTGATGGAGACGGTGTCCTCCCTGCCATCCAGGTACGTCACATAGGTGTACGTGGGATTGGTGTGGAGCAGTTTCACCCTTTCCACCAGGGCGTTGATCTTGCTTCTCCTCACGTGCTTCCTGAGAAGGACTGGACCAGGAGTGGTGAGCCAGACTTGGAGCGTAGTTCCTGATGCCGAATTTCTTTTGAAATTGGGAATAGGAGCTCGAGAAGAGTAGCGTTGGTCGCGGTACATAGTAGTGACCAGATGGAATGGAGCGTCATGGGGAGGACTTCCCATGAGTCTGGAAGGCCTTTTGACTTCAGGGCCTTTTGACAGCCTTCAAGACCGTGGCATTTTCCTTTTCAACCTGCCCATTACCCCAGAGGTTGTAGCTTGTAGCTGGATGCGATGCCCCTCATCATCAGGTAATGACATCATCATGGTAAGGATGAACCCCTGTCGGTGTGAATATAGCTGGGAGACCCGAACAGAGTGACAATGGAATCTAGTGGACATGTCTGGACATGAAAGGTGAATGGGAAGAAAATGTTCTCATTTGTGGGGGGGGGGGGGGGGGGAGAGGTCCCTTAAAATCAACACTGAGCTGTTTGAAGGGCCTAGATGACTTGATCAGGTGTGCCTTTGCGGGGAGTAGAAGTGCGGCTTGCACTCCGCGCAGACCTAGCTAGACCTGGTCATTTTCCTGACATCCTCAATGGAGTAGGGCAGATTGCACACCTTGACAAAATAATCCATGCGGTAACCCCTGGATGGCAGAGCTCATTATGCAGAGACCGCAGTTGATCAGTGTGTACAGAGCCACAGCTTCCTCTGGATAAGGCATCTGGATGGTCATTAAGGGCTCCTGAACAATAGGTAATGCCATAATTGTAGGTGGAGAGCTCGGTCCTCCACCTAGCAATCTTGTCATTCTTGATTTTGCCCATCTTGACATTATTAAACATAAATGTGCCCGAGCGCTTGTCAGTCAGGAGCATAAATTTCCTACCAGCCAGGTAGTGTCTCCAGCACCTCATAGCTTCTACAATAGCTTGACCCTTCTTTTCCACAGAGGGGTTGGGGAGCTCATGTCCTTGCAATGTATGATTTTTAAAAAAAATGCAACTGGCCTGCCCAACAGGGCTATGGGCGAAGTGTTGCTTTCCACTTGGAAAGGCACATTCTCATGCATTGAATGCATGGCAGTTTTCACAATGTGATTAAAAGCCATTTGGGTTTCAGCCAAGAGGGGAAATTAGTGGCTTTTAAGAGAGGACGAACCCTATCAGTGTATTGAGGGATCCACTGAATTTAATATGAGAAAATTCCCAGGCATCTCTTCAAAACCTTTGTGGCCATGGGAACAGGGAGCTCTAACAGGGGACACGTCCTATTGAGATTGGGACCAGTGATGCCATTTTCTACCACGAAGCCAAGGACAGCCAGACGTTTAGTCCTGAATACGCACTTGTCAGAGTTACAAGTGAGGTTCAAGGCTTTCGCCGCTTGGAGAAAACTCTGGAGGTTGTCGTCATGGTCTTCCAAGGTATGGCCACTGATGGTGGCGTTATCGAGGGAGGGGAAGGGATCCTTCAACCCTTACTCATCCACCATTCTGTCCATCTGCCTCTGAAAGATAGAAACCCCGTTAGTAATACCGAACAGGACCCTCTGGAAGTGAAAGAGATGACCGTAAGCCTCAAATGCCGTGCATGGGCAGTCCTCGGAATGGATTGGCAGCTGATGATAAGCAGCTTTCAGGCCAATGGTTGAATAGACCTGATACCGCACAATATCATTCACCATGTCCGAAATTTGAGGGAGGGAGTATGCATCCAGGAGTGTGAACAGATTAATTGTTTGGCTATAGTCAATTACTAGCCTGGACTTGTTTTCCCCTTTTACCACTACCACTTGTGCTCTCCGCAGGCTGGTGCTAGGTTTGATGATACATTCATCGAGCAGATGTTGTGTCTCAGACTGTATGAAATCTCATTCTGCTGCACTGTACCTCCTGCTCTTGGTAGAAATAGGTTTGCAGTCAGAGGACAATTTGGGAAGAGAGGCGGGGGGGGTCGATATTCAGTGTGGAGAGGGTGACTGTGGGTTCTGATTTTAGAGGCTCTCCATTCCGAACTGTTACAGGAGGAGGGGACCAGAATACTCCAAAGTCATGCTTTTAAGCTGACACAGGAAGTCTAGACCCAACATCAGAGCACACAATTCATCAAGTACATACAGGCATATCTTACAAAACTCCACCCCACCCACCACCCACCCCTTCAAATGACAGATGTACTATACAATGTTGTTGAATATGTGTAGAGTGTGACCGAGATACAAAGAATATGTGATAATTGGAAGGATACATCTTTAGGTTGTATTCTTGCACAGTCCATGAGTTTATGAAGCTCTTAGTAGATAGAGCCTGTGTCGATTAGGCATCTAGTGGAATGTCCATTTACCTTCACAGTCACTATGGAGTTGCTGAGCTGGTGAGGTCTGTCCTGATCTAGGGACCTTCGCGGTTAGGACCCCGGAGACTCCATACTCCTCATTCAAGTGGCCCCGACCATTCTGGGTTGCCCGTGGGTAAGATGATGTTGACCTCGCGGCCGCCCTCATTCCTCCTCTGACGATGATGGCAGAGAGTTTGATTTTGAGTCACGACAAGATGGCTACCGAGCCTTTTCACTCCATTTCCCCATTGCCACCCTCCATCGGCATGTAGCGCAGCAAGTGAGTTCGGGTGAATTCGGGGCAGACAGCTTGGTGCTGGAGTCTGATCTGGGAGTGGTGCAGGCCATAGACTTTCCCGGGCTTATCCCCGTGGCAAACCCTCGCCCAATGTCCTTCCTTGCCACCGCTGGAGCAAACGGTGTCTTTAGTCAGGCAATGAGATTGGGGATGCTTGCTCTTTCTGCAGAAAATTCACTCCCGAGTGCAGGAGTGCTCATTAACACAGGAATCGGCAGCCATTAGGGCTTGGGAAGTGGGAGCAGCTAGTCGTTGAAAGGGATCACCTGGGTGAGCGAGCTCGCTGGCTTTGGGGTCGTCGTTCTCGAGCTTGACCTGTTCCAATGATTTGGTCAGTTTAATCTGGCTAGCCACGTCCTTCTTACCCGACTCTAGTAGTCGCTGCTTCATGTACCTTGAGCAGTCTCCCCACAACTAGATCTGTTCTTCCTCATGAACGCGGCCTGTAGCCGCTTCATACCTGCACTTCTTGGCAAGTGTCCACAGATCCAGCAGGTAGTCATCAAGGGTCTCTCCTGGCCATTGGCAACATAAAGCGAGTCGGTGCCTCGCTAGGACCTCGTACCGAGCCTTCAACGCCTCGGTGGCAGCGTCATTTTTAGTGCTGTACCTGATTGCTGCATACCCTTTTGTTCCTACCCTGGAAATGAGTGCGGACCTCCTGAGATCATCGGTGTGGAAGACGTCTCTGGTCACATTCAGGTAGGCCTGGAAGTGGTATAGCCAGTAGATGAACTCCTCAGCCATGTTGGGGGCCAGAGGGTCTATCAGCACCATCCCTGGCCTGAGTAGCACTTCCATCTTCTAGGGAATAAGCTAATAAAACTGTAGCGTGAATAAAAGCTCTCACGACTGGAGGGAGAACAAATGCTTTTATTAGCTTATAGCTAAGGGTAGGGTCTTACAGTGGCCTTCAGAAGGGCTCAGGGTTTAAGCAGGAAATCTGGGTTATATATGGGTAGATGGGGGCAGAGCTGGGAGGCGGGGCCAACCATCAATATAACACACCACCAGTGAATCCCAATTCACTGCAGGAAGTCTGCTGGAACCTGACCTTGTGTGACAGCAGCCTGAGCTTTCATTGTAGCACTCATTACTTGTGCTGTAACTCTAACTGTAGCTGTAACATTGGCTGTTAAATATTGCTTCGCCGTTGAGCTTACTATTGCTTCTACACTGGGAACAAGGGGCACCTAACTCTTTACTTTGGTGTTGGACTCCATTATACTGCTTGACATTTAATGTTAAGTTGGCCAAAGCTTTAACCACTGGACAATGAAGATTTTTCTTCCTGAACACTTTTGGGTGCATTTTATGGATCTTGGGCTGCTGATCAAAAAAATCCACCTTATAATTTTCCTATCATACCATTTTTTAGATATAACCTATTTTTGTGATTTCCTATCATATTTCAAGTCTACTTCAAGCTTACAAAGCCATGAAGCGCAACGTGTCATTGAAAATTTATTTTCTGCTTTTATATTTGGACTTCTTCCCTGGTGAACATGCTGAAATGTTTCATTGTGACTATGGTAAAACAGTATCAGGGCTTCTGGAATCCATCAATGCTGGTCCACTTTTGATAGACACTGACACAAGAGGCATCAGATGCTAAGTTTAATTGGAATTGGGTCCAGAGCAGTGGTTCTCAACCTTTTTTTTCCCACTCACATCCCACTTTAAGTAATCCCTATGCCATCGGTGCTCTGTGATTGGTGAGGGATCGCTAAAGGTGGGATGTGAGTGGGAAGGGAAGGTTGAGAATTACTGTGCTTGACCCAATTGTTACTGAAATATTTTGCTTGAGAAAAAAATGTCATTGGCCCATTTCCTTTGGAGTTATGAAACCATGCACATAACGAGTCAATGAGGTACGATTAAAAGAGTGGGTTTTAAACTTTTTCATTTCACTCACATCTCACCTTAAGCAATCCATTACTGATCACAGAGTACCGATGGCATAGGGATTACTTAAAATGGGATGTGAGTGGAAAGAAAACATTTGAAATCCACTGCAATAGAGCATGACAATATTAAGTATTATATAAGGCACCAAATGCCCTCCCTCAAGAAGCTTTTAAGTAGGATGTGGTGGGTTCAAGATCAGAATCTTGAGCATTCAAATCTGTACACATTTGTGGGAGAACTAGACTGATGTAGATGCCATTTACCACATCTGGTGTCACACTGACTCCTCGCTACCATCTCAAGTAACTCCATGTTGAAGAAAATCTGTGGGATTACACTTCGTCTCCTGGTCCTGTTTCTTCCTTAATCAGCATTATCAGAACAGATTCCTGGGCACGATCATACTTCTATTTGTGTGTGCGTGCTGTACATGAATTGAGAATGTCCTGCACTACTTGTAGCAAGTTCAGAAAATACTTAATGTTGTGTGAAGAGTTGAAGTTGTACAATGGGTAAGGTAGGTGGAAGCCTATCACATTTTTATTTGGTAGGAATATTGTAAGGAAGAATCTGAGGCTGATGTTGCAGTTAATATTGCATTTAGGATGTATTGACTGATCACTGCCACTGACGTGAAATCATTAAAGTGTTTGCTTATATTTTTGAGGGTAAGTAGCTGGCACTGAACCATCACAGTTGTTCATTTCCACTGAGGCGCTTTCATTTCCTCTGTGGATAGTTGTCCATCTCTTGTCTCTTTCATCTCTTCAGTAAATAATTTCAGTGCAATTACAATAATTGAATAAACTGCAGATAATGGAAATTTTAAATAAAAGCAGAAAATGCTGGGAACATTCAGCAGGTAAAGCAGCATGTGGAGTACGTCTGGCAATCTTGGAGCCAGTTCTCTTCCATGTCCCTTTCCTTATTGTTTCCCAACCCAGATTTATTTGTGCAATTACAACCACTCTCTGCTGCAGTCACAATTCACCCTTCACTTTAAGGTAAGAAAATGAACTATCTTTGCTTGCCATTTACAACATTGAACACTTGCTGATGCTTCCCACCAATCAACAACTTTGGGAGAATGCCAAAATCACTACAATTAACAAGCTGTCAAGATTAGGATCCACCTGAAATTAAAGAGTTTGCTTTTGTCTGCAGCAAAGTAAAAGCTCATGAACGTGATGTGACCGACACACAGGAAATCGAAATCTGACAGAGAAATTCAAAAGTTGCAGATGCTGGAATCTTGAGCTATCAAATAATTGCTGGAGGAACTCAGCAGATCCATGGGTGGAAGTGGTCAGTCAATGTTTTGAGTCAAAACCCTTTTTCAAGACGAGATTAGAATAGGTAAAATTACATTCATGAAGAGGGAAAGAAGCTCGGGTAAGGGACCCAGAGGCGACAGTAGGTGAAGGGAGAGGGTAAAATTATTAGGGAGGGGATTGGGGAAAGAGAATTTGGGAGAAAGAAAATATAAGTAGAGGAGTCTGTAAATCAGAGTTGAAAACTGTGGAAGCAGATAGGGATAGGGGTTACTAAAATTAGAAAATTCAATAGATATATGGGTGGAAGAGGTCTGGAGGGCCATGGAATGGGAGCAGGTCAAGTTGGACCAGTGAGATGATGGTCAGCACAGAGTGGAGGGGAAAACTGTCCTGTTTTTTGTGCTGTAGGGTTTTATGGTTCTAATATTCATGCCATTAGATTTAAGGTTGTCCAGGAGGTATATGATGTATACAGAGCCGTTGTCATACCCACACTCCTGTTCGGCTCCGAATCATGGGTCCTCTACCGGCACCACCTACGGCTCCTAGAACGCTTCCACCAGCGTTGTCTCCGCTCCATCCTCAACATCCATTGGAGCGCTCACACCCCTAACGTCGAGGTACTCGAGATGGCAGAGGTCGACAGCATCGAGTCCACGCTGCTGAAGATCCAGCTGCGCTGGATGGGTCACGTCTCCAGAATGGAGGACCATCGCCTTCCCAAGATCGTATTATATGGCGAGCTCTCCACTGGCCACCGTGACAGAGGTGCACCAAAGAAAAGGTACAAGGACTGCCTAAAGAAATCTCTTGGTGCCTGCCACATTGACCACCGCCAGTGGGCTGATAACGCCTCAAACCGTGCATCTTGGCGCCTCACAGTTTGGCGGGCAGCAGCCTCCTTTGAAGAAGACCGCAGAGCCCACCTCATTGACAAAAGGCAAAGGAGGAAAAACCCAACACCCAACCCCAACCAACCAATTTTCCCTTGCAACCGCTGCAATCGTGTCTGCCTGTCCCGCATCGGACTGGTCAGCCACAAACGAGCCTGCAGCTGACGTGGACTTTTTTACCCCCTCCATAAATCTTCGTCCGCGAAGCCAAGCCAAAGAAAGAGTTTGCATTTAGCCTCACCCTAACACAATGGATAATGCCAAGGAAAGACTTGTCGCTGAAGGAATGATTAGGGAAGTTAGCATTGTTAGCTACAGGAAGCTCGAGTTTAGGCCCACATATAGAGTGTAACAGTAACCCAATATGCATTTAGTCTCCTTGATGAAGAAGAGGCCACACTGAAGAAACCAAATGCAGTGGATTAGGTTGGATGATGTGTATGTGAATCTCTGTCTCAGTTTGCAGGTCTGTTTGTGGCCCTACTTGGAGGTGAGGGAAGAGGTGTAAGGACAAGTTTTGCTCTTCTGCAATTACTGTGGAAAGTGCCTAATGGGGTGAAAGTTTGGCTAGGGAGGGAAGAGTGGCCTAGGGAGTCTCAGAGAGACTTATCCCTGCAAAAAGCAGAAAGGTTGTGGAGGGGAAGATGCGGCTGATTGTGGGACCATGCTGGAGTTGGCAGAAGTATTGGAGGATAATATGATGGATGTGGAGGCCTGTGGGGTGGAAAGTGAGGTCCAGAGGGGCTGTGTCTTTATGTTGTGTGGCAAATTTGAAGTCAGTGTGATGATGTTCATTATTGCCCTAATTCTGCATGAAATGGAATCAAAGAATTTTAGAACTGAAGTACAAAAGGGGATGTTGGGCTCTATGAATCTCATTACAAAAATTTAAACAAGCATAATAATAATTTAAATGTTCAATTAACATACTCAAGACTCTCAACAAAGGTTTTAACAAGGAAACTGGGCATAACAAGGTAATCAAAACTGAAATGCACATCCTATTCATAATAATTCACACCAAATCTTATATCCAATTGTCATGTGTTTTAATTTATTCAGTATCAATATTATACACAACTGCAATACAATGATATGCCTGTCTGACAATGTTTTGGTTAATCTTTCAATAATTTATCGTTAAAAATGTTTTTATTTTACACCACCAAAATTACGTACCACAAAATTCTATTTTTATTTCAATGCAGTAATTTATTACCTTATCGCATTGTAAAGATGTGACACAGATTTAAAATAAAGTCTAGGGATTTTTTTCTGTCTCCAATGAAAATTAACAGGATAAAACACTAAGCCTCTTATTAACTTCATAAGATAGTTAATTGCAAACCTATCTTTTCCCATATTCACGTGCATGTTTAAATTTAAATATTTGGTTCATTCTGGTGCTGATTTGTTCATTGAAGTGACAATAATTTCAGATTCAATGCAAATAGTCTCATGGCTTCTAATCCAGCGACAAGAAATGCTCGTTTGTGTGGAAAGTGAGGAAAATATGATTATTGCAATATACAGGTTAATTCCCAATTGTTCGTTTCAACCAATGCTGTAGCATGAATTTAATCCACACCCCGAGAACAAAGGTTACCACGATTATGAATACAACCATAGACATGTAAATTATGAGAATAAAATTATCATTTGCTTTTTAATATCACTTGCCAAATTACCGGGAAAGTAATGCGGAAAATGGCATAAAAACTGATGCTGTAGATATAATTTTCTTTGATCATTTGTGTTGACCATTTTCATTTTAAACAAATCTCAGTGTGCCTTTAGTCAAGCTGGTGAATATAATATGTGGCATGAACTTAAATTGCAAGGACACGTGACTGGAAAATCTTCCTTAATTAGCTTCCCATAAATGCGAAAACAGACCAGAATTTTGACAGTTCTTTACATTTACTAGTGATAGCAGCCCTGCTGTTAATGAATTCATATCAAGATTTTAATGCAAAATAAAGGGGAAATAGCGAAAGGCAGGCTTGCCTGCCTCTCCTCTCATGCTCATTCCATTAACAATGTATTTATCAAACAAAAAAGTCACTTCAATTTACAAAATGATGTACGTCTCTATTCAATTTGAGGGGTAAGCTTCCAAGTATTTGTTGAGTTGAATGAAAGTAAATACTTTGGTTGGTGAATGCTTTTAAGAATTTTTGTCTTCTTGTAGGTCAAATATTAACAAACAATATTATGGTACAAAGATTGGGCATGATAATTTTGATATTTGCCAAATAATTCATTTGAATAATTGGTAAATATCAGCCCCAAAATGTTCCTGTTTTCTAATAATAAGAAATATTTGCACATGAAAGAGAAAGGGTGTGAGGATACAATGGAAGACTGTACACATAAAAAGACACTGCCTTCAGCCTGTCAAAACTTAGCCATTAATCATCTCCAGAATATTCACCTAAAATGGCGCCCTCCAAACCAATTAAAAATAAGTTTGGGTTAAAATCAAAATGTAATGTGTAGGCCTTTATTCTGTGTGTGAACAATCTAAACAATAGAGTTCCATGGTTATGCTTCATTTCAAATAGAAAACTGTAATATGGAAATATGGAATACATTATTGCAATATTTGCCTGTTAAATCTTGATTTATCAAAAATCATATTGAAGAATCCCACAGGAATACAGACATGACAGTAATGCAAAACACAGAAATGCAGTTGGATGAGAGATTTGCAATATGGGGAGCTGTAAATAAATCCATGAATATTAAGGAGCAAAATATATATTTTACTATAAACACATTTGTTTTCACAAAAACAGCAAGTTGTAAAATATGATAAAAGTGGAAAAAATTGGCAAAAAACAATTGTGTACTTACAGTTATTCTTGGTTTGAAGCTACTAGACAACCCAATCTACACATTGTTAGGATTGAACCTAAGCACCTCAAAAAGCATCCTTCAAAATTAGTTCATAATTTATGAACTGTACATCTCATTAACACATAAATATTCTACATTTCTTCATGATGTCCATAAAGAATGAAATACACCCAATGCCAGAATTTTTAGAGTTGTGCAAAGAGATAGTTAAACCCACCGCACATACAGTTCAGAAAATGAATGCTAATGTTATTTGTTCCTTGATATGGCCATAGTTTCTCTGCATCAAATGTCAAGTTAATTTACAGCATGCAATATATGATATGTTACCCTGGTTTGTGGTTTTGTCTGTAACGTATGCAGCGGCAATCAAGTTCAGGGATGGGGGAGGGCAGAGGGAAAAAAAAACCCATGGCACATAATTCAGTGTCTGTAAATTGGCTGCATCTATGACGGCAGGCTGAGGGCCTTGGTGCTTATTTGCATACTGCAGAATATAGGGGATTAAGCTGAAATGATTTTCATAGAGGATTTAGGACTGACATTTATTATTTGGTTCATAGACCTCCCAAAGGAAAGTTTGTTTTTGTTGGAGATAAAATATGCTAGGATAGTGTATGCTTGATTTATGGGGGTCAGTAAATAAATGTTTGTAATGTGTTCCTGGGATGCTTTTATAATATGTAATGCCTGAAGAGATAGCTGAATTTCAAAATTCTGAACTGTTTTCAGTTTAGCCACTTAATCAACTGACTGCAGTTACCAATTTTAACTAGTTTCAGATTGCTCCTCATCATTATATTTCCATTTCCCCCTTTGTCATTCACTCCTTTTCTTTTAAGCAAGATGCAATTGAAATAATCTTTACTGTGAACTTTATGCCTATGTTTTGATGAGCGCCTTTTGCGCATTTTGATTGGGAATGTGATCAATTGTTAAAGATCAAAATAATATATTTTTAAAGCCATTATTTATATTTAACACATTGTAAGAGGCATCCAAGTAAAAGCAATTTTATCGCAATTCAAAATGAACTTTAATGATAAATATTTGCACTTCCTAGAACTTACTGTTAAAGTGTATTATTAATCAATGTTTTCATTATGAAAATTTACTTCTCTGCACACATTTGTTTTTGTGTAACAGGTTATTTAGAAAACATGGTTGTTCAGAGAAGTAAATTTTAGTCTGGCTAATTGATTTTTGAAAGTGTAAGTGGCATTTTGAGTGCTGTAATGGAATAGGACAAATGTGGTTTTTATACAAGTTATTAAGGCAAACATAGTCACTAGGATTTGGTACTAAGTAAATTCTGAACCAGATATTAAAACTAATTATTTGTGATGACTTGTATATCAAATAGAGAGAGGTTTTGACAACCAGTCTTAGTATAATTGAAAATGTATAAAAGACATTTTATACATAATCCAAAGATTATAGGAAATAAATATGTTTTGTTGACTAGTTAAATTAATGCCATATATTCCCAAATTAAATTGCATTCAGTGTGGTTGCAATTTATTTGATCACTAAATTTAACCTCAGTGTAATTATGCTACTTGTTTGTTTTTTCAGCAAAACTTACCCAACTTCTCCAGTTTTACAAATATGGATGAAACATCATTGATCTTGAATCACATTTTACAGTTCACTTAGATGCCCTAATTTCTTTGGCCCTGAAAGCTTGAAATCTAGAAACATTCTGGGACTGTACTCGCACGCGCACACACATGCACGTGCACACACAGCAGTGTTTTAGTTGTACAGTAGTGAAGGATAATTATTCTCTATTAAGTACCACATTCAATATTAGTAGTGTAATCAACAACTCCATTTAAGTGGTATTTACCGTGAAGTACCATGCAGACTTCTTTGTTTCATTAATAAAATTTGATTCCAAGATTAGGGAGTAATAGTATTTAACTTTAATACGAAATTGCACACGAGCTGTTTAATGATTCATAGATCAACTTTTATAACCTCTACTTTCTCTTTTCAAGAAAAGATCAAGTAAAAATATATAGGCTTTAAAATTGGAGGAACCTTGTAACTATTGAAACAATCTAGTAAAGATTAAAATGCAATTTCAGTGTGAATTTAGTTTTTACATGCAAGGTCTACAATATTTTTCAAAGTAAATTGAAATATATAAACCCATTATATTTCATTCAAGTCCTACATTTAATGGAATTTAACCATGCATCAATTTGCCTATAAG
The DNA here is from genome assembly GCF_036971445.1 of Narcine bancroftii. Classification (NCBI taxonomy): domain Eukaryota; kingdom Metazoa; phylum Chordata; class Chondrichthyes; order Torpediniformes; family Narcinidae; genus Narcine; species Narcine bancroftii. The sequence continues at coordinate 215,196,872 of NC_091469.1, read as the reverse complement.
TTTTTTTATACATTTTTGCTTTAAAATATGTAAGAATATCTTATTCATGTCTAGTTGTAGAATGAATTCTGTTTCAGGCTTAACAATAGGCAATGTAGTTGTTAAGTGTAAACATTTTAATTGAAAACGATATTTAAACTTCATCCGCGATGGTGGTTATTTCATTCAGGATGTACTAATACTAATTCTTTTCTAATCTTGAAACTTTTTTACTGAAATATGCTGTCAAAAATACTTTTTGTTTCAGTCAGTTATTGAGATGTATTAATTCCTTCACCCACTGGAGTATTAACAAAGTACCATTCACATGTGCTGTCATTGGAAATGGCCAGATTTGCAGAGGAAAATATTACTGTTACAGTATCCAGTTTACAGCTATGACCTTTGTGTTGAATGTGATGCTCTGTGTTTCTGGTTTCCATCAGCCTGATGCACAAACTCGTTTATTATTATTCCATTATCATCGTGTCTTCTCAGCAGGCCTCACTAATTATAATCAAAATATTCATGCCAGGATGGTTGTTCTGTGATACTGAGGTTTGGCCAATTATGTAGGTGTGACCCGAAAACTTGAAAGTTGAAATGCGGCATCTGTTTTGAAAGCTGTTATCATATTTTGTGGGAAATACAAATTTTATTTAATCCATGCTGCATGGCTAAATAACATATTTAACCAAAAGCCAATGGAGATTTAAGCACGCTCTGTGCTGATATCAGTCTTGATCATTCAAGCAGAAGTTTTATGCAGAACATTAAAATGCAAGGACACCACATATATTGTGTTTTATTAAACTCAAGCACAACTAAGGATAGGTGCAGTGCAAAACAAGTGTGGAAACTTATGTTTTGAAGAAAATCCATTAATAATAATAATAAGATAAAAGAAACTTTCTTTTTACTTTATTTCGTTTTGCTAATTTTTTAAATATTTTTTTTTAAATGGCATATATTTATATTTTAGAATATAAGGAAATAACAATGAGACCCCAAATAAAGTGGTCTGCTGGTAGAAAACAAATGTGCCATGAAATTGCATAAAATTTGTGGTGTGTAGCACCAATTGAATGTGCTCCAGGATATTCAATCCATTTGGAAATGTGTCTTTTTGTAACACTACTAAAAATACCCTTGCATAATTCAAGATTATTAGGTATTTAATTTATAATTTTGAAAAGTTAGTACTCAAGATAGTTAACATTGGAATTATGAAGAAAAATAGTCTGTTTCTTCAAAACTAAATTAAGATAAGGCATTGGATTTTCAATTTGAATTGTTTATTTATAGTCTGATATCTTGTATAATTTTATCAGCCAATTCTAATAGTTTAATAGGATGATAATTATTCATCAATTCTTATTAGAGAAACAACCTAAAAACATACATTTTTCAACAGAAATTATAAACCCACCTTATTTTTTTAGTGTGAGAAAAGAAAATTATTTAAATCCCAAATCAGAAATAATCCTTAAATTAATCTGAAAAAAATTCACAAAATATTTAATATATATAAGAGTATTTTCAAAGTTTTATAAATAATTAATGCAAGAATATAAAAAAAGTTGATTCTATTTAAATTAATGTATATTATAATCACACAAATGTCAGAAATGATAACATAGAACATTTACTGCAAAAATCCATAATTATGCATTCTAGAGCACTACAGTTAGTTTAGCGGTTAGCGCAACACCTTTATAGGGTCACCGATTGGGATTGGGGTTTGAATCCTGCGCTCTCTGTAAGGAGTTGGTACATTCTCCCCATGTTGTATGGGTTTTCTCCGGGTTCCTCCCACCATATGAAATGTACCAAGGGTTGTAGGTTAATTGAGTATAATTGGGTGGCAATGGCTCGTGGGCTGAAATGGGCTGTTACCAGGCTATATGTCTAAATTAAAAAAAATAATGCTCTTACGAAGTCTTAGTTGTTTAATTGAGAAGGACAAGTAAGCATATATTCAACTCTGCAAAATTATACAACATAAAAACCAGCATGGGGTTAGCACAGTAGTCAGCGAAACACTGTTACAGCGCCAGAAACCTGGGTTCGAATCCAACGCTGTCTGGAGGACATATGTATGTTCTCCCCATTGCTGCGTGAGTTTCCTCCAGGTGCTCTGGTTTCCTCCCACCCTTCAAAATGTATGGGGCTTGCAGATTAATTGGGGTATTTTGGCAGCACGGGCTCGTTGGCCAGAATGTTCTGCTCTCATGCGGTTTCAATTTTTTAAAAAGCTGATAAATATTCTGTTTACCTTTGGTTAACACTGAGGCAAAATATGCCATATGAATATTTTCTAAGGTTCTGCAATAGATTTTGTTCTGATTGCCTGATTATCAAGGTCAATTTGTACATTAGATTATTCAAGTCCATATTTTTTCCCCAATGATCTCAAGTATTGCAATAATGTTACCAGTTTCTGATGTTGCTTTGTCATATTATGGCAATATCAGGACATTAGATATAAATATTCTGAACACTGTCGATGTGCTCTGCACAAATCGTGTAGGTGAACAATTTTGCATACATAATGATGATTAAGACTAAGCAAATCAAAAGACAGAAGATATTCAAACTTTGGTTCAATTGGTCTTTGTATTGGAACACAAGCAGAGTTAATAAGGAGCTTCAGAAGTAATTAACAATGGAATTTGGGCAGGGCAAGTGCTTGGGTAAACAGCAATTGTCCTTAATACAAGATTCCAAACAGGAGCAACAATGCTAGTATTGTACTGTACCTCTCATTAAATGGACTGAGGCACAAGAGGCGGGTGGGAACCAAACAGGCAAACTGTGCGCTGAACGAGTATCCCATGATCCCATTACAACAAGCTTTGGCTTTTGGCATCAACAGTGCCAGCTGCATTGAGAGAAGCCAAGCCTGTCATAGCATTTCCACATCAAATCGGGTAATACAGAGGCAAAAACATGGTTTGAGCTTAACAAAAGCAAAAATACAAGCGCATCTATTAGAATTTGTTTGTGGACAGAGTATTTGAATAACATAAAACCAAATCTTCCTGGTTTACATATGTCAAGACTGAATTTTCAAAAAAACAACATATATTTTAACAATTTTATTGAATTTTGTTTTATGATGTCTGTGGCCTTTGTTATATTGAATCCATTTTCATTACAGAAATTTCTTTAACATTGGTATTTAATGATATTTGACAATAATTTTGTGGGGTTTTTTTCAGATTGCTCAACACCAGCCTTGAATATTATTTGACTATCCTATGAATGAATTTTGTCAGTTTTTTGTCTGCGATTTTTAAGTAAATTAACAAATCCCTGTTAAGCATCTTCAACTAGAAAATTCAACTAACAAATAGGTCTGTTAACATTAATGTAAATTTGTCTCTACTCATTTCTCATACCCTTCCTGACTGTAAAAGACAAAAAATCAAGGATGAAAGCAAACAGCCAATGAAATATGTCATGGGCATAAATTAAAGTGTTCCATTGTTGTTTAAAGCAGTGGTTGGCAAACAATGTGGTCCAATTTTATTTATGCTACAATAGAGAATTTTGCAATTCAAGCAGCCACTTTCACCCAATTTAGATACAGAAGACAAAGCAATCAGACAGCATTTCAGTGAGGCACCTCAATAAATGAGGAACTTTTGAAAATTACCACAAGCATACAATACGCATCCTGGTTCAAAGTACAGTTGAAGTTGTTACGTATTTTCTCTTATATTTTTTAATTGCTTAAGATACAGGTAAAAAGGCAATTTGTGCGATGAGTAATTGATTTATTTCATCACATTATAATTTGATTTCAATAAGAATCTTTAGTCAGGGCCACATAAAGGAATTATCAGTAATGAACATGTTAAACGTAAACTAAAAAGCCAGTGTTAAATTATGAAACTGATATATCCAGATGTTCCCAACCATTCTAACAAAATGACAGATTAATTGAAAATAATTTTGCAGTTAAAAATCTGGAGACAGTTGCTTTTCTTAAAATAATGAGATTTAAATTTGTTTCAGCTTATCTAAGTGCATTGGGTTTATCACAGAACAGTTTCTGTACCAGCAGGAGTTTAGGCAAAGAAGCATTCATTTCCTTTGTGATCTGCATAAGCTGATGCCCACGACTGCTCTAGCTATCACTGTAAGGATTCATAGCTTTAGAAAATCATTCGTATATTACAAATTAAAAAAAACGTTTAATCTTTTGGTGTCTTATTATTTATGCACGTGATTATTAAATTTGAAAACACTATGTGTTTCCAAATTTGATAATGACAGATGATTTGGAAATACATGTAATACTCAAATTGTGCGTGTAAAAAAAAATACATGAAGAAAATAGTCTAGTTTGACTCACTTTGATCTGAACTGATAAAACAACATGCTATTTTAAATATTTCATTCATTAATGCCTTATCATTTCTGCCATGTAAAATCTTTACTCAGAAAAATTAACCTGAGACAGGTAGACAGAAGAGCAATAAATGTAGCAATGCAATAATCAATACAATCATTTTGGACTATAACATTTGTAAGCAATTACAATACATCTACTTTAAAATAAAAGTTGCAGCTAAAGATAGGCTTTGGATGAAATGTAAGGGAAGAAAATTAAATCACTATAGAAATGGCCTGTTACTGTGGAGTATGTCTAAATAAATAACACAAATCATTACTGCTGTTTTATTTCAAATTTTTTAAAAATGTTTTTTTAATTGCCCATTTTTTCCAATATTTTTGAAGCTGAATAAGGTTGATCTTCACCTTGATAATGTGATGACACTTTGGACCAGGTGTAATTACAGTTAGCAGAGAAAGGATGCCAATTGACCCTGACCTTGAACAAGGCTGCCCACAAAGATTTAATGGCTGTGTCATGTAGATTTCTTCCTTTGCAAAGTGACACACAGGTGAGAGCCATCTGTAAAGGACCTATGGTTTCCAGGAGAATGAAGACACTAAGGTGACTGAATAGCCATCAGAATGAACAAACATGTCCAGCAAACCAAGAACAAATCACACTATCTTTAATTAGTCTTTTCATCAATGTACAATAAGTAACACAAATGTTAGAAATACAGATAGGAGAAATACATAGATAAAAGCAATCGTAAAATTTATCATATATTAGACAATAAAAATGTTGTCTTATAACAATATTTAAAAGAAAATAAAAAATATATTTACATAATAACTATAAATTTCTTTTTCAAGGAATGGAGTGAATTAGCTTTTAGGATAAGACTAAAGTTATTATAACTTGGAGGACCCTTAAAAACTCAGTTACCTTTCACTCAACTGCTAATGTTTTAACAGCAAGATTAGTGGAAATAGATGATGTTCACGTTAATTAATTGATCTTGTGTTGATTGTATTAGTGCAACTTTTGGGAAGCAGTGCAATGTTCTGCACCATATTGCTGCGCAAATCAACAAATTTTGTGACACATGTTCACCTGATTCTGGATTTCCATGTCAAATAGCTTTTATGTAGATGCCAAGATTTGCCATCACTTTCATGCATTAATAACAGTGAGTACTAATGGTTTCAGTTATTACAACTGCAAATAATTTTACTCACTAGTGTTTAGGCTTGATTTCGTGGGAAGTGATGTTACTTAAATTTCTCAACTTTGACATGTGCTTCACTTTCTCTGTTTCTGCAGAAGACTCTTCATGGAGCTATCATGTTTTTGCTTGACTAGATATAAAAGTAGCCATTACCACCAGTTATTCCTTTTTTATATCCTTAATTATATCTGATAACGCCTCAAACCGTGCATCTTGGCGCCTCACAGTTTGGCGGGCAGCAACCTCCTTTGAAGAAGACCGCAGAGCCCACCTCACTGACAAAAGGCAAAGGAGGAAAAACCCAACACCCAACCCCAACCCACCAATTTTCCCCTGCAACCGCTGCAACCGTGTCTGCCTGTCCCGCATCGGACTTGTCAGCCACAAACAAGCCTGCAGCTGACGTGGACTTTTTACCCCCTCCATAAATCTTCGTCCGCGAAGCCAAGCCAAAGAAGAATTACCAATATATAGGAGACAGCATGATCACAAGATCTACTACGTCAAGGAGGCCCAATGTTATCCAGAAAAAAATTTGTAATTTTGCTGATATTAAACACATTCTGAGAAGAAATTACATATAAAAATACATTATCAGAAACCTGTTGTATTTTGGATTGGGCTATATAAAAGATTGCTTTGGGAAATATTGCTGATGGTTCAACTGTGTGCTTATTTAATACAATTTAACTCTAGCATTTTAAAATACCATCAACAATATTAATAAAAGACTCATAATTGACCCATTCCTAAAGCAAATCAGAAAACAATGAAAAGTTTTACAATTGGATTAGATATTAGATTTCAGATTTATTTTCAGAATACATACATGACATCACATACAACCCTGAGATTTTTCTGCCTACGAGCACAGCAGAATTATCACTAATTGGTAGTGCAAGAAAAACTGTGAACAGTGTATACATGGAAACAAATAAAGAACTGTAAACAGATAACAAATGTAAGCAAACTGTGCAATACAGAGAAAATAAAAAAAGAAAATTGATAAAGAGCACAATTAAGAGACCTTAAGAGAGCCTGTGATTGAATTGTTGTTGAGGAGTCTGATGGTGGAGGGGTAACAGCTGTTCCTGAACCTGGTGGTGTGAGTTTTGTGGCACCTGTACCTCTTTCCTGATGGCAGCAATGAGAACAGAGCATGTTCTGTGTGGTGTGGGTCTTTGATCATTGCTGCTGCTCTCGAACAGCAGGGTTCTCCGTTGATGTTCTCAATAATGGGGAGAGTTTTGCTTGTGATGTCTTGGGCTGTGTCCTCTACCTTTTGGAGGGATTTACAATCAGGGGTATTGGTGTCCCCATACCAGACCATGATACAGATGGTCAGCACAATTTCTACCCCACCTCTAGAAATTTGCCCGGTTTTCGGGTGTCATACCAAACCTGTGCAAAATCCTAAGGGAATAGAGGTGTTGACGTGCTCTCTTCTCGATGCCATTGGTGTGATGGGCCCAGGAAAGATCCTCTGAGATGGTGAATCCCGAAAATTTAAATTTGCTCATGCTCTCCACCTCAGGTCCCCCCAATGTTCACTGCATTGTACACCTCTGGTTTCCCTATTCTGAAGTCAACAATCAGCTCCTTAGTTTTGGTGACATTGAGTGCGGGGTTGTTATTGTTGCACCATTCAGCCAAGTTTTCCATCTCCCTCCTATATGCTGACTCGTCCCCTTCCTTTATACAACCCACTGCTGTGATATCGTCGGCAAATATGTAGATGGTATTGTCATACCGAGCCATAGAGTCATGGGTGTAAAGTGAGTAGAGCAGGCATCGATGGAGATTGTGGAGATGTTCTGACTAATCTTCACTAGTTGTGGCCTGGAGGTGAGGAAATTCATGATCAAATTGCACAGTAGGATGTTAACTCCCAAATCCTGGAGTTTGCTGATCAGTTTTGAGGGGATGATGGTGTTAAATGTCGAACTGTAGTCGATAAAGAGCATTCTGATGTATGTATCTTTGTTGTTCAGGTCTTCTAGGGCTTTGTGTAGAGCCAGTGAGATCACATCCACTGTGATAGGAGCACTGGAATGTACTCATGTCTCTTTAAAATAAATTTTAATGAGGCTAATGTATGTGATTTAAAGATTATCAATTATTAATCAGTTATCAAGCACCTTAAAAACAATAACCCATTGTATGCCAGTTGAAAGATAATGGGGATTGAATAAAATTAAGGTGCACAACATACACTTGGGTTTTTTAGTGAACTTCATAGACTAATATACCTTTTGCCTGACAGGGATACGGCAGATCGAATGGAGCAAGTATCAATAAGGCAACTTGAGGGAAAGAGCAATCATACCATTTAAAGGTTTAGAATAGTCTGTTAGAATAGTTAGAACAGTGCTGACCTAAGTAGACTAGTTTCAAAAATTTCTAGATGTACTGAAAGATCTGGCAGCCTTCAAGGAGGTAATAGTACACTCTATCCTTTCCAATGAAGGGAAAGGAAAGGTAAGCCTGAACCAGATATCCTTAAGAAAAATAGAGGGACAGTAAGATAACATTAAAATATGAAAAAGGACATATATCAGTTGTCAGGTTCAAAACACATGAGAACCCGACTGACAACAGAAAGTTCAAATTTATTTAAATTTAAATTTTGATAAACAGCACGGTAACAGGCTATTTCAGCTCACGAGTCCGTGCCGCCCAATTTACAGCCAATTAACCTACAGCCCCAGTACGTTTTTGAAGGATAGGAGAAAACTGGAGCCCCCCCCCCGGGGAAAACCCACGCAGACACAGGGAGAACGTTCAAACTCCGTGTTCCAATCGCTGGCGCTGAACAGGTGTTGTGCTAACCGCTATGCTAACGTGATGCCTTCAGAGAAGAGTTAAAAGGAAATTCCCATCTTCCATCGACATGTAAACTGTAAATGCATAAAAGGAGAAGTGAGGCTGAATAGGGACAACAAATATCAATGAGACAAAGGACATGTACTAAAAACACTCCTTAGTACAGAAGAAATTGCTGCTGGAGTCTCAGCAATGGAAAATGCAGTTGAAGTACTAGATGAATTAAAAATGATAAAGAGATTTATTCCTTAATTTGAAATCACCCAGACCACATAGGACTCATCCCACCAAAGAAACAAAGGAGGAAAATACAGAGAATTGGCCACTATTGTCCAATCTTCTGCAATTACAGAGTTGATGTATGAGAGGTGGAGATTTGTAAATGTTACCTGCTTGTTCAAAGAACATCATGAAGGCACTAAAGACCAACCTGTTTAAACTTAGTGGTGGGTAAATTTTTAGAAATTAAAATCAAGGAAAAAGATAACAGTTACTGTGACTTCTGGATTAGTTAAGGAGAGGCAGGATGGATTTGATCAATGGCCCAGTTGGCATTGTCGTTAGTGCAACGCCTTTACAGGGCCAGCGATCGAGATTGGACCTGGGTTCGAATCCCGCGCTTTCTGTAAGGAGTTGGCACGTACTCCCCATGTCTGCGTGGGTTTTCTCTGGGGGCTCTGCTTTCATCCCACCCTTCAAAATGTACCGGGGAGTAGGTTAATGGGCTGTAATTTAGGCAGTATGGACTCATAGAGCCGATTTGGCCTGATGCAGTGCTGTGTGTTTCATTTAATTTAAAAAAATATAATAAAATTGGTCAGTTAACAAAATATGAATTCTCAGGGAATTTTGATAAACCAAAGGCTTATTGTCAAGATTTAAATCTACAGAATTGAGGTGCCAGAGCAGCTTAGATAGATTTGGCTGTATTATAGAAAGCGGTTATATTTTCTGTTTTTGTTTCAGATTTTTAGCATCTTCATTTTAAAACATTTTTTGACTTCCCAGGTATTGCTAGAACCATTTATTTTCTTTAAATATAAATATGGTCGAATACATTTGGATTTGCATGCATTTTGCATAATTTCCATATTTTCTGATTATGCAAAACTTGGAAACCCAGAGAACTATGAGGAGGATTTTAATAAATTTCAAAAATATCTAGACAGGCTGCTGGAAATGGTGTGTGAATGGACAAAATAAAAAGTATTTAATTTCTTCATGGAGACAATGAGAGTCAGTATAAATGAGAGGGTAAACACATCCTGCTGGAGGAACGCAACAGGTCAAATAATACCCATTTAAAGAAAGAATGGTTGATGTTTCAAGCAGGAACATTTTATCTAGAATGGATAAATTATGTAGAGGTATCAGTGAAAATAGGACAGGGTGGGTGTGGTGGAATAGAGGCCCCACATGGGATTGGTGACGGAGATATTGGCAAAACATGCCAGACAGAAGCAGTAGGCAAATTCCAGGCAAAAGGAGAGAGTCAAGAAAAACAAAGGGGTGACATGGGGGTAGATGAGGGTGGTGGGTAATTAGAAGATAAAGACTGCCAGTGCTGGTAAAGAAGGTGGGAAAGGTGGACTAAAGAAGGAAGTAAAGAGCAGAGAGTGGAAGAATCCAGTTGTCTCCAATAAACAAGAATGTGCAATTTTTAAAGGGACACAGGAATAGAGAGCCTTTGGAAGTGCGTGTGGCCAATCAAAAGAGGCAGGGTGGTTTGAGGAAGCAATTTAACAAAAATAACTTATCAGATCATTGGCTTTTTGAGATTTTACAATGTGAACATTTATTGTAATTTACATAAATACAAAGCACAATTGCCCTGCAATTCTTGCTGCAGCAACACAGGTACACTTTAGATTCACCAACTACAGTCTATGTGCAGCAGGATATAGTCAAGATGCAGAGTTGGGTGAAAAAGTGGAAGATGTTCAATCCAGATAAGTGTGAAGCAATGAATTTTGGAAGGTCGAATTTGAAGATGGAGTACATGGTTCTTAATAGTGTGGAAGAGCAGAAGGACTTTCAGGTCCAAATCTATGGATCACTTAAGGTTTCCTCGCAGGTTGATAGGGTGGTTAAGGAGGCTTATGGCATCTCAGCCTTCATTAGATGGGGAAATGAGTTCAAGGGCTCTGAGGTAATGTTGCAGCTCTATAAAGCTCTGGTTAGACCACACTTAGAATATTGTGTTCATTTCTGGTCACCAGATTACGGGAAGGTTGTGAAAGCTTTGAGGAGCATGCAGAGGAGATTTAATAGGTTGTTGCCTGGATTGGAGAATGCGTCCTATGAGGCGAAGTTAGCAGAGCTAGGATTTTTTTGCTTTGGAGCAAAGAAGTATGAGAGGTGACTTAATACAGGATACAGATAATCCATCATCTACAAGATGATGAGAGGCATGGATAGGGCGGTCACCCAGCACCTTTTCCTAGGGTGACAGTAGCAAATACCAGAGGACATCTGTTTAAGGTGAGGGGATGAAAATTCAGGGGAGACCTCAGCAGTATGTTTCTTTACACGGTCAATAGTAGGTACCTGGAATGCATTGTGTGGTTTGGTAATGGAGGCTGGTACAATAGGGGCATTTACAGGCACATAGATGCAGAAAGAAAGAGAGGGTGTTGGGTGTGAGGTAGGGAAGGTTTAGATTGCTGGGTAGGTTTATATAAGTCAGCACAACATTGTGGGCTGAAGGGCCTGTACTGTGCTGTAATGTTCAAGTGGGACCAGTGTTGTGTCACCTTTCCCAGAAGGTGAGAGGATTTATATAGGTCGTCACACCTTCGTGGACTGAAGGGACTCCATTGTACTGTCATGATCTACGTTCTTCAACAACATTCATTAAATTACCACATTATGCATTGATACAAAAACATAATGAATATATGGAATAATAAAGACTCACAGTTGTAATTCATGAATAAAAATGATGCTTTAATGTTGCAGACAGGAAAATTTTGTGCTTGGAGTAGTTTATGGTTAAAGTAATATGAGGAAATACATGAGTCTGGCAGTTGTTGGGGGGAAAAATACTGTTCTTGAATCTGGACGTGTCGGACTTCTGTCTGAAGGTTGCAATGAAAAGAGATTGTGACCAGTGTGATCCTTTGTGTGGTGTTGGGTTCCTTCTTGAGTAACACCCTCACATAAATGTCTTCAATGAATGGAAACGCTGTGCTCTTGTTAGATTTGGCTAGGGTTGCCACCTTCTGCACTCTTCTGTGTCCTGGGGCACTCAAGTTTCCAAACCAAGCCATGATGTAACCCATCAGTGCATCTGCAGAAGTTTGATGGAGTATTTGATGATATGCTTAATCTCCTCACGTTTCATAGAAAATATATGACTTCTTCATGGTTGCCTCAATATGCTGGCTCCAGGAGGGACCATCCAATAAGTGGATGCTCAGTAACTTGAAGGTACTAACCCTTTCCATTCATCCCATCAATTAAATCAGTTCTGTTGTCCCTTGGCTTTCCTTTCCTAAAGACAACAATCATCTCTTGATCTATTTGATGTTGAATGCATGATTGTTTTTTCTGGCAACACCCAACCAGATTCTCCACCTCCCATATTCTGACACATCATTATCTATTATTTCAGCCAACAGCGGTGTTGTCAGTGAACTCTTAGCTTGCGTTGGACTTGTGCAATCTTGGGGTGGCCCTGTGCTGAGGAGGTGATGTTGCCATTCAGCACTTATTGAGATTTAAATTTTAAAAATTTTTAGACATCCAGCATGGTTACAGGCCCTTGCTGCCTATGAACGCATATTCCTAGAAGTCCCGGACATTTTGAAAGGTGGGAGGAAACCAGAGTGCCTGGAGGAAACCCATGCAGACATGGGGAGAATGTACAAAATCCTTACAGATTCTAACCCAGATCACTGCTACTGTAGTGGCTTTGCACTAACCGCTACACCGACCATGTCATCCATTTGCAAATGAAAAATCAAGGATGCAGTTACAAAGAGAGGAGCAGAGTCCTCAATCCCTGAGTTTGATTAGCTTGGATGATAATTTATAAATGTTGCTTTACAGTAGGGGCATAGCATAGAAGAGAAAGAAACCATGATGAAACTTAATTAACACTGGTTCCGTCAGAAATGGAGTATTCTGTTCAGATGTGGGATCTACACAGTAGGAAAGAGTGAAAGGCTTAAAGTGAGTGCAGAAGGATTTATGAAGATAATTTTAGGGATGAGAGACTTGATGTATATAGACAGACTGGATAATCTGGACTTGTTCTTCTTGGAACAGAACAGACCATTGGGGGGTTTGATGGAGGAATTCATAAATATGAAAGGTCTGGACATAGTCGATAGAAATTTTTATCCTGGTGAATGAGAAAACAAACATTTTCCCACATGTTATTTGATGTTTTATGTAATGCAGTGGTTCTGAACCTTTTTCTTTCTATTCACATACCACTTTAATCCCCATGCCATCGATGTTCTGTGATTAGTAAGGGATTGCTTAAGGTGGGATGTGAGTTGGAAGAGAAGGCTGAGAATCACTGCTCTAGACCCAATGGTTACTGAAATACTTTGCTTGAGAAAAATTGTCATTGACCCATTTCCTTTGAAGTTATGAAACCATTCACATAATGAGTCAATGAGCTACGATTAAAACAGTAGTCTTCAAACTTTTTCTTTCCACTCACATTCCACCTTAAGCAATCCCTTACTAATTGCAGAGTTCCTATGGCATAGGGATGACTTAAAGTGGTATGTGAGTGGAAAGAAAAAGGTTGAGAACCACTGGTGTAATGAATATTTAGAATATGGAAACCACTGCCAATTGGGGTAGTGAAAACATAATCTTTCATGGTTTTTAAAGGAAACTGAATTTAACATGAACAATTTGCAGAGGTATGTGGAGAGGATGAAGTGTGGGCCAGCTGGATTGCTCTTCGATCCTGCTGCAATCTTTGGTGACTCTCTATAATACCAGCCATTTTAGTGTCATCCGCAAACATGCTAATCATGCCAAGTACAATTTCATCTAGATCATTGATGTAGATGACAAACAGCGATGGGCCCAGCACTAAATCCTGGGCACAGTAATATTCACAGGCCTGCAGTCTGAAAAACAAGCTTCCACTTCTGCTTTCTTCCTTAGTCCAATCAGTGATCTCACCTAACCTTCCAGAACAGCCTACTGTGCGGAACCTTATTGAATGCCTTGGTGAAATCCCAATATCTACAGCTCTGCCCTCATCAACTTTCTTAGTCATATCTTCAAAACTCAATCAAGATTTGTGAGACATGACTTTCCATTGACAAAGCCCTGATGCTCCCCTAATCAGCTGTTGCCTGTTCAAGAGCATGCACATCTTCTCCATTAGAATGCTCTCTTGTTCCTTGCCAACCATAAAGGTTCAGCTGTAGTTCCCAGTCTTTTCCCTGCCGCCCTTCTTGAACAGAGGCACAATATTTTCCACCATACAGAATTAACTGCAGTGATTCTCGAGGAATCCCTTTTTTTTTCTCCTGATTGCCTTTTCTCCCTTTATAACAGAGGACAGGAGATAAAGCTCCTTTTTTGTAGCTTGCTGCTCAGTTTTTAAAACTCCTCCAGGGCAAAATGGGGTTAACTGGGTAATTTGAACAGTTAGCACCCCAGTTACGTGGCAGTTTGAATGGGTCCAACTGGGTCAACCCTGTCAAAACCCAAATGGGTCCCTGACCTCCTCAGAGGTAGTCAATAAACCCAGTAAAATTTACCTAGTTCTCATCCACGGCCGATTTGTGAAGGAAAATGGCCATCCCGCTTATTCTGGTGACATCAGTGCTTGTGTCGGTGCGTTAGCGCAACAGCCAGCATCAGAACATCCTTCCCATTTGCCATTTGGACTTCAATTCTTAACCTCTGGCAGTAATTCTGGTGAGTGTGTGACACATCATTCACCACATCATCACAGGGGCGGGATCCCCCTGCGATTTGAAAGGTGCTTCCAGCACCTTTTCCCCAGTAATCACACCTGGGTCCCAAGAGGGCTACCCAGGTGCTGCAATTTGAAAGGGACATGTGATTATGGTGTAATACACACAAGTGCTGGACAAACTCAGCAGGACTCAAAGCATCTAAGGCTGTGGTTTTCAAACTGCCCCCTAAACACACATTCTACCTTAAGCAATCCCTATGCTATAGGTACTCTGTGATTTGTAAGGGATTGCTTAAGGTGCTATGTGAGTGGGAAGGGAAGGTTAAGAATCACTGCTATAGGCCCAATTGTTACCGAAATATTTACTTGAGCAAAATTGTCATTGTCCCATTTCCTTCGGAGTTATGAAACCGAGCACATAATGAGACAATTAGGTACGATTTCAACAGTGGTTTACAACCTTTTTCTTTTGATTCATATACCACCTTCAGCAATCCCTTACTAATCACAGTGCACTTATGGCATAGGAATTGCTTAAGATGGAATGTGAGTTTAGGGGGGAAGTTTGAAAATCACTGATCTAAAGGAAGCAAAGATATATAACCAACGTTTCAGGCCTGAACCCTTCGTCAAGGTATAAGCAGCTGGGATCAAACTGCCCCAAGTCTCCTTCTTGCTCTTAACGAGAATCTGAATTTTCCTCATCATCCAAGGTTTCTTACACTTTCATATCTGACACTTCTCTCCAGTAGGAATGTGTCTGTCTTATTCTCTTGTCAACATACTTTTAAAAGCATTCTATTTTTCTAACATTCCTCTTCATTCAAACAACCTATTCCAATGAACTTGAAGTGGTTCTTGTCTTATTCCTTCAAATTTGGCCTTGCCCCTATTCTGAATTTTAACTCATGATCTTGCCCTGTCTGTATCCATAACTACCTTCAACCAAATGGAACAATGGCAGTTGATCCCCCAGGGCTCATCCACTTGCGTAGTTATCCTTCCCATTTTACCAAGACCACATCAAATGTTGCCCTCTTCTTTGTTGGACCCTTTGCATATTGCAGGAAGAAACTTTTCTGAAAACATTTCACGAACTCCACCCTGTCTAAACCTTTCACACTATGGCTTTCCCAGTCAACATTTGAATAGTTATAATCCCTAGTATGACAACCTTATTTGACCTACAGCTCGCAGTAACCTCCTGCCATATTTAGTCCTCTTGTTCACATTGACCATTTGGGGACCTTTAGTAGACTCACAACAAAGTGATCATGCCTTTCTTGTTCCAAAGCTTCACCTATATAGAACATAGAACAAAATTAAACACTCCCTACCTCATAATCCTCTATTTTTCTTTCATCCATGTGCCTGTCTAAGAGTCCTTTAAAGGCATTCCAGTCACTCACAATTCTGTGTAAAAAAAAACTTACCCCTGATATCTTCCCTCAACCTTTCTCCCTTCACTTTGTACATATTTCCCACCCTGCGAAAAAATGTACTAGCAGTCCACCTTATCTAAGCTTTTCATAATCCTGCAGACCTCTCGTGAGTCACCTCTCATCCTTCTTTGCTCCAAAGAGAAAAGCCCTGGACACTAACCTTGCATCACAAGGCATATTTTCTAATCTAGGCAACATCCTGGTAAATCTGCACCCTCTCCATAGCTTCCACATCCTTCCTATAATGAGGTGGCCAGACTGAACAGAGACTTATAGAGCCTCAATCCCCTGAACCCAATCCCCTGACTAATGAAGCCTAGTACACCAAAATCCTTCTTAATTGTCCTATCAACCTGCCCAGCAACCTTGAGAGATCTGTGGATTTGAACCCCAAGGTCCCTCTGTTCTTGCACACTGTTAAGTATCCTCCAGTTAACTATGTACTCTGCCCTCAGGTTTGCCATTCCAAAATGCATCACCTCACTTCTCTGGATTGAACTCCATCTGCCACTTTTCCACTCAACTCTGCATCCTCTGTCCTGTTGTAACCTATGACATCCTTCAACACTATCCACAATTCCTTTAACCTTTGTATCGCCTTCAAATGTATTGACACATCCCTCTACTTTTTCATCCAGGTCATTTATAATATTTACAAAGAGCAGGGGTGCCAGAACAGGTTGCTGCAGAACTCCACTAGACACTCAGCTCCAGCCAAAATAACTTCCATCAACTACTACTCTCTGCTTTCTACAGGCAAGCCAATTCTGAATCCGCACAGCAAAGGTTCCATGGATTCCATGTCTCATGACTTTCTTATTTAGTCTCTTATGGGGGACCTTGACAAATGCCTTATTAAAATCCTTATAGATCACATCTACTATATCTTCATCAATTACTTTTGTTACCTCCTCAAAAAACTCAATTAGGCTCATGAGGCACAATTTTCCCCTTGCTGTCAGGATCTTTCCTAATTTCTCCTTTAGTGCAGTGGTTTTCAAATTTTTTCTTTCCACTCACGTACAACCTTAAGTAACCCCTATGTCATAGGTGCTCTGTGATTAGTAGGTTTGAAAACCACTGTTTTAATCGTATCTCATTGACTCGTTATGTGCACAGTTTCATAACTCCAAAGGAAATGGGCCAATGACCATTTTTCTCAAGCAAAATATTTCCGTAATGATTGGGTCGAGAGCAGTGATTCTCAACCTTCCCTTCCCACTCTCATACCACCTGGAGCAATCCCTTACTAATCACAGAGCACCGACGGCATAAAGATTGCTTAAAGTGGTTTGTGAGTGGAAATAAAAAGTTTGAAAACCACTGTCTTAGTCCAACAATGTTGAGACTGATTTCAGTATTCGTATTAAAATATAAAATACTGGAAATGCTCACCAGCTTAGGCAGTTGACAGGATCACAAAAAAAATATAATATAGAAGGAGACAATTGGCCCATCAAGTCAATGTAAGAGAAGTCAAGCATGCCAGGTGGCATCAGTGGACAGAAAAAACTGTGTTAATGTTTCAGGTTGATGATCTTCCATCCAAACCTTTGATCAGCTAATTCCATACAAATGGCAAAAGCTTTCAATGAAGAATTTTGGGCATTCTAAAACAGTAGAATTTGCTTCACTGTATCAATTTACATGATTTTTTGTGTGTGTGGAATTGTGGAATTATCACACTTTAAAAAAAATCTGTGATGAGAAGTAATGCAAATTCCAGTATGGTATTTTCATCAGTGGATTATTTTGCATGTATCAGAGAGGGACAGCATGGAAAGAGCCTCTGGTCCACTTGCTGGTGCTGACCATCAACCATCCATTTACACTAATCCTATAATAGGCCATTTTTAAATTCACTCCACATTCCCACCAACTCAACACCCC
Organism: Narcine bancroftii; assembly: GCF_036971445.1. Lineage (NCBI taxonomy): Eukaryota > Metazoa > Chordata > Chondrichthyes > Torpediniformes > Narcinidae > Narcine > Narcine bancroftii. The sequence continues at coordinate 215,179,269 of NC_091469.1, read as the reverse complement.
CCTCACCTCAACCCTACTCCCAGATTCAGACTCATCTGTGCCCTCAGTGAGCAATCAGCCTACCTACCAACCCACATCTCTGGGATGTTGAGGTAAATGTAGCACACTGGAAGAAACTCATGCAGTCACGTATACAAGCTCCATGTAGACAACACCTGAGGTCAGGATTGAACCCTCTGGAATATTATCTTTCTCTGAGGCCAATGTCAGAAACCTTCCAAGAGGGTGAAGGTGTCAGGCCCTGATACTGTACCTGGAAGAGTACTGAAAGTCTATGCCAACAAACTAGCTGGGGTGTTCATGGACATTTTCAGTCTCTCACTGCTGCAGTCGATGGTTCCCACCTGCTTCAAAAGGGTATCAATAATCCCAGTGCCCAAGAAGAGTAGATATTTCCCAATAACACTAACATCTGCTGTAATGAAATGAAAGGTTGGTCATGGCCAAAATTAAGTTGGACTGAAGTAAATACCTGGATCCAATGCAATTTGCCTACCTCCACAGTCGCTCCGCAGCATATGCAATCTCACCTCAGCAGTATCAACATGTACATCAGGCTGCCTCTCATCAATTACAGCTCAGCGTTCAATGCCATCACCTTCTTAGTACTGGTCAGAAAGCTTCAAAATCTGGGCTCTGTGCCACCCTCTGAAACTGGATTCTTGACTTCCTTATCAGAAGACCACTGTCAATGTGAATTAGTAACAATGTCTCCTCCTCAATGGCAATCAACATAGGTATACCTCGAGGATGTGTGCTTAGCCCACTGCACCCATTATTGCGAGGCCAGGCACAATTCAAATATCATCTACAAATTTGCCGATGATATCACAGTTGTCGGCAGGATCATAGACAGCGACAAGGAAGTGTCCAAGAGTGAGCTATTTGAGTGGTGTCACAGCAACTTTGCACTCAGTGTTAGCAAAAGTGAGGAACTGATTGTGGACTTCAGGAAGGGAAACCAGGAGAACATAGAAAATATGTTTGGCAAAATTTACCTGTTAATGCTTAAGGCTATCCTTATAATTTTCCTCTGTGCACCAGCTTTAAGTTGTTGAAGGTCGCAAAATAAAACAATCTTAAAATGAAGTCAATGTGAAAATAGTGAGTGCAACTCCTTTACTGGATCGTCTTCCATGAGCACACGTTATGCTGTGACATTTTTGCATCAAAGCGAGCATTTAATGCTCACACCAAAAGGTCCTTGAATTGAAACACTTGCTAGGTCATTTAAGAAGACCTGCAATGGGACTGGAGTTATGTATCAGCCAGATTTCTTCCCATCAAAGACACTCATGAACAAAATGTGTTTTTATAACTATCCAGAAGCTTCAAGGTTACCATGGCTGTGATGAATGACTTATCCCCTGATACTCCAAAACCTTTCTGTCATCAACAAGGCAAAATTCAAGAGTGTAATTGAATATACATCAGTTGTTTTGATGAGTGCAGCCCCAACATTAACCAAGAAGCTCCATAGCATCCACAGAAAGGCAGACGGCTTGATGGGCACCCTACCCAATAAACGAAATGCTCATTCCCTCTACCACTCATGCACAGTGGCTTAGTCTGTACCTCCTTCTAAATGCACTACAGGTCCTAGCTGAAATCACTCCAACTGCACCTCCCAAACCTGTGACTTCTTACCACCAAAGAAGGACAAAGACTTCAAATGTATGGAGATAGATTGATAGGTTCCTCTCACCGTCATGCTTCATCCTACCATGGGAAATACATTGTTCTTCCTTCATCAACATTGGGTGTGAAACTTGGCCCGTTCTGCTCAACAGCATTGTGAAAGTACTTTCATCAGTAATCATAGAGAGTAAAAGAGTTGCGTCACTGTCCCACCATGACAATGCCCCCCTTTTCACCCAGCTACACTAAATGCATATGCCTGCATTTGGACTATAAGCTTTTCTGCCTTGCTTATTTAAGTATCTGCCGAAAGGAAGCAGATCTCCACCATCTTCTCAAAACTAATTAGACGGTATCCTTGTTAACAATGCCCTAATTGAACAATTTCTTCTTGATTTAATTTTGCCAGTTGTCATAATTAAATTTGACATTGCATATCCAGATCATAGTCCAAACCTCTGGTCTGGTAGTCCAGTAAATATCCAAAGTATATTTAATTCAACAAGAAGCTATGAGAATATGCTAGAATCATTAAATGGCTCTATGTAATTAAGTTAAAGTTTCTTATTAAAAACATCAGCTTTGATAATCAACCCATTTTCATCTGACTTCATACGTTAGATCACGTTAGCATCAATTACAGAACCATCAAACACTACAACTTAGAATCAGGCCCTTTGGCCCATCTAGTCTGTGCCAAACTGTTATTCTGCCAAGTCTCAATGACCTTCACTCAGAACATAGCCCTCCATACTGCTCCTATCCATGAACCTCTCCCAATTTTTCTTAAATATCAAAATGGAACCCACATTCGCCACCTCAGCTCGTTCCACACTCTCACCACTCTCTGTGTAGAGGTGTTCCCTCAAATGTTCCCTTTAAACATTTTCCCTTTCACCCTTATCCAATTTCCTTGAGTTCAGAGCTCTCCAAAGTGGTCAATATTGATCCCTGGGGGTTGATTGGACTATCCAAGGGGTTGGTAAATGCCAGGAGGTTGAAAGAGAGACAATACACCGGGGGGGGGGGGGGGGGTTGATTGAACGTGCAGTGGAAAGCAGGGGCCAATCAACAGAAAATATCACCTATGGCAGTAGTGCAGTGGTGGCCAACTCTCACGAGAGTGGGCCTTGGTGACCGCCATGTTGTATTTGGTTTCAGCCTTTGAATAAGTTGAGAGTGAACGGGATGACGGACTGAGTGAAGTAGAAAGATGTATGTGTTCTTTTTACCTTTGGTAGTGCCACCTCTTGTCCAGCGCCGCCACCCCCCTCCATCCAACGCTGCCACCACCACCCCTCCCTCCACCATCCAGTGCCGGGATTCCATGCCTCAGGGTTGACGAGGGATCAACTATTCCATGAAGGGGTTGATGGTCTAAAAAGGTCTTATTTCACCCAACCTCAGTGGAAAAGGTCTGCTTGCCTCTATACCCCTCATAATTTTGTATACCTTTATCAAATCTCCTGTCATTCTTCTATGCTCCGGGAATAAAGACCTAACCTATTTAACCTTCCCCTATAACTCAGTTCCTGAAGACTCAGCAGCCCCTGTTTAAATCTTCTCTGCACTCTTTCAATCTTATTGCTATCTTTCCAATTGTGTGAAGGAATTTAATGAGAATGAGCTAGGATATCATAATTTATTTGGGGAATATTGGGTTGGTGATTTTATGCTAAACAAGGAAAGAACTCATAATTTATTGGGGAGATATTGGATTGTAGGTTTTGCATTGAATTCAATGGAAATCTGAATTGTAATTGAAACAGCACAATTTCAAAAGCAATTTGGATGCAATTTCCTGACTGCAACTAAATGGAAAACACTGTCCAAGTGGCTAAAATGGTAGGCAGGGGTATGTCTATGAATACTTTTCATATGGACTTCTGAAAGGCATTTGATAAAGTCCTTTACTGGAGACTGATAACTAAAATGAAAGCTCAAGGGATTGCAGATAATTTATTCACTGGGCCAGGAATTGTTGAGTGGAAGGAGACAGAGAAGAAAAATAATGAACCAATAATTAGATTGTGACTAGTGAGAGTTTACAAGATCTGTTTTGGGCCCTCCAATTCAAAAATAATTTATTCGTAACTTGGGTGACATGATAGATGGCCACTCTTCCAAGCTGCCAATACAATTCCAAATACATTTAATGCAGCTAAATCTGCTTTGGATCTAGAAAGGACAGAACAAAAGGAAAGGTGGGAGGCACTGAAAAAGGGAATCCATTTACAGGACAGTACATGGATAATTTTGATGTCAAAGATAAGTAAGAAAATGATCAAAATGGTTAATGGAGTACTGGATCAATATAAATGATAATCAGAGTACAAGAGGATAGAAGTAGTGCCACAGGCTTACAAACCTGGAGTAATGTGAGCATTTCTAGTCATACCTTATTTTAACTTCGAGGGAGCACAGTGTGGTATTACAAGGATGACCCTTGGACCAAAGAGAGGAGCTAAAGGTTTGAAGATTATTGGTGAATAGCATATTTTTAAAGGTTGTGAAGGTTGCTGGTAGATCAGAAGAGCCCATTGATTGTAGAACCTAGGATGGAGTGGGATGGTGGGAGGTCTAAAAATTGGAGCCAAAACTCCCAGCCACTAAAGTTAAGAAACACAGTGACATGAAGAGGCTGGATGAAATTTGTTTTTGTGTAATTGCCAAATGCTAATTAGTCAGTTGCCTGCAATTGGTTGAATTTTTTATACTTGAATCTAGTTTAAAAATTTTGCAGATGGTTGTTTACCAAATCTATGTTTTTTTATAATATATGCTGTTATCTGTTACAGTTCTTTTATTTGTTTACATGTTTCTAACAATTGATCAGACTACTTATAATATTTCAAACACCTGTATCAAACTGACATCAATCAGAACGTGCCAAGTAGTAACCTGCCTTAACAACTATCGACCAGTAGCAGTTACATCAACAGTAATGAAGTGTTTTGAAAGGCTGGTGATGAACCTTATCAACTCCTGATTGAGTGGTGAAATGGATACATTCCAGTTTGTCTATTGTAGAAACAGGTCTATGGCAGATGCCATGTCACTGGCTGCACACACAATCCTAGAAGACCTGGACAGCAAAGATACCTACATCAGGATGCTTTTTATCCAAATCATCCCCTCAAAACTGATCAACAAATTACAAGAGCTAGGCTTCAACTTAAATCCAATTAGATTTCCTCACCTCCAGACCACAATCAGTGAAGATAGATAGGAACATCTCCACAATCTCCATCAGTTCCAGAGCACTACAGGGCTGTTTTCTTAGCTCCCCTATCGACTCACTTTACATCTTCAACTGGGTAGCTCGATACGACAATAACGCCATCCTCAAATTTGCCGATGATATCGCAGTAGTGAGCTGTTAAAAGGAAGTCAGCATACAGGATGGAGATTGAAAACATGGCTGAATGGTGCACCACAACAACCTTGCACTCAATGTCACCAAAACTAAGGAACTGATTGTGGACTTGAGGAAAGGAAAGCCAGAGGTGTACAATCCAGTGATCATTGGGGGATCAGAGGTGGAGAGAGTGAGCCAATTTAAGTTCTTGGGAGTCACTATCTTGGAGGATCTTTCCTGGACCCAACACACCAATGGCATCGTGAAGAAATCATGTCAGCACCTCGACTTCCTCAGGAGTTTGTGGAGATTTGGTACGACACCAGAAACACTGGCAAATTTCTGCAGATGTGTGGTGGAAAGCTGCATCATGATCTGGTATGGGGGCATCAATACCCCTGAGTGTAAATCCCTCCAAAATGTAGTGGACACAGCCCAGGACATCACAGGCTAAACCTTCCCCACTATTGAGAACATCTAAGGGAACACTGTAGTCGAAGACCCTCACCACCCATTACATGCACTGTTCTCGATGCTGCCTCCAGGAAAGAGGTATTGGTGCTACAAGACACACACCACCAGGTTCAGGAATAGTGGCTTCCCCTCTACCATCAGACCCCTCAATGACAAATTCAATCAGAGACTCATTTAGGACTCTTACTTGTTCTCTTTATTGATTTTCTCTGTTCTCTCTGTATTGCACAGTCAGTTTGTTTACATTTGTTATCTGTTACAGTTCTTTTATTTGTTTACATGTTTATGTTGTGCAAAATTTATTTTTTGCATGACCATTTAGGGGTAATTCTGCTGTTCCCATGGGAAAAAGGAAACTCAGGGTTGTATCTGATGTCATGTAGGTAATCTGACAAGGAATCAGAAATCTAAAATGAGAAACTGCAAATGCTGAAATATTAAATATAAATAAACTCAGTAGGTCAGGCAACATCCATGGGTAGAAATGGTCAGTCAACGTTTTGGGTCAAGACTCTTTATTAAGACTAATTTAGGAAGGGGTGATATCTAGTCTGTTAAGGGGGGAAAAGGAACAGGGAAGAAACTGGGGATAGGGCTTCAAGGTGATGGGGTATTGAATAGAATGTGAGAGTGGTAGAGAGAAAGACCCCGGGGTGGGGAGGGGGGGGGGGAATTGGGTGTGGGCGGGTTAGTTAGTGATAAAATTAAGACTGCAAATATTTCCAGAAGAGATGGAAAATGTGGAACTTGATTGAGGTGGGGTTAACTAAAATCAGAAAAATTAATGTTCTTGGGTTTAAGGCTGTTCAGGAAGCAATGATGTGTTAATGACGAATCTAATGTATTTTTGTTTGGCCTCTCTTTGGCAATATATGAGACTGAGGACATGGTGAGGAGAATTGAAATGATTGACAACCAGGTGTTCTGCTTTAGACCGTCAGATAGACCATGGGTGTGTGATGAAGGGGCCACCCAAACAGTATTAGGTTTCGGTGATGGGGTCATGTCAGATTCAGTGACTCCTTCCTGAATAACTGTGTGGATCTAAGCTAGAATTCCTGTTTGTCAACCATTTAAATTTGTTATCACCTTTTCCACTTTAATCTCAATAGAGGGCCCTTCCAAAATGTGGACTGAACATTTCTACCCATGACTTGTTGAGTTCTTCTGCTTCGCAAGCAAAACACAATCTGCTGGAGGTTCTCAGCCATTTGAGCATCATCCACATTCTCCTCCTTTCATAGGATTCTTCTTAAAACCCACTCTTTGACAAAATATTCGATCTCCTAATTAATCACTTCATACAGTTCATTTGTCTATATATATATATATTTTTTTTTTGGTTTTTTATATATATATATACATATATATGATATATATCTGCAAAGGAGCATTTAATGTAGTCCCTCAATATTGACAACGGAAGGTTAGGCTGATCTGTGACCTTTATGTCTGGTCGGCCTTTCATCCACTCTCTAATTCCCTTGGTTAACAAAATTCAACCATTTTCAGACAACTGACAAACTATCATTTAGCAATTACACAAAAACAAATGTCATCCAACCTCTTCACTGAGTTTCCCAACTTCACTGCTGGGAGGTTTGGCTCCAATTATTAGACCCCACCACTCAATCTCCCCCTCCCAGTCCATCCTAGATTCTACAAACAAAACGCTCTTCAGATCTACCATCGCCCTTTAATATCTTTAAAAATATGTCATTTCACCAATAAATGGTCCTCAATCTTTTTCGGTCTAAGGCCCACCTGCCTTCGGCCATGGGTACTAGTGGTAATGAATGACCAATTGTTTCAAGTCAAATACAGCTCTGTAAGAAACACATCTTTTTCAAATTTAAAGTATTCTATTTAACATTTTTAAATATCTACATGGAAATACACTTTAATAGATCTAATCGATTCATGCTCAGTGACAGCAACAAGTATTTGGGTATTAGTGAAGAAATCTCTGCAGTTGTGTGTATTTTTACAAGCATGGTGATGGATTTCTTCCAACAGTAATTGGTGTGGAAACCAGATTCAAGCACTACAAAATCTTTGGAGCAGCTTTTATTTTATTGTGCCAATGAAATAAATTTCTTGGAAGGAAACAAGAAGAAAGATTATTTAGTTTCCTGTAAGGTCAAACCAGTATCCAGAACACAAATGTATCCTATTAGCTGAAAATTAATACCTTTTTATTACATTATTTTGCAGAGAGTATTGTTATAACAGGCTGCAATGATAATGATCATGGTTGCAATGCAACAGTTTGATTAGACTTGGCTGCCACCAGGGGCTGACATAGAGCAGGAGACACAGTATGTTATCTGTAATGGAGAATTGCAGCCTCATGACATGCCTCATGTGCAGTTTACAAGAACTTTAAAGTAAAGAAACATTACCTTCATCCATGTGTTGTCTAAGAACTCACACATATGAATACAAGATGAAACATGGTATCAGAAGTGAGATGAAGGAAATTAAAAGGAAATACTATAAAAAGTGAAATCTAAAGTCAGCAACTGATCAGTGAAGATAATCTAAGACAGTGAAAAATGGAAGGGCGAAACTTCAGCTGACAGATAATGTGGATGAAAATTGCAACAGATTTAAACAGCTTTTAGGATTGTATTTAGTGGCAGTCAGAGCTGATGAGAAAAGTGATAAAGTTAAAGTGTCAGTTTTCTTACATGTCATGGGTGATGAAGCCCTGGAGGTGTATAATAACTTCACATTTGCTGCTGAAGGAGACAAAATGAAAATGGATAAAATAATGGAACAGTTTGAGGCATACTGCATACTTAAACATAACGTGATGTTTGAGAAGCAGAGATTTTTCACATGTACGCAGAAAAACAAAAGAAAGTATTGATCAGTATGTGACTGAATTGAGAAACAGAAGCAAACATGTGAATTTAGTGGAATGACTGATTCACTGGTGTAAGACAGACTTGTGTGTGGTATTCCAGATATTAATCTAAGGGCAAGACTGCTAAGAGAACAAAATCTAGACTTGGAAAAAGCCACAGCACTCTGTAAGGCTACAGAAACTGTAAAACCACAGGCAAAAGAGCTGTTCTGTGAAACTAGAAGCAACGTGGATGCAGTGAAAAAAAGCATGGCAAAGTGGAAAGAGAGGCGTGGCCAAGTAAACAAAATGAAAGGGACAATCAAAAGCCATGTCGTCTATGCAGTACACAACACCTGCCAAAAACTTGTCCAGCAGATAGTAAAACATGCTATATGTGCCACAAAAGCAACCATTATGCCCTTTGCTGTAGGTACCAAGTGCAACAAAGCAAGGTTCATGCAGTAGATGAAAGGGAGAAAGAGAGATTGAGGAATTCTATGTAGATGTTGTGACTGAAAACAAGAAAGAAAACAGAGACTGGATGTTGAGATTAAAAGTGAATGATATATACATTTCAGTTAAATTAATGTAATATCAGAGACTGATTTTAAGAAGATTAGATCCAGACCAAAGACGTATGTGAAGGTGACAGGTTATTCAGGTATCGATATACCAGTGCAAGGAGAATGCATGGTCAAAATTAAACACAAGGACAAAGAGCACATGCTAGCATTTATTACAGGACAAAAGTATGTACAGGCCATACTAGGTTAAACAGTCTGTGAGAAACTGAACCTGGTAAAAAGAGTCCTCATTGGGGAAACCGCACGAGAGACAGTCTATGATGAATTCATGAAAGACCTATTTCAGGGTCTAGGCTGCCTTCCAGGAGAACACACAATCAGAGTGGATAAACATGTGCCACTGATAATACATCCATGCAAAAAAGTTCCATTTGCCCTTCACAAGCAACTAAAAGCAGAGATGGACAGGATGGAAAGCCTGAATGCGATTCAGAAGATAGATGAGCCAATGGAGCAGGTAAATTCCCTCATTGTTGTGGACAAAAAGAATGGAAAGCTTAGAATTTGCTTGGATCCAAGAGATCTAAACAGAGCAATAAAGAGAGAATACTTTAAGCTTCCGACGCTTGAAGAAATCACGTCACAGTTTGCAAATGCAAAGTTTTTCTGCAAGTTAGATGCATCATCAGGATTTTGGCAGTTGAAGTTGGATGAGGCAAGTCCAAAACTGTGCATGTTCAATAATCCATTTGGCAGATACAGATTCCTAAGGTGACCATTCGGAATTCCCTCAGCTCCTGAAATGTATCACAAAACTATCCACATGGTCTATGAGGAACTGGACAGAATTGATACCTCAATAGATGACATCATAGTTTGGGGAACCACGAGAATGGAGCTTGATGAGAGACTAAGGAAGGTCCTGGAAGCAACAAGAAAAGCAAACCTGAAGCTGAATAGAGAGAAATGCCAGCTCGGGATGACAGAACTAACATTTGTAGGAGAAATTATTGGCAGTGAGGGCATCAGACCAGATCCCAGAAAGGTGTCCACCATTGGGAACATGCCAAGGCCACAATGTAAAGAAGGACGTACAGAGGTTTAATGGAATGGTCAACTATGTGGGTAAATTCATATCCAACCTCTCAGAAAAGACGGGTCCATTGAGAAGATGAACAGAAAAGAACATTGAATGGGGGTGGGATCATGAGCGTGAAAAGTCATGGAGGGAACTAAAAAACTGCTCACAGAGGAACCAGTTCTGAGGTTTTATGACTCAGCAAGACACATCAAGATATTATCAGACACATCACAGAGTGGGCTTGGTGCAGTTCTTCTGCAAAAACATAATGATTGGCAACCCATTGTGTATGCATCACGTTCAATGACAGACGCGGAGACACTCAAATTGAAAAGGAGCTGCTCAGCATCACATACGCCTGTGAAAATTTTCATCAGTTTGTGTCAGGACAATCAATCAGTGTAGAGACAGACCATAAGCCCTTGATTGCATTGTTCCAAAAGCCAACAAGAGAATGTCCACTGAGAATACAAAGAATGATGATTAGGCTGCCATGCTCTACACTGAATGTAACATACACTCCAGGTAAGCTAATATACACACCAGACGTGTTGTCTAGAGCTGTTGACACGAGAGAGCTCGCAAAAACCAAAATGGATGAAGATGTGAATGTCTTTGTGGACATGGTCACAAGTGCACTGCCCATATCAGATGCAAAAATGGAGTTCATAAAGTCAGAGACAAACAAAGATGAAACACTGAGACGTCTGAGAAAAAACATCTTAGATGGATAGCCCAACATGAAGCAGGACTCCTCACCTGACGTTTCAGAGTACTGGAACTGCAGGACAGAACTATCAGTGGTCGAAGACATCATCTACAAAGGAAGCAAAATCCTTATCCAAAAGAGTCTGAGAAAAGAGATGCTAGAAAGGATCCATGAAGGACATCTCGGAATCAAAAAGTGTAAGAACTGAGCACAAGAGGTGATGTACTGGCCAAGAATCAACAATGATGTAACAAATGAAGTGTCAAAGTATACAACATGCTGGAAATATCAAGCAAACAATCCTGCAGAACCACTAAAGTGACACCCAGCACCATACAGACCTTACCAGAAGGTAGACGCTGACCTATTCGGATGTCAAGGGAAGGATTATCTTGTAATCACAGACTATAACTCCCTGTATCTAGAAGTGTGTAGACTGAACACCACCACTGCAGATGCTGTATTAACATGTATGAAAGCCATATTCTCCAAACATGCCGTGGCAAGCGAGGTCCTCACAGACAATGGACCCCAGTTTTGCAATTTAAATTTCCAACAGTTTGCCAAAGAGTGGGACTTTGTACACATCATATCAAGTCCTCATTTTCCACAGTCCAATAGTCTAGTGGAAAAATCGGTACAGACAGTGAAAAGACTGATGAACAAGGCAAAAGACATTGGAACGGACTTCTACCAGAGCATGCTAGTATACCACACAACGCCGCTCGAGTATGGTATGTCACTAGCACAACTCCTTATGAGACATAGGTTAAGATCAAACCTACCCATTCAGGAGAATCTCCTAAAAACAAAAGAGGGGGAGAATGTGAGAAAATTCAAAGAACAACAGAAAGAAAAGCAAAAGTATTACTTTGACAGAGGAACAAAAGTACCTACTGGTGACCAAGTAAGGCAAAAGACTAAACAAACTTATGGACTCAGAAAGGGAACTGTCCTTAGTGAAGTCCAGCCAATATCATACACCATTCAGATAGATGAAGGTGCTGTTCTGCGAAGAAATCGTCGAGACCTTCAAATGGGACCAGCCACAGTAGATGGAAAGACAGATACTGTTGAACAACCTGAGTTCACATCTGAGAAGACGTCATCTGAGGCAACAACTCAGATTCAAGGCAATGAATCAGGAGATCATCAAGACACGTGAATCCTCCTAAGAGACTCATTGAGCAAATTTAAAGTCTCCTGTAATAGAATGAAGTAGTGCGATCTTATTCACTCTTCACATTTTAGTGTATGTAAATGTGAACACACAAAGCAAGTTTAAAAAATGTTAACAAAATGTTGATAATAATGAAAATGTTAAAGTTAAAATTGCAGAGTTATACAAAGAAAACATGTTAGTTAAAAGAAAGTTACTTTTATTTTAAGAAAGGGAGATGTAATGATAGTGATCATGGTTGCAATGCCTTATTGTTTGATTAGACTTGATTGCCACCAGGGGCTGACACAGCGCATGAGACACAGTATCTGTAATGGAGACTTACAGCCTTATGGCCTGCCAGTAAAGAAACATTTCCTTCATCCATGTGTTGTCTAAGAACTCACACATACGAATTCAAGATGAAACACAGGCAAATCATAACTCCAAAGGAAATGGGCCAATGACAATTTTTCTCAAGCAAAATACAATAATTCAGCAAAAATTAGGACTAGAGGTGAGGATCTCAACCTTCCTTTCCAACTCACGTGCCACCTTAAGTAATCCCTTACTAATCACAGAGCTCCTAAAGCATAGGGATGCGAGTGGAAAGGAAAAAGTTTGAAATCCACTGCTATAGATCAATATGTGCAGTCGATTTTCCCATGCGTTTTTAAAAATTGTGTGCATATGTTTTATAAAATTGTGCATGTATTTACTCACACTCTTTTATAAATTGTGTGCATGTTTTATTCCCGCTATAATTTTCCCACACTTTTCTATTAAATGTAGATGTTAATAACAGTAACGTTTGATTGCAAATCCTTGTGTCTAGACTTGTCTCTCTCAAACCTGACACTTACTCAACACAACAATGACTAGTGTGGGAACCAACAGTGAGCTGCCAGGAGAGTCTCCTGACACCCGACCACCAGCCCCCCAACGATAGACAGCAGTGGTGCTAGTGAGCCACCCAGCGACGATGATCACTGTCGGCATTTCTCATCATTACCACCCTCATTTCAACTTTGCATATAAGACCAGTGGAATATTTTTGAGCTACATTTTAGGAAAAAAACATGGGTCTAGCATGCTGTGAAATATAGCACGTTATTCGTGACGCTGTTGAGTTACCTGTCCCGCCCCTTTTGCTGCGTAAAAAGACATACTGACCCGGCGTTACGCCAGCTTTGTTTGGTTTATTGTATAAGACTGAAGCCGGCTTAATGCCGAGTCTTCCTTATGGCAATATCGTGGGATTTCTGTGTAAAAGAAAACCCTAATGTTTCTTCAACAGACTTTCTACTGCAGAATGTGCAGATGCTTATCCATCTTCTGCTCCAACATTTAATCTCTCAAACTAACAATACGTAAGAAGCATATGTTGGTGTTAAAGTGTTGTTAATTCTGCATAACTTAATTCTATGCAGATGACAGCATATTTTGTTTTTACCTCTTTAGTAAAATTGTGTATGTAAGTTAAGGAATGACTTGCGGTACGATGGTGATAAATATTATTCTATATGTTTAATAATCCTTGATTTGGAAGATTTATCATTGACCGTGGCCCTGGCCGCAATAAAAATACAAATCATTTGAAAGCAAGCAGAAAAATCCTTGAGTGGAGCATGCCATCATATTGCACTAAAAATGTTCAGACAAAGCTTCACATAGGGTTACTCTGTTCTTTACAACTGCATTGATTTAACCCTCTTAATTTTGCCCACTGCTTGGATAGATTTCAGTGGTGATTTTAAAATGTTAATATTGAAAGGATGGTGGATGTCCATCAGCAATGCATGTCTATACTATTACAAGAGACATGGGAATAGTGAAAATTGTCATGGTTCAAAGTAATTCTGATGTTTAGCTGTCAGAACCTATAATGACTTTGAGTCTCCCCTTCAAGAATATTTGATGCCATCTACTGATCTGCAATTAATAAAAGCCATTGCATTTCAGGCCATGGATTCTGGTACCTATGCAACATCATATTGGTGAAATTGTCTGATATTTCTACATATTATACCCTCTTCATGTTACATAAGTTTAGGCGTTTTGATTGAGCATCAAATTTAAGTTAACTGAAATAAGAATAAAGGAACAAATGTGTGTTCATTGATATATATAAATGCATCTGGAAAAGGGTAGCATTATACTGTAATGACTTTACACAAAATAAACTATCTTGAAAGAAGAAATAAAAGAAAATTTATCTACTCACAGATTTCTTAAGGGGCTAAGGAAGTCAAATTGCTCAGAAATGATATAAGACTGCAATGAAAAGAAGTAAAATGGGTAACAACTGTGATTAGCTCCTTTGTTGGAGGCTTTGAGCTTCATTGGTCCCAAATAAATCAGCACTAATGAATCTATCTGAGCTTGGCAGAATTTTGCATTGAAGGCAGGTTTTTACTGTTTTTCATGGTATTGCGGAATGCCCTAAGTATCTAAAACATTTGTGCACAGTTCCATTTAGCTTCCATTGACAAAAGCAGTTTTTTGCTGGTTTTTATATGAATGTCTTGTGACATTATTACTGTAGGAAGAGGGGAAAAAAAGATAATAGTAGCTACTGAAAACAGATTACAATTTAAACAGAGGAAAAATATTGGTTTAAATTAAAGCTGCAAAAGTTACCAAAACGCAGTGAAGGAATTAGAATTAATGTTTTGTATGTGAGACCTCAATAGTAGTGTAATGAAGTTTATTCCATTGAATCTGCTCCTTTCTTTCAGTCCAACTGAATATCTGGCATTATTCCGAACCTTATTGAAAGAAACTGCTTCCGTATCCAAAGCTATTTCTTTGTGATGTGCATTCTTGAACATAATTAATAAGACACATCATCTATTTTTCTTTTGTAAAATGATCCAAAAGATCATTTATGAGATCGCATGTTTATATAATTTTTCACAACAATGATTTACTGAAACAACGAGAGGTATTGTGATAAAATACTAATGTATTTGTGGAACTACGTTTTCTACAACGGGAAAATGTTAAGCAGTTGCATTTAAAGCAACATTGGATTATACATTTCTCTAAGTTAATACTTTTGGAATAAAAGTTGGAAACTGTGCCAGCAACCTCTCTCTGAATGTCTGCTGTTTAGTTTATTCTCTGACATTTAGCAGAAGTGACATTTTCTCTCAAATCTGTAAGAAAAACCTGTGGGCAGTATAGAGGGGAACAAAGTCTCATGCAATCATGTCTGACATGTCACAACTTTTTTCCCTGCCCTTCCCCCAATCCTTCAAGCATTAATAAACCAGAATATCCAATTTCTTGTCTAACTCTTTAGTCATTATAAACTAAAAAAATTTAATATTCAGCTAAAAATCTTCAAATAAATCCACGAAAAAGGAGAGGAATACAGGAAGGTAAATCAACTTGAATTTGAAATCCACTGCAGCATATTAAGTGGCAAGAGTCTCTTTGTAGGAAAGGGTGACCCTGCAGCTTCTTGCAGTTTGAAGCTAATTGTTTTCGTCAGGATGGGAACGTCTGGAAGACCATTGCAGTGTCCCACCAGCACAGCTTCAGTAACTGAGCTGGTCTGCAGAGAATGAACCCACTTTGTACCAACACAGCGGGCTCAAACACCACCTATTCTGCTCTCAAAACTGTCATGCATAACAACTTTATTGTGCTAAATTGAACTTGAAAGCAACCAAAGGCGATGAGAAGGGAAGGCTATGAGAAAAGCGTGCTGTCAGTCTTGGCAAAGGCTGACCTGGAAAGAAGATGCTGAGACAGGAGAATAAAAGACCAAGCCCCATGAACACAACATATTGTTTCATTTTAAAGTATGATTCCCATACAAGTGAAAACAGAAAATGTGATGTAAATTTATTTAAATAGATTCTGCTGCTCCAAAGTTTGCCAGTCAGTCTTGCTTAACTTTCCCAGCTCCCTGATTCGTTGCTTACAGTGGGAATATAATGACATATAGTCATCATTGTGTAACAGCTTCTTTGCAGGGGCACAATAATGATTAATAGGCACCAACAAATTTTCACATGGACTTTGAGGCACTGTGGCACTAAGCATACCAAGCACTCCCAAATCCTCTTTTCTGTTCAAATCAAAAGTTCTTTCCTTGTACCTTGCCGTTATAAACAAAGCCGGTCGTAATTTCAATCAGCTTTCCCTAATTCAGAGCAGACCTCCTTTTCTGATTGATTCATGTGCTCCTTTTCCCTTTCACTCCTTTTCACTTTGTGTTACAGAGGCATGGGTAACAATTCTTTATTTTTATATACATTTGTTCCCTGGATTACTAAGTAGTCCCTCAGAAGCCCTTCATGCAGTAAACTGTAAATAGCTGTAGAAGACAAGCCTGCAAATAGAATTTAAAAAAAACATTTTTTTTTCTTTTCTGTTTTCAAATCCTTTGACCAACAGCAAGTTGTAAGAAGAGTAACAGAGCAGCAAACTTGACAGACATAAATCTGGGTTTGTCCAGAATACCCAGAGTTACAACAATAGGTTGGCTCTATTCATTGTATCACAGCTGGTTCCCATGAGAGACTAACAACTGAGAATAGAGATCAGTTTTCCTGACAGGATGTTTATTCATTTTATAATGGTAGTCACTTCTAAATGAAAAGGATTCACATTAAATCTGATGTGTATGACATATATTCATAATGAATCCCAAACTACAGTAAAAATTAGAATGTCTGAATACAGAGAGTGTATATTTCAAAGATTCTTCATTTTAACCCTCGTAACAGAAGGGTAACAAAATATCTGTACCTAATGTCTTTGTACATGTAATTTTATACTATTGTCCGTCAATAATTCACTGGTACTGAGCATACATCTGTGACTTACATATTCTCTTATCAGTTTATCAGGCTGACTACAAATGTTGAGCACAGATGAAGTTTGCATAATTTAAAGATAAAGCTTTTTAATGTAATTACACAGGAAATCCTATACAATATTAAGTAGCCACCCGAGGGACAGATAGACTATGAATGTTTGAAACAGGTGGCTGTTTAATGCATGTACAATCCTTGAACAGCTGAGCTCCACTTCAGGTGAGATAGTGAGGTATTGCACATTGGATGCACGTCGAAAGTTTTGTGCTATCATTACATCTTCTTTTGAAATTATTCTTCTGCCAATTGATTTTTGCATTTTCCTTTTTAACCGCCAAATATATCTTCTGAGTGGTTCAAAAACTGTGATTGGAATTAGCCCATATACATAGCATCTCTAGCAGGCTGCATGCCAACTCCATACTGTCAGCTAATTACCATCATAGCACTGTGCAGCTAATGCTAACTGTGTTGTTGAGTGGCTGCACTTCTCAGCAGGTGGCCCCAAATTGTGAGAGGCTAAAACCACTTAATACTAGCTTGCATTACTTAAAGCCAGCCTACAGCTCTCAGAGGTGTAGAGTGGCTGGAGCAGGTGGTAGATTTCTATGAAGGTGTCTTTACTAAAAAGCAGATGTCTCATATACTGTTCATACTGAGATTTGGGTCAGAGAATAGCTGCCAATACACCCTTGGCATTCTGCTGGGGTTTAATCACTTTCACTCCCCATAACTATTCATGCATCTTGCCTCTCTCTGTATCAATTTTGTTCATTGTTATCTTGAGCTTGCGATCTCTGGGTCCAGACTATCTAACCAGGGGCAATATCTTTCTCTGAACCTATACTGTCAACCCTGTTAAAATGTAGCACGTTTCAATAAGATTTCCCTCTCAAGAGAATATTGGTCCAATTTTCCATTATACACATACAGTATATCCAAACTTGGTAGGGAGATAAGATCATTGCACAATATTACACACAGTATAATCTACCCAAAGGCCCATATCAGAATCAGAATTTATTGTCATGAACAAGTAACAAAATGTGTTGTTTTGCAAACATCCATAGTAACCACCTCACAAAAATAAATGAAAATAGCACATGAAAAATCGAAGTAAGACAGTGTCTTTGGTTCACTGATCATTCAAGAATCTTATGGTGGTGGGAAAGAAGATGTCCTTATGCTGTTGAGTGCTCATCTTTAGACTCCTGTACCTTTTCCCCAATGATATAGGGTTGGTGCCAGAACGAATGTTAGAGGGGCGGCTCATTCAGCGGGTGGGGGGGGGGGGGGTGCTAGCTGGGGTCAACCTGTTGATAGGGAGGTGGGTGGTCCATACCAGACAGTGTCGAAACCAGCCAGAATGCTCTCCACGGTACACCTGTAGAAGTTTTAGAGAGTTTTCAGTGACAAACAGAATCCCCTCAGACACCTCACAAAGTACAGCCGCTGGTGAGCATTCTTTGTTATTGCATCAACATGGAGTCTTCAGGACAGATCTTTGGAGATGTTGACACCCAGGAATTTGAAAAGTTCTTGACCATCTCCAACACTGAGCCCTTGATGAAGACTGGATCATATTCCCCTGACTTCCTCCACAATCATCTTCTTGGTTTTGCTAATGTTGTTATCATTACACCACTCAATGAGCTGATCTATCTCCCTCCTCTACGCTTCATCATTGCCATTTGTGATTCTGCTGACAACCATGGTGTCTTCGGCATATTTATAGATAACATTGAAATTGTGCTTGGTCACACAGTCATGAGTATATAATGAGTAGAACAGTGGGCTAAGCCGCATCCTTGGGGCGCACCTGTGTGCCCCAAATGACTGTTGTCTTCAAATGAGAATGTCAAGGATCCTGTTGCAGAGTGGGGTACAGAGGTCCAGGGTTTTGAGCATCTTGATCATCACTGAGGGAATAATGGTATTGAAGACTGAGCTGTAGTCGATGAAGACCAGCCATTTGCATAAATTGCTGTTTTTGAGGTCATCCAGAGATGAGTGAAGAGCCAACGATATTGCATCTGCCGTGGAGCGATCGTGGTGATAGGTGAGATGAAGTGGGTCTAGATCTTTGCTTAAGTATTTGTTAATTCTGGCCATGACCAGCCTCTAAAAGCATTTGTCACAGTAGAAGTTAGTGCTAGTGGGCGATAGTCCTTGAGGCAGCTCACTCTACTCTTCTTGGGATCCGGGATGATTGATGCCCTTTTGAAGCAGGTGCGAACCTCTGGCTGCAGCAATGAGAGACTGAACATCCCCATGAACACTCCGGCGAGTTGGTTGGGGCGGATTTTCAGAACCTCGCCAGGTATGCTGTAAGGTCCAGATCCCTTGCCAGGGTTCACACTCATGACTGATGTTCTGACGTTGGCCTCAGAGACAGACATCACATGGTCTTTGCAGGGATTTTAGTAGGCACTGATGGGTTCTTCTCAAAGCGGGCATAGAAGGTGTTCAGCTCATCGGGTAAGGAAGCATCACAGCTATCTATAACTTTGTAGGCTGTAATAGCCTGTACTCCCTGCCATACAAGGCATATATCTGTCTCTGCCTCAAGCTTCCTCTGGAGTTGGAACTTTGTTTCAGAGATAGCCTTCCACCGGTCGTACCTGGACTTCTTATAGAGATCTGAATCCTTGGCCCTAAATGCTCCTGCTCTCACCTTCAACATGTTGCAAATCCTTTGATTCATCCAGGGCTTCTGGTTGGAGAACACCCAGTTTGTGCGCGTGGGCACAAAGTTGTCCACACAGGTCTTGATGAAGTTGGTGACACCTGTTGCAAATTCATTCACATCTAAGGATGAGTTCTTGAATATGGTTCAATCCAGTAGTGTCACTAGGGTCAGTGTTACCCCATCCCTCTTCACCCCCACCCCCCCACTCCCCCAGCCCCCACCATGGATCTTCTCCTGTACCAGACCATTCAGAATCCTTGGTGTGTGACGTGTTTGCAGTAGTTAGTTATAGTGTTCTTCAGTTTGTCCTGATTAAATCCCCCTACAATGATCAGGATGTGCTTTTTTGTGGCTGCTAATCACAGTGCCGCCTGTGGCGGAATGTACTCTGTGACCAGGATGATGGAAGTGAACTCCCTTGGCAAATAGAATGGGCAGCTCTTGATCGCCGGATGTTCCAGGTCGAGGGAGCAGGACTGGGCCATGACCATCATGTTTGTGCACCAGGATGAATTGGTGATGACACAAATGCCACATCCCCAGATTTTTCCTGACGCTGGTGCCTGGTCATTGCGGTGGAGGGTCTAACTCTCAGGCTGTAGCACCGTGTCCAGTCTGTCTTTGATTAATCATCACACAGCACTCACTCACTGATGTCGTATAATTACAGTAAGACTCCAAATCTCTGGCAATGAAGGAAGACAAACAATTTTTCTTTCCATTTGCTGCACTTAATAAAATTCACCAACATCTTTTTAAATTTCTCATCATTTAGAAAATACTCCACATATCTCAAGTTCAAGTTCAAGTATATTTATCATCTGATTGTACAAGTACAACCCGATAAAACAGTGTCCTCCGGTCCTCGGTGCAACATGCAGCAAGCACACATATAGACAATACACACATGCAGACCAACTATACATATGCATATACAAATGTTCAACTATTAAATTAAATAAAGAGTTGAGTCGCAGAGGGTTTGAATGAGTGTTTCTGTGAAGCACAACACACGGTACTCTTTGCCTGAGGGTAGAAACTGTTTCACAGCTTGGTGGTTCTGGCTCTGATACACCTGAATCTCTTTCCCGTCAGGAGTAGCTGAATGATGCTGTGTGCGGGAGGGTAGGGGTGCTCACTGATTTCATGAGTCCTCTTTAGACAAGTCTTCTGGTATTGACGAGGTCGAGGGTGACCCCAGTGATCCTCTCTGCCGTTCTTATGGTCCTGTGGATTGATCCCTTATCTGAGGCTCTACAGCAACCATACCATACTGTGATGTAGCCGGCCAGGATGTTGTCGAACAGCGTGCCCGCCTCCACCTTCTTAAGAAGTGCAGTTACTGTAGTGCCTTCCTGACAAATGAGGAGATGTTATGTGTCTAGGATACAAAACTTCTAAAGTGGACTCCAAGGAACTTGATGCTCTCTATTACCAAGGTGCTGATGGGTGGTTGTCACTGGTCCTCCTGAAGTCCACAATCATCTCCTTCATCTCTTATTATTATTATTCTTGTACTATACCAAGAGATTTTCCTCCTCTTCTCTGAATTTCGACACATTGAAGTTGTTAATGATGTCATCTATTGCTGTGTCACCTTCAAACCTGATAACTGATGGACCTGAATCTGGTGAAAAGGAGCAGGCTGTGCACACAGCCCCGAGGTGCAACAGTGCTTCCTGTGACAGCGCTCGGCATTCTTCTGCCAACCCAGAGGGACTGTGGTGTTTCCATGTGGAAGTCCAGGATCCAATTACAGAAAAGGATGTTGAGTCTCAGCAAGAATAGCGTCTGCACCAGCATCTGGGATATGATTGTATTAAACACCAAGCTGAAGTCAATGAACAGCAGCCTGGCATATGAGGTGTGGCTCTCGAGGTGAGACAGATATAGTGGAAGGGCATGACTATAGCATCATCAGTGGAACTGTTCCATCCGAAGGTAAATTAAAATGGGTCCAGTGCACTTTGTGGCATCCCGTCACCATAATGGCGGAGGTCAGTCCCTCTGGGCGGGAGTTATTGAGGCCTGCTACTGTTTGGTTCTGATATAATGGTAGCTGAAGTGGATGACTTCATATTATTTCACATAATATTCCATCTGACTGTCCAAGGAGAATTCCTATTAAAACATCCATGTTTTGGTCATTTGGCTCGCATCAAACCCTTGATCAAGGCAAAGTCCTTCAACACCAGACACTTCCCTCTCCATAGCACTGAAGAACTTTAAAAAAACTTTCGAAAAGCCTCACATGCATAAATTCTAATAACATCTATAAAAACCACATTCAGTCACTGATTTAATTGGATTTGTTGATGATTCCTTGGACCAGTGGGATAATGGAGGTGAGAAGATAGAACACTGTAGCACTGTACAGGCCATTCAACCCCCGATGATGTGCCAACCTAAGGAAACCTACTCCACCGCAATCTAATTTTCTTTTCCTTCCTCACAGCATGTCCTTATTTTTCTTACATGCAAGTGTCTAGCCAAGAGTCTTTTGAATGTCTCCATTGTCCCAGCCCCCACTGACATCACTGGCAATGCATTCCAGGCACCCAGCACTCTCTGAGTAAAAATGAACCTCTGACATGTCCCTTGAACTTTCCTGCACTCGCCTTAAACTGCTGTCTGCTGGCATTTGCTATTGAATGAAGACAAGTACTAGAGATCCAATATGGAAATGCAGGTGTAAAATCAGTATAGTATCTCGATTAACATAATTATTTATCAGCTCTGCATATTTCTACCGTATGTTACCTGTGAACACTGTTGCTCATTTTTTATCCTCGTTACTGATAAGACTATTATTTAATATTCATCTCTAATTCCCATCAAGAGCATAATAGTGAGTTGCTTTTGCAAAACACTTCCATTATCTTGGTTAGTGTCATGAATGAATCATGATTGTACATTTGTGCACTAGACTCCATTTTGAAATTGATGCACTAAAAAGCTCCAGATCCCAATTTTGCACCCTCCGTGTTTTCAAATGTTGTGATTTTTCTTTACCCCTACGGTGCTTTGTCGATTTTTTTATTCCCTGCCTCACTCTCTTTCACCTCTCATTCTGCCACCTCAGTCATTGTTGCATTTCAAGATTGTTTTCCCAATTCCCAACCTTCTCAGAATCAGAATTTATTGTCAGGAACAAGTCACGAAATTCAGTGTTTTGTGGCAGCGTCACAGAGCAAACATACGTATTGTAACCATCTCACAACATTACTATATGGAAGAAAACTAATAGTAGTGCACAAGAAGTAAGGCCGTGTCTTTGGTTCATTGATCATTCAGGAATCTAATGGCAGTGGGGAAGAAGCTGTCCTTGCGCCATTGAGTGCTCATCTTTAGGCTCCTGTAATTTTTCCCAATGGTAGCTGAGTGAAGAGGGCTTGACCTGGGAGGTGGGAGTCTTTGAGGATAGAGGCTGCTTTTTTTAAGACACTGACTCTTGTAGATGTCCTCGATGGAGTGAAGCCTGGTGCCCGTGATGACACAGGCTGAGTTAACAACCCTCTGGAGTTTATTCTTGTCCTGTGATTTGAGGCCTCTATACCAGACAGTGTTGTAACCAGCCAGAATTCTCTCCACGGTCCACCTGTTGAAGTTTTAGAGAGCTTTCCGTGACATAACAAATACTCTCAGACACCTCAAAAAGTACAGTTGCTGGCAAGCCTTCTTTGTCATTGCATCAACATGGAGGTTCCAGAACAGATGTTGACACCCAGAAATTTGAAGTTCTTGACCCTCTCCACTACTGAGCCCTCAATGAGGACTGGGTCCCCTGACTGTCTCCTGAAGACCACAATCATCTCTTTGGTTTTGCTGACATTGAATGCAAGGTGGTTGTCATTACACCACTCAATGAGCTGATCTATCTCCCTCCTTTACACTTCCTCATTGGCATTTGTGATTCTGCCAACATCTGAACTGTGGTGTAATCGGCAAACTTGTAGATGGCACTGGAATTGTGCCTGGCCACACAGTCATGGGTGTAGAACAAATAGAGCAGTGGGCTAAGCACGCATCCATTCATACTGACTGTGGTCTTCCAATGAGAAAGTCAAGGATCCAGTTGCAGAGGGGAGGTATAGAGGCCGAGAGTTTGTAGCTTTTTGACCAGCTCTGAGGGAATAATGATATTGAAGACTGAATTGTAGTCGATGAAGTCCAGCCATTTGCATAAATTGGTGTTTTTGCAGTCATCCAGAGCTGAGTGGAGAGCCAGCGACATTGCATCTGCCATGGAGCGATTGTGGTGATAGGTGAGATGAAGTAGATCTAGACCTTTGCTTAAGTATTTGTTAATTCTGGCCATGACCAGCCTCTAAAAGCATTTTGTCACAGTAGAAGTTAATGCTAGTGGGCGATAGTCGTTGAGGCAGCTCACTCTACTCTTCTTGGGCACCGGGATGATTATGCCCTTTTGAAGCAGGTGGGAACCTCTGGCTGCAGCAATGAGAGATTGAAAATATCCATGAACACTCCGGCAAGTTGGTTGGCATGGATTTTCAGTACCTCGCCAGGTATGCTGTAAGGTCCAGATCCCTTGCCAGAGTTCACACTCATGACTGATGTTCTGATGTTGGCCTCAGAGACAGATATCACATGGTCTTTGCAGGGATTTTAGTAGGCACTAATGGGTTCTCCTTCTCAAAGCAGGCATAGAAGGTGTTCAGCTCATTGGGTAAGGAAGCATCTCAGCCATCTATAATTTTTGCCCTCCCTTTGTAGGCTGTAATAGCCTGTACTCCCTGCCATACCAGGTGTATATCTGTCGCTGTTTCTAGCTTGCTCTGGATTTGCCACTTTTCTTCAGAGATGGTGTTCTGCAGGTCGCGTCTGGACCTCTTGTAAATATCCCAATCCCTGGCCTAAAATATGTGACAGACGTAGAAATATGATTGGTTTTCAAGCTGCCACTAAATGTAGTTGGGTGTGATATCCTTTGGTAATTTAATTTCTTCCAATAAGTAACATAATGACAGTGCATCTGAAGCAATATGATTGCTTGAACCAAAATTCAGTCATTGCAAAAGATGTTCTGAAGTTAATCTTGTTGGTTGAAAAAAGCATGCCTTCAATCTAACAACATTCTCAATATAAATTGATTCTGCTAAGGAATTTGCTTGTGTTGGCTCTGGTATAAAAAAGCTTTCCTATACTATAAAATAGGAGAAAATGACTAATGGAACAAGCTTTTAACATAAAAAAAAAAGAATCATGGCCACTGAGTCTGCATTTTTTTCCCAAAAAATGTGGGATAAATGTTCATTTCAGTGACTGCCCCATTATCTTTTCTAATTCTGTCAATTGAATGGTAAATCTAGAAAGTTGTACGACACCAGTTTATCATAAGCCAGAATCTTTTTAAACCTACTCTCAGAGTGTTATCATAATTCTATTCACCCATGCATACATTTCTGAATTTTCTGAAAAAAAGAGAAATGTCTTCATTTGGCAGGGGGGGGGCTGTATCTGTGGAATTCATTGCCACAGGTGGCTGTGGAAGCCAAGTCATTTTGGTGAATTAAAGCAGAAGTTGATAGGTTCTTGATTAATAAGGGGGGGGGGGGTGTTAAAAATTATGGGGAGAAGGCAGAAGATTGTGATTGAGCAGAAAAATACAGCTGCCATGATATGAATAGTGGAATAAACTCGATGGGCCAAATGGCCTAATACTACCCCTATGTGTTATGTTCTTATTTACATGCATCTAGACTCTACAAAAATATATAGGCATGTGCACAATCAGAAATGTGTATCAAATACATTCAAGTTATTGCCATCTAATTGTACATACACATATTTTTCTTCTTTTCTTTGGCTTGGCTTCGCGAATGAAGATTTATGGAGGGGTATGTCCACGTCTGCTGCAGGCTCGTTGGTGGCTGACAAGTGCGATGCGGGACAGGCAGGCACGGTTGCAGCGGTTGCAAGGGAAAATTAGTGGGTTGGGTGTTGGGTTTTTCCTCCTTTGTCTTTTGTCGGTGAGGTGGACTCTGTGGTCTTCTTCAAAGGATGTTGCAGCCCGCCGAACTGTGAGGTGCAAAGATGCATGGTTGGAGGCGAGATCAGCCCACTGGCGGTGGTCAATGTCGCAGGCACCAAGAGATTTCTTTAGGCAGTCCTTGTACCTCTTCTTTGGTGCACCTCTGTCTCAGTGGCCAGTGGAGAGCTCGCTATATAACACGATCTTGGGAAGGCGATGGTCCTCCATTCTGGAGACGTGACCCACCCAGCATAGTTGAGTCTTCAGTAGCATGGATTCGATGCTGTCGGCCTCTGCCATCTCGAGTACTTCGATGTTGGAGATGAAGTCGCTCCAATGAATGTTGAGGATGGAGCGGAGACAGCGCTGATGGAAGCGTTCTAGGAGCCATAGGTGATGCCGGTAGAGGACCCATGATTCGGAGCCGAACAGGAGCGTGGGTATGAGAACAGCTCTGTACACGCTGATCTTTGTGTGTTTCTTCAGGTGATTGTTTTTCCAGACTCTTTTGTGTAGTCTTCCAAATGCGCTATTTGCCTTGGTGAGTCTGTTGTCTATCTCTTTGTCGATCCTTGCATCAGATGAACTGGTGCAGCCGAGATAGGTAAACTGGTTGACCGTTTTGAGTTCTGTGTGCGCGATGGAGACGTGGGGGGGCTGGTAGTCATGGTGGGGAACTGGCTGATGAGGACCTTAGTTTTCTTCAGGCTAACTTCCAGGCCAAACATTTTTGGCAGTTTCCGCAAAACAGGTCGTCATGCGCTGGAGAGCTGGCTCTCTGATGAAACAGCGTATCTTTCACCTTAGAGCACATATACAGACACACAGAACACCCAACACACAAACAACATATAAACATCACAATCCTGTATATATATATGTGCAACCTTTAGCTTCCATGCACAGGGACACTGAGAGAAACAGTAAGGTCCTTTCTCTCATTTTAACTGAAATAAACTAACTATGATCAATGAATCTTGGATTAAACTGACGTTATTCTCAATACCATAAATCGGCACATTGTTAGATGGCCTCTTTAACAATGATCACATGATCACAAGGACTGCACACAGGACGATTTACACACACAAGGTACCAACTGTGATCTATGCTTCTTTGTTAATATAAAATATATATACCTCATTGGAGCTTTTGTAGTCCTGTCTTTATTTCTTGTTTGACTTACACAAATTGAGAAACTATTTTCTAATAGACGCAAAACTATCAGAATTCATTAATGGTGGAAAGTATTTGATTAATATCCAACCTATGGTAGAATCATAAAAATGCCTTTTATTTTATCTTGAAATGCTTAAAGCAATTTTGCTGCATTTCTTCATGTCATAATTATTACTTTACAATTTGACATGAAATGTCAAATATATGTCCATGAATTCTGTAGAACTATATTTATTCAATAATATATGCTGCACAGTTAATGGTTCATGGTATTTCTTGATTCAGAAATTTGTACATTTAATATATACGTATTCCTAAAGTCTATCATTAATTTTAAAAAGCTGCATTTAGCATAAAGTTATCATATAATTTAAGCGAAAAAGTTAATTAATCATTTTGTTTGTGAGTGGCCATCTCATTATTGCTCTTCCAACATTAAAGGTGGGAGAATTCTTGTCTTTGCATGGTGCAACAAGTTACAACATGCTAAGTACTGTTGCTTACCTTGTAAAGTGTCATTTTGCCTTTGCACAAGCGATACAAACAATGCAACACTGAGCGTGACGTCATCTACAGTAGATATGTAAGTGAACTGTGGGTAGTACATACGCTAATCGTTTTTTCACATGACTTTGCCAAATAAAGTGTAAAGGAGAGGAGTGAGTATCTGCCACATTGTTCATGGAAACTGCTGTAAATTAGTCTCAAATAATTAGCTTTCCCAGCTGACATGATTTTCAGAGTATGTGAAACGTGCTTATTATTGATTCAAGTTTTATTCATTTACTAACAGGATACCCGGCGTTGCCCGGGAAATAAAACACACAGTTGTTGTTTGCTCTAAAAGATGTGCTTTGAAATGCTGAGTTGTAGACTCTGATCATCTTTAGGAAATATTTGGACTCTGCTGTGGTGATGAGCAGCTGCATTTTTAATGGGCGTGGTGGCTCAGCCAGTAGGGATAGGCTAAGTTTTCCATTGGAACAGCATATCGACGGTGTTTCACCTTTCCACTTCTTTGCCCAGCAAACCTCTGACATGGAGCCAATTACAACTGCATTAATGGAAGAACACTCACATGTCAACTGAGTAATTTAACATAGCATTTAGCAGGTTGGTTGCAATAAATGGTGCTGCCCTGGCTTTTGTTCACATGGCTTGGAATCTGGCTAGTTCTTCCTCAGCAGGCTCTTGTTGTCTGCTCATGGAACGCCTGGCGGCATCAGCACTGAGGCGGGCCTGGTGTTGCTTTGGCCACTTGTCTTTATTCTGAGTGTAAATTGGTGCACAGCACTGGAACTAATTGAGGTGTCTCTGGTGCAAGTTCAACATTTTTTTGGAACTGTTGAACTTCATATGTACTTAAAGGTTAAATTTGACTTTAAGCATCAAATGTTGCCCCTACTGAACCTCCTTGGACCTTTCCAGAGTGCTCCATATTGATTTGCATGGAGAAAAGATGAACAAACAGACATACATGCAGAAATATATATTAAATGAATTGCATCTTGCCATGAGTGTTCACAAAAATATTGATTTTAAGAAAACAATTCAAGCATATTTTAAATCATTTAAAAATATATGTATTTCATCCTTTCTCATTGCTCAGAAAACTAATATTTATAGGTTTGTGGGTATATCTAATGAGTTCACTGAGTATTGCGACAGAGTCAGAAACCATGGGCACTTGAGCAAAAAACACCACTTTGTCTCATATTTACAGCATAACTTGATGTTTTAAAAAAAATATATTTATCTGCAGTTCAGGTTGATTATGAGATTTTCATTCAATGAGATAGGATTTTATACCATGTGTAAAATATTGTCTTTTCTGAAGTATACAGTAAAATGAAGTTCAATGCTACTGCATTTCAAATTATGCTGTACAATGGTACTTCAGACTGAATGACAGCATTCCATTGTGGGAGCCCAGTGTTCATTTCAACCCAGCAGCTATGTAATTTTCGCAGTAAACTTGATAATGTGTGAACACAGCCGTTGACACATTGTATCGATGTTACATTTGCTTTTTTATTCATTTCCCCTAATAATGGCCAATTGTACTTCCATTGTCTTTCACTTTACTAAGACCAGTTAAAACCAACACAAAAATTGAATAAATTCTTTTATGATTGGCTCAAAATTATCCACTAAAACTTCAGCAGGAATCAAAAAACCTTGAAGTTTATTTTTAAAATGTAGGCATGCAGCACGATTACAGGCAATTTCGGCCTATAGACCCGTGATGCCCAGCTTACACCCCATTAACCTACATCCCCGGTATGCTTCGAATGGTGGGAGGAAACCGGAGCCCCTGGAGAAAACCCACACAGGCAGGGGGAGAACGTACAAACTCTTTTCAGACAGCGAGGGATTCGAACCCTTCACTCAATCGCTGGTGCTGTAATGAAGTTGTGCTAACCGCTCTGCCAACTATGCCGCCATACTCTATAAACATAGACCACAGTTAGAGCCACGTGGCCAAATTTGTCTACCTTTTCTGGTTAAAGCCACACAGGGTCCTTGTTATTTTTCCTTCATACCTTTCTAGAAAAAAACAGTTGGTGTAAGTCATGTCTTCCAACTATCAGCTTCACCATACTATGTGAGGAGAAAAAGGCACTCAACTCAAAGGATTTATCTTATCCTGAGACAGAGAGTTCTGCAGGTACAAGGTTTCATAGACACTCTGGACTGCCTCTTGGACAGGATATGATGATTTGAATTGAATAGTCAGTGAGGATTCCAGAGCTATCAGAATACATTTAAGTCCTTTATGTACAAACTGTGTGCAGCAATAAGGCATCTGCGCAGCTGGAATAGTTCGTTTATACTGCAGCTCTTAGTTCTTGCCCACCATATTCCTCCCATCATCACAGGCCACCGTGTGGTCGCTGAAGATGGGTGCTACCCCTGTCAGCTGGCTTCCGACTCTTGTTTATCATTCAAGATTAAGTAAGGTCACACTGAAATAACCATAGAAATATGATGAAGGGTTCTCTGGGAATGCTGGTGGCTGAAGCAATGCTGAGATGGGGGCAAGTATGCAAACAGGGCAAAGTGGAGAATGAGTGCAGATAGAGCTTGGTGAGGAACCTGGACCAGAACCATGGGCAAATGTACCACAGGGAGCAGACTGCTGGAGCACAGCTCAGATCTGGAGTCAAGGACCAGTCCATGGCAGGGCATCTGGATTGATGTGCCAGTAAGGGAGGCAGTAAAATGAATCAGATCTCTGGAAGAATAGCGGGAGGACTGAATGTGGGATGAAAAGGGCAGAGAAACAAGGAGGAAGGCAATGGTCATCTGTGCCCATGAGTATAGGTAGGTGCACACATTTTCTTATCTTTTAAATCTTTTAGACACATGAGGAGCATAATTGAGAAACAGTGAGCAATGTGTTTATTTAATTGTTAATGTGGCTCACGTGGTGAACCTTTTTTTTTGCAAAGTGACTCCTTGTTTGAAAAATTGTGGGCATCACTGGCCTCACTCCTACCTGGCTTCAGTCCCATTCATGAGCTGAGACTCACAACTTGCAAATCACATATCTGAACAACTCTTTTCAGTGTGCAAAGTTCTAGTGTGTGAATCGGAGACACTGGAACTTGCTTGTTCAATAGCCAATGCCTGGAGGTTCTTGGGTACCTGAAAGAAGAATGATTTTTTTTAAAATGAATTCATTGTGAGGAGATATGGGAAGTAGGTGTGTAAGCTTACGGTGTCATCTATGTTATATAGTTAGGATACCTATCTCGGCTGCACCATTTCATCAGATGCAAGGATCGACAATGAGATAGACAACAGACTCGCCAAGGCAAATAGCGCCTTTGGAAGACTACACAAAAGAGTCTGGAAAAACAACCAACTGAAAAACCTCACAAAGATAAGCGTATACAGAGCCGTTGTCATACCCACACTCCTGTTCGGCTCCGAATCATGGGTCCTCTACCGGCACCACCTACGGCTCCTAGAACGCTTCCACCAGCGTTGTCTCCGCTCCATCCTCAACATCCATTGGAGCGCTCACACCCCTAACGTCGAGGTACTCGAGATGGCAGAGGTCGACAGCATCGAGTCCACGCTGCTGAAGATCCAGCTGCGCTGGATGGGTCACGTCTCCAGAATGGAAGACCATCGCCTTCCCAAGATCGTATTATATGGCGAGCTCTCCACTGGCCACCGTGACAGAGGTGCACCAAAGAAAAGGTACAAGGACTGCCTAAAGAAATCTCTTGGTGCCTGCCACATTGACCACCGCCAGTGGGCTGATAACGCCTCAAACCGTGCATCTTGGCGCCTCACAGTTTGGCGGGCAGCAGCCTCCTTTGAAGAAGACCGCAGAGCCCACCTCACTGACAAAAGGCAAAGGAGGAAAAACCCAACACCCAACCCCAACCAACCAATTTTCCCTTGCAACCGCTGCAATCGTGTCTGCCTGTCCCGCATCGGACTGGTCAGCCACAAACGAGCCTGCAGCTGACGTGGACTTTTTACCCCCTCCATAAATCTTCGTCCGCGAAGCCAAGCCAAAGAAGTTAGGATAATGTGAACTATTTTGTAACCACGTAAGAATGCACTCTTCTCACTGTAGTGCACCACTGTGGGGTGTATGTATATGTAAATGAGAGTGTGTAAACTATTTCCTGAGATGGTGGAAGACATCAGTAAGTAAAATGACTTCTGTTATTTGAATCTCACATCTCTAAGTTATTTAAGAGAGCCTCCCAAGTAACATAACATGTGGCAACGGTATAAGAGAACAGGAATAAAGCCATCCAATTGAGTGTAAGTCACTGAAATACGAAGGGGAAGAAGAGAAAAACATTACTGGAAAAAAAAATGGCTGGAGCAACAGCAGTTCCCCCAGTGATGGACAGGGAGGGTGAAGACCTTGTTGAACCATTTAAAAAATTTCAGCAAAAGTGCAATTTAGCATTCAAAAACTATTTTAAAAATGCAACAGCAGAGGAGACGGTCAGTTATATATTTCTCTGGACAGGAGAGTGAGCCCTTGACTTGTTTAATAGCTGGGAGCTCACAGAGGTGAAGGAAAATGATCCAGAGCAGATATTTGAAAAGTTTGCTTCTCACCTTGAACCCAGGTCTAATCGTATGATTTGTGCTCCAGCAGTCTGCTCCCCATGGTATGTTTGCCAATGGTTCTGGTCCGGGTTCCTCACTAAGCTCTATCTGCACCCATGTCCCCATTCACACTATGAATTTCAAGGCTTAATGCAAGATGATGAAACTGTTGATAATTTCCTCCCTAGACTAAATGCAGATTTAAGGATATTGAGGAAAGATTAGTTGATCAACTAATATAGGGGAGAGCCCATCCCAAAGTGCAAAAGTCTCTTATAGGGAAGGATAACTTGAAGCTGGTCAAAGCTATAGACACAGCCAGAGCCTTCAAAGCTACAAGGATGCAAATGAAATCCCTATCTAAGCAGTCCCACTAACAGCAAAGCGAAGGAAGGGTTGATGCTATAAAGAACATAATCAGAAAAGTGCAAACCTCCAAGAACTGCAAGAAGTGCGGCAGACAACACCCCTTTGATGACCAAAACAAATTCCCTAAATACGTTTCTGAATGTAGAGCCTGTGGTAAACCAAACCACTGGGCAAAAATGTGCAAGTCTGTGGTGAAGGAAACAGTAATACCAGTGAAGAAAAAAAGGCAAGAAGAAGATCCACCACATAAAAGGAAACAACAATGGGGACTCCGACACCCAGATACTGGACAAAGAATCCATACACCTTCATGAGATGTTGGGTGAGGTGAAAGAAGGAAGAAAGTTGCACACAAGGATCCAAATACAGAGGACAATCCAGAACAAGCTTATGATATTTAACCTAAAGGTGAAGCTGGATATTGGATCACAAAGCAACGTCCTTCCACCAGACTCTGCCACCAGATGCACCAGAGAACATAATAAAAGGGTATCCAAAAGACAGTGCATTGGAAACAGTCACATTATCGGCCTATGGTGGACCCATGATCAAGCAGCTAGGGAGAGGGAAGATCAATGGCTGACATAAGGGAAAGAACATCCTCTGTACATTCTATGTGGTAGGTGCAGATGGACCAGCAATTCTAGGTCTGGATAACTGTCGGGGGTTGCAGTTTGTAGAGCGCGTCAAAAGAACCAAAGACTTCTTGATCCAAACCAAGGCTTTTATTAACCAGAAGACTGGAGCTTATCACAAGTAGGTCGACCAGTCCAGAATGACCTGGTCTGGCTAGGAGCAATTCTTTAAGACCTGCCAGTAGGTGTGGCTACACTCTCAGCCAATCACAGACATCCTACACTATAATCTGTACATATACACATTGGTGATAGAATCTGTACTATCACATTCACTCCTTCTTTGAGAACTGACCCCGGGATGGATGGAGGTTAGGGGCTGTACCAGTCAGGGGGCCTGACCTTCTGGTGTGACCGCCGTGGTGCCGGGATTTGGGTCGCCAGAGTCGTGTCGCCGGCAGACCCATAGGGTGCGGCCACTGCTTCGCTCAATTCCCCAATGGCGTTGTCGACAGTCTGGCCTGAGCTGGTGGGATGGTGCTGGTCCCTCTGTTCAAGCACATGACTTGGGGGAGAAGGAATAGGGGGAGGTTGGGTTAAAGGCACTGCTGCGCCTGTGCCTGGGCTAAGTCCCTTACTGAGACTGTGTCCTCCCACCCGTCCGGGTACTCAACGTAGGCATAATGCGAGTTCACATGGAGCAGAGTCACTTGGTCAACCAAGGGGTCGTTCTTTCAGTACCGGACATGGCATCGCAAGAGGACCGGACTGGGAACCGTGAGCCATGCTGGTATGGTCATTCCTGATTCGGATTTCCTCAGGAAAGAGAACATCTCTTTATGAGGGGTGGCATTGGTCACAGTGCATAGGAGGGAGCTGATGGAGTGTAGGGCACTAGTGAGCATGTCCTGTCAGCGGGAGGTGGGGAGACCTTTGGACCAGAGGGCAAGCGTAACCGCTTTCCAGACGGTGGCATTCTCTCTTTCAACTTGCCGATTACTGTGTGGGTGATAGCTGGTAGTCCTGGTTGAAGCAATACCATGCTCCAGAAGGTACTGCTGCAGCTCCGTGCTCATAAATGAGGACCCTGTGTCACCGTGGATGTAACTGGGGTACCTGAAAATGGCAAAGATGACTGAGGAGGCAGTCATGTCCAAGCAGGGTGGGTTGTAGCTTCCGCGCTCAGCGTCTGCCCCCTGACATCAGGCGCTGCCGTGCGGTGGAGCCCTCGCTCTCATTGGACGAGAGCTCTGAGGAAGAAGTGTTTGAAAGGGAGGGTGGCGATTGGGCTTCACACAAAGCACTGTGTTTGACGGTGGCCATTTTGGAGTGACAGACTACAGCAAAGTGGCCATTTTTAAGGCACTTCTGACACCTGGCTTTTCTTGCCGGGCACTGGGACCTGCTGTGCTTGTTCCTCCCACAGAAATAACACTTTGGGGTTGCGTTGGGCAGTGTAGCGGCAGCCGACAGGCTGTTGGTGTGCCGGGGGGTAGTAGGGTAGAGGGAGGGCATCCAGCCCCAAGAGTATATGTCCATACCTAAGACTGCAGCCTCCATTGTCTCTGTGATCCGGATCACGTCCTCTAGGTTTTCTCCCCTGTGTTCTAGCAGGTGCTGCCTCACCTCATTCGGTCGAACCCCGGTCACATAGGCATCCTGAATGAGATCGTCTATGGTTTCCACAGCAATTCTGTCTGTGCAGGCACAGTCCCTGCCCATTGCCCTTAGTGCCTGAATATAAGCTCTACAGGACTCACTGGGTTGTTGCCTCCTTGTAACAAGTTTGTACCGAGCATAGACCCTGTTCACCAGTCGCTCGTAGAGCCTTTTCAGCACCATGGTTGCAGCGTAAATGGTCATATCCTGGTCACTCTGGTGGACCCTTTGGGACACCATAGTCATCAATATTAGTAGTTGATGGCTGTCCTCTATCACAGCAGGGTCAGAGAACTGTAAGTATGATTCGAAGCATCTCACCCAGTGCTTAAAGTCATTTGAGGCTGTAGCTGACTGTGGGTCGATGTTGAGGCGTTCCAGCCGTAGTATACGCTCCATTCCTTCAAAACTTTTTAGTTAATAAAATTGTAGAGCGTGTCGAAAGAATCAAAGACTTGTTGATTCAAACCAAGGCTTTTATTAACTAGAAGACTGGAGCATATCACATGTAGGTCAACCAGTCCAGAATGGCCTGGTCTGGCTAGGAGCAATCCTTTAAGACCTGCCAGAAGACGTGACTATGCTCTCAGCCAATCACAGTCATCCTACACTACAATCTGTACATATACACATTGGTGATAGAATCTGTACTATCACACAGTTGATCTGTCAATTATGAGATTCAGGTGAAGAAGATATCCAAAAGGATCAGCAGAGACACTCCATTGGAGAACCGACCTCCAGTCACAAAAAAGGCGGAGCTCATGAACATGTACCTGGAATGCTTTGATGATTCAGTTGGATGCTTTGGAGACTTTGAATATCACATCGCCATCGATCCAAACTGCAAGCCCATAGTCCACACGCCAAAGAAAGTACCACTAGAGCTTAAAAAGCTGGAGCAAGAACTAAAGGACATGGTAAAGATGCAAGTCATAGCCAAAGTGACTGGGTAAATTCCATAGTGGTCAAAGAAAAACCAAATGACCACCTGAGAATATGTCTGGACCCTAAAGACTTGAATCAAGTAATAAAAAGGGGTCACTACCCAACACCGACACTAGAAGACATCACAGCAAAACTAACAAGATCCAAAATCTTGGATACTGGAATGTGAAATGAGATGAGGAATCAACGCTACTAACAATGTTCAATACTCCATTTGGTCATTACAAGTTCCTGCAACTACCTTTCGGTCTAAAGGTGAGCCAGGACGTGTTCCAACAGAAGATCGATGAGTCCTACTACAGAGGGTGTAAATGTGCTGTTGGCATTGCGGTTGACATCCAGGTTTTTGGCAGAGATGGAAAAGCTCATGATCTTCATCTACCTGAGGCCATGGAGAGAACAAGAGGAGCTGGAATGAAACTTAATGCTGACAAATGTATTATAAAAGAGAAAGAATGCCAATTCTTCGGAATGGTGTCCACTCCTGATGGGTAAAGCCAAGCCCATAGAAGGTTAAAGACATTGCCGACATGGATCACCCAAAAGACCAAAAAGGAACTCAGAAGTTGGTCCAATACATGAGTTCCTTCATACCACATATGTCAGACTACACAGCAAACATCAGAGAGTTGCTGAAGGAAGACGTGGAATTTCAATGGTCACCATCACATCAGAGAAGTTTTGACCAGTTCAAAGAAATAATATGCAGAGAAGTGGAGTTGAGATACTATGGTAGAGAAAAAGCTCTCACTCTGCAAGTAGATGCGTCTAACGGAGGCATTGATGCAGCTTTCGTACAAGAAGAAAAACCAAGAGCTTTTGCCTCAAAAGCACTAACAGTGGAGACCAGATATGTCAATATTGAGAGAGAGCTGTTGGTGGTCATATATGGATGTGATAAGTTTCACAAGTTTCTGTATAGAAGAAAGTTTATAGTGGAGAGTGATCATCGCCCACTGGAAAACATCCAGGGAAAGAACCTGATCAAGGCACCAGCTAGAGTGCAGAGATTACTTCTATGACTACAATGCTATGAATTTGACTTAAAATACATACCAGGCAAAGAGATGGAACTTGCAGAGACCTTGTCACTACTTTACCCAAATGAAAACATGGGGATCAAGATACACATCATCTTATCAGTGTGACCAGTAATAAATTAAGCCAGACCAGAAGAAACGAGTAAGGATGATCCTTTGCAAATGGTTTCTCAACAAGTAATACAAGGATGGCCAGAGAGGATAAAGCAGATACAGCCTTCAATACATCAATATTGGTCTATCAGAGATGACATATCGTTGGAGAATGGTGTTCTGCTGGCTGGATCAAGACTGATTATATACCTGAAACAATGCAGGAAGAGATTCTCCGGAAAATACATAATGGTCACATGGGCACGGAGAAATGCAAACTCAGAACAAAGTCAGCCATGTACTGGACTGGTATATACATGACATTGAAAATATGGTGGCTACATGTCAAATATGCCAAAAGTACAGAAACACACACAAAAAGAGGAAATGATTTCCACAGAAGTACCTACCAGACCATAGCACACAGTGGGAGCAGACTTGTTCACTGAGAATCAAGAGTGGTAGTTAATAGTAGCCTGTTCATTCAACAAAAGGGTGAAAGACCTTTATGCATCAACTATCACTTCAGAAATAAGAGCACTCTTTGCTGAACAAGGAATACTCAAGCAAGAAATATGTGACAATGGAGGACAGCTCACGTCACAAGAATTCAGAAAGCTGGCTGCAGAGTATGGGTTTGTTATCACTACATCATCCCCATACTACCCCAAAGGTCATGGGTTCATTGAGAGACAAGTGCAAACTGTGAAACACTCACTAGTTAAGTGTCATGAAACAAAAGAAGACCCTTGCCTAGTTATTCCATCTTTACGACCAACACCTTTAAGGGCTGACATGAAGTCCCTGGCAGAACTTCTAAATGGCAGGAGATATAAAACTACTCTGCCAAGCAAAATACACCCTCCAGAAGACAGGAGGAATCCAGGAGAAGACTGGCTGACATGCAAGAAGAAGGATGCCAGCATTATAACAAACATGAACAAACATCGCCAGAACTCTTCACAGGGCAGCATGTGGATATTCAAGAGCTGATGCCGAAAACATGGACCCCAGCAAAGGTCAACAGAGAAGCTGAGACACCAAGATCATACATTGCTGAGACAGACTCTGGAAATCAGCTGAGGAGGAACAGAATTCACATCTGGCCGACACAATATGTGATGAAGCAGAAAGCTTTAATACCAGCAAAGCCTGCAACACCAATATCCAGTGAGGTATCAAGTGAAGAGACCACAACTACAAATACCTAAACATAAGCACAACAAGCTAAATCACCTACACATGTACCAGCAACACAGAGCCCAATGGTCGCAGTCAAATCCACAAGACGTCGAAGGAACATACTGCCGTCAGTGTGATATTGCTAAGAACTATCTAAAATTAGTTGGGTAAATAAACTAGTGTACAAGTTCAATTAATTAAGTTTGCACTGGAAAGAAAGTGATAAAGAACACTAAATTTGTCTTTATCTTGAGAAGGAGGGATGTTACATAGTCAGGATAATGTGAACTATTTTGTAATTGTGTAAGAATACACCCTTCTCTCTGTAATAACTGTAGTCCACCACTATGGGGTGTATGTATATGTATGAGTTTGTGTGAACAATTTCCTGAGATGGTGGAAGGCATCAGTAAGTAAAGTCTCTTTTGTTATTTGAATCTTGCATTCAGTTATTTAAGAAGCCTCTCAAGTAACACAGAGATGTAACAATCTAAACAGGAGGGTGTGAGATGAGGAGACACTAACATTGCAAGAAAGGTTATGCATGAGGAGACAATCATCCTTATTAACTTCTGAGTACTGCTGGTCAATGTGCTGAACTCCATCCTCCGGCCTACTGAGCTAACAAACATAGCCCCATCCATTACTGCTTCTGATGCTGATTGTGTGGTAAATCCTGCAAGAGAGAAGGAAACATTTTAATAGACCTATCATGGCATGCATGAAGTGTCTTCCGTGTCTGCTCATTTGTATAGTTAGTACGTGTTTCAGCTGTGGGATGCGGGTGCAAGATTTGGAGAAATGCTTAGTTTGGTTTAAGTGTGGTTGGGCTCGTGAATGTTAGGAGAGTGACAGAGATTGTTGCTGGGTGACGATCTGGCAATTGTTTTGCCGGGTCTAGCTGTAAACCTCTTTTTTTTATCAGCGGCACTGTACTGGAGCAACTCATTTATCAATTGTTACAATGTGGAACAAAATTTGTTCCTTCAGTCTGGATTTTGATTGTTGCTCTCTTGAGCTTTCACTGAAATTTGTGAAATTAATTTGCATTTCCTTTATAACAGGAAAGAAATCCATTCAACCCTTTGCGTGCCTTCCAGCTCTCAAAGCCAATCGACTGTCACATTCCGAGTCCTTATGCAAGGTCTTGAAATGTGAACTATCCCTCTGCTGACTTGCTCCCGCAGTTTACTTTTTTTTGTGGCTCCCATTCCCCTCTTTATCTTCCTACAATTTATTCTCTCTCATGTGTCCATCAAATCTCCCGTTTCTCCTGCCGCCCACCAACACCAGGAGTAATTTACAGTCACCAATGAATCCATCAGTACTTCTTTGGGGTGTGGGAGGAAGCTGGAGCACTGAATCCATGGGATCACAAGAATAATGTACACACTCCTCGCAGACAACACCAGAGGTTAGGATTCAATCTGGGTCACCAGAGCTGTGGAGCAGCTGTGCTAGCTGTCGTACGAATGAATTGTGAAGCTTAAGGAGCTTGCTTTCACAAAACCTGGAAACTTGTGAAATCTGTCAAAGTTTGTACATTTAATAAAGTACCTAATAACATAATCCCAGTGGCCTCAAACATAACAGGCAATTTTCTGTTTCATGGACAAATACATTGCATGGGCATCAAGATGTACACATGTGCTAAGAAAGTGTAAAATCAGCATTGACTGTGTTAGTATTTCCTTGCACAGTATTAAATAAACATCAAATATTGAATGTTAACAAAGTTTTCAAGATTGTTTTAGTTTGGCAAATTCTTTAAGCCTTAGAAATGGGGCTGATGAGCGATGTTTCAGCTCAATTTTCAGCCACAGTAGAGTGAAGGAATCAAGCCATTTATTTATTTTCGGTGCTCAACAAAAGAGCAGACTTGAAATCAGAAATAAGAACAGGAAACACCCAACAGATGAGGTGACATCTGTGGAGAAAGAAACCAATGCTACTTTTCCACTGACCTTTCATCAGACTTAGGAAAAGTCGGAATTAAAAAATGAATTAACTGGTAAGGAAGTTGCCAGACTGAAGATGCTTCTGACAGGATGAAGACAAAGGGAGATTGAATAGGAATTTGGGGCCAATTAATTTACCAATGTGCATGTCTTTGGGATGGGAGGAAGAGAAGCACTCAGCAGAAATCCACACGGTCACAGGGAGAATGTACAAATTCCACACAGATAGTGCTGGGGGGTCAGAATTAAACAGGGCATTGCTGGAGCTATGATGCAGCAATTCTTCCAGCTGCACCACTGTTAGCCTTATTTTAATTTTTTAAAAAAATTAGGCATAGAGCAGGAGGACAGGGCATTTCGGCCCACAAGCCCAATTGACCTACTTTTCGAATGGTGGGAAGAAACTGGAGCCCCTGGGGAAAACCCATGCAGACGCGGGGAGAACGCACAGATGCCTTACAGACAGCATGGGATTCGAACCCCGGCCCTGATCGCTGGCACTGTAACACTGTTGTGCTGACCGCCAGGCTAAGTGGGCCACCCTTCAGAGGTGTTGTCTGTTTGCGAGCACAGAATAATAGAAATATAGCATTTTACAATAATTTTAAAGGTCATCATGCACCCAAAACAAAGTTTACCGAATTCAATCTGTTTTCAGAGTTGATGATTTTGGTCTCCACTGGCCTTTTTCTTAGTACAAGTAATCATTTGTTGTATTCTTCCCACCAAAAGCCTTTAGTACTGGTTCACAGTGCATTCGTAAATAGATGAGTTTTAATACTACATGTTAATTGGGATTTTTTACTTGGATAGACCCCTAATTCAATTTGTGAATGTGCCACTGGCATCCAAGACCTGTCCATTAACTCCAAAGAGGCAGAAGTAACATAATTATTCATTTTGGCTTCCCACAAAAATCACACCCTTTCTTCTTGACTTCTTGACCCCACCTCCAGCCCAATCCAACTCTCTAAAAGCAGCCTGTGGTACCCCTTTCAATACTCATTGGCGAGAGCACTGCCCAGAAAGGCACCATCAACCTGGAAACCTATTGCATTCAGTAACATGTCCATGCTGAGCTCAAGACATGAAAAAATGCAGATACTGGAATCTTGAGAAAGGGTTCTGATCTAAAACATAGACAATTCTTTCCTCCTTATGCTGCTTGATCCACTGACTTTTCCTGCAGATTGCATTTTTGCTTCGTGCTGAGCTACATCAGCTAAATTTGCATCGATTTATTTTTTCTTGTTACTGGCAAGATCAGTTTTTAATGCCCATTTCAGAGGAGACATGAAGAAGGAGGTGGTAGGCCACATTCTTGAACTATTGTAGTCAGTTAGATAAAATAGAGTATTTTTGGTTTGTGAGTTCCAGGATTTAGACCCAGCAATGATGAGGGAACTGTGATTATTTCCATATCAGAATGGTGGGCACTTTGGATGGGAATCTGTAGTGGATGATGTTCCCATGCATCTACCTCCCTTCTAGTTTGGTGGGAGAGGTCACAGGTTGGGAAAGTGCATTGCATTTTGAAGATGGCACACATTACATTTATGATGTGCTCCTGGTGAAGGAAATTAATATTTTTACTGTGCATCACCAGTCCATGCCTGAATGTTATCTAAGGCTTGCAGCATGCAGACATGGACTGCTTCATTTTCTGAGAAGTTGCAAATAGAACCAAACATGAATAGATAGCATGAGATTCTCATTTCTAATTGTATGATGAAAGAGGTTTTACCCTCAATGTCCATCAACTGCAGTTTTAACAGCCCTTCCTTGCCCAAAAGCTGGCAATATCAGAGGGAATCACTTTAACCTCAACTCTTTAATCAAGATCTTTGGTGCATTTAAGGCCCTTTTTTTCTAGTGAAATTTAGCGAATTGTAAAGGCAGGTGTCCTCTGCCTTTAAGATGCTCCAAATACTCGCATAAAAGGTCCAAAGATGGATTGACTGGTCCAACGTGATCCAGGTTCCCTCCACCGAGGGTGGTCATGTCAGAAGTGAAGCAAAGTCACTCCACCTCCTGCGTAAAAAGGACTTCCACTGAAAGCAACTCCAAAGGGGGAGGGCTGATGATGTGGCGATGACTTTGCCAGGCTGCCAGCCAAGAGTGCGAATTTTAAAGCTCACAGCTGCGAAAAGGGAGATTACGATGCACAGAAGATCTCAGGCTGCTCGAACAGATCTCCACTAGCATTCGACCTGCTCCTCAGTCACCATTGTTGTGTCTAGGGCACTTTCATTCCCCAGCGCGCATGTTCCACATCACGGTGGTGGGTGGTGCCACTATACTAAACGACCTGCATCCTTCACCTTCAGAAGCTGGCTCAGGAACCTCCCTGCATAAAAGGACCACATGATCTTTTTTTTCTGTTCTTTGCATAAAAGGCAAATTCATCTTTTTTTTGAAACATGACTAGGCGATAATGCGGCTTTTGTGCAAGAAAAAACCCTTTAGATTAAGGTTGTAATGTAGTGTACAGTAAAATGGACTGAGTGAAACCAAACTAAATGCTGTGAATGGATGAATAGTGTGCGCCTGCTTACTTAATATTACAGTCAATGGCACATTCTTTCATTTGACCATTGATTAAATGCAGACATTGTGGTGGAACATGGTATAGCGGGCAGGTTCCCCATTGAGCTGGGCAGGCTGG
This sequence comes from Narcine bancroftii, assembly GCF_036971445.1. Taxonomy (NCBI): domain Eukaryota; kingdom Metazoa; phylum Chordata; class Chondrichthyes; order Torpediniformes; family Narcinidae; genus Narcine; species Narcine bancroftii. Next base: position 215,137,212 of record NC_091469.1, on the reverse strand, counting down.
CCCGCCTGCGGAACCGGTAGCCCCCTTCCCCTAAGACCCCTAATAAAGGCTGAGAGACCTAGTCTCCTCCCCCATACCTGCCCTTGGACCTGAGCCAGCAGCATGCTGAGGCATCCTTGGATCTTTAGATCAATAAAGCCTTTGGCCTTTCATGTCTGTGAGTGGTCATTGATCGCGATACAGACATATTTCCATTAATTAGCATGAATGGAATGGTCCTGCTATTTTTGGCATTTTCTGCATAGTTCAGTGGATGCTGGCATTACAACTGTATTTAAATGGTTTGATCAGAGTTGCAGCTGGTTCAAGAACACATCGTGGCAATTATAGCAGGGGTATTACCTGCTCCCGCATCCTTTATTGCACTCAGTTTTGCTATCCACTTCATAATATCATGAGAACTGAACTCAATGAGTTTCTGCGATAATGGAGAACTTAGGAAAATGAATCACCTACTCAATGAAAATTTGGCTACAAATGGTCCTGTCTTGTCTTTTACATCCACACTATCAATCATCTCAGTATCCCAGATGTTTCAATAAGATCACCTTTCATTCTTCGATTCTTGATTCACTAGAAGTCCAATATATCCACCTCTTGAGGAATCAACTTAGTCAAGTTTATTGTCATCTGATTGTATAAATACAACCCGATGCAAAACATGCAGACATCTAACACAAAAACAGACAAATAATACATATGCAGGAACAAGTATTATATCTATAAAAATAAAGAAATAAATATTGTTTTGTACAAATGAGAGTCTCAGATGGTCAGTGTGAACAGTTCCTTTGGATGTTCAGAAGTAGCTGTTCCTCAGCCTGGTGGAGCTGGCTCTCATACTCCTCCTGGCCAGCTGCATCACAGTTTGGTAAGGTTACTGCAGAAAAATGGATTGAGGGTTAATCCACTGCACCTTAAGAATGGCAGAGGATCACTGGATTCTCCCTCCCCCCCCCCCCCATCGATGTGATCTACTGGGATCATTGTCTGAAGAGGGCATGCACAATCATTGAGGACCCCTTCTACCCTGCACACAGCATCTATCAGCTGCTCCCATTAGCAAAAAGATACCACTGGCTGAGATTGATGGCAGATGGCAAGACATCATTTGCAGCCCTGATGATGAAGCTCACTCTGAATGTCTCCAACTCCCACAGAACTTTCTGGGAGGTCTTTTTTTCCATTTCCTCCCATCTTGTCCATTGCCCTTGTCTTGCCTGAGTGATGACCTCTGCATACCTTGCTGCCTCTTCCTGCTGACTTACCTCCTGCATCACAGCCTGCATCTCTGAGACGGAGTAGCCTTGTTCCATGCTGGTGTACTGGTCCCAAGACCATTCCTCCCTTTCTGCACTTGGCCCATGATGTCCCAGTGCTTAAGTGCTGCCTTTGTTTGCTTATTTGCTTCTGATGGATTCCATTTACTCCCAGTATCCAGGATGACGGCAGCTTGAGCTACAAATGGATCACTCACCTCTGTTAATGTCATCTCCAGTGTTACTTAGGTGCACTTATACTCCTCTGAAAGACTGGAAATGGACAGCTCTAGAACTCGTTTGCTGTAGATCTCTATGCTGCCAGACACCTGGGAAGACCAAGCCACTTCCTTACATATGAGTTGATCACTCCAGCTTTTCCACATTCTAGACTGTAACTTCATACAGGGTTACATGTGGCTTGGAAAGAGCCCAAACTGCATATACCAGAGCTTCAACTTGCCAGATGGTGTGATTCTGTCGATGCTCTTAAGGCCACTGATGGCATTCTTCCTGAGCTGAATCTTTGAGGGATGCATTATACCACCAACCTAAGCTTTTTACCAGATTCTCGAAGACTATAAGAATCGTCTCATCGCCCATGTAGAAGCATTGATCTACCGGCCTCCCCTTGACGATGGAGATGCCTCTGGATTTGCTCAGCTTGATCTTCATTTCAACCTGCTCAATGTTCTCTTGTAGCTTCCTCTAAAGGAATAGTAATTTCAGTTAAAATTTTTGTGCTCTATAAAATTGCAATTTCTGTGCAATGTATTGGTCCTACTTGTTTTTCAAAGTATTGAAAGTATGTAATAATTTCATAAACTCTGTCTCACAGAAAGAATGAAATAACTTTTTTTTTTGCATATCCTTAGTGCATCTTGCAAATAAAATATAATGTTGGAAAATAGATGACAAAATAAACAGGCAATCTATTTTTTAAATGGGGAGAAACTGAAAATACCCAGAAGCAAAGGGACCTTGGAGTTTTCATGCTGGATAGTCTGAAGGTAAACCTACATGTCGAGACAGTGGTGAAGAAGGGAAATAAATGCAAGGCTGGTGTTCATTTCAAGAGGAAAAGAATTTAAGAGGTATCTGATGATGAGGCTTGATTAAAGCACTGGTGAGACCTCACTTGGAATATTGTGAGCAGTCTTGGGCTCCCAATTTAAGAAAGGATATACTGGAGAAGTTTCAGAGGTGGTTCAAATAGATGTTACCAGGAATGAAAAGGTTATCATTTAAGGAGAATGAACAGGGATGTCATTTTGAATGTTGAAAGGCATGGACAGAGTAGATGTAGACAGGTTGTTTCCCATGATAGAAGAGTCTGGGACAAGAGGGCATAACTTCAGGGTGTTCACATAGAACAGTCACACGTAGGTATTTCTTCAGCCAGAGGGTGGCAAATCCGTGGAATTTGCAGCCACAGGTGATTGTGGCCAGGTCATTGCTTGTATTTAAGGCAGAAATTGATAGGTTCCTGATTAGCCAGGGCATCAAGGTTATGGTGAGGCCAGGCAGTGGGACTTAGTGGGAAAATGGATCAGCTCATGATTAAATGGTGGGGCAGACTCAATGGGCTGAATGGCCTATTTCTGCTCCAATGTCTTACGGTCTTAGTTTCAGGGCTTGGATAGTGTTACATTCTTAATGAATTATTAGTTATTTTGATTGGATTCAGATTTCTTAAAAGAAAACAGATCTTGATTGATTTGCATGTAAGCATCTCTTCAATGTCAGTTGTAGATTCTCGCATTAAATTCACTCATATCTCTCCATTTGCTTTTCACTTTCCACAATTCCTTAGAAGTTCCTCATACCTAACTTATATTGATGAAGTTCACTCCATCCTTGGCCTATAATCGTGTAACAATCAACTAGGATCATTTCAATTGTAAAGTTCAGCCCCCAATCTATTACTGCCTCTCTATCTGTTTGTTGTTGACAAACCCACACATATTTTGACATCTAAATGTGCTGGAAATGTGCTAACTGCAAGTCATTTTATGTATATTTGTTTGCTACTCAGAGTAAGCCTGTGAAAAGAGAACGTGCAGTCTTCAAGCAAAGGGCTGTTCAACATATGAAATAATGTGTGTATTTTTAAGGAATTCTGGGGAGTGTTGTGGAATTGGAAACACCAGCTCATTTGTGTTAAGTTTCTAACCAGCAATTAAGGCTGTTAAAATATTAATCCTTATTGAGTTGTTGCATGGATCAATATAAAAAATAATAGTTCTCATTATATTGTGAAACTGATAACAACCTTGGGGTAGAAATGAGTAGATGTAATATTGTTGGTTGATGACACAATTACAGCTGTGAAAAAAAACAATTGAAGAGCCCAAGTGAGTTGAATTGAGAACCACTAAGGGGCATTCACGTATCTGGGAATGTACTGTAGACATCTGGAAAAAGAGAGAGGGGGGAAAAAAACATCTCGACTCATCTCTGAGAGTTGCAAAAATTAAATAAAAACCTTCTCAGGGATATCAATAACACTATCATTAACCACCAAAAGTTTTGAAAACAACATTCAGGACTTTATTAGCCAGTACATAGTAATCATAACAGGAGAAATGTGGGGCTCAATTTAGTTTGAGAATGAACCTGGTCCAGTGGAAGGGCTAGCAAAAGAAGGGATTACTAGATGCAGCATTGAGCTAGATTTACTGTTTTATGGAAAAGGACAAAATAGAAGAGGAGTAAATACTCTGAATAGTGATAAGGCTTTGCCTTGACGGAAAGTTTACGATGTGATGCTAAGCTTCCAGTCACTTGTTACTTTAATTCTCCCTCCCACTCTGATCTCTTTTGTCTTTGTCCTTTCACACTGTTTCACTGAAGACTAATACAAGCTTCAGAATATTCTGTCATTTTGCTATTTGGCATGTTAACGCCTTCAGGACAGAGAAATTAATAAGAAATTTCAAATCGTTTTCTAGCTTTTGCCAGAACTGGCCAATTCTCATTAAAGTTCACTCTAAAACATGAATTGAGATATTCTCTCTCTACAGACACTGCTGACAAGCTGCACATCTGAACATCTCCAGCATTCTCTTTTATTTCAGATTTCCAATGTTTACAGATCCTCCAGCCAGAACAGCAATGAATAAATACCCTCTCCCAACCAGCATCACCATGTGCTACATCATTCATGTTCTCTCCATCCCCACTCTGTCATGCACAATGCATTTTGTTCTCCCTGCCCTTTCTTTTCCTGCAACTTTGGAGGTTTGATGTTTAACTTTCCTCTGGCTCAGATCAAATATCTATGACAGAAAATATTAACTCTCTTTCTCCCTATATGAATGCTGCCTGATTTAATGTTTCCAGCATTTTCTAATATTTATTTCAGACATTCAACATCTGCAGTGTTTGATTTTCATTTATTAGGTTTAAATATGATTTAGCAACTTTGACTGGGAAGAATTATGTGAAAGTAATCAGGATCAGAGAAAGGCACTCAAGATGGAGACTTTTAAGGACAAATGAGTTGGCTTTCAGCTCCATGAAATGTTATGAGCCCAGAGGACCCCAAAACCCAGCAGTAATAGATATTCACCAAGACAAATGGTTACTTAAACAAAAATTGCTTTTAATTACCTTTAAACATGAAAACAGGATCAAACTTTAAATTATTATTCTTAACTCCCTTCTAATTCTAAGTGCATGTATATGTAATGTGCGTGTAAGTTCAGAAAAGTTATTTAATTCACTGTCAAGAAACACATCAAGAAACAAATTTGTATATTTCAAAATTAATTCTTTCAACTGCATCAGTTTTCATGACTTAAGATGGCTTACTTTACTTCCAAATTTTCCAAAATTGCTGAGTTAGACAGATGCACAGGAACCATGGCTTCTTTAAGGTTACCTCACAAGATTCTGTTTCCATAATCTTATGATCCATAACTTCCTCAAGCCTGTCAACAACTAATACCTCTGATGTAGATTGTTCTCTACTACCCTTATCCTCATAATAAGGTTTCATTAACAATTCACCCTCCAAATCATATCCACAAGCTATTTCTTTAATCTCCTGATGGCTTACTGCTTTATCCCCTAAGTCAACAAGATCTGTATTTGTCTTCTGCTGCTAAATTAACTCTTTCCTTGACAAAGAGAATCCTTACTCTCACAATTACCCTGCTCTTTCAAAGTTATTTCAGAAGCACTTGGCAAGTCTCTATCAACTGGTTCTTCCTCTGCTCTCATCATTTTCTGAGACAAAGACCTCATTGCAGCACATGCAGGATATATCTCACAACCCTCTATAAGATCATCCTGACCAGGCTGATTTGTTCATCTCCAAGAGTTAAAACATTTTCCAACAACAGTGACTGAGCAGCCCCAGAATCTCTAAGAATTTTAATTGGAACCTGTGATTCTCCCTCCTTTACAGAAACAAAGCCCTCTGACACAAATGGTTTGGAAACATCCATGACACCCTTACCAGGTTTGGAACATCTGCTCTGCTTAAATTCAACTCTCTGAATACATGCTTATGGCAAAAATCTCCTTTTCTTATCTCTTTTTCAACACTAAACAATTTACAATAACATGGCCTGGTTTCTTACAAAAATGACATAGAAATCCAGAACTTCTGTCCTTTCCCACCTTACCTTAATCTTTTCTCTTAACATTCTTTCCAGACTTAATTTCAGGTTTACTAGATTCCTCCACATTAACCCTCTGAACAGGTTTACTAATCTGTTCCACGTTAACTCCCTGAAAAGGCCTACTATTCTGGAATGTATTTTTGTGAATCAGGGCAAATTCATCCGCTAATCTAGCCATTTGCTACCAAGTCCCCACGTCTCTCTCATCCAGGTATAATTTAATCTCATTTGAAACACATCTTTTAATTTCCTCAATTAATATCAATTCTCTCAATCTGTCAAAATCATTGTTTATTCTTTATGTGGCACACCAACAGTCAAAACATACAGATTTCCCCAGAGCAAAATCCATGTAAGATTGGTTCCATGTTTTCACCAAACTCCTATATTTTTGACTATATGCTTCTGGAACCAACTCATAAGCTTTCAGAACTGCTTGTTTAACAGTATCATAATTTGCCATCTGCTCTATAGTCAAACTAGAGGATGCAGTTTGTGCTTTTCCCTTCAATACACTTTGGAGCATAAGAGGCCACTTTTCTTTTAGCCATCTTGAGCTCCCACAACCTTACAAAAAGCTAAAAATATGTATTTATATCACCCTCTTCAAAATGAAGAACTAGATTTACCTCTCTATTACCCAAAAACCTCTCCCCAGGAGTTACAGCCTCAATTCTCTTTCTTCCCTCCATCTCAGTTTTTAGCTTCTCTAATTGAAACTGTCTGTCCCTTTCAATTTCCTCCCTCCATTTTTCAGCCATCTCTAACTCATATTTCCTCTGTTTCTCAGCTTTCTCTGCCTCATTTTGTTGTTTCTGCAACTCAAAATTTTGTTTCTCTCTTGCTCCCAACACTCTCAATTTCTCCAATTCCAGTTGAAATTCAACAGATCTATCCTCTGGAAAATTATCTGTTTTTATCGACAAATTATCCCTCACCTATCTAATATTTCATTCTAATCCTCTGTATTTGAACTTTTCTCACCCAATGCTTGACTTCAGTCAGCTTTAATACCCTACAAATAACCATCAATTCCTCTTTTCTCTTGCTCTGCAGCTCTGCAGGTGATGGTTGTGACAGAAATGTATTGTTATCCATTACTGCTGTTTTCCACACACACAAGCTTTAAATTAGCTTGAAAAAACCAATTAACTAATAAATTACAAAAACTCCAAAGGTTTAAGCTCCCAAAACTCAAATTTTCAATCTGAAAGGACAAATCCCCAAAATGTTATGTGCCCAGAGGACCTCAAAACCCAGCAGCAATAGATATTCACGAAGAAAAATGGTTACCTAAACAAAAGTTGCTTTTAATTATCTTTAAACATGAAAACAGGATCAAACTTTAACTTATTACTTTTAACTTAACCTAACTTAACCCCCTTCTAATTCGAAGTGCACGTGTATGCAATGCGTGTGTGTGTAAGTTCAGAAAAGTTCTTTAATTCACAGTCCAATCTCACTTCTCATTCATCCAAGTTCACTGGTTGCAGGCAATTCTTATACTATTTATGAATTTAACATTTATGAATTTCACCAGGCTTTGGTACTTGAAAGATAAATGGTTACTGCTCTGGAAGGTTCCTGTCAGTTTTCAGAGAGAGACAGATTTGTTATTCGCTGGACACCCACAAAACTGATTCCTTTTAATCAGCCACGTCAGTGTCTTGCCAGAAAAACTTACCCCATCAGGGTTTTCCAGATGATAACCTCTTTCTTTCAGGTCACCACAGAGTTCATTTTGGTTTCCCTTATTTTAAGTGAAACATTAGGCAGCCAGTCCTCTCCTCTTGTATGGACCACAAGGGCTTTGACCAGGCTGAACTAAAAATTCACAACCCATCTTCAAAATGATGTTTTTCCACAAGCTTGCCAGCTTGCCCTGTTCCAGTCCCAGCTGATGCTGCTGCTGAACATTAGCACTGAAGAACTCTCTCTTTCTCTCAATAAAAAGCCTGTTTTTCTCTCTCTGTTTGCAAAACCACATGACCCTCTTAGAACAGCAACCTCTACTCAGACAGGCTGCGGCTCTGGACCTATTCCTTTGAGTTCCTTTATCTGCCGCTTTTCAGAACAACAATCCATTAGTGAAGCCCTTGGGCACTCCCCAATACTTTAGCAAAGGCATTTGGAGCTGCCTGTCTCGCTTGAGCAGAACTGCAGTATTTAAAATGATCTGTTTTGAAGTGTTTGTATGTGACCTACACTAAAAAAAACCTGCCCCAATTTATCTCTCAAAATCATATCTATATCCAATATAAAACACAACATCTTCTGTCACAGAAGCCAGCAGTAAACAATCCAAGACAAGGGAAAAGAGAAGTCTAGGCAGGTGGTGTGGCCTCAACACTCCAGAATCCTTGGAGGAGTGTGCGAATTTCAGGGGGAGATTAAGAAAGAAATTAGGAAAGCAAAGAAGATACTTTGAAAGTTCGGATATCAAGGATTACTAAAGGTTTCTATAAATATATGAGAGAAATACAGCTAACTCAATGGTTCTCAACCTTTTTCTTTCCCCTCACATACCACTTTAAGTATTCCCTATGCATGCTGTGATTAATAAGGGATTGCTTAAGGTGGAATGTGGTGGGAAAGAAAAAGTTTGAAAACCACTGTTTTAATCTTACCTCATTGACTCGTTATGTGCACTGTTTCATTATTCCAAATGAAAAGGGCCAATGACAATTTTTCTCAAGCAAAATATTTCAGAAACAATTGGGTCTAGAGCAGTGGTTCTCAATTTTGCCTTCTCTCTCACTTACCACCTTAAACAATCCCTTACTAATCAAAGAGCACTTATGGCATAGGGATTACTTAAAGTGGTATGTGAGTGGAATGTAAAAGGTTGAGAACCACCGGGCTTATTCATACACAGAACTAAGTCATAGCTAAGTCATGATCTGGACCCACTGCTATATGCCTACCGCCACAACATTCCACAACCGATGTTATCTCACTGGCTCTCCATCAGGACAACAGCAACATGCACATCGGGCTGCTTTTCATATGTCATAAGTCCTCAGCGACAAGATCTCCATCCTCAACCGATGGTCAGAACACTTCCAATCTCTTTTCAGTGCCAACCGCTCAGTCCAAGATTCCGCCCTGCTCCAGCTCCCTCAACAGCCCCTAAGGCTAGAGCTGGGTGAGGTCCTCACCCAGGATGAGACATATAAGGCATTCGAACAACTGAAAAGTGGCAAAGCAGCAGGTATGGATGGAATCCCCCCCAGAGGTCTGGAAGGCTGGCGGCAAAACTCTGCATGTCAAACTGCATGAGTTTTTCAAGCTTTGTTGGGACCAAGGAAAACTGCCTCAGGATCTTTGTGATGCCACCATCATCACCCTGAACAAAAACAAAGGCGAGAAATCAGACTGCTCAAACTACAGGGGAATCACGCTGCTCTCCATTGCAGGCAAAATCTTCGCTAGGATTCTCCTAAATAGAATAATACCTAGTGTTGCTGAGAATATTTTCCCAGAATCACAGTGCGGCTTTCGCGCAAACAGAGGAACTATTGACATGGTCTTTGCCCTCAGACAGCTCCAAGAAAATGCAGAGAACAAAACAAAGGACTCTACCACCTTTGTTGACCTCACCAAAGCCTTCGACACCGTGAGCAGGAAAGGGCTTTGGCAAATACTAGAGCGCCTCGGATGCCCCCCAAAGTTCCTCAACATGATTATCCAAATGCACGAAAACCAACAAGGTCGTGTCAGATACAGCAATGAGCTCTCTGAACCCTTCTCCATTAACAATGGCGTGAAGCAAGGCTGCGTTCTCGCACCAACCCTCTTTTCAATCTTCTTCAGCATGATGCTGAACCAAGCCATGAAAGACCTCAACAATGAAGACGCTGTTTACATCCGGTACCGCACGGATGGCAGTCTCTTCAATCTGAGGCGCCTGCAAGCTCACACCAAGACACAAGAGAAATTTGTCTGTGAACTACTCTTTGCAGATGATGCCGCTTTAGTTGCCCATTCAGAGCCAGCTCTTCAGCGCTTGACGTCCTGTTTTGCGGAAACTGCCAAAATGTTTGGCCTGGAAGTCAGCCTGAAGAAAACTGAGGTCCTCCATCAGCCAGCTCCCCACCATGACTACCAGCCCCCACACATCTCCATCGGGCACACAAAACTCAAAACGGTCAACCAGTTTACCTATCTCGGCTGCACCATTTCATCAGATGCAAGGATCGACAACGAGATAGACAACAGACTCGCCAAGGCAAATAGCACCTTTGGAAGACTACACAAAAGAGTCTGGAAAAACAACCAACTGAAAAACCTCACAAAGATAAGCGTATACAGAGCCGTTGTCATACCCACACTCCTGTTCGGCTCCGAATCATGGGTCCTCTACCGGCATCACCTACGGCTCCTAGAACACTTCCACCAGCGTTGTCTCCGCTCCATCCTCAACATTCATTGGAGCGCTTTCATCCCTAACGTCGAAGTACTCGAGATGGCAGAGGTCGACAGCATCGAGTCCACGATGCTGAAGATCCAGCTGCGCTGGGTGGGTCATGTCTCCAGAATGGAGGACCATCGCCTTCCCAAGATCGTGTTATATGGCGAGCTTTCCACTGGCCACCGTGACAGAGGTGCACCAAAGAAAAGGTACAAGGACTGCCTAAAGAAATCTCTTGGTGCCTGCCACATTGACCACTTCCAGTGGGCTGATATCGCCTCAAACTGTGCATCTTGGCGCCTCACAGTTTGGCGGGCAGCAACCTCCTTTGAAGAAGACCGCAGAGCCCACCTCACTGACAAAAGGCAAAGGATGAAAAACCCAACACCCAACCTCAACCAACCAATTTTCCCCTGCAACTGCTGCAACTGTGTCTGCCCGTCCCGCATCGGACTTGTCAGCCACAAACGAGCCTGCAGCTAACGTGGACATTTACCCCCTCCATAAATCTTCGTCCGCGAAGCCAAGCCAAAGAAGAAGTGCTCTGTGATTAGTAAGGGATTGCTTAAACTGGGATGTAAGTGGGAAGAGAAGGTTGAGAATCACTGCTCTAGACCCAATGGTTACTGAAATATTTTGCTTGAGAAAAATTGTCATTGGCCCATTTCCTTTGGAGTTATGAAACCGTGCACATAACGAGTCAATTAGGTATGATTAAAACAATGATTTTCAAACATTTTTCTTTTCACCCACGCACCACCTTCAGCAATCCCTTACTAATCACAGAGCACCTATGGCATAGGGATTGCAGAAGGTGACATGTGAGTTTGGTGGGGGGCAGGGGGAAGTGCAGTTTCAAAACCACTGCTCTAAAGATTTGGTGGAAAATGGAGGAAAATGTTATCGCTCAATGAGTAGTGAAGTTCTGAATTTCATGGCCCAAAAGATAGAAGTCTTGGTTCCTGGGAGTAAATCTGCCCTCTTCCATGAACTGTGCTGTTTTTTCTCTGCTATACTTAAAGAAATGCCAATAATTAAATGTAACGAAACCCAAACTTTTCAAAAGTTTCTTTTTCTGATTGTGTTACTCTTTGTTACCCAAATTTTTAATGTTTTTTTTAGCAATTTTCCAGTAGGAAAATGTATTATTTGAATGTGGATTTATAATTTTCTCAGATAAATATTTCAAGATTGGATTTATTTCAAAGAGCATTTTGTTTTTATTTTATAAAGTTTTTTGTTTATATTTCAATTTCAATTTTATTCTCATGGGTATGTTTTGATCCTTTACACTCCATAAAATGTTGATGATATTTGCTGAACATAAGTATTTTCCTTCCTGGTTTGTTGACTCTGGAAGTTCTTCAATGTAATCAGCTGCTCAGCCAGCTTGATGACATCATGGTTGCTGGATGCCCTGGATTGCTTTGACAACTGTCACCGAGAAAAGGAAGTGAAACACCGTAGGCTGCAGACACTGTGATTGTAGTATTGTAGTAAACACACTGAAATGCCGGAGGATCTCAGCCAGTCTTTTCATCATCCATTGGAGACAAAGATATAATGCTGACATTTCGTTTTCCACGAAGAAGGACTCAGGCCCAAAACGTTGGCAATATATCTTTGTCACCCAGAAATGCTAAAAAGACTGGCTGAGATCCTCCAGCATTTCAGTGTGTTTACCAAGAAAGGGAAGTTTGTGCCACAGAAGTTGGTAAATCCTTAATGTCAACAGAAACCACTAACATTTTGACACTCTGTAAAATCTTGAACATTATTATTTCTTATGAATTTCTTCACAGATCAGTTCACAACAAAAATATCATGACTAGAATCATTAAAGTTAAGGCTTGGGCAATATTCTATTGATAAAGTGTTGTCAATTTCCCCTGAAGGCTACATGATGAAATCGGTTTTCAACCTTGCAATGAGTGGTTCAGACCAGCACAGATTAGACTGGTGTTTCCCCCCCCCACCCCCACCTTTCATTTTAAGTGCATTAAAGTCCTTAATTAAACACTGGCTCAAAAGACATCCAACAGTTGAATTGTTTGGTAAAGGAACTGCAGACGCTGGAATGTACTTGTCAGTTTCTATTTGCAGCTCAGATCCACTTCCAGATAAATTTGAATATTTAGTGGTTGGTGGTGCCTGAGGTGTGGATGTACTATTTTAACATGATGGCTAAGTAGATCAAGTAATACTTATTGACCAAAAGTAAGACATCCAATAAATCTTAGATTTGAAGGCCTAATCTGTATTGAGTTCACTGGTCTCAGCAAGTTCCATAATGTATTTCAGTTCCCTAGGATAAAAAAGGAGAAAATTTCAACCAGTTTACTCCTGACTAAAGGTGGGATCTGTATGAATGTCAACTTACAATAGGACATGAGAACTACCACAGTTGAATACCCTGTCAACACTTATGGTTGCAGCTTTATCACAAGTTGCAAGAAGACCACTCACATCCATAAAATTACCATGATCAGTTGTGGACTTTCAGAAGAGAAAGGGGTTAAAATCAGAAAAGAGAATATATAACTGTTCTCATAAGTTTGCCACTTTGCCAATCCTTCTTGTCTGAATAGGCTTACTGACCTCATGAATTCACAGCAATTTATGACAGATTTTAATCAATAAAACTTGGGAGAAATAAAGATAGCAATTAGAAATAAAAACTGTTTGCATGACATAAATTCTAATTTTAGAATGATACCTATGACTGATGGAGATCCAGTTCATGTTACAAAATTTGGGGAAGATGTTTAAGTAGTATTTTAGTTTTTTTTTGTGCAACTAGCTTAACGTTGCCAAAGCATAGATCACCTTCAGATCACCTTTTCGTTTCCAGCATCAGTGTTCCTTTATTACACTGACATAGCAAACTCTCTACAGCAAAGTATCAGTCTACATCAGAGATACAAACTTGATTCAGCATTACAGAAAATTATTTTAACTCTTTATCACCATCACCAAATCTCACATATGAAATTGGAAGACTAACATTTGAATTTTATCAGCTATAAATATTGCTGAAAAATTCTGGACATGGATAAGATTAGATAACCTTTATTGTCATAGCACAAGAGCAATGAAATTGAGCGCGCATCCTGATGATGCACGCCCACATCAAATAAATAAAATATAAAAACAACACAATAAAATAAAACAATGTTTGGTGGTGTTCAGTTCATGTATTTCTCTGGGGTAAAAACTATTTTTGATTTGTCTGTGATTTAATGGACCTGAATTGTCTACCGGAGGTCAGCAGATCAAACAGATGATGACCAGGGTGGGTAGGGTCTTTCAGGATGTTGGCTGCTCTACTGAGGCAGCGAGCTCTGTATGAATCCTCCAAGGTGTGCAGTGTTCAGCCGATAATCTTCTGGGCTGTACCGATGACGTATTGAAGGTCCCTCTTGTCTGCTGCCCAACAGCTGGCAAACCATGTCGTATACCAATATTAATGTAGAATTCAAAATATAAGAAAGAGAACAAAAGAATGTAACAGAATTACATCCTTTTAGAGCTCACTAAAATTTAAAATAATAAAGTAAAAGCCATTTTATTAAATGTATGATAGTTGCAAATGCATAAGTATTGTAGAATTAAAAGAAATTTATAAGACAAAGGAGATCTTTGGCCCCATTAGGTCATTGCCAGCCAAAGAGGTCCATTGAGTTAGCCCATCTCTCAGTGAGGGTGTCTGTCCCCACCTTCCTCTCAGCCAGTGATTTCTAGAACCATCCCACCCTTGCCGCCTCTCACCACAAGAAGAATGTAAAAAATTTTCCACATGTCTGCTCTAATCCTACCAATTGTGCTTTGAGCTGTCATGGGCCAGAGATTCACTGGAATCAGTGAGTATAATGGTTGTCTGAAATGGCTGAATTCAATGTGGGTTCTGTGCAGCCGGTCAGATTATTCAATACCAAATACAATTTGCTGAAGGAACTCGGCAGGTCAAAAGGCATCAGTGGGAGGAATAGATGAATGGTTGACATTTTAAGCCAAATCTCTTTATCAAGACTGAGGAAAGTTAGCACATAAGCATGTGTAAAGAGGACACGATGAGAGGTCTGAGGTTGACTCCACACAGAAATGGCGAACCAGGCAGAGGATACATAGATACTAAAGGGAGAGAGGCAAGAAAAAAACATAAGGATCAGGTGGAGTCATACAAGATAAAAGGGTGATGAGAAGAGAAAGTCTACCAGTGCTGAAGCCTAATGTATATAAAGTGAAAATGATGGCATTAAGAGAGACCAGATGGAACCAAAAGGAAGGGGAGGAGGAATATAGAGGTATGGGGAGGATGATAATGGGTGAGAAGCTGGGTAAGAATGATGGGGAAAAAATGGGAGGGAAAGGGAGGGTGGTATAGAACAAGAAAGAAGTGACTCATTACTTCAAATTAGAAAACTCTACATCAAAACCATTGGGCTGCCCGGGTAGAATATAAGATGTTGTTTGCATTGAGCTGCATTCTGGCAGTGGTAAAAGCCAGACAGACATGTTGGTAAGGAGAGTTGAATTAGCATGCAACTGGGAACTTAGGATAGCCATTGCAAACAGTGTGTATAGGCTCTGCCTAATCTGCATGTGGCCTCATGGATTTAGAAGAGTCTATGTCAGGAGCACCAAATGCAGTAGATGAGGTTAGAGAACAAGTATATGAATCTTTGCTTCCCATAGCAGGGCTGTTTGGCACCCGAGTTAACAATTCCAGTCTGAGACCTTTCCTCAGAACCAGTTTTCATGAAAGATCACCAACCTGGATCATGAACTCTCTTTGCCTCTCTGTGTACACTGTCTGACTTGCTGAGTACTCCAGAATTTTCTCTCTTTATTTCAGATTTCCCGCATCTCTTATCTTTTCTTTGATCTAGTATTTTGCTACCATCAGTATGTCCTTCACCTAAGCATCCACTCTTCCCATTCATTTCTGTGAAGCACTTGTGGATACTTCAGTGTAAAGATGCTTTATAAATATGTTGTATTGTTGCTGTGTATTTGGGAATTGCAGAGCTCCAGTATGGCAAGACTACGTTGCAAAATGTTACTTTCTATTATTTTTTGAGCATTGCTTTTATTTCCATGTGCAGTCATGTCATGTGAGCATACAAACAAAATACATAGATCACATAACACATGTACACGGTGCGTCAGTCTATCTCATTCGAGTTCTGTTCATAAAGACATCACTGATTTAGGCACCCAATTAACCTCATTCTAACCAATATGCAGTCACCTATATATTTAACTGTACGCTTCTTCATATGCCCATTGTGACACTTTCGAGCTTAAAGAGGAGAGGGTCAGAATAAATCTTTGAATTTATCACTGTGTCATTACTATACATGCACTTATATACAAACACAATCTCATCTGTATACCATACTCCAATTACATGTAGAGTGCACCCGTTAAACTCCTCCCCACCACTGAGATCACTGAGAGGTAATATCCTTAATCAATGTCTGTAACTAGTATTACCAGTGACCACTTGATGTTTGAAACATCAGTCCTGAGTTGGAGTTTAGATGTCATGCTTTCCATCAAATGTACACTCTTTAATCTTTCCCTCCAATGTCGGGCAGTTGGTGGTTTTGCATTTCTCCATAATACTGTAATCATCTTCTTTGCAATCAACAAGTAAATATGACTGATTTTTGGTATCTATATCCTCTGAAGACACTCCCAATATAAAATATGCTGGCTCCAAAGATAGGTCTACCCCATGATTTGCTAAATTTTCACCTGATTATCTATCCAATATTGATATAATTTGGGACAGGCCCAAAAAATATGGGCATGATCACCAATCTTCCCTCATTCTCTCCAGCATAATTCTGTGGGGCCATGGTATCTCACCAAGACACGAGGTCTCTTCGATACTCTCATTTTAATTTTCCATTCAAAATCCCTCCAGGCAGGGCTACTTGTTAGCATGTGACCATCATGGCATGTCTTTTCCCACATTTCATTTGTAATACAAATATTCATTTCTAATTCCCATAGCATTTCCTGTTTCGTTATCTTGAAGCCATCTGTATAAGTGAGCTATCAGGTTCTTCTTTACTACCCCCTCCATAGTCAGCATGAAAATCTTTTCTAGTGTAGATGATATTTTTCAAACCTTCTCCCTATCTGTAAGAAATGCCACACTTGTAGAAATCAAAAAAAATTTCCATCCGTGACAACCAAATTCTTTCTGAAGATGATGTTCATATGGTTTCAAAATTTCTCCACAGAAAAACTGATCCACAATAGTTAGTCCTTTATCCGCTCATTTTCTAAAGCTGTTATCTACTTTTCCAGGTAGGAATTCTGGGATAGCTACTATGTTTAATGCTCTGGATATGAAGTTAAAAAAGTTTAGTTGTTTTCTAACAGGCAACCAAGTTTACATCCATTCATTATCTATTTTTAATTTCTTCCAATTTGCTTGGTTTAGGAATGGTTGCCCTTCCAGAGTAATACCGGGGCATGAATTTTGTCTGTACTCACCCAGCCCGTTTCCATGTCATTTGTTATCCATGTTATCAGGGTCCTCAGCTGTGCCACCCAGTGATAATATTTATTGTTGGGCAAATTAAGGCTCACTTTTTGTTTTGATACTAACAAAGTCTTGAGTCTAACTCAAGGTTTTTTTAAATTTTACCATAAGAGTCTTGATATCAATTTGTCAAGAGCTTTAAATGCTATCAAAGGAACTCCTACCAGCAAAGATTGGAAGAAAGAAAACAGTCTGGCCCAAACATTCATTCGGACAGTTTCTATTCTACCAATTATTGATAAGGGGAGAATCTCCCATCTGAGCATATCTGCCTTTAACTCCTTCAGTAACTTTCCATAATTGACTTCATACAGTTTTAAGATGGAGGGAGTGATGATAACACCTAGGTATCTGAAGCCCTCTCTAGACCAATGAAACATGAGTCATTAATTTTATAACCAGATATTACTTAATATTCTTTTAAACTTTGCATCACGTGAGGCACAGAAGAAATAGGGTTGGTCACATACTGCAGGATATCATCCGCACATAGAGACATCTTACGTTCCACCCCTCTATCATCTTTTATACCTTTTATATAGCCCTCTTGCCTATAATTTCAGCAAGTGCCTCTAAGCATATATCAAAGAGCATGAGACTCAGACTGTCTCCCTGCCTAACTCCACATTTTACCCTGAGAAACCAAAAGCAACATCCATTCACCTTCACTCTTGACTTTGGTTTAAATATAGTACTTTCACCCAATTTATGATTCAGGTGAAACCCCATCTTAACTAATGATTGGTTGAGATGAACCCAGTCTACTCCATCAAAAGCCTCTTGTGCATCTAAACTAAGTATCATAGATGTTTGATGTTTCTTTTTTACACATGACATAATGTTAAAAACATGTCTGATGTTATTGGCTCCCTGTCTACCAGGTATAAATCCTGTTTGATCAGGGTGTATCAACTGTGTTATAACCTTTTGAATTCTCTTTGTTAGTATCACACTAAGTATCTTTTGATCATTATCAGCCTTTAACCTTCACACCTAGTGGGATCTTTCCCATCCTTATGAATAATGGGGATTAGAGTCTCTGCCCACAATTTAGGAAGATTTCTTCCTGATAGGACATAATGATAGACCTTTTCCAGAATTGGGGAGAGCACCTCCCTATAACACTTGTAGAATTCTCCTGGAATCCCATCGGTCCCTGGGAACTTATTATTCTTTAGTTTATTAATAACTTCCTTTATTTCCTGTTCTTCTGTACATGCTGTCATTTTTATCACTTCTTCTTGGGAAAGGGAGGGTAGATTTAATCTAGAAAAGAAAACTATTATCTTCTCTTTGTCTATAATTTCAACAGAGTCATATAATTCTTCATAAACAGATGCAAATGCTTCTGCTATTTCTCTTGGTTGTGAAACTAACTGCCCTGAGGCCAGGTGAAAGACTTTGGGGACCTTTCGATATGCTTGCTCTTTACACAGCTGAAATGCCGACCAGCTCTGTTTCTCTTCTCATAATATTTTTGATTTGAAAATCTCAGGACCCCTTCAGCTTTGTATGTCAAGAGCTCCTCTAATTTGTATCCTCTTTGCCTTAATTCATTTAGGAGTTCTTCTTTTTATTGTTTTTTTTATGTACTGACTCTAGTACTTTCCAGGACTTATTGCTTCTTCAACCTGTTATTTCTTATTCTACTTGATATTTCAATCATTTTACCCCTTATTATTGCTTTAGCGGCATCCCACAAGATGGATGGTGTAACTTCACCATTATCATTGATATCAAAATACTCCTCCATACACTGTTAAATTTCCTGGGTCAGTAAAGGGTCAGTCAATAGAGAAATGCTTGCTCTCCAATATTTAAAACACTTTTCTTCTTCTAAATCCAGGGTGAGAATTATACGTACCTGGTCACTGATTGTTATTGAGTCTATTTTACAATCTACTACTTTATACAATGTCTACCAAATAGTTTAGGATCACCAAATATATCTAAGCGTGAATAACTCCCATGTACATCTCAGAAGAAACTAAAGTCCCTCACCTTTGGGTTTCTGTGTTTCCATGGGTCTACTAACCCCCAGCTCTCCTAACATGTTTTAAATCTTTTTAATTGCTCATGTACTGTCGGTGATTTATCCAGCCTCCCATCCAGAACAACATTAAAGTCTCCACCAACAATGAACATACCTTTAGCATTTTGGCAATTATATTCACCAAGTCTCCAAAGAAAGAGAAATCATTTTCTGTTGGGGCGTAAATATTTTGTATCAATATATCTTTCCAACTTATTGTACTGATTACCATGACTTATCTCCCCAGTGGGTCTCAGAACACTTTTTCTGCAGAGAGGACGACACTCCTATTCAATAACATGGCCACCACTCTCCTTTTCCCTTAGGAGGCTCTAAATACCTGGCCCACCCACTCTCTCCTGAGCTTTTTGTGCTCAATGTCCACCAAATGGGTTTCCGGCATTGTTGTCACTCCACATCCAATGTTATTAAGTGGGCTAAGAAATTTTATCCTCTTTATTGGGTGATTTAGTTCATGAACATTAAAGCTTACTATCCTTGAATTAGTCATTATCCAACATTGTGTATTCTAGAATATACCTTATGTGTCATTTATGTTTCTTGCTTTGGTTGGCCTGCATATGACTGCGATACTGCAGATACAATTTGTGGAACTGCATTGCTGTGATACTGCTCCAAGTATAAGAAAACATTTGCAAAACAAGCTAATGCAAGAAAAGAAGAAAAAAAAAGGTACTTCCTACCTAACCGACCCAACTGGACACCCAGAACAAATTGGTGTGCAAGCTCCTTGTACAGAGGAGAAAAGAGATGTAACTAGATCTCTCCTGAGTGAGCCCATATTTTGTGTGGTTTCAATTAATGAAGTTGCTCAAAATCACTCTTTGGGAATCCTAACAGTGGTAAAGTAAATATCGGGTATAATCCCCTGCTCTGAGAAAACCCTCCCCAGTCTCTCTCTTAGATATTACTCATAAGTAAAATACAGAAATAAAATACAAAACCAGCTTCACTATGTATTGTTAAACATGGCAGAACCAACTTTCTTTAAAACAACAAACCAAGATATATACAGTATGTTTCCGATTATTCGAAATGCTTGGGACCGGACCTATCTCAGATAAGTGGATTTTTCGGATATTTGAGAATTTTCTCTAAAACAGCCTATTAGCATCAGGAGAATACTTGTATCAGTTGTAACCAATCCTCGACACCTCCCCACCGCTGTCACCAATCCTGCCCGGGGGCCCGAGGTCTCATCTCACCTGTAAGTTTTAGGAGATTGCACAGGGATGGTCCTGCAGAAGAATTACCCGCTGAAAGGATATTTGACAGAGAGAGTGGCTCAGGCGAGCGAGGAGAGAGCATGGCAAAAAATTGACAATTTATAAATTAAAAAATAAATAATCAGTAATATCCTTTCCTTCAATGTGGACAAATGTCTTCTTTGTAAAATTGATTCCCTGCAGCTCTACTTGAGCAAAATAGGTAAAAAAAAATTCAAATTGTCTCACTGAAAAAACTTTTGGATATTCGGAATTTTGGTTGATCAGTTCTCAATTATCGGAAACATACTGAGTACACATTTTTTTTCTTGTCTGCTCAATATTGACAATAGCCTTTTGTTTTCATTTTCCATTCGACCCTCATTTCTGCATTTGTGTCAAACCTGTCTATAGTTTTTTTCTCCTCTTGTGCCAAGGAAAATGTGAAGACCTTCCTCTAATGGTCCTCTCAGCCCCCAATTCATCTGCTGACAACTGACTAGTGATCCTGTGGCAGTTCTCTATTCGGCTTCTCCCTGGGATCTGTTCTGATGAGGATCCCTATCTTCTCCAGTGTGGCCGCTGCCCTGGTCAGTGTCTCGAAAGCCTTGACTCCAGAGTCTAGAAAAATCCTGATCTGTGCTGGAAATGGAGACTTGTCTTTGGTATTTTTCTCCCGCAGTTGTTTAATCACCTATCATACCTCCTTATGCTTTCTCTGAATTTCTGGAGAATAGTCTTGGTCAAAATACACTCTGTCCTTCTGGTATGTTCTCTGCTGCTTTTTCCAAGCCTGCTGCAACATAACATTTTTCGTGTAAAAATCTAAATATCCGACTATGATAGATCATGATGGGACTTTCTCTGCTCTCGGTATGTCTGCAAGAGACCTATGTGCTCTCACTATGTAGATATTTAGGTCTTCGGCAGTTCTAGTGATTTCCTTAAGAGTTCAGTCACACACTGCCTCATATAATTTTTTTTTCTTTTTCCTCTGCAACTCTGTAAATCTGCAGGTTCGTATGTTTTGTTCTATTTTCCAGGTCTGAACATTTCTCTGCCAGCTTAGCCTCTCTGTGCTACAGGTACTTGATAACCCTCTCATGTCAGATTCCGTTGTCTTCTGTGGAGGTTACTCTGTCCTCCATTTCCTTCAGTTTCCCCTCCAGCTTTTCAATTCGAGCAGTTAAATCTTTCACATTATCCTCCACTCTCGCTAGCCTCTGTTTATTATCTTCTGAGGCCACTTTGTGTTCTTTTCTCAGTTTGCGGATCTTGGAGAAAATTAATGATTCTTCCTTATCAGATTCATTGCCGTCATGTGGAGGATGGCGGGGTGCCTTCTCTGTCTGCTCCCGTTTGTCACCCCCTCCCCTTTCTCCATGCTCATTAGTCCTACGTCGGCTCATCACACTCAATCAGTCATTAATTATAGCTTATGCCTTGGCATTTATGGCTAGTTTAAAGAGAGTTTCTCAATGAGCAAGTTGACTCCACAGCTGCTGCTTTCATGACGTCACCAGAAGTCCCAAGATGTTGTTTCCAAAACATGAAATGACAGCTGATGTTAACTTATGTATCTTACATTTTTAAATTTATATTAAAAATTCAAATTTTGACATTCAGCACAGTAACAAGCCTTTTTGGCCCACAAGTCTATCGCGCTATTACACCCAATTGACCAACAACCCCCATTCGTTTTGAATGATAGGAGGAAGCTGGAAACCCCCCCCCCCCTCCCCCAGGATAAACGCATGTAGACATGGGGAGAACGTATAAATTCCTTACAGACAGTGCAGGATTCGAACCCAAGTCTCGATCGCTGGCGCTGTAACAACATTGCGCTAACTGCTACATTAACCATACTGACCCAACTCACATCCTTTTTAGGATGTAGCAAATGCAGGATATGGCATGTTGTAGGTCAGAAACATTGTTTTTAGTATATATACTAAATTATGATGGACTGAGACAGGGTGGACAGCCAGCACCTTTTTCCTGGGACAGCAATAACAATTACGAGAGGACATCTGTTTAAAGTGAGTGGAGGAAAGTTTAGGTGAGATGCCAGAGGTAAGTATTGTACATAGAGAATGGTAGTTGCAGTGTCATGAGTGGTGACGGCGGCTGGTGTAACAAGGACATTCAAATGACTCTTAGACATATGGATGTGAAAAATCTAGGGTGATGGGAGTGAGGTAGGGAAACATTAGATTGTTGTGGAGTAGGTTTCCATTGGTTGCCACAACATTGTGGGCTGAAGGGCTTGTACTGTGCTGGAATATTCTATGTTCTGTATGGAGAATCTTTTACATTTCATGTCCATATTGCTTCAAATTCTATACAGGCATAGTTTTACTCGTTCTCTTCCAGAGGAATCTTTAGATAGCCCTCTTCATGGCTAAACCATAAATGTAATCTGCTATTCAACTTTTTTCTGAACCACCTTAGATTTCCAGTGTGAGCCATCTGTTAAATAGTGAACTCAACGAATTCTCTAAGTTATACAAGACCCTTGAGAGGTGGTAGCAGTTGGAGGTAGCAATTATAATTTCAGAGAGACTTAGTATTGTGGTGGAAAAGTACCAGAGAAACAGCTCGAGTTGTGGAACAGTTCATTTTACTAGGCTTAAAATGATTTAGGAATGGAAGCAGCTTTCAATTTTTAAGGAAGTTTAAACTTACAGGCCATTTCCGCCCACAAGTCCGTGCTGGCCAATTTACACCCATTATATACCCCGGTACAATGGAAGGAAACCGGAGGCCACAGGGGAAACCCACAAGGACACGGGGAGAACGTACAAATGCCTTACTGCTATTTCAAAGTCAATCAATGTTACCAAAACTAAGAAACATCAGTTAAGGGTCAGAATAAATATGTTGCTCCTTATAGCAGAAATTCCTCATTCAAGAGTTCCGCAGATGCCAAGGGAGGGCTAGAGTAGGATAATGGGAACAAGAGGCATTTATAATAAATAGTGAGAGCGACATTAGTTGTGTAATTGAGAGTGAAGAAAAATGTTTGCAGTTTAGAAAGTTTAGGGGTGGCACAGTTGGCTTAGCAGTTAGCACAAAGAGGACAAAGGTATTGCCAGGGCTAGAGAAGTAAGATCAAGTAGAGAAACTAGCCAGGCTGAGGTTGTTTTAGTTAGAACAGGGAAACAGGCAGGACATTGACTGAAGTGATTTGAGGACCAGGCAAGATAAACTGGAAAGACCTATTTGTCTTGTCTGAGGATCGAGAACAAATGCAAATTGGGAAATTTACAGTGGCCAGTTAAACAATCAATTGGTCAGTTCTGATAAAGGTTATCAACACCTCTCAGGATTTCTTTTTTTCCCGCTTTACAGATGCAGTCTGACCTGCTAGGTGTTTCCAGTTTTCATTTGATCTCAGGTTTCCAGCAGGTGCAATGTACTATATCTCACACTTTCAGCATTTTCTCTCCTTCCTTTCTTCTCAATCTTCTCCTCCAATGTTATACATTGCAAGGCCTCACCACTCTCTCCCGATCAACAGCACCACCATTTGGATGACATCTATTCGTGGATTTCATGCTATCACAAGCATCCCTTATGTTCCCGCCTTCTCAGCTGCTTAAAACATACTTGTTTTCTCAGTTTACATCATTCTGATGACAAGTCATCAAGTTCAAATGTGCACTCTGTTGTCTCTCTGTGGGAGCTGACTAACCTGCTGAATATTTTCAGAGATTACAAAGTTTTTTTTTCTTTTTCAATAAATTGTTTCTAAAGTGCGAAATAAATGTCTAATATTTGAAGTAGGCAGTCTTTAAAAATATGACTACAAAGAAGGAGAATTTACCAGTGCATGTAATCCAAAGAGTTAAATTGTGTTCTTTGTTTATAGGGAGCATGTGCTTTGTTTCAATCTTCAACCTGTACTTTATCATAGGTAAAAATGCCTACTTGGCTTGTCTCCACTCAGAGCTTTGCCTCAATGCAGGTCATTGTCAGCCTGTAACCAGATGCAAACCTAAAAATTCGTGATCTTTTTTTTCAAGAGAATACTTGCTCTGCTCAGAGAAACTTGACTCAGGACACAAATCAATCCTTTCCTCTCAGGAGTAAGAAACATAGTTAAAGTATTTGATCTAGAAATTCATACAAAAGATCTTGGATGTTACCAAATATAATTCCAGGTTTGACATCTTCATTTTAACAGTTCACCCACTGAAATTCTGTAGCATGCAGTGCTGGCAACAAAAGTCCTTAATTGCTTGTATGAATTTGTGTAAGGCTAATTCTACAATCCAGTTAAACTTATCTTTTGACTCAAGCCTTTTGGCCAGTGCGACTGAAATTGCTATAATACACTGGAACAAGCTTCATGAGCGCATTGTTCATAAGTTTAAATCTGTTGTAAATTAACTTTACTACAGTTAACGCAATTTATACAAATCAAGAGGAAACTGCAAAATCCATCATTTAGTCGAGTTTGGAGGGAAATTGGACATTAAATGATATTGATGACAGAACGAATAGTACTAGCTTTATTACAAGCAGTGTTGTTCGACACAATGGTGGTTCTGTTACATTTTTATAATGGTGACAATGTCTAGTCTCTTTGCAGATAGGGCAGCTTTTATGTACTTCTAGTTTAGTGCAAAAACAGGGGCCATTCATTCATTGTGCAATGCAACATACCACAAAAAAATGTTCCAGTTTTGTCAAGTCAGCATGATCCGTGAGCATTTTTCAATTGTTAGAAACAGAAACTTAAACAGTTTTTTTTTCTACTTCTGTGTAAATAATTGCTTTTTTGTAGTCATTCATAATGTTTTCATTGGTGCAATCGGGAAATAAAATATCAAGCAGCTCTTTGTGCTATTATCACATTTCTATAAAAAGACAATGAGTGGGTAATTGAGATAAATGCCAATGGCTTATTTTCTGCCTCTGGAGTTTTGAACTGTAGGAGGCAGTGGAATAGGTTTCAGTTATTGGAAGAAAGACCCCATCCTCTTTACATATAATTCAGCTTTGAATTATAGTTGCATTAGAAAGTACAGGTCTTACATGGCTGTTTTAAAGGTTTTCTCCAACACTAGTTCATTTTATTCATCTGAACATATTGCAAATATATGTTCGTAACACAAATATTCTGACTCAACACAATGCTTAACTACAAGCAGCAATTCTAAAGTTACTGGTACATAACATGGTGCAGCTCATATATTTTCTTGTACATGTTGTCATGATGGATATTTTATTTCATGATGAGAAAACAATTAATTTTGCAAGAATAATGAGTTACATTAATTGTTTTACTCTTTTATTTAAAATTTCAAACCATGTAATTTTACAGGCTATATAAACAATACTTAAACTTAAAAAAAACAGTAATTACATGGTATTTAAACCCCTCCCCCTACCTCCCATACCCTCTCCCATCATGTAGAATATATATAAAATTCAGCAAATATATAATATAATTGACAGAAAAAAAAACAAAATAAAAATCCAAGTAAAGAAAATAAAGTGTTGTTCTGGATTGCATAGAGGATTGGTACATATGGTGGTATTGTACAGTGTTTATATGCATATCACTTTTAGGGAAGAAGATTAATACGGGACTTAGGAAATCAGGAGTACATTTTTCACATATTTATCCTAACCTTTGCATATACAGACTCCAAATCTGCATAAAAAGTGAATATTTATTTCTTAAATTGTATGTAATTTTCTGCAAAGGAATACAACTTTGTATCTCCAAATGCCATCTTTCCATTCCTAGATACACATCCCATTTCCAGGTTACTGCAATACACTTCCTTGCCACTGCTAAAGCAATTTTAACAAATTTAACTTGACGAGGTAATAAATTTAACTTGGGTTTAATTCCTTCAATGTTCCCCAGTAAAAATAAATCTGGATTTTGTGAAAAATCAATACCAGTAATTTGTCCCAAAAACTTTCCCAGATCCTCCCAAAAAATTCTAACCTTAGACTATGACCAAGTAGAGTGTAAAAAGGTAGTTGTTTCATCACCACATATAAAGCATTGATCTGAAATATCTAATTTTATTTTATGCAGGTTTTGAGGTGTTAAGTATAGTTGATGTAGGTAATTATATTGAACTAAACTATATCTAACATTTATAATATTGATCATAGAGTCATGGCAAAGTTCTGTCCATCTTTTCTTGTCTATCACAATATTCAGATCAACTTCTCATTTCTGTCTTGATTTATGAACTTCCTTTTTAATGGTGCCTACTTCTAGTAAGAGGTACATTACAGAACTAAATTCTTAGTATAATCTTTCCTGATGAGGGCCTCCAACTCACTCCAGTTCGGTAACAGCATGGATGCAGCTCATTTTTTCCGTAAATATCCTCTCAACTGTAAATAGCAAAAAAGTCTATTTTGCGAAATTCCATACTCATTTCTTAATTGTTGAAATGACATCAATTGGCCTTGTTCAAAGCGATCCTCTATAGTTTTGATACCATTATGAAACCAAATATGCATAAATTGATTATCTTTAGTAAAAGGTATAAGATTATTTTGAAACAAAGGCATTTTAGGCAATATAGAGTTACATTAAATTGAAAAAAATAATTATTTTATGAAGTCCTTGAATAGTGAATATCTTTTGTAGTATACAAGATAGCATTGAATTCAATCACCTAACAACTTTTAAAGATATATAAAAATGGACTACAGATCAACACATCGCAACAGTGGAACAGTAATGAGTGGTAGCATGAATTCTTAATTTACATAGTGCTTGAATCAGGAGTGATGACTTCTTCATCTTAGGTAGACCCTTGTGATTGTTGATGACCTGTTTCCATTACAATTTTCCAATATTTTAGCACTCCTACTCTAGGTTGCCCATGTGGCCAAAGCATAAAAGAGGGCAGGGAATCGCCACTTCTTGGTAAATTATAAACTTGATGTCAGGTTTGAAGCCTTGATCTTTTGAAATACTTGTTCAGTCCACCAAAGGTTGTGCTAGTGCATTGAAAGTGTGGGTGAATCTGAAAATCAGCATCTGCCTTTACTCAGAATTATAGAAAATGATCCATGGTTTCTATCCTGCTATGGATCATTATGGTCAGTTTGCATGAGGCTCCTGTAGCAAGTATTGTGGGATGGTGCACCAAGAGCAGATCATTCGCTTACACATCACAAGAAAATAAATATAATTCAGTCATCTCGAATGTTTCAGGTTACTTGTGCCCATGTAGATATGGTGTGAAACAAGTAGGAGAATGTCCATCTGTCTCCTCAACTGTCGATGAACAGAACGAGAAAGAATTGAGAAAGACAAAACCTCATGCTAAAAGAAATATTAAAAGTTAATAAATAAGGAAACATTGATACCATCAGCACCTATGTAAAGAAATTGTAGTTGACATACTTTATCAAAGCTAAATGATAAAAAAAAAGTCCCCTTCTATGGAATGGTTGAAACCTTCTGCAAAAGGTTGGTTCATATCTCCCAGATAACCATAGTATGGGGCATTCTTTTCTCTGGGTGTTTTATTTGGTGTAAATTATCATTACAGTCTCTCTGATGCCATTTTTGAAAGAGGCAAAAAGGTAATGAAGTTCAGTTGCAAGCTGACCGAACAGGATTTGTCAGATTTCCCTGTGTAATTGCCATTTGTTTTCCAAAAAGCATTCCCTACCACTGTGTTCTTACAGATGGTAACATGAAGCCCTGCAGGTGTTATCTTCGCAGCCATCTTCTAAAGGAACACACCTTAACAGATAAGGAGCGTTATTTTCAGATAAACGAATGCAACAAAGATCAGAGAGAGTGAGACTGTTGGTTAAGAACAATGACTGGAGCAGGTATTCTTTGGGAAGGAAACCAGGGAGATGAACTAGAACAACAGGTAGGTACTCCAGATAGAATTACACAGGCTATCTCTCCTCTGCAGTCTGTCTTGGTGAAAGGTTCTGACCCAAAACATCACCAATCCTCCCACTGATGCTGCCACTGAGATCCTCCAACAGATTGCGTTTTAATCCAGATTCCAGCATCTGCTATCTCTTGTGTGGCTCCAGATGAAAAGTTGTACTGGTCTCCGCAGTCAATGAATGCCTGAGCTTTGAAAAACCTGCAGTACAGCAAGATGCCTTTTGCTTACTCTGAGGAGCTAAAGGATATGAAAATGAAGTGTTGAGTTTAATTGACTTTTATATGTTGAGTGAGCATCCCACTTTGTGCTGAGGTGTAAAGGAGTTCTCAATGAGGACAAGGAATATATTTTGAATGTCAGCAGTTAAATAGTAGAGCATATGGAAAAATGGGATTAGTAAATGAAAATTAAATAATTGCAGATGCCAGAAATCTGAAATAAGACAAAAAGTACTGGAAACGTTCAATAGGGCAAACAGCATCTGAGGAAATATCTTGGAACATTCTATTCTTACCCATCTCTCCCCCACTTCATAACCAAATACTATCTTGCTTCCCAACTTTCCCAGTTCCAGTGAAGGACCTTCAGCGTGAGGGATTAACTTTTCCCCCCCTTTCCATAGGTGCTACCTGACCTGCTGAGTGTTTCCAGCATTTTCTGTGTCATTCAGAAGTGAGAGAGACCGGATTATTTTGCCTATAAATCAAAGTTGCTGTTTCTCAGGCAAGTGAGGTTGGAAATCTAATTTCTGATTTTGTTTTTGTTGCGTGACTTTTCACTTATCAGAGTTTACCACTGTAGAAAAATGATAAGAAGAAAGCAAACCCTGCCAAAAAAATGAGAACATGAATTTCCTCACAGTTTCTGCATCTCAGAAATATACACAAAATTATTGAACAGAAGATTACACATTTTTCAACAACATTGCACAATTTTTTTTTTTTCAGAGCTGTACTAGGCAAATTCTAGCCAGGCTGCATCTCAGATATTAACTTGTTTTTGGTATTTTCAAGTATCAAGTTTAAGTTTGTAATCATCTGACTGTATATATAGAACCAGAAGAAGCAGTGTTTCTTTGGACTATGGTGCACACACAATGCACAGATTATAATCATTTAAAATAAATATCTAGAAATGTTTTGAGATGATTTACTCAGTTACAGGATACTTTTCATCGGTCAGCTTTATTCCAAACTGGCAGTCTTGATTTTGATGTTCCCTCACCTCCTTCTTGATGGTAGTTCCAAAGTACTGTGTGCTGAATGGAAAGGGTCCTTAATAATTTTTTGAGCCCTGTTTAAGCAACATTCACAGTAAATGTCCTCACTAGAAGAATGAGATCTCCTCAGCTATTTTGATGATGCCCTGTAATGAGTTCCACTCTGGTCAGCTTCCATGCCACACAATGATGCAGCCAGACTGGAAACTTTCAATGTGCTCCTGTAAAATGTTGTCAAGATAGCGGCCAGTAGCCTTGCCCTCCTTGGGCATTTATTGAGCAATGACTATTTGCCGCATTTTTTTAAACTATTGTAGCAGATATGTATAAATTATTCTTTCACTGTGTAGTCACAATGTTTGGGTTTATGTCACCACTAAAATTGCCTTTGAGGGATATCATCAAATCCCAAGATGTTTGCCAACTGTTATCCAAAATCTATGGCTAGTCAAGCCCATTAACATCTTTAATCTCTGGTTTAAAAACAGGGCAGCATGGTTAACGTAGCAGCAAGCACAACGCTGTTACAGTGCCAGCAATAGGGCCGGCTTTCAAATACCGTGCTCTCTGTAAGCAGTTTGTACGTTCTTCCTGTGTCTACATGGGTCTTCCCCAGGGGCTCCAGTTTCCTCCCACCCTTCAAAAAGTACCTGGGGTTGTAGGTCAATTGGGTGTAATAGGGTGGCATGGGCTCACAGGCTGAAAGGGCCTGAATATTGTCTGCCTAAATATTAAAACTTTAAAAAATTTAAAATAAAAAAATGTAGATTCTACCAGGCAATATTATCTGTTCAAGCAACAACTGCTACTCTTTTTGTATTTAGGTCAACAGATTCAATATAGATTCCTTTTACCAAAGTCAGAAAGGTAATCACAATATTCCTATCAGATGCCTGATAAGAGGAGACCTTTACACTGTTTATGACCACAAAGCCCTGCTCTAAGCTGCCAATGCCTTATTGCACTTTGGACTGCCAATCACATTCAACATGTATTAGCATGGATAGAGGATTGGTTAATCAATAGAAAGCAGAGGGCTGGGATACAGGGATGTTTTTTTCTGGTTGGCAATCTGCCACAGGGGTGGGTGCAGGGCATGTAACTGTTCACAGTATACATAAACACACTGGAAGAGGGGACAGAGTGTGGTGTATCTAAGTTTGCTGATTACATTAAGTGGAAAAGGAAATTGTGCAGAGAATACAGAGAGTCTGCAGAGAGATATCAATAGGTTAAGTGAGTGGACAGGGTTTGGCAGATGGAGTATAATGTTGGTAAATGTGAGGTTATTCACCTTGGAAGGAAGAATGGAAGATCAGAATATTATCTAAATGGCAAGTGATTCACCATGCTGCCGTGCAGAAGGACTTAGGAGGGCTTGCACTTGAATTACAAAAGGTTGTTTTGCAGGTGCAGCAGGCTATCAGATGGCAAATGGAATGTTGGCCTTCATTGCTAGAGGGTGGAATTTAAGAGAAGGGAGGTTGTGCTGCTACTGTACAAGCTACTGGTGGGGCTGCATCTGGAGTGCTGCATGCAGTTGTGGTCTGCTTACTTGAGGAAGGATGTCGTGGGTTTGGAGGTAGATCCAGAGGAGGTTCACCAGTTCGATGCCTGAGATGAAAGGGTTAACGTATGAGAAGAGATTGAGTCATCTGGGTCTGTACTTCCTACAATTTAGAAGAATGAGAGGGGATCCTATAGAAACATACAAAATTATGAAAGGCATAGATAAGATAGAGGTAGGTAAGTTGTTTCCGTTGGTAGAGAAGATGAGTACTAGGGAACAAAGCCTGAAGAATCAGGGTAGTAAATTTAGGTTGGAGATGAGGAGGAACTGCTCTACCCAGAGGATGGTGAATCTATGGAATTTGCTGGCCATTGAATTTGAGGGGTGACCTCAGTAAATATATTTAAGTCAAGGTTGGATAGATTTTTACATATTAGGGAATTAAGGGATATGGGTGGAAAGCAGGTAGGTGGAGATGCACCTCTTGTCAGATCAGCCATGATCTTACTGAATGGCAGAGCAGGATTGACATGGGCAGAATGGCCTTCTTCTCCTCCTAATTCTTATGTTATAAACCACCGAGAGAGAACATTATAGATGTCTGTTTAGATATATTCTCAGCTGTAAATATTTTTAATTATTTGTGAATAGAGTTAGAAGCATTCATTTAAGAAAGTCCAGAACTGCTCCTGTATGTTTATAATCCAGTCGATTAACTGAGGTTATTTCTATACACTGAATGAGTGCAGTAGCATTACAGTTTACATGGTAATGAAGCATTGAGTCATTTTCTTTGAAGTGAGAATAGAATTAAACTGACTTTTGACAATGCCCTAATGTCAAATTATGCCACCTTTAGATCAAACGCTTTGCAGAATTCTTTTAAAGAAACATCTGTGCCCTAGTTATTGGGTGTAGTAATAATACTATTACAGAGGTTCATCAGAAGTGTTTCATCTATTTTAGTTGAGACATTAATTAGCCTGTTTCCAATAAATGATTTAGAATCTCCAATGAAAATGGATGGAGAAATTCAAATGAGGTGCTGAATATTCGTATTCCACTATGTAATTTAGATCATTGTATTGCAAGAGTTTTTAAATACATGCTTATTCAGTTTTATAAACCAGAATTTATTATGGCCCCCTTTCAGGTGAGTCCCAAAACAGCCACTTGTTAGATATCTTGATTTTTATTTTCTTTGCAGACTAGTTTCGGCCATCTTTTGGTACTCACCCTCTGCAGTATCTGGGCCAGATATGCAGGAGGTAGTGAACAAGTTGACAACTTGTGCTGAGGAGGCAGTTGACAAGGTCTTGCTGAGTCTCAGTGAACAGGTTTTAGGGGGTAAATTGACTTCCCTGCCCATGAATACCCTGTTAAGCCTTTAACGGGAGGCAGAGTTGGAAAAGCTTCATCTTCCAAAGGAACCATCAGCTCTTTGTAAACAGCATTTTAAAACTAATAATGTTAGTTTAAATAGCAAAAAGAGGTTACTTATTTATTTCTAAGTAAATAATATTCTTAAAAATGTAATTACATGAAATATTAGGAAAGCATTGAAAATATCAAAGATGTTAAATAATTGAACCCTTTTCCACAGGACAGGGTGCATACCTGTTTCAACCTGATCAGGTTTTGTCACTGGACGACATACTAGTCTGGAATGTGCCAGAGTCTGTAACATGTTAATGACAGAATGTTGGCAATTTGCTTCACAGCAACCATCAAGATTTGGCCCATTCAGTACCAAGTACCCTGATTTCAAACCACCCATTTTCTAGTTCTGCCAAAAATAAAATGTTCTGAGATATTTTAAGAGACTTTTCACGAATTGCATATTTTTTAATGTGAAGGAATCAGAATCAGGATTTATTGTCATGAAATTCGGTGTTTTAGTGCAAACATACATATAACCATCTCACGGAATTACTATAAAAGACAAAATAAAACAAAATGATAACTATAGAAGTTCACGAAAAGTAAGGCAGTGTCTTTGGTTCATTGATTATTCAGGAATCTGATGGTAACCGGGAAGAAGGGCCACTGAGTGCTTGTTTTTAGGCTCCTGTGATGGAAGAGTCAAGAGGGTATGACCTGGGTGGTGGGGATCTTTGAGGATAGAGGCTGCTCTTTTAAGACACCACCTCATGTAGATGTCCTCGATGGAGTGAAGTTTGGTGCCTGTGATGTCACAGGCCGAGTTAACAACTCTTGGAGTTTATTCTTGTCCTAAGAGATGGCGACTCCATTCCAGGCAGTGATGCAACCAGCCAGAATGTTCCCCATGGTCCACCTGGAGAAGTTTTTGAGAGTCTTTGGTGACACACCGAGCCTCCTCAGGCACCTCACAAAGTATAGCTGCTAGTGAGCCTTCTTTGTGATTGCATCAACTTGGAGGCTTCGGGACAGATCCTCAGAGATGTTGACACCCAGGAATTTGAAGTTCTTGACCCTCTCCACGACTGAGCCCTCGATAAGCACTGGGTCATGTTCCCCTGACTTTCTTCTGATGTGCACAATCATATCCTGGGTTTTGCTAATATTTGGCACAAGGTGGTTGTCATTACAATGAGCTAATCTTTCTCCCTCTTCTACACTTACTCATTGCTGTTTGTGATTCTGCCAACCACTGTGGTGTCATCAGCAAACTTGTAGATGGCATTAGTATTGTGCCTGGGCACAAAATTGTGGGTGTATAACAATTGGAGCAGTGGACTAAGCTCTCATCCTCAGGGTGTGTCTGTGTTGATGATCAGTGAGGAGGAGACGTTGTTTCCAATTTGCAGTGACTGTGGTCTTCCGATGAGAAACTCAAGGATCCAGTTGCAGAGGGGGGTACTGAGGCCGAGAGTTTGTAGCTTCTTGTCCAGCACTGAGGGAATAATGGCATTAAAGGCTGAGCTGTAGTCGTTGAAAAGCAGCCGTTGTATGAATTGCTGTTTTCGAGGTGATCCAGAGCTGAGTGGATTTCAGTTCAATTTGGAAAAAGTATCAATTTTTGGTGATCACCCAAAAGTGTTCCCTAGAGATTATCTCCTCATGTCGTGCTCTAAAATATTTCACCCTCCCTCCAGCTAAATATGTATCCATGACAAATATCTGGATGTTATAATCTTCAGCCTGGCAGAGGATGTTGTAGCTCCGCTAAAGGCTAAGCTGCTGAAATAAATGGTGTCCTCACCAAGGAAGTAAACCAGTAGCTGCCGTTTATTCAAACCCCATGCATTCCTTTTTAAGGGAGGCAACAGGCTCACAGGACTGATGTCATAATGCTGCTGTGAAGCCTGGCCGTTCCCCTGGCAATACGCTCCTGCAGCCTGGAACTTCTGCGTGGTGGGGGGAAAGCCCCTTTGCCCTGCCGCGCTGGCTGTTTGCTACAGCAATTTGGCCCATCGTGTGTGGGGTTGACCCAGCCCGCTACTGTGTCACATTGTGAGGAAAGCACTATTTTTTGGAAAAGTGATGGAAGCTTCTCTTGATATTACTATTATATACTATTACTGTATTTAACCCACATAAATTTTAAAATATCAAGAAAGCTCTTCTACATATTTGTTACATTGAAATTATCTGTGTTCATGATCAGAGAAATGCATATTTCTTCAATTCTGCTGGAATGTTAATTTAACATCAAAAAGGACTGCAGAAAGTGGAAATCAGTAGATTATAAATTATTTTCTTTCTTTTTCAATATTTTTATTGAAATTCCACATAATAAAAAAATAGAGTACATAAGAATACATATTAAAAGTCAAAAAATAAGAGTACAGAATACACTATACTCATATCATATTATTTCATCTACAGTACCCCGCATTCTTAATCAAACAAATGATATTTTATTATAAAAAAGATATTCTAATCCCACTACCAAAACTGGAGATGTTTGGCAAAGAAAGAAAAAAAATCCCTGTCGCAGTAATAAATTACTTTATTAGCCAATACCTCGATATTAATACCAAATCAAAGATTTTGAAAGTAATTCAGAAAGGGTCCCCAAGTGTTTGAAAATTTAAATTCAAATAGATATTGAGCATCAAATTTTCTCTAAATTTAAACATGACATAATGTCACGTGACCATTGAGCATGAGTAGTTGGAGCAATGTCCCTCCGTCTGAGCAACACCATCTGCCGAGCCATAAGAAATAAAAGCCAATACATACAAATCAGATGCTGTTAAAGTTATGCCTCTGTCTTCAACAATAGCACACAAGGCAGTTAAAGGATTAGGCTTAAAATTTACTTTAAAAAGTACATAAAACATTTGAAATTCTTCCTTGCAGTATTTTCCAAGTCTCGGTATATCCAAAGCTTACGAGTTAGTGAAGTATCTCCATTGTTGCATCTATTACAATGAGGAGATACATCCCCATAAAAGCAAAATAGTTTGACTTTGGACATGTGAGCCCTATGGACTACTTTAAATTGTAGGAGAGTGTGCTGAAGGCATAAAGATGAGGTTTTAACCAATTTGAAAATTACATTCCTTGTTTCTTCAGAGATTGAAAACTGGAGGTCCTGTTTCCAGGCTTTAAAAAAAAAATCTACAAGGACCCCTCTTATTCCCAATAACATGTCATAAATGTTAGATATTGACCCATTGTAAAAAGATTGCATATTAAAGATTACATCTATTACATTTTTATCAAAGCTCTTATGAAATGTACGTAATTGTGATTGCAAAAAAATCTCTTATCTTGTAAATCATGATAAAAATGAGTATTTAGAAAGCTATATTTACTGATGGTTGTTCAAAAGAAGTGAGATTCCCTTCAATAAATAGATTTTAAAAACATTTAATGCCCAATCTATCCCATTTTTTAAAAGCTACGGAAGGTTTAAATAAATAATTAGAAAAAGTAGGACTGGTAAGAGAAAATCTCAGTAGACCAAAATGTTTTCCAAGCTGTGTACAGATCCTCAAATTATGTTAAAAACTTTGTCAGTTTATTTATTAAAAAATAAGGAAAAAGAGGATCTGAGAAGAGAAATAATAATAAACTTTGTAACAGAATTAGATTCCAAAGAGACACATATTGGACAGTCTTCATGGTTTATATAATATGACCATAACGTAAGATTTTGTAAGTTGATTGCCAAGTATTAGAACCTAAAGTTTGGTAATTCTAAATCTCCATTCTTTTTAAAACATTTTTGAAGGTGGACTTTATTTGGGCATAGGTGTTTGTTTTTCCACATATAAAAAAATAAGATTGAGTCAAGGGAATCAAAAAGAGACTTAGGAATAAAAACAGACAAAGCCTGAAAATGGTATATAAATTTAGTAAGATATTAATTTTAATAGAGTTGACTCTATCAATCAACGATAAAGAAAGGGACGGCATGTTTGATAATGCTCCTCTTACATATTTTATTAAATTTAGAAAAATTTCTTCAAATAGGTGTTTATAATTCTTATTAATTGTTACACCCAAATAAGTAAATTGACTTCTTACAGTTTTAAAAGTAATGTTTGTATTTATTGGTGCCAAATTTTTCAAAGGAAAAATTTCACTTTTGTGTAAATTCAACTTAAAACCTGAAAATTGACTAAAATGGGAAGGTAAAGAAAGCATAGAAGGCAATGAAGTCTCAAGATTAGAAATAAAAAGCAATAAGCCATCAGCATAAAGTGAAACTTTGTGGGTTGTGCCCTTCCTTAAAATACCAATAATATAATTAGATTCTCATAAAGCAAAAACTAAAGGTACTAGAGTCAGGTCAAAAAAAAAGCAATGGACTTAAAGGGCATCCTTGTCTGGTTCATGCTGGAGTTTAAGTGGTTTAGAATTCTGAAAATTAGTAAGAACACAAGCAGAGGGGGATATAGTAATTTAATCCATTGAATAAAGTTATCCCAAAGTTAAATTTTTCTAAAGTCTTAAATAAATAATTCCATTCTACCCAGTCAAAAGCCTTCTCCTCATCCAGAGATATAACACATTCTGAGATATCCTTAGTAGGAGAGAATATAATATTTAATAAAAGGCGTATAATGAAATGGGAATAAAAAAATTTAATAAATTCAATCTGATCATCAGATATAATAAGTGGAAAAATATTTTCAAGTCTACTAGCCAAAACTTCGGATAAATTTTTTGTATCAACTTTGAGTAAAGAAATTGGCCTGTATGAAGAGCAATTGACTGGATTTTTATTCTTTTTAAGAATAAGCGAGACGAAAGCTTTGTAGAAAGACTGGCAGCTTGTTTAACCTAAAATATATATATTTTTTAAAACAGAGCATAGGCAAGGTGTAAGCAATGAGGAAAAAAGCCTTATAAAATTCTACAGAAAATCCATCAGGGCCTGGTGACTTCTTAGAATGTAATGAGCATGCAGCCTTGGCAATTTGCTTATATGAAATAGGAAGATCTGACTCCTTTTGAATAGCAGCATAAAGTACAGGAATATTGAATTGGTCTAAAATATTATTCATTACAATATCATCCTTAGGAGAACTAGAATTATAAAGTTCCGAATAAAATTCCTTAAAAGTATCATTTATTTCTAAATGATCAATTGTCATATCACCATTAACTTTACGAATTTCATTAAAATTGACTTTTCCTTTTCAAAAGTTGGCTTTCAATTGGATACATTAGAGGAAGATCATATTTAATTTTAATTTCAACATGCCATTTGTATAGAGTCTGGTGCCAGAGCATACTTTTGGTCTAATTGTTTCAGTTGGTTAGGCAAATTGTTTTTCTCTTTATCGGCCTTTTTCTTTATTCTTGCAGTATAAGAAATAATCTTCTCCAAATAAATTCCAATATCTGTTTATTTGGGGAAGACCAGAGATGTTTAAAGATAAGAATACAGGAGCATGATCGGAAATTAGTATATTTTTATATTTGCAAAATCGAATTTGTGGTATCATTTGACTGTCAATAAAAAAAGTCGATCCACGAATATGTATGATGAAAAAAACAAATATTCCCTATCTTCTGGATGAAAAAAAAACAGACATCAAAAATACCACATTTGAATAAAAAGATTGAATGAATAAAGCTGATCTATTCAAAATGGCTGGTTTAAAAGAAGAGTGGTCAAAAACTGGATCTAACCAACAATGAAACTTTCCTCCTATCAGCAATGATTAAAGGCTCAGATCAGGCTAGGGTGAAAAATTATTCAAAGAATTGAGGGTCATCCACATTTGGAGCATAAACATTAGCAAACACTATCAATTTATTATATAATTTCCCTGTCATAACAAAATGACTGATTTTATCTGACACATTATTTTGAAAAAAGGAACTTGTATGATCTATAAAAATTGATGCCTCTCTGGATTTACCCTGAAACAAAAAATGAAAATGCATCCCGTTCCACTGTCTAAAAAGGCGTGTTATCACTGCTGTGTACATGCATTTCTTGCAAAAATACAATTGGGACCTTAAATTTTTTAATGTAAGCAAAAATGCTATTTCATTTTACAGGGTAATTTAACTCTTTAATGTTAAAAGTAAGTAAATTAATAATTTGATCCATTTTAACTATTTAAAAATGTAAGGGGCTAGCAAATAAAGTTATTCCAATTATTATGAATAGGCATTGAAAATAAGATAACTGAAAACAGATGTAGCTTTGCAAAGCAGAAACAGCTTCTAAAGAAATGTTAACACCTCCTCCCTCCACACCCTTCACCCAAAGCCAGAAAGCTGATGAAAGGCCAGACAATTTTTTCTGCTGACAAAACTCCAATATTATAATGAAACCCTAAATATGTTCCATACGAGACAAAACATAGCTACTGCAGCTAATACCAGTCAGAAACAGAGATAATAATTGTTTTCACAATATTAATAATGCATTTTAATCATTATTAACAAGGGAAAAAATCTTAAAGTAAAAATATTGAAATAGTAAATTTAGTAGTTAAATCAGAATCAAAAAGCTTAATATTTTATAAGCTAAATGACTAAAAAAATAAAATGTTAAAAAACTCTAATCAAAATATATAAACACTTAAGGTATTATTAAGACTTTATTAATTAAACACAAAAAAGATTCATGAAGTGAATCAGGTACAGAAAATGAGAGAAACTGTTACTCAGATGGAGAAATAATAGATGGCAGATCTTCTTCCAAAAATCCTGGGCTTCTTCAATGGAACAGAACCACTTCTTAGAATTGCCCTTCAGTGTGATCTGAAGGCATGCTGGAAAAAGCAAAGATGGCTTAACACCTTGAATGAAGAATTCTGACATGATCTTATATTTGACACACTCCCTCACATCCTCAGATGAATAATCCTCAATGATCCTAATCTTCTGACCTTTGTAATCAATCATTCTCCTGTGACGAGATTCACGTATTAAAAGCTCCTTAGTTAGAAATTCATGGAAACACACTATAACTGATCAAATCGCTAACCAGGAGCTGGTTGAGAAACAAGCAATCTGTGTGCACAATCTATCACAGGGAGAGTCAGCAAAACTCCAGGTCCAAACAGTTCCGACAGAAAACTTGCAAAGCATTTAATGGGTTGTCCACCCTTAATTGACTCTTCCAAGCCAAGAATTCATAAATATTTCTTCTACCTGTATTTTCTCTGTTAATAATCTTCTGCATTAATTTTTCATTAGTCTTTAATAGCTTTTCACAGAGCTTTTGTATATCATCCACTCTTTCCATCCAAAACAGTCAAGATTGCATCATTATCTTGAACACGTTTATCATGTTCTGCTAGGTTTTTAGAAAAAAATCCAATTTTGCAACCTTCTGCCTAAACTCATTTCTGAATTGTTGTTATTCATCTGAAGATTCTTCTCTATGTTTTCGAAGCAATTCCCTGACAGATTCCAGAGACTCAGGGTGGTCCCCTTCTTTTCTAGTACATTTATTACTCCTTGTCATGTTAAAGACAGTTACAGTCATTAATCAAAATAAATTCAGTAAGCAATATAAATCTTAAGAATAAGGACTAAAATAAAGTTGGAAACAGTAACATAAGTTGGAGCAACTTCAAAGAACTGCTACTCCATCAACAGCCAGCAGGAAGTCCATAAATTCTAAATTATGCTCAGGGCAGCTGGAGGCATAGCCTTAAAAAGGAATGTACAAAGGCTGAAAAACAGACAACAGAAACTACAGAGGGAGCATGGATTGAAAAAAAAAATAGATGACATCACAGAGTTTCAGAAAATCAAGGTCTTAGATGCGTTGATCTTAAAAGAGAATATAAAGTTTGAGGTATGTCTATAGTGTGAAACACTGTAGTAGAAAGAACCATAACACCGTAGAACATTACAGGACAGGAAACAGACCATTTAGACCTTCTAGTCTGTGCTGAACTAGTATTCTACTGACATGCATCCAAACTATACCCCTCCATCCATGTATCTGTCCAAACTTTCCTTCAATGTTAAAATTGAGCCCAAATTCACCGCTTCAGCTGGCAACTCATTACACACACCCACCATTTTCCATATGAAGAAATTCCCTGTAATATTCACCCTAAACCAACCATTTCACCCTTAACCTATGTCTTCTGGTTTGTATCTCACCTACCCTCAGTGGAAAAAGCCAACTTTCATTTACTCTATCTGTACCCATCATAATTTTGTATTCATCTATCAAATCTCCCCTCGTTCTTTATGATCCAGGGAATAAAGTCCTGTTTAACATTTCCCTGTAACTCAGTTCCTCAAGTCCCAGCAACATTGAATAAACCTTCTCTGCACTCTTCTTTTTAATCTTTTTGATATCTTTCCAGTAGTTAGGTGACCAAACCTATACACAGAACACGAAACTTGGCCTCACCAATATCTTATACAACTTTACCGTCCCATCCCCACTCCAATAGTCAATGTGTTGATTTCTGATGACCTACCCACCACGTACAAAGTCCCATTGACCATACCCAATCAGTCCTTGACTATCCAAATATCTGATCTCTTAGAAAACCTTCCAATAAGTTATCTGCTACTGATGTCAGACTCATCAGCCTCCTCCACTATTTTTGGTGCCTTCTTTTAAACAACAGGTCAATATGAGCTACCCTCGAACCCTCTGGCACCTCACCTGTGGCTAAGGACATTTTAAATATTTCTGCCAGAGCCCCTGCAATTTCTGCACTAGCTTCCCTCAAGGTCCAAGGGAATATCTTATCAGGCCCTGGTGATTTATCCACTCCTATTTTCTTTAAGACAGCAAGCACTTCCTCCTCTTTAATCTGTATGTATACTTCTCTCTTCTTAATAAGATTCCCAATAGCCCTAAAAAAACAAGATTCCCTCTGCCTGCTAACTTTACCTTAAATCTTTTCAGGAACATACAAATCCTGGAAATCTCAAAA
The DNA here is from genome assembly GCF_036971445.1 of Narcine bancroftii. Classification (NCBI taxonomy): domain Eukaryota; kingdom Metazoa; phylum Chordata; class Chondrichthyes; order Torpediniformes; family Narcinidae; genus Narcine; species Narcine bancroftii. Next base: position 215,096,160 of record NC_091469.1, on the reverse strand, counting down.
TGTCCCCTTACTGAACACATCCTTTCCCAAAAATAATGTAGCCCAATTTATGCATTCTAGTTCCCTCTTTATTTTGCTCAAAATTGGCCTTTCTCCAATTTAGAAGTTCAACCCATGGCCCAAACCCATCCTTCTTCTTAATTATCTTGAAACTAATGGCATTATGATCACTGGACCCAAAATATTTCCCTGCACATACTTCTTTCACCTGCCCTGTCTTGTTCCCTAATAGTAGATCCAGTACTGCACTCTCTCCAGTTGGTACCTCCATATATTGATTTTGAAAACTTTTCTGAACTCATTTGACAAACTCCTAACCATCCGGCTCTTTTACATTGTGGAAGTCCCACACAAGATATGGAAATTTAAAATATCTTACTATCACAATTTTCTGTTTTGTGCAGCTGACTGCTTTCTCCATGCAGATTTGCTCCTTCAATTCTTGTTGACTATTGAACAGCCTATAATACAACCTCATTGGCATGGTCATACCTTTCCCATTCCTTAGCTCCATCCATGTAGCATTGATAGACGAGCCTTCTAAACTGTCTTGTCTGAGCATAGCTGCGATATTTTCCCTGATGGGCTATGCCACTGTCCACCCTTTCATACCCCTGTTCTATTGCATCAGAAACAACAGAAGCCCAGAACATTGACCTACCAAATCTGCTCCTCCTGCAGTCAAGTTTCATGAATGGCCACAATGTCAGATTCAGATTCACATACATGATATCACATACAACCCTGAGATTCCTTTTTCCTGTGGGTGTGGCAGAATCACCATTTAATTGGTCATGCAAAAAATAAACTGTACACAGTGTAAACATGTAAACAAAGAACTGAAAAGAGATAATGAATGTAAACACTGACTGTGCAATACAGAGATAACAAAAAGAAAATCAATAAAGTACACATGTTTCTGATTGAGTTTTTCGTTGAGGAGTCTGATGTTGGAGGGTTAGCAATTGTTACTCAACCTGATCGTGTGAGTCTTGTGGTACCGATACTTCTTTCTTGATGGCAATAGTGAGAATAGAACGTATGCTGGGTGGTAAGGGTCTTTGATAATTGCTGCTGCTCTCTGACAGCAGTGTTTCTTGTAGATGTACTCAGTATTGATGCCCTAGGCTGTGTCCACTATCTTGAGAAGGGCTTTACACTCAGGGGTATTGGGGTCCCAATACCAGACCGTGACGTGGCTGATCAGCACACTTTTCACCACACATCTATAGAAATTTGCCAGAGTTTCTTGCGTTATACCAAACCTCTGCAAACTCCAGAGAAAAATGAGGCACTGACGTGTTATCTTCATGATGCTATTGGTGTGTTGGATTCACAAGCCAATCCAAACTTTAAGTCCGTCTGCCTTTCCTATAATACTAATTGCATTGAAATAGATGCATCTGAGAACATTAATTCCATCATGAACACAGCTTTGGTTTTAGTCTTTACGTGCAATTTTCACATAATCTTTTCTCTCCTTCACACCTCTCTCTGCTCTGGCACTCTGGTTCCCCTCCCCCTTCAAATCTAGTTTAAACCCACCGGAGCAGCACTTGCAAACCTTCCTGCAGGGATAATAATCCCCTTCCAGTTCAGATGCAAACCATCCCATTGGAACGGGTTGCACCTTCAGTGGAAGAGACCCCAATGTTCCAGTCACCCGAAGTTTCCCCTCCTTCACTCATGTCTTTAGCCACATGGATTATCCTCATATTTCTAACCTCTCTAGCACATGGGACAGGGAGTCATTCTGAAGTCACAACCCTGGAGCTCAAGTCCTTCAACTTCACACCTAACTCCCTGAATTCTCCTTGCAGGACCTCCTCGCCATTCCAATCCACGTCATTGATCCCTGTATGGACCATGACATCTGGCTGCTCACCCTCCCTCATGAACTAGATCTGAGATATCCCAGACCCTGGCACCTGGGATACCATCTGGGATTCTAGATCTTTTCTAAAGAGCCTCTCATCTGTTCTCCTCACCATTGAATACCCTATCTCCACAGCTTGCCTCTTCCCCTCCCTCCCTTTCTTAGGCACAGGGCAAGACTCTATGCCAGAGAACTGATTGCCATGGTTTGTCCCTGGTAGATCATCCCCTTCAAAACAGTATATGTTTTATTGAGGGGAATGGCCTCTTCCCTTTTCCTCTCCCGACTGTCACCCAGCTACCATGCTCCTGCCTCCCAGTGTCCCTGTAACTCCTGTCTTTCACCCCAACTCCAGCTCCAATTCCCCAATATGGTTTGTAAGGGGGATTCACTTCTCGCGCAATGATGTTTTCAGGTAGCTGCTGGCCTCCCTGATGACCCATGTTCTGCAAGAGGAGCATGCCCCTGCCCTAGCTACCATTCCCACTGTCTATGAAATAGAAGAAAAAAATTACAAAAAAAAACCTGGCCTCACCAGTGAAAACACAGGAATGCTGGAGGAACTCAACAAGTTTTGCAGCGTCCACAGCCTTTCCTTCATCAATGTCCCTTGTAACAATAGTAATGGCAATGAAAACCATTGATTTTCTTCATCCACATTTCATTGGTTTTGTGAGTGCAACCAGTCTAACTTTGTGAAAAACTTAGCCACTGCCAGTTCTATCTAAAGATCTTGAGACGTGGGTAATGTATTTTACAATGCCAGACTGACATTCATTTTGTATGTCCTACAATACATAATCTGTCTCGTTAGCTTGCCAAGACCCCTCAGAATCTTATATTCCACCTAATCACCATTCATTGTCCAATACTCGAACAAGTATCAGCCCATCCTGCTTAATGTTTCTTCATGAATCACCCCTTCATTTCAGGAATCAACCTAATCATATTAACTGCCAAAACAGTAGTCCCTCTGTACTATCATTAATTCTCTTCTTAATGGTGTTTCTCTGCCTTTAATTGCCAGTTTGTTTTCTTTGATTGCAAAGATTTGGGATTCCGTTAGGTCCTGTGGTCAGTGCTGTCAATCAGTAGATTTTTCAAATTGTTTTTTCAAACACATTTTTTTCTGCAACTGATACATGTTAATCATTTTGTCAAATGCATCAAGAAGTGACTTTTGAACTACTGTTTTGCGACTGGTGAAAACTGTCCTTGATATCTGGGAGAATCTTTTTTCTTTTTTTCTTTGGCTTGGCTTCACGGACGAAGATTTATGGAGGGGTATGTCCACGTCTGCTGCAGGCTCGTTGGTGACTGACAAGTCTGATGCGGGATAGGCAGGCACGGTTGCAGCGGTTGCAAGAGAAAATTGGTTGGTTGGGTTGGATGTTGGATTTTTCCTCCTTTGTCTTTTGTCAGTGAGGTGGGCTCTGCTTCAAAGGAGGTTACTGCCCGCCGAACTGTGAGGTGCCAAGATGCACAACTGGAGGTGATATCAGCCCACTGGTGATGGTCAATGTGGCAGGCACCAAGAGATTTCTTTAAGCAGTCCTTGTACCTCTTCATTGGTGCACCTCTGTCTCGGTGGCCAGTGGAGAGCTCGCCATAGAACACGATCTTGGGAAGGTTATTTATATTTATTGGTTGAGACAGTCAGGCCTCTCAAAAGGCATGTTCAAAGAGTTTGGCAGCATAGCGTAATGAAAGGGTTCAGGATTATAGAGAAGGAGAAATGTTCCAAGTTGCATTCATGCCTCATGTATGTATGGATTCAGGAAGCAAGTGGGTGGAAAGTGAATGGTGGATTTGGTGGGGAGAGAGAGAGTATGAATAAAATAGCAAACCCAGAGATATGAATTTCCTTCAATTCTTATTGGAATATGTTCTCAGAATGTTCAAAAGATTTCATTGCTAGTGTGTTTGCCACATTAGTTACCTATCAGAACATTTCCGATCCATTTCATCTCACCCTTCCCTCAGGATTGAAATTCTACTCCACATATATGGATGGAGAGGAGATAACAGATGATTCTTCGGATATGATCGAGCTAGGTAAGTTTTGATAAAAACCTGCTTTGGCTAGATTTAAATAGTTAAGAATTGGATGAAGTTATGGGATTGTTATTACAGGTAATCCCTGGGTTACAAACATTCGACATACTGACAACTTGTACTTATGAATGGACCTCGCATGGCTTCCACAGTTCATCGGCTCGCCATCTGCCACTTTAAGTCGGATCATATTGTCATTAATGTTGGCATTTACGATCAAAATTGGTGGAATATGCCTGTTAGCCTGTACTTTAGTGCAAGAAAAGGCTCGGAACCTCTTCAATGGTTTAAAAGCTGCATGTGCAGCAAATTCCAATTTATTTACAAATTTAACTTAAAGACAGACCTAGGAATGGATCTCATTCATAACCCAGGGACTGCCTGTACATGGATAATGAAATGAGAGCCTTGTGTATGGAAACACATAGAGGTTAAGAGACAAGCTATTTGTTCTGACCAATCTAGTATGGTTTTTAGACTACAGGTACGTAAAGGCACAATCAAGGAATTTTGCCACTACACAGGCAATATACAAAGGAATGTGCAGGGATTTTGAGTAATTTCCTGCCCTGTGATTTATCCTGCAGGACTCCTACAGCTTTTTGGAGGGAGCCTGCAGTGTAAATCGTACTGGAAAAAAATTGTTATTGGTCCTCCACTCTACTGAACGTCTACCCCTCGGGACTGATGCACTCAGGTACTTGCAGTCCCATGTGAACAACCACATGAGCAATAATTATCTTACATTTTTTTAGCAATTTTCCCGACATTACAGTCTGAAAAAAACATTAATGTCAAACTTTTACCTCGCGGTGAAGCAAATACTACTAATCATATTTACATGCCTTGTTCTCATTTTGTTTTATCCCCCTGATTTTCATCCAAAACATAGCTGTACGTTTGCAGTTTCGATATTAACGACTGCTCACCCAGAAACCATCTATTCACTGATAATTTTTCATAGAAAATAATTTCTTCTAACTATTTTACACTAATTCTGCAACTTTTGTCTCAGGTATGTTCAGATGAAAAAAGAGTTGCGGGTACAAGTAATCCTTCAGATGGGAATTTAACAAAAACAAGTGGTAAGGGAGATGGGCAAAGGTTGTTATATTTTGATAACTTTAGTAACTTCAAACATGTTTTTTCCATAATCTCAGCTGTTTTAAGTCAATTAACTTACTTTTATTGAAATTTTCTTCATCTCTTTGTTTCCTTGTACCAGGTAGCCATCTTGTACTTCTGTAAACCTCATCCTTTTGATTTTAACTCTGAACTATTCTATTGCCCTCCTTCCAACTTTCCTAAAGCTGATCTCTTAAAAGTCTCTGTATCTTAATTTGCCAGAATCATATAGCAGGCTGTTCAACTAAATTTTCCCACACAAATTTAAATATTCCACCCATACTAGACCCAGCTGCCTGAATTTGGCTGCTATCCCTCAAAACCCATCCTATCCATGCATCCATGCTGTTCTCCCCCATCACCTTAAACCTCTGGTTACTGTGTTATGAGCCCAGGGGACCCCAAAACCCAGCAGCAATAAATATTCACCAAGCCAAATGGTTACAGAAACAAAAGTTGTTTTTAATTATCTTTAAACATGAAAACAGGATCAAACTCTAAATTATTGCTATTAATTTACTTAACCTAACTTAACCCCCTTCTAATTCTAACCGCACGCGTATGTCATGTGTGTGTAAGTTCAGAAATGTTCCTTGATTCACAGTTCAATCTCACTTCTCATTCCTCCAATTTCACTGGTTGCAGGCAATTCTTATACTGTGCACAGAATTTAACATTTATGAATCTTCACCAGGCTTTGGCAATTGAAAGGTAAATGATTACCACTCAGGAAGGTTCTTGTTGGTTTTCAGAGAGAGATTTGTTGTTTGCTGGACACAAACTGATTCCTTCTAATCAGCCACGTTAGCTGAAGAAACTTGCCCCCTCAGAGTTTTCCAGATGATAACCTCTTTCTTTCAGGTCATCACACAGTTCCTTTTTGTTTCCCTTATTTCAAGTGAAACGTTATGTAGCCAGCCCTCTCCTCTTGTATGGACCACAAGAGCATTGACCAGGCTGAATTAAGAACTCACAACCCATCTTCAAAATGGAATTTTTCCACAAGCTTGCCAGCTTGTCCTGTTCCAGTCCCAGCTGCTGATGAACTGAGGAACTGAATTCTCTCCCTCTCTCTCTCAGAAAAAAATCTGTTTGACTCCCTCTGCTTGCAAAACCACATGACCCTCTTAGAACAGCAAGCTGCACTCAGATAGACTCTATAGTCTCTATAGGCACTCCCCACAGCTTTTGCAAAGGCACTCGGAGACAAGCCTGTCTGGCTTGAGCAGAGCTCCCAGTCTTTTAAATGAGATCTGTTTTGAAGTGTTTGTATGTGACCTAGACTTAAAAAAAAACCTGCCACAATTTATCTCCTTTAAAACATATACTATATAAAATATAACATAACCTGTCACAACTGATTCCCGTCCTCTGGGAAAAAGGCTGTATTTACCCAATCTCATGATTTTCTATATCTCTATGAGATCTCCTTCATCCTCTTGCACTCCAAGGAATAAAGACCTCCCATTTAATGATCCATATTATGTCACAGTATACTATTGCTCCAGTTCCAAAGCTCCCAGTAATGCTCTATTCCTTGCTTTTGGACCCCAGCAGTCTCGAACCCACCCTACATGGTTTCAAGATCTTTGCGTCATTCACTTCTGCCCACATCTCCATTCTCAATGTTCATCACACGATTGATGCCTGGGCCCTTAACTCTGACATTTCAATGTCTTCATCTCTCTATCTTTCTCCTATTCTTAAGATACCTTTATATTATTTTTTGCTCCTGGTCAACTATTTTACAATTACAACAGTAACTACTTTAATTAATATAAGGCAGGAATGTAATAAATGATCCCAAGGTGTTCAAGATGTAAATACCTGCTATGATTTTGCCATTGGGAGTGCATGTAATCTATCAGAACTAAATAGAGAGTGTGTGGTAGTGGTAATGGACACTGTCAAGATTATAAGAAATCGCTGTCAAATAAATGATGGAGATATATTACATGGGACAGTATATGATTGCAATGATGCATTTGTCGGAAGATTAAAATGGTGGATGCATTTATTTTTTGACCAGATATTCAAAGGTATTGAACTTATTTTCTGGCATTGCATATTGCTCCTGGGAACTTTTCAGAATCAATCTTGATAGCTTTCTGAATGCCTGGGAATGGAAGATCTTACTTCTCCTCCGCACCTCTTTGACCAAAGAGTGGCATTGATAAATCAATTGGCTTCCTTGTTCTGAGCCTAAGAATCCTTGAGGCAAATTTCCCAAACTTGCAGTGGTTATTGATAATAAGGACCCCCCTCTTTAATGAGCTGCAGGAATAACTTCCATTAATGGATTATGGTTCAGCCAATGCGAGGAATTGCGGAAATGATACCAAATGAATATAAGCAAATTTGCCAAATAGTGCTGTTGGCATTGACTGAGTGCTGCAGTGCTGAGACTAAGGTGAATGTGTGAATTTTGGTGAAACCTGCCACACCTGATTTGTGTAGTTTGTTTACCTGTGCATTTGGATTTGAATGCCCTTGCCTTTATACAAGTTTGTAATGAAATATATTGATTAATATTGATAAAAGGAGATTTTTTTTTATTGCTAGATCGATTTTTGTTTGAGCTTTTTATGAATTGTTTGCCATAGTTTGTTCTGTGTTTATTTCTGTTATTCCTCACACAATTCTATGACACCACTCCATGACATCATAGTAGAATAATGACACTCCCGTGGTTAGGGTTGAAAACTGAAAATGAATATCCAGTCTGTTGTGTTTTAGGCTACCCTGGTAGAACATGATATGCTAGCATGCAAGGACAGAGCACATGTATCAGTCTGCTGTGTTTTAGGCTACCCTGGCAGAACATGATATGCTAGCATGCAAGGACAGAGCTCATGTATCAGTCTGCTGTGTTTTAGGCTACCCTGGCAGAACATGATATGCTAGCATGCAAGGACAGAGCACATGTATCAGTCTGCTGTGTTTTAGGCTACCCTGGCAGAAAATGGCCCTGACCAGAAAGAATGACTGTTCATTTCTCTTCACAGATGTGGCTTGACCTATATGGTTGCTCCAATCCCTCTTGATTTGCTCAAGATTCTAGATCCAGAGATTCTTCCATTTCTCAAAATGATAGGTTTATAAAAAGAGCCAAAGTACTGGAAAAATTAGGGAATGAAACCAAGACTGTATTTTACTTCTGGCTACGCACAAGGATGAAAAATGAATGGATAATCTTACGACCTGCATTAGAAATAACATAAATGGCCCCAAAGCTGAAATTTAGGATGAAGTTACTCAATAATCCACTAAACAGCAAATTTACATCACACAGCACCACCAATGTATTGAACCTTCCCAATGAGATCAACATGACCTAGAACGGAGGACCAGAGGTTGGGTAATGCATTGGGCGAACATTGCAGGGAGGTTGTGAGAGAATAGAATGGGAAAGCTTTAAAAAGGGAATTCCAGACAGTAGTGCCAAAATAAGGGATAAGGATGTTAAACTCAACATTTTTTGAATTACGATCAGCTCTGCTTTTCTTTTCAGAGATGTATCCTGAGTATTTCCAGCTTTTTTATGCTTTTATCCATCTGCAATTAAAAAAAAAAATCTTACCTGAATGAACAAGACCTGGAACAAAATGAATATTGGATAAGCATGAGTGCAACTTGCCAACTAATCTATATCCTGGAGGAGTGTTAGACAACCTTCCTCACAATCCAGCAATAATACAGCCTCCATTCACATCCAAAGTGTGAATACATATTACAAATAGCAAAGCTCCCAACATGAATCTCAGAATTCTAATCGCTAAGATCATTTTGGTTCAAATCAGCCAGCACACCTTGTATTCCATATTCCTTAACTTTCTGTGAAACCTTGTCAAAAGCCTTACTAAAAACCATCTCTACCCTCGCTTCATAAATCTCCTTGGTTACCACCTCAATAAATGCAATAAAAGAGTGAAGTGGGATTTTCTCTTCATCAAGTCATACTTAATCAGTCCCTGCCTTTTCAAATGAACGTAAATTTGTCCCTTAGAATTTTCTTCAGTAATTTAACTTCCGCTGACATAAAGCTCATTGGTCTGGAGTTGCTACTATTCCAAATCAAACAACCCAGCCCTTTCTAATCTTTCCACATAGCTAAAATTTTCCATACTTGGCGTCATAATCATAAATCTCCTTTGTATCTTCTTTCGTGCAATCATATCTATTCTGTAATGTGGTGACTGGACCTGTAAGCAGTACTCAAGTTACATCCTAACTGAGATTATATAGTATAGTGTATTATATGTAACATTATCTAGAATAACCCTCCTGCTGTTATATTTTATCTTTGATGGTATAATGGACAACTCAATTATGGGGAACATCACAGCCACGGTAATTCTTCCCAAAGTCCACACATTGAAAATTTTGAATAGCAATTACTCAGAGCAATTTGAAGTAAGAACCATCGTTGTGTCTTTATATTCCTTAACTGATGGGCACAGATTGTTTGCAATGGCCCTACTTCTGTTTTAATTCAAGTCAGTTAGTGCAGGCCAGATTAGTAACTGAACTGGGAATTTTCTGAATGTATTGCTCGGTATCACTCTGAGATAGCGTTCGTATCATGTAAACCATCTGGATACAAAGGGAGCATTTTTTAACTAAAACAAATGCTGCTGTAATGAGTTATGCTTCAGCTGCATGTAATCATAGTGGTGTATTTGATGCTCTTCTACTTAGGATTTTAGATGTTGCTGTTAATAGGCTTTCTGAAGTTGATAGAGAATGAGCTTGTATGTGTGTAAGAAGATAAAGCAAATGCTACAGATAGTAAATATTATTTGCATTTCCTGCATAGCCAATTTATCGCTGCAAGGTAACTAGACACATCTGTCACGCTGAATAATTTTGTTAAGCACACGTTGAATACTATATATCGGGATGTTTTTCAAATAGAAATCTTGCATAAAAACTTTGAGATGATAAAATGAAACTAGACTACTAAATGCAATTTATTGCGTTTGATATGAAAAAGCCACCTCTCTTATAAAAAGCATGAACAGCACCGTGGCTTGCTAGGATAGATAGCTGAAAGCGATGGAAACTACAACCAAATTTGCATACAAATAATCAAGTGACTCGGAGGAATCCCAGTGCCATGTGAAAAGTGAGGAAAGCCATTTGCTGGCGTACATACGATGCCACCGCCATTTTGTGAGGGGGGGAAAAAACAAAAGCAGCAGCGCTGCTGAGAGAATTATAGAGCTATTCAATGCTCAGTTCTGCTGCTGTTGACATCTCGGGCTTGCTTGTGCTAAACTGTTTCTCACGTACTCCAGATTATGAATTAAGCCCCTGTGAGAGGTTCTCAGAACAGATTTGTCTTCACTTATGTTTTTGTTTAGGAGACTATTTCATTAGTGATGCAAAGCATATTGCATAAATTAAGGTTTAGGAATGAGTCGTTTAATATAAAAATTTTAAAAACGACAATACCTGTTTGAAATGCGGTTTCCTCTGTCTCTTCAGTTTGTCTGAACAGACTTTATGACACAGGAATGTGTCAAACGCCACAGCTAAACACCATGTATGTTGATACAAAAATCCAAAAAGCTCAATCTACTACACACTAGGTTTAACACTAGATTGAGCGTAAGGTTGCATTTTTTCAGTTCAGACTGAAATTTTAAGTAATATCCACTTTTCTGAAAATAATTATTTTCACAAATGTTATCTGATCCCCTTTCTACTTAGTTTGCCCATATATTGGACAACTCTTCACAAATGTCCTTAAACAATTTCCAACATTATTAAAAATTCTGAATGCGGAGTCGTCAGCTTTCTCTCCCATGAGGTGCAGCTGTCACAGTACACCAGTGACATTATTATGTAAATGATTATGGAGCATTCTCTTTCATTGAATTAACCTTTTGCAGACTGAACTTGATTTGAAGCTGGAAGCAGACTGGCATGCTTAGAATGATAAGTAGTACATTTTTTGTTCTTCGCATCAATGATTAATTTTTAGAACGGTAAAGATTTCTTGTAATGGAGCATACATTATTAATTATAAACTATGATTTCATCAAATGACACAACAATAACTCTGTCATTATAAACGTTATATTGTTTCCAAATGACTTAGAACATCCTTACAGCCAAAGTCACTTCTACACCTAAAAATTGATCATACACTTAACAATTGGTATAAAAATGATATTTGCATATATTTGTGATTAGCCGTCATTACCTCAGTACTTTATGTTTGAAATTTCGATTAATAAAGTGATAAACTCAAAAATGTGGATTGTTTCATTAACTTTTTCCCCACTAAATCGTGTTAAATGCTTGTTTTTATTAATATCAATTATTTTTTTTCTATTTATGTGATAGAATACTAATAAGAATTCTCAAGGAGACACTAGCATGACTGTGCTACTTAGTTGTAATATTATGCTAAGAGATTGTAGAAAATATTGAAATTATTTCATGGTAAAAGCAGATAACTCATGAATGACAATGTGCCATTTTACAAGTGAGCTATATTCTGCAGACATAATTCTGTATTATCTGTTGTCTTTATAGCTCTGAATAGTTTTTTTTAAAGTCAATAATTTACATTTTTATCTAAGATGAGAATCTTTCCCAGCTTATTGTATGCTTTGGTATGCCTCCATTGGTCAAGTGACCATCTCTCAAGTCCCTCCAACACTGAGTTGGCTTCTGCCTCTCTCTACAGGATAATACAATTTAAAATTCACAATATTGCTTAGCCAAAATGACAACATGATGCACTAAAAAGGGATTATGCCTAAAAATTCCAGCACGCCCATTGTGAATGGCTCTGACAAATATTCTGGTTGTTGGCCCAGATTATAAAACTTCAGTTAGCTTGCAAAGGGAGATGAGAAGAGGAAAGGCCAGCATTTGGTGCGTTTGGGCACAGAATCCGAGAATGAAGTTGGTTGGCAAATGAACCAAAGTAGTATAAGGAAACACCATTTTATTCAGTGAAGAGTTAAAACTTGGAAGGAGTGGAGGTTCTTTGAACCATCAGAGAAAAGAAAAACAAATTGCAGGGTGATGGTCGGTGGGACTCGACTGTATTACCTGCTGCAAAGAATGGAATGGGCAAATTACCTTTTTCCATATTCATAAGTGAACAAGCACCTAGCGCACGGCTCGTTGGGATGCGAGTGGTGCATTGCTACATTGTTTGATGGGGTATGCGCTACCACATTGTTTATTTGGAAACACATTTGGAGTCAAGTCATTGTACGGGGAGCAAGGCAGCATGGGAACAAAGAATTGGCACATTTTATGGGGAATAGGAGACATGGATTCTGGTACATTACTTTGGGAAGTGAGGAAACAGGAGCCCATCAGAATGCTGGGGGTGTGGGGGGGCAGTAGACAGCTGAGACCTTGGGAATCAGGAACCCTGCAGCAAGAGGATGTGGAGGATTTCTGGAGTTCAGAATAACTTGGAATGATAGCTTGTCTGGCACAAAGTTCATTCAATGTGTAGAGTGGAGAGCCCAAGAATGCAGATCAATAATGTACTTATGCAGCAGACATGTGGAGATTATGTTTTCCCAGGAGTGCTCAGTGTCAGGCAACCTCAGGACAATGTAGTCCAGATTTCCCTACATTGGTCCAAAAACACTGGATGAGGAATGACTTCATCCCATACATTTCTGTGTTGGAAATCGCATTGTGGTTGTGTTAGTGACAGAAGACCCGAGGGGGAGGGGGGGGGGGGGTGGAAGAAAAAAAATCATTGTTCAGTCGCCTAATGCTCATCCAATTCATTTGTGAGGTGGACAGCGTTTGGTTCTGTAAAGGTTTTCTTAAAACAAAATGCTCTTCAAATCAAAATTTGGTATGGTACTCTGGATAATACTGATGAATTATTTATTTTTCTTTTTGAAAATTTTATTTATCATTTGCATCCATACAAAATATAAATTCACTAATACGCTAATTATTGTAAGTCATACAAAATGATACCAAAAAGATATTTTTCTCCCCAATCCCCCTCCCCCCCAAAAAAAGAAAATAAAGGAAGAAAAGAGAAAGAAAGAACATGTACTTCTATAAATCTAATAGTATTAATACATATATTAGTCATTGTCTATTTTTTTATAGTTTCCAACTAAGAGGGGTGGATAAAGTGGAGAAGGCAGATGGAATTTTATTCGTAAAATCCATATCTGGTTACCAAATTTTATAAAAGTTTTCAATTGGATTCCTTTAACTAAATGTAAGCTTTTTGAAAGGTGCATAATTTTGCATTTCAATTTGCCAATTGTACCACACTCTCTGTTTTCCACGTTACCGCTTCAAATTCTTCACCGTTGAATTATTATGATACGAAGAAACCGACACATTACTTAATAGAAATTGCTTGGACTGAAGCAATAGTAGAAGCAGAAAAATTGAACTCTGCTTATCTTCTTACGATATTAAAAAAAAGACTGTTCAATCCATTGAGGCCATGCTAGCTGATAGACAATCCACACTAACTGTTTGCTATTCTCCCTAAATTCCCATCCACTCCCTCAGGCTCCACCACTTCCAGTGGGTCAGAAGCAATTTCCATTGGCCATTTTAACTTCTAAGAATGTTGGGATTTGAGAGCAAACCAGAACACCTGAATGAAACTTACGCAGTCACAGGGAGAACATGCAAACCCATTACAGCTAGAAGTTAGGATTGAACCCAGGTCACATGTACTGTGAGGCACCTTGATTCAGGCTCAAACCTCATTAATGAATTCTAATCAGGAACCACTGATGTATGTAGAACCACAGGCTAATTTCAATGATCTACTTAGTGCATCACAGGCTGTGGATATTTTTTTCATTTAAAACCATTCCAGAGGAACTCTGAAAATCTTTGTCCGGTCTGGAAAATAATGCTCTCACTTCTGAGTTATCTTCCCACATCCTTTTAAAACCCATGATTTCCATCAATGTCCCATGAAAACATCACCGATGCATGACAATTCTGCCATGCTATCATGGAGTACAAGGCAGAGTGGCCAATATTGCGTACAATAGCGCAACACTCTCTGTGTGGTTAATGCATTCTATGCTCACTTTAAGTAAGTTAGTAACATCCATGTCAACTATTTTTTATCAGGCCTCACCCATGGTCACTGCTGCTGATGTCAGGAGAACAGTACAGGAGAGAGACCCATTGAAAGTGACTGGTCCTGATGGAGTCCCTGGATATGTTCTGAGAAGCTGCACAGATCAACTGGTAGGTGTATTCATAGATATAACTGATCTCACCTTGCAACAGAGCGTAGTTCACACTTGCTTCAAAAGTGCAAAGATTCACTTTATTGTCACGTAATAATACATTAAAAATGTAATATACATGAAATACTTCAACTTTTTTGTCTGCTGTAAAGCAAACAAAGATTCACCAGTAGCACTGGAGAAAGAGAAGCAAAGGAGAGTCCCTTCCGAGACACTGAGTTGTCTGTGGACTCACCTCCAGCGCTCCTGCAGCATCACACACTTCAGTTCAAACCATCGGCAACCTGAGCTCCGGATCCAGACCTCTGATACGATCAGGTAGCTTTCAGCACCCAAGGCCCTCTAAGACCCCCTCTTGTTCTCAGCACTCTCAACTCCAAGTTCTGATACCTGGTTTCCATGAGTCAGTCTCCAGCAGCCTACAGCCACTGTTCCCCTCTAAGCTGTTTTGCAACCAGCGCACAAAGGAAATTAACGTGCGTGAAAAAGGTCAGTTAACTAAAATAATCAATAGGTTGAAGTGGAGACAGTAGATAACTTCAGATTCTTGGGAATAAACATTTCAAGTGATCTTACCTGGATTAACCATGTCAACGGTCAAGGAAATGCAACGATGCCTCTACTTCATCTGGAGGCAATTAAAGTTCATCATGTTTGCAGATGCACTAATGAAGCAATCCTCGCTGGATGCATTGTACAGTGGTATGCCCAAAGGTGTATGTAGCACAGAACATCACACAAGCCTTCTTCCCTTCCATCACTTCCATCTTACAATGCCTGCGAAAGGCAGCCAGCGTACTGAAGAACCCATCTCATCCTGGCTCATCCCATCTCTCTTCTCCCTCTTCCCATGTTCCACAGTGTGAGACCCTGCACCAACAGGTCCAAGGACAGTTTCTTTCTTGCAGCCATCAGGATCCTGACTGAACCTCACAATAATGATCCCTCACTGCCCTGTTATGAACTAATTAACCATTTTACCGTACTAGAATATACATATTTGACAATCTTGCTAGAGCTGACTTGCTGAACTGCTTGCGGGATGAACCTTTTTAAAGATGTACCAGTTATAAAGTGGCAATAAATTTGGATTTGAACTTGAAAGTGAACAGACCCTTCATGTTCCTCCATCCTGCACTGGAACAAATTCTGTGCTACCTTCTGAATCTTCAGAAACCTCATTTTTGCAAACAAACCAAGAGAAATACCTTAATGTTCGAAACAAAGTTCAATTAAATTTTTTGTAAGTTATCACAATTAAAGGTCAGGTTGACCAAATTTGAACAAAAGAGACTGAAATCTGGAGTAAAAAAAAACCAAACTACTCCAAAAAAGAGTCAGGTTGGAGAAGGTGCACTTAATCATTTCCTTGTCTGGAAGAGCTGTTCAGATTGCTGGATTATGGTAAAAGTTTGGTTGATTAAAAATATAGAGAACATTTTCCATGAGATGAGCATGAGCAGATATGAAGGGGCTGTCAATCACAGCTTGAATCCAACCAACCAAAGAGACCATGATATTATGCTGATCAAAAGGGCATGAGCTACAGGTGACAGTCAGGCCCAGGCCCTCAAAGTTGGGAGGCCATTGGTACCTTTCTGAAAGTATCCACCAGCTGACTGTTAAAATCTACCCCATTGTCTCCCGCAGACACTCAACGTCTCAACTCAGACCTGGAGTGCGGTGTCTAGAACAAGAGGCCTGTGTGAAGTAATTTCATAAACATAAGTAATTTTAGGTTGAGATGAAATGGGAGCTCCATTATCTTGCTGTAAACGATTCTCTTTTCTCTGAGGAAAAAATCCTTGGAAATGGAGCTATGTAAAACTTTGAGTGGGCTGCACTTGAAGTATTGTGAGCAATTCTGGTCACCCCCCTTCACAGAAAAGGTGTGGAGGCTTTCGAAAAGAGTTCAGAGAGATTTATGAGGTTGATTCCTGGGTTAAGAAAGTGTGAGCTATGAGGACAGGTTAGATGGACTTTCTCTGACATATGGGAGGTTCAGAAGAAACCCAATATAAATTTATAAAATTATGAATGGCATAGATAGGACAGTCAGTCAAAATCTCTTCCCCAGAGTAAAGATGCCAACTAGAGGGGATGCATTTAAGGTGAGAGAGGAGATGTTTATCTGAGCTGTATGAGCAAGACAATGGCAAATGCCTGGAATGAGTAGGCAGGGACAGTCGTGGAACCAAACACGAGAACTTCCAAACGGACTTGTAAATATGCAGATAGTGTAGGGATTTGGATCATGTGCAGACAACAGAGATTTAGTTTGACGTTATGTTCGGCACAGACATCAAGGCCAAAGGGTCTGGTCCTGTGCTGTACTGTTCTATGTTGTCTATAAATTTCACTAGGTCAAGGGTTAAGGTCAATTGCCAAATAAATACATTTTTATAATTTAACATGTTTAAAATAGGAACAGATCAATAAGTTTTTTGAAAGTACCCAAAGTTTAGTTACATAACATTAAACTATTTCCTTGAATAACAGAAAATGTAAGAAACACTCAGCCGTGATCTTTGACCTGAACATTAAATCTGTTTTTCTATCCTGCAGATGTTGCCTGAGCTACAAACTGTTTACAGAAGATTTTGTTTTTATTTCATATTTTCAGCATCTGTAATTTGTTGAAACTCATTTTTTGCATTGCCGCAAAGTAGTGAGGCGTGCCAAAGCATGATTTTTTTTTTCCCGCCCAGTCAGTCCTTAATATAAACTGGTCATAGGAGAAAAGACGGGAAAGGAAAAGTCTCGTCTTGGGCCATTCCCATTGACCATTCAGAAGGCATGTTCGATGGAGGCTAGTGTTGAAGTTTCCAGTTCCAAGCCTTTCCCAGCTAATAAACAGGTTCTGATTTTACAGATGTCCATGTTGGAAAGTACACAAAAATCACTCTCGATACACCATATGATAACCATACCTCCTCTGTGCCATAATGTTTGGCATCAAAATATATGAGAGTGATAAGAAAGGACAATTACTAAAAGTGAAGAAAGAGTGAAAACTAGTTCTGCAATTTGTACAAATCCATGTATGTACATCACACTTTTGAATGTCATAGCATTATGGCAGCTCGTTTGTATGTATAGGTGCCCATTAGTTGTAATCTTGGGACAGACCTATTGACAAGTGTTGGGAAGGGAGAATTTTCAAAGGGAAAGAGCAAATGAATAATTTAATATGGCTAGTATACAGGAATGTTTACTGAGCTCCAGAGATCTTGTAGGAAGGATTTTTTAAATTGAATTGAAGCCATTTAGAATCATACACCAGGCTCTTCGGCTCAACTTGCCTGCACTGACCAAAGTGTCCCACCCACATGAGTTCTACCTTCCTTCATTTGACCCATATCCTATCCATGTGTCTCTCCAAAGTTTTCATAACCATTAGAATAGTCCATGCCTCAATCACCTCCTCTGGCAGCCCATTCTATACACTCACCAACTGCTGTGTGAAAAAGTTTGATTACAATGTGTTGTCAAAGCATTAAAGCCTGTAGCAAATGTGGTGGATCCATTACCTTTTGTATGATACATTGTTTTCAGGAATGATGAAGGTCATTGTGAATTTCACTTCAGACTTACCAGGTAGAAAAAAAAGATGTGGTGGAGTTTCTCCTTCTATAGAAAATAATTCTCTGTGGATACAATAAAGTCACCTTGGGACTGAAAATGTGTGAATTCTGCATTTTCTAATATTAACTACCATGAGTTTTATTTTAGCTTTTCATCTGTTTTTTTGGGAACTACTCCTGCTATTTGAGTGGAGAAAAAGTGGCACTATTGCATCATTTTAGTGTTCATAATTAGCTGCAATTAATAACATACCGTGATTATTAACAATATAAACACCATAAAGCACATAAATACAGAGACTATCCCACAAAGATTGTGAGCACCTGTAGAAAAGTAAGGAAAGTGACATTACATCTTGAAACTAACATTAATTAAAATATTTTATGACTGAAGTCATGTAATTGGTGAATGTGTGGTGATCTCCCATGATCATTGTGATATATTTATTCTTTTACCAAAGCTTATTTCCTTCTCCTATTGTTGGAATGTTTCTATTTGTAAGGGTCTTTTCTCGAAAACATAGGTGGGAGAGACAACAAGATTTTGTTGACTGAAAAGAGGACAGATGGTAAGGCTAACGTCGAGCAAATAGTGTTTTGCCAACATTCAGTAGTGTATTATAAATTTTATATTGTATGCATCATGTAACTTGTCATCAATTCTGTCACATTCATTGTAATCATCTAAGATTATATTTGGGAAAAAAAGACTCACATAAGTACAAATGTAGCTGGTTTGATTGCTAAATGTCTGGCATGTGAAGATTTTTTTCCAAACTAAGTTAATCTCTAAATGAACAGACCACAATTGAATGATAATCCCAATGCAAACTGACCCTGTTTCCAAGGCATCTTGTGGTACACTGGCAAGCTGCAGTCATTGTATCTGATATAAAAGTAGGGCAGTAGAAGCTAACACCAAAAGGTTTGAAGACAAAGCAGCTTCGTGTTTAGAAATCATTTAAAATTAGAAATAGATTCTTTCCAATTACATTTTTAATAGTTTTTGTGGGTTTTTTTTTCTGATTTGGATGGAACAAACTCTTCCTGTTAGTGGACGATTCAAGGGACATTGGACACAGATTTAAAATTTTGGTCAAAAGATTCTCCTTTTAAGGAGAAAGTGGTTACGATTTGGAACTCGCTTCCTGTTGGACAAGTGGGAACAGAATGAACAGGCCTTTCAAAAGGAAATTGGATAGCACCTGAAAAGTTATAGGGAGAGAGAGCAGGGCCATAGGACTAATGAGATTGTTTTACCTAAGAAATTGGCAAAGATCAAATGGGCTGATTTTCCTCCTCCTACATGGCAACTATTCTATTTATAATTACGTTTTAAAGAAAATATTTAGCACAAAAATCACAGTGGTTTAAAAATTCCTGATGGGATGGATAAAACCCCATCTGAATGAAATCTGTTGGAGGAACTAAGATTTACCTTCACTATTTGGCATCAACTTTAAACATTTTATTTGACTTTTGTTCTGCATGAACATAGTTTACCTTGCTATAACAGAGGTTTAGCATTATGTAATAAAAACAAAATGGCAAATTTAAACAGGTAGTATAACACAAAATCGGTCATTTCCCAATCAACTCTTACTGTACCACTATGAGAATTAGAATATATTGTTATGAATAAGTCATAAAATTTGGTGATTTGCAACAGCAATCACAGTGCAAAATATTCTTATTATAGCCATCCTATAACATTGCAATATTTTTTTAAAAAGCAGTGCACGGAAAGTAAGGTGGCATCTTTGGTTCATTGATAATCCAGGAATCTGATGGCAGTGGGGCAGAAGCTGTCCTTGTGCTGCTGGGGGCTCATCTTTAGGCTCCTGTACCTTTCTCCTGATGGTAGCAGAGTGAAGAGGGCTTGGCCTGGGTTGTGGGGGTCTTTAAGGATAGGGGCTCCTTTTATAAGACATTGTCTCATATAGATGTCTTTGATGGTTGCAGGCTGAGTTAGCAACCCTCTGGAGTTTATTCTTGTCCTGAGAGTTGGTGCCTCCATCCCAAACAGTGATGCAACCAGCCAGAGTGCTCTCCATGTAGAAGTTTACGAGTGTCTCTGGTGACATACCGAATCTCCTCAGACATCTCACAAAGTATAGTCACTGGTGAGCCTTCTTTGTGATTACATTGACATGGAGGCTCCAGGACAGATCCTCAGAGATGTTGATACCCAGGAATTTGAAGTTCTTGACCCTCTCCACTACTGAAAGCTCACTGAGGACTGGATCATGTTCCCCTGACTTCCTCCTGAAGTCCACAATCATTTCCTTGGTTTTGCTGACATTGAGCGCAATGGTGCTGTTGTTACACCATTCGACAGCTGATCTATCTCCTTCCTGTACACTTCCTCATTGCTGTTTGTGATTCTACCGTCAACTGTGGTGTCATTGGCAAACTTGTAGATGGCATTGGAATTGTGCCTGGCCACGTGGTCATGGGTGTATAATGAGAAGAGCAATGGGATAAGCGTGCATATTCAGGCATCCCTTTTAATTAAATTCTGTCTGCAGGATATAATCACTTCAGAATTGGAGCTGGACTAAAATAAATTAATTCATTCATTTGAAAATACTCAAAAAGGTTTTACAACCAATTTTTAAATGAACGAACTCAAACATGCTTTCTAATGGGGTTGGCAAAGAAAATGTTTAACTTAACATTGCAACCTTGGAAAGTCTCCAAAATGTTTTAGCCCCTGATCTCAATTAGTCGGCAAATGTTCTGAATGTCTTTGAAATATAGAGGGAAGCAAATCTGGCAAGGTCACTGGCTCTCATCACAGGCCTATGAAACGTTGGGCTCCGCCATCCAACGTTACTCAAATTAAACATGACGTGATTACTTTGATCAATACTTACACTCGATCCTTAATTGCAACCATCAGGAGAAGAAAGGTGAAAATTAGACTGCAACAGGAAAATTTGAAAAAAATTGTATTCTTGAAGACATAAGCTGATGGGGTCTCCTTGAATCTTCATATGTTTGTCAGTTTACAATGACAACCCATGATAGGAACTATATACTTTTGATTGATGATCTCAGAAAGGATCATATCTGGTAGTAGTGCAATGGACTATCAATGATAGTGGTCTTACACGTCAAATAAAACAAAAAGCTTATCTGGTAGCCAATCATCTCACCTCACCAAGTCGCCTAAGTAAAGGTATGGTGGTGGGCAGATTTTCACATTGAACTCCATTGTAATGTGGTGGTTAAGTTAATAGACTGGTAGCCAAAGTTCCAGAATTTTAACCCAGATACATGAGTTTGAATTCCACTTTGGCAGATTTGGAATTAAAATTATAACTTGGAATGAAATTAAACTCATAGCCACTGGATTGTTCACAGATGTCCAAAAATATATATCTGCTGGCCATATCTGGTCTGACCCACAGCAATTCCAGACCTACCAATGCAACAGCTTAGTTCATTCTCAGTTCAAGGACAATCACAGGACAATAAATATTAACATTGTCAGAGATGTCTTCATCCTCTGAATGAATAATTAGAAAGCTCAGTGTAAAAAAAATTGCTCAAATAGGGTATTTTTCACTTACATGATATATAAATTAATCTAATTGATTGATTAATTTTGTTACTCAAAATCTTTAAAATACACACAATGAAGTCAATTTGATATTTATTGATTTTTAAGAATATATTCAATGTTCAGCAAGCTTTATACATTTAGACATACTAGTTAATGTGAGGTTTACAATGAGAATTGTGCTTGTTTCACGTTGACAAAGACCTTGATCAAATGCTCCTCAAATAACCCAGATTTGAATCTTTGCAATACATTGCAAACTTTTGCAATGTATGAGGCATTGTATCAAAAGCAGTTATCTGGTTGAGGGCACCTTTTGGCACCTGAACTGGAAATGGACCAATATCCTGGTGGGCAGGTTTACTAGAACTGTTTGGGAGGGTTTAAACTAGTTTGGCAGGTGGGTGGGAACCAGAATGTGAGAGCAGAGGTTAGGGCAGTTCAAAAAATATGATGCTACGTGTTCTGAGTTTGTGAGGAAAGACAGGCAGGGGACAAAACATAAATGTAGCCAGTTAGACAGTTTGAAATGTGTCTATTTCAATGCAGGAAGTATTAGGAATAAAAGGGATGAACTTAGAGCTTGGATCAGTTCATGGAAATTCAATGTTGTGGCCATTACAGAAACTTGGCTGGAGGAAGGGCAGGATTGGCTGATGTGGGTACCAGGGTTTAGGTGTTTTAAAAGGAATAGGATGGGAGGTAAGAGAGAAGGAGGGGGGTGGAGTAGGATTACTGGTCAGGGATAGTATCATGACTATAGAAAGGGAGGAGGCTGCAGTGGGAGTGTCCACTGAGTCAGTATGGGTGGAAGTCAGAAAAAGGAAGGGAGCCATCACTGTGCTGGGAGTCATCTTTAGGCCCCCAAATATCCCGCGGGAGACCAAGGAACAGATAGGCAGGCAGATTTTGGAATGGTGCGGGAAATACAGGGTTGTAATTATGGGTGATTTCAACTTCCTTAATATTGACTGGCACTTCCTGATTGCAAGTGGGATTGATGGGACTGAATTTGTCAGGTATATTCAAGAAGGATTCCTGACACAGTATGTGGACCGGCCGATGAGAGGAGAGGCCACACTAGATCTGGTTACGGGGAATGAACCTAGTCATGTGGTGGATCTCTCAGTGGGTGAGCATTTTGGTGAGAGTGACCACAACTCCCTGAGCTTCAACACAGTTATAGATAAGGATAAAAGCAGACAAAATGTTTAATTGGGGAAGGGATAATTATGATGGTATGAGGCAGGAACTAGCGAGAATAAATTAGAAACAGATGTTGAAAGGTGAGATTACAGACCTAATGTGGAGGAAGTTTAGGGACCACTTGTGCTGGTTCAGGACATGCTTGTTCCAATGGGACAGGGAAAAGATGGTAGGAAAAGGGAACCGTGGTTGATGAAACAGGTGATGTAGCTAGTCAAGAGGAAGAAGGAAACACACATTAGATTTAGGAAGCATGAAATAGGAAGAGCTCATGAGAAGTATATGGTAGCCAGGAAGGAGCTTAAGAAAGGACTTGGGAGAGCTCAAAGGGGGCTTGAGAAGGCCTTGTCATGTAAGATTAAGGAGAGCCCTAGGGCCTTCTATGTGTATGTGAAAAACAGAAGGATGATGAGAATGAAGGTTGGACCAATAAAGGTTAAATGAGGCAACATGTAGCTGGAGGTGGAGAAGGTTGGGGAGGTCCTGAATGAATACTTCATTTCAGTATTTACAAGAGAAAAGGACATTGATCAGGGTGAGGCCAGAATAGAACAGGCTTATGTGCTGGACATATGGAGTTTAAGTAAGAGGAAGTGATGGATCTTCTTAAAAAAACATCAAGATTATTAAGTCCCTGGGGCTGGATGTGATATACCCCAGGTTGCTATGGGAAGTGAGATAACTGGGGCAGTAACTATGATCTTTGAGTCTTCTTTGGCCAAAAAGGAGATGCCAGAGGATTGGAGAATGGCAAATGTAATTTAAAAAAGGTAATGTTGAATCCTGGGAATTATAGACCAGTGAGACTTACATCAGTGGTCTGCAAACTATTGGAGAGGATTCTTAAGGATAGGATCTATGAGCATTTGGAGAAGTCCAGTCTATACAAGGATAGGTTTGGCTGACTTGGAACAACTTGGTAGCTCCCTGAACTGTTCCAGCTGCGTGGGGGATTATGGGTTGGGAAGACGGCCAAAGCATGGCTTTATGAAGGAAAGGCTGTGCCTCACAAGTCTAATTGAATTTTTTTGAGGAGATAACAAAGGAAATTGATGAGAGGAGGGTGGTAGATGTGGTCTATGTGGATCTTAGTAAGGCATTTCAGAAGGTTTCCCCATGAGAGGCTCATTCAGAAAATCATGAAGCATGAATCCATGGAACCTTGGCAATGTGAATAGAAAATTGGCTTGCAGGTAGAAAGCAGAAAGGAAAGATTTCTGTGTGGAGGTCAGTGACTAGTGGAGTACCATAGAGACCCCTGCTCTTTTTGATCTTTATAAATGACCTAGATCTAGATCTAGACCTAGAGCTGGATGAGGTTCCCACCCTGGATGAGACATATAAGGCAATCAAACAACTGAAAAGTGGCAAAGCAGCAGGTATGGATGGAATCCCCCCAGAAGTCTGGAAGGCTGGCGGCAAAACTCTGCATGCCAAACTGCATGAGTTTTTCAAGCTTTGTTGGGACCAAGGTAAACTGCCTCAGGATCTTCGTGATGCCACCATCATCACCCTGTACAAAAACAAAGGCGAGAAATCAGACTGCTCAAACTACAGGGGAATCACGTTGCTCTCCATTGCAGGCAAAATCTTCGCTAGGATTCTACTAAATAGAATAATACCTAGTGTCGCTGAGAATATTCTCCCAGAATCACAGTGCGGCTTTCGCGCTAACAGAGGAACCACTGACATGGTCTTTGCCCTCAGACAGCTCCAAGAAAAGTGTAGAGAACAAAACAAAGGACTCTACATCACCTTTGTTGACCTCACCAAAGCCTTCGACACCGTGAGCAGGAAAGGGCTTTGGCAAATACTAGAGCGCATCGGATGTCCCCCAAAGTTCCTCAACATGATTATCCAACTGCACGAAAACCAACAAGGTCGGGTCAGATACAGCAATGAGCTCTCTGAACCCTTCTCCATTAACAATGGCGTGAAGCAAGGCTGTGTTCTCGCACCAACCCTCTTTTCAATCTTCTTCAGCATGATGCTGAACCAAGCCATGAAAGACCCCAACAATGAAGACGCTGTTTACATCCGGTACCGCACGGATGGCAGTCTCTTCAATCTGAGGCGCCTGCAAGCTCACACCAAGACACAAGAGAAACTTGTCCGTGAACTACTCTTTGCAGATGATGCCGCTTTAGTTGCCCATTCAGAGCCAGCTCTTCAGCGCTTGACGTCCTGCTTTGCGGAAACTGCCAAAATGTTTGGCCTGGAAGTCAGCCTGAAGAAAAATGAAGTCCTCCATCAGCCAGCTCCCCACCATGACTACCAGCCCCCCCACATCTCCATCGGGCACACAAAACTCAAAACGGTCAACCAGTTTACCTATCTCGGCTGCACCATTTCATCAGATGCAAGGATCGACAATGAGATAGACAACAGACTCGCCAAGGCAAATAGCGCCTTTGGAAGACTACACAAAAGAGTCTGGAAAAACAACCAACTGAAAAACCTCACAAAGATAAGCGTATACAGAGCCGTTGTCATACCCACACTCCTGTTCGGCTCCGAATCATGGGTCCTCTACCGGCACCACCTACGGCTCCTAGAACGCTTCCACCAGCGTTGTCTCCGCTCCATCCTCAACATCCATTGGAGCGCTCACACCCCTAACGTCGAGGTACTCGAGATGGCAGAGGTCGACAGCATCGAGTCCACGCTGCTGAAGATCCAGCTGCGCTGGATGGGTCACGTCTCCAGAATGGAGGACCATCGCCTTCCCAAGATCGTATTATATGGCGAGCTCTCCACTGGCCACCGTGACAGAGGTGCACCAAAGAAAAGGTACAAGGACTGCCTAAAGAAATCTCTTGGTGCCTGCCACATTGACCACCGCCAGTGGGCTGATAACGCCTCAAACCGTGCATCTTGGCGCCTCACAGTTTGGCGGGCAGCAGCCTCCTTTGAAGAAGACCGCAGAGCCCACCTCACTGACAAAAGGCAAAGGAGGAAAAACCCAACACCCAACCCCAACCAACCAATTTTCCCTTGCAACCGCTGCAATCGTGTCTGCCTGTCCCGCATCGGACTGGTCAGCCACAAACGAGCCTGCAGCTGACGTGGACTTTTTACCCCCTCCATAAATCTTCGTCCGCGAAGCCAAGCCAAAGAAAAAAAGATCAGAAGTAACCAAAGTGGTCCATGGGACCATCCAAGAGGTTGAGAAATGCCTGGGGGTCAATAAATGTTGAAGGGGGGGGAGGGGTTGATTGAACTTTTGGGATCGAAAGCTGATACTTGTATAAGAAATCAGATATGGATTTCTGATTTATATATAATTAGTTTTTATTGTCAATTTATTTTATATTCTGTTTACTGAAACATAATGATAATAATATAGTTATAATAATTTATCATTAGTTGGATTCAAAAGACAATGAATCAATTGTAATACCTGTTTCCACATGGATGAATTGACTTGGATTTTCTTTATTCATATGCTCTATTTTTTTAAATACTTTTATAAAGTATTAACTATATTATTCATCATTAGCTTTGTAATTTTGTAATATTTTAAAACATTTTAGCTTAGCCTTAGCTTTATTTTCAAATACATAAGGAAAATCTGGGTCGTGGCAATGCTAGACTGAGTATCCCAGCCGCGTCATTTCCTGTTCAACGGCGCCAACTAGTCCAGAGACAGCCAGTGCACACTCAGCACCCATACTTACCAGCATGGTTTCAGTGAACTGACAGCTGAGCATTTGCCACATTTCTAGTAAGCACAACGGCAGCTGCTAATGCCAAGAAAAAGTGCTGACAATGTTCACAAGAGCATTTGAAATCTGGATTCGTACCTTCGTTTACTAATGAAATAATGCCTATGTGCCTGTTATGGGAAAAGCCTTTCAGAAACGATGCCATGAAACCTGCAAAGATGAAAGACCGCCTCGAACAGATTCACTGTGCTAAGAAAAACAAAGATCTTGATTATTTTAAGGCGGTGAAAGAAAAAAAAATCAGAAATTGACCAACATTTTAGACAATTTTTTACAACCTACCAGTGCTGATAATGAAGGAGGACTGAAGACATCATACAGTATTTCCCTTAATATAGCAGGGAAAGAAAAATCATATACCATTGGTGAGGAGATCATTATATCAGCAATTAAAGGTGTGATTGAAAATGTTATGAAGACAGGCTCTCAACCTGTTCTAAAATGCATGCCATTAAGTGCAAATACAGTGCGACAACACATTGATGAGATGGCCGAAGATGTGGAGAAAACCTTCGTGTCCGAGCTTCAACGCTGCAAGTCTTCCATCCAACTCGACGAAGCAACTTTCAGCAGTTCAAATCTTCTCATGGCTTTTGTGAAGTATTATAGTCCACACCGAAAGTCCATTGCTGACAGGATTTTGTTTGCTATAAAGGTGATGTGAAAGGTGAGACAATTTTTCGGATTATTTGGAGAAACACAATGTTCCCCTCGGGAATATTACTGCAGTGGCTACCAACGGTGCACCAGCAATGATTGGCCATTACAGAGGATTTTCTGCCTTACTCACAGAAAAGTTACCCAATGGTACATACTGTTCACTGCGTATTACATAGACACCATCTTGTAGCCAAGAAACTCAGAGGTGAACTGCATGAAGCCTTAAAAGTGTGTATCAAGACAGGCAATAAAATTAAAGCACATCCCCTCAATTCACGACTGTTTGCAATGATATATTTTTTTAAATGATAACCCTTTGAATCAACTGCTTTTGCACACTGAGGTAAGGTGTCTGTCAAGAAGTGATAACTTGCAAAGACTTGTTGACTTGTTTGACTCAACTGTGGAGTTTCTTACAAATGTGGACCCATCACAAGGTGACGAGTTGAAAAAGTGTAAGAACCATCTGTTCCATTTGGCAAAATTATATTCAAAAGTTAATGAAGTACAGAAACGTCTGCAAGGAAAACATGTTACAATTATTCAAGCCCAAACAATCCTAATAGATTTCCAAGTCATGATTGGCCAATTTAAATCTTCATTGGCACTTAAAGATTTTAAGTATTTTTCAAACTTACAGCAATTGGAAGAAGTTGAAAACATTTCAGACTGTGATCTGGAGATATACATGAAAAAATTAAGGGAAGACTTTAAAGGACCTGAAGAAAATGTGCATACTTGACTGGATTGTTACACCGTTTGATATGGAAATGGAAAATGCAGACATTGAATCTCACTCAGAAGATGAACTCATTGATATGTGTGTGGATCATGAAGCTAAATCATTGTTCAAATGTAAAAACCTCAGTTACTGTTGGAGCAATGTAAATACTGCAACTAAATACCCCAAGCTTTGTGCAGCAGTTGAGCCATTTTTACTTGCATTCCCAAGTTTGTACATGTTGAAGCCATGGAAATGCAGTTATAACAAAGCAGAGGAACAGACTGAACCTGGAAGAACATGGTGACTTACAACTAAACCTTACCAATTGTGAGTGAGGAAATAGGTTTGGTAGATCTCAAAGACAAGGACTCTGGACACAGTTTTAGGCCCCTTCAGATAGGACAAAAGCCCACAACCCATCTCCCCACTCATCCCTCTCCCTCCAAGTCAGGGGCAGTGGGGCAGTGGGAGCCTTCGGGGCAGCGGAGACCACCAGGGGGTGGCCGGTGTGGGCTGGGACAGCCACACCGGGACTCTTTGGCCTTCGGGCCGCTCTCTGCAGCTGAAAATGCCGCAGAGCAATGGTGCCTTCCCTACCCAAAATCCCCCCCAGGCAGCTGGAACTACTTGGTGGCTCCCAGAACAGTTCCAACTGCTTGGGGGATTATCAGTAGGGAAGACGGCCATTGCTCTGCCGCATTTTTATGACGCACACACACTCACACTCACACTCACACTCACACACACACTCACACACACACTCACACACACACTCACACACACACTCACACACTCACTCACTCACTCACTCACTCACTCACTCACACTCACACTCACACTCACACTCACACTCACACTCACACTCACACTCACACTCACACTCACACACACACACACACACACACACACACACACACACACACACACAAAATGAACTGGTATATACAATGATCATGGAAAATTCACTACGATGTCCCAGCACCTCTCAACTCAGTGCAGGCACGGCTCTATGCTATAAGGGACACTAATTAAATGCTCTCAACTCTTTTAACAGTGCACATCTTACCAACAGTGCCCTTCCACATTTCTAGACCTGGACTGAAGCAGGGTGGTCCCAAGCCGGCAAAGAGAGAGAACAAAGAACACATGGCATTTTTATAGTGCTGGAAGGGTCCAGCCCAGGTCATTAGCAGGAACAATTAAAACAGTCAAAGGCCCAAGGCCAAGTACAGGCAGGCTGGAGCATCCAGTCCAGGTAATTTACCTGGGTCCAACTGCAAGGTGGACACTAATGGGTGGGGTGGAACCAAACCTTGGTTGGCAGCTGGTGTGTCCCCTGATTAGGTAGAAGGGAGTGCTGTCACATGACAGCCACAAACCTTCCCAACACACTAATCTCCAACCAAAGCAAGGTTTTTGTATGCAGATTCTCTCACTAATACATACAGAAACTTCACGTCTAATTAATCATTCATTAATTTATTATTTATTTATTTATTATATGTGCCTGGGGGTCAATGAGGGATCAAGGATTCCATGAAGGCATCTATGGTCTAAAACGTTTGGGGGCCCCTGACCTAGATGAAAAGGCAGAAGAATGGGTCAATGTTTGTGGATGAAATGAAGGTTGGAGGAGTAGCGGATGGATATGAAGTTTGTCTAAGGTTATAAGAGGATATAGACAGAATGCAGATTTGGGTGGAGAAAAGGCAGATGGAGTTCAATCTGGATAAGTGTGAGGTGATGTGTTTTTGAGTATGTATGAACAGCTCCAAATCCATACATCCATCAAGGTCGCTGCACAGGTTGATAGGATAGCCAGGATGGCCTATGAGATGGTAGGCTTCATTAATAAGGAGATTGAGTTCAAAGGTAGAGAGGTCATGTTGCAACTCTACAAATCTCTGGTGAGTCCACACAGAGTATTTTATTCAGTTCTGGTCACCTCATTATAGGAAGGATGTGGAAGCTGTGGGGAGGGTGCAGAGGAGATTTGCCAGAATGTTACCTGGATTGGAAAGTAACTCTTATGAGGCAAGGTTAGCAGAGTTGGGACTTTTCTCTTTGGAGTGTAGAAAATGAGAGGAGACTTGATAGAGATCTACAAGATTATAAGAGGGATAGATAGGGTGGACAGTCAGCACCTGTTTCCCAGGGCAGGATTAGCAAACACCAGAGGACATTTGTACCAAGTGAAGGGAGGTAGGTTTAGGGGAGACATCAGAGGTAAGTTTTTTTATGCAGAGTTGTTGGTGCCTGGAATACCTTGCTAGGAATGGTGGTGGCATCAAGATCATTAAGGGCATTTAAAAGACTCTTAAACAGGTACATGGATGGAAGAAATATAGAGGGTTTAGTATTTTTTTTAAGGAATGTATGGGTCACACAACATCGAGGACTGTTGGGCCTGCACTGTGGTGTAGTGTTCTATATGCTATTTCAGTTGGCTAGGGAACGATATCTCAAGATTCTTTGAGGTAAAATGACGTGCAGTTTTTAAATTTAGTCAGTGTATTCCATTTTGTATAGAGCATAAGCGGTAAGAGGGGAATTAGGCCAATCGGTCTATCATTCAAATAATCTTTGACGTATTTTCCCTCTCAACTCTATTCTCCTCCCTTCTCCCTAAAATCTTTTACTCCCTTACAAAACAAGACTCCTTCGAGGTCGAAAGCTGGTTGATCGCAGAAGGTTCAGTCGGGAAATACAGTAGATAATAAGAAATGCAATGGAAGTGCACACGAAAAGAAGGATTGCAAATATACAAGAGTAAGCAAAAATATTTTGTAACCATGAAAGAGCCACAAGAGAAGAAAGTAAATTGATCAACGATCAAAGTGGAAAAAGCTAATCATGGAGGCAGAAGGCAAGGCTGAGGCTATAAACTAATACTTTCCCTCTTCCAAGAGGGAAAAGAAGCTGCTAAAGTCTCAGCAAAGGAAATAGAAAGAGATACTGGGATTGTTAAAAATTGATAAAGAAGGATGTACTAAAAAGTCAGATAAAGACCCTAAGAAGCAAATAAATGACCCGATCGAGATGAGATGTACCTTACACTGTTGTGGGTATGAAAATAAGAAAAAAAAACTAATCTTTCGAACATCAATAGATTCAGTGGTGTTGCCTAAATACTGGAACAAATGTCCCAGTCTCTTTTAAAAATGGTGGGAGCACAAACTGCAGATCAGTCCGATGCACCAATGTGCTGGAGAAACCCAGTAAGTCATGGAGCAGCTGTAGGAACTAAAATTTCCCGACAAAGGGCAACTCAGGCCCAAAATGATGGTTACCTATGGATGCTGAGTAACCTGCTGTGTTTCTCCTACGTATTTGTATACTGCTCTTGACCCCAGCATCTGCAGACATTCTTGTTTAACTACTGACCACTTTGTGGTCGAAAATTCAAAATGAGGGGATTGAGTTAGCACACATTTGGAGATGTGAGGTGTGATTGGAGGGAACCAGCTTAGATTTGTTCCAAAATGTTAAACCCATCAATTGGGTCAAAAGAGTGTGTCGATAAGAGTTGATGTGGCTTGTATAAATAAAGCCATGTAGTAAAATTTATCCTTAAATTTGAGAGCTGAGGAATAAAAAGCAGAGTGGAAGCATGGACAGAAAATGTTCAGAGTATCCGGAAGCAGGATACAATGGCAAAAAAATGTTTTAGTTTGGACTGGGGGGGAGTGACTACTATGGAGCTATACTCTGCGATCATTGCTTGTTTTAATATATTATTAGTGACTTGGATGTGTACACAGGGCACAATTTCTGTATTTGCAGATAACACAGGACTTGAAGAAGCAGTGAGCTGTGAAGAGGAAAGGAATAGACGTCAAGGTGATGGAGAGAGGTGAGTGAAAAGATTGGACAGATGGCATATGACATTTAATGATGAGAAATGAAAGTGTTATATTTTGGTAGGAAGAAATAAAAAGAGACAATCTAAACTCAAGATCAACATTCCAAATGTTGTAAAAGAAGGGAGAGGTGTGGGGCATATATGCATGGTTTATTTAAAATGCAGAGCCAAATAAATCATACGGTATAGGCTGGGTTGTTTTTTTTTTGGAGTCGAGGAGGCTGAATAGATGTTTAATTGGTGTATACACACCTTCCAGCTGCGCTGGGTGGGTCACGTCTCCAGAATGGAGGACCATCGCCTTCCCAAGATCGTGTTATATGGCGAGCTCTCCACTGGCCACCGTGACAGAGGTGCACCAAAGAAAAGGTACAAGGACTGCCTAAAGAAATCTCTTGGTGCCTGCCACATTGACCACCGCCAGTGGGCTGATATCGCCTCAAACCGTGCATCTTGGCGCCTCACAGTTTGGCGGGCAGCAACCTCCTTTGAAGAAGACCGCAGAGCCCACCTCACTGACAAAAGGCAAAGGAGGAAAAACCCAACACCCAACCCCAACCAACCAATTTTCCCCTGCAGCCGCTGCAACTGTGTCTGCCTGTCCCGCATCGGACTTGTCAGCCAAAAACGAGCCTGCAGCTGACGTGGACTTTTACCCCCTCCATAAATCTTCGTCCGCGAAGCCAAGCCAAAGAAAAAGAAAAACAACACCTTGTGAGAGCCCTGAAAATAGAAAGTAGGAAGGACCTGTGATCGTACAGATTCTATCACCAATGTGTATATGTACATATGTACAGATGGTAGTGTAGGATGACTGTGATTGGCTGAGAGTGTAGCCACACCTACTGGCAGGTCTTGAAGGATTGCTCCTAGTCAAACTAGGTGATAGTACAGATTCTATCACCAATGTGTATATGTACATATGTACAGATGGTAGTGTAGGATGACTGTGATTGGCTAAGAGTGTAATCACACCCACTGGCAGGTCTTAAAGGATTGCTCCTAGCCAGACCAGGTCATTCTGGACTGTTCGACCTACTTGTGATAAGCTCCAGTCTTTTAGTTAATAAAAGCCTTGGTTTGGATCAACAAGTCTTTGTTTCTTTCGACGCGCACTACAGAACCTAGTTCTGTTAGCAGCAGGATTGATAAACAGAAGACGTGGATTTAAAATTGTAAAATGAAGCAAAAGTGAGCCATTGCAAAAATGCAATTGGTCTATATGGAGGTCAAGGGATGGTCAAGAGATGTTTTGAGTCAAGACCCAACATCAGCACTGAGAGTGAAAAGGAAAATTAGCCAATATAAAAAGTGAAGGGAGGGAGAGAGGTGAGGCAGGAGTTTACAAACGACAGATGGGTCCAGGTGAGGAGATGATGACAAGCAGGTGGAGCCAGGTGGGGGAGGAAAGGGAGGAGACAGCATCAACGGGTCAGCGGTGATAATTGGAAAGCTGAAGGTTATGGACTCTGATAAGAAGGAAGGAGAGTGGAGCCAGCCAACGACGAAGGGAGGGTCGGCAAACGGGAACATTGGGAGGAGGGTATTTATGATCCAGTATGTTGCATGTGTAGATGAAAGAATGATGGGAGCAACTGGAGGGGGGAAAATATTTTAGGGAGCTGGAAGGGATGGTGGAAGAAGGGGGAAGCCAGGGTGGATCAAATGGCGAGAGAAAGGAACAGAGATGTTGTGGGTTACTTGAAATTGGAAATTCAATGTTTTAGACTACTCTGTGGAAATATCCTCAGGAGGTACTGCTCCTTTAAGATGTGTTCTGCTAAACACTGCCAGTGGAGGAAGCCAAGGACAGGAAGGTCTTATGGAAAATGGGGAGGAGATTTAAAATGGCTTCCTATCAGGGTCTCAAGGTGCTGATTGTGGACAGAGTGCAGATGCTCAGCAAAGCAGTTGTCTTATCTGAACTTGGTCTTGCTGATGTAGAGGAAGCCGCATCAAGATCAATGAATGCAACAGACAAAGTTAGAAGAGGTGATCATGAATCTGCCTCACCTGAAAGGGGTGTTGAGTCTCTGGATGGTGGCAAGGACTAACGTGTAGGGATAGATGTTTCCACTCCTACAGATGCAAGGGAAAGTACTTAGGGAAGGAAAAGCGTGGGTGGGGAACAATGAAAGACCTAGAGAGCTACAGATAAGTGGTTCCTGCTGGAATCAGTAAAAGGTGGGAAGGGTAAGATGTGACTCATGTAAATGTTGAAGAATTATATGCTAGATGTGGAGTCTGGCAATGTGAAAAGGAAGGGCCAGGTGAACGTTACCTCTGTTCTGCCAGGAAGTAGGCAAGGTGAGAGCCAAAGTCCAGGAAACGGAGGAGATGCAGGTCAAATCAATTCAAGTTTATTGTCATCTGATTGCACAAATGCAATCCGATGAAACAGTGTTCTTTGGTCCTCAGTGCCAAACACACAGACAAGGGTGAGGCCTCTATCAACCACAGGAGAGGGACAGTTGAGTTT
This sequence comes from Narcine bancroftii, assembly GCF_036971445.1. Taxonomy (NCBI): domain Eukaryota; kingdom Metazoa; phylum Chordata; class Chondrichthyes; order Torpediniformes; family Narcinidae; genus Narcine; species Narcine bancroftii. The sequence goes on along the minus strand of NC_091469.1, from coordinate 215,062,075 downwards.
CCTGAAAGGGATGGACATCTCAATTGTGCTGGAATAGAATGCCTTATCTCAAGAACAGATATAGAGAAGACAGGGTACCGTAAATATTAGTGTATAATGTGAAACATTTTTCCCCTCAAAAATAGGGGGGGGGGGGGGTCGCATTATACACGAGAGTAAAATTTAATTTTTTTTCTGCAGGCGAGTGGGCAAGCGGTAGTTGGCAGCGCGACTCGGGCGGCCGGCTGGGCAAGCAGTAGTCGGCAGCATGACTCAGGAGGCCAGGCGGGCAGGCAAGTGGGCAAGCAGAGAGATGCGAGCATGACTTAGCAGGCCAGGTGGGCAGAGAGACGTGAGTGCTACTCAGGAGGCCGGGCGGGCAGGCAGAGAGATGCGAACGTGACTCAGAAGGCCTGGCGGGTGGACAGGCAGAGAGAGACGCAAGCACAACTCAGGAGGCTGGGCGGGTAGGTGGAGAGTATGAGCGCAACTCAGGAGGCTGGGCGGGCAGGCGAGCGGGTGAGCAGAGAGACACAAGTGTGACACAGGAGGCTGGGCAGGGGGGCGAGGGGAGAGACGCCAGCACGACTCAGGCGGGTGAGAGGAGGGGAGGTCATATTACACACAGGGTAAAACTTTCCCCCAAAAAATGGGGGTGGTCTCATTATACACAGAATGCATTATACACAAATATTTATGGTAACTGAGAGGAAAGGATGGCATCCTCAGAAGGGGCAGGATGTAAGTAAGTGGAGTACAGGTAGCTGTAGGAGTCATGGGTTTATGTAAATGTATGTGGATGTTTTGCAATTTGAAAAAGAGACAGAGAGATCCAGAAAGGAGAGGGAGGTATTGGAAATAGACCAAGAGAATTTGAGTGTAGCTCGAAGTTAGTGGTGAAATTAATGAAATTGATGCATTTAATTCAGGTGTGAAAGGCAGCCCCAAAGCAGTCACTGATGCAGCAGAAAAAGAGTTATGGAGTGGTGCCAAAGCAGGTTTGAAAAAAGAACAGCTCCAGGTAGCCAACAAAAAGGCAGGCATAGCTGGACCCTTGCAAATTCCCATGGCCACATTTATAGGAAGTGAGAGCAAAGGGGAATTCTTCAGAGTAAGGGTGTTTAGCCAGATGAAGACTATTAGAGGAAGGGAAATGTTGGTTCTATGTTCTGAAAGATAATTCTTAATTAAAATTAAAAATTCATTAAGAATCCCCAGCCACGTTCACCTCCTCTGCATCAGATTGCCTTTTCGTTGGCCCTGCGCTTTAATTTTGTTTTGCTCTTATATCCTTTGGATCATCCTTCAATTTTCTCTGATCATATCTGTAGTCCTTCTTCATGCTCTTTCTTTTGTACCAAATGAAAGATTTACCAACAGTGTGATAAATCTTATCACTGTGCTTTCTATATCCTTAATAGTACTGTGAGCGATGCTGAGCGAATAATTCTGACGCAAAATCCACAGACGGTACAATAGGCTTTAATTAGCTTAAACCTGAACACACCAGGTCTCAGTACATTCCTGGCTCCACATGTCTGGTTGTTCCCAAAAGGGCCGGCATGAGTCATTATATGGGCTGGTGATTGACAGCTCGTGAGGTGGGGCTTATCCAAAACCCTTGGGACCAGACACTTTTTGGAACTCAGAATTTTTTGGATGATAGTATAATAATAATGGCAGTACGTTAAGTAATTGCGCTGATTTCAGATTTGCACAAAACAAAGACAAACTCCAACTTGAAGGATCTCTGGATGGGCAGGTGGGGGGGGGGGGTACACTGTGAATCAGATGCGCTGATCTCTATTTTTTTCCACCTATAAAGTATGGATTCCCTAGGTTTCCACTAATTACCGACACAGACTGACATGGGATATTCAAGCGTGAGTTGAGCGTGGGTGGCATTGGGCCATGCTTTGCGCCAAACATGAGCTTTGGTGTGCAAATGACCAGGGCCAGCATCCTAGGCAAGGCCAATTACATGCACCCCCCGAAAAAAAGTTGCCAACTTGATTTCAAAAACATACGTATTAATGTATAAAAAAATGGAAAGCTCAAAGCTTCTCTCTCTCTCTCTCTCTCCCCCTCTCCCTCTCCTCCAAACCCCTGCTCTCTCTCCCTCTTCCTCCAACCCTCTGCTCTCTCTTCACTCCGCTGAATATTTTATACTTCACTCATTTAACTGCCTTCCTGTGGATTCTGCTTCTCAACACTTTTGGAGTGACCCAAATCTCAACCTACCAGATAATTTTTTTTCTCTGAAAAACCATCGCTGTCTCCTTTGACTGGCCTCAACATTTCCCCAGGAACTGGTTGGTGCAGTACTGGACCCAGCTCTGGATGCTGGTCCCAGCCAGTGTACTCCTAGCCCTCCACATTTCCCCTCCCCCTCCCACCCCTAGTTTTGACCCGAATCGTTGGTCCCTACTGTTCAGACACTGCACATGTGTAGGATGGGGCAAGGAGCTTGGTGCATCGCGCACACCTCCCTCCCTCCCAGCGCCGACCTGCTGAGGACAGGAGGTCATCATGGTTCATCACTAGAGGACTGAGGATCCCTCATCTTGCCCACCCACAGTAGTGAAGTTCAGCCCTGTGGCAATGTGCTGGTGGCAACAGAGTCGGCTCCGCCCCAGCTTCTCTTTCCCCTTGCTGTCCGTGCCCGCCTTCCCTGTCCAGGCTGCTGCTCCTCCTCGTCCTCCCCCCAGGGGTCTCCACGGGTTGGGCTGCTCCCCGTTCTGCCGGAGACCCCCTTGTCCTGCATGGTGATAATGTCTGTACATCCTTTCCAGAGAATCGTCTTGAAATGAAGTGAAAGGTGAGATCAGTGATGGAAAGATTAAACACAATAGTGGGCAGTTTTTTTGTTCAGTTAGAAATGAAACACCATATAACAATTACCTCATAGAAACAGGCCAACTTGGCCCTTATAACCCATGCCAAACATTTACTCCCACCAATTAAATTCTCTTGTGAAATGTATTTGAATCCAAACTAAATTCAGGGGATAATAATGAGTTTGTTGTCAAAGATATTGTACAATATACATGTGAACCGAAATGGATTTAGAGCAGAAATGCAGATCAGTTTGCAGTCCCTGACTGCGCCCCTCTGAGATCTACACCCTCAACGGCTGCCCATTTGGCCTCATGTTAGCACTGGCCCTGCAGATGACATCCATGGTTTTCAGAATTTCAGATGTGCCTGTATTAAGTTCTTCATATAAGTTGTCCAATTTTACCTGAACCTATCCTCTGTAGACCTTAACACCTGGGTACAGGATTTGATTGTTCTTCCCTTTTTTTTGGTGGGGAAACACTTACCTGGAACTTCCTCACTCTTCCATTGCAAAGTAGTTGGTTCCACTCCATTTTGCTAAATCTTTCCCAGTCTGTTAAAAAGAGTCATGGTGTGCTTTTCTAGAACTGTGCTAAGCATAATTGAATCATGCCTTTCCACGTATGTTCCCTCCCACCAGTCCTCCTTTCACCTGCCCAACCTCATCCCCTAAAACTAAATGAGAGAAGTCCTGCCATGTCTCTGTTTATTTAATGTCCTTAACAAGTAATCAAATTATTTTTTAAAGCTCTTATTATTTAATTAATAACTATAACTTTTTTCTGATTCATCATAATTCTTTAAATATCTTTCTGAACAAAGGAATAAATACATTACTTATTCAACAAATCTTTAGAAATATTCAATTCTTTTTAGTTAAAAAATTACATTTGTACTGTAATTGCAATGATATTTTAAAGATAAAATACAGATAAATCTCACAAGCAACAGTGTGATAAATTGGAGTAGATATTTTGAAAACAAATGCTTGAACAAGAGGTTTCAACCTAAGACATTAAAAATCAACATGAAAATCTATTGATCAGAGCTCAAATGACTAGCCACATGGTTGCAAAAGGTAGTAACAGACTGTGCATCCAGCATCTATTAAGTCACCTCCTGCTATTCCAAAATCTTTATGTCATATATTTGACACAAAGTAGAACTATGATGGATGCTCTCCATTCAGCAGCTCTCAAAAAGCTGGGCACCATCTATACCAATGGAGCCAGATGGATTGGCACCCAGTTAACCACCCTAAGAAATCATTCCCAACAGCACTAATGCACTTAGACTGCAGTGTGTAACATCTTCAAAATGCACTGCATTTACTCATCCAAGGAAATCTGTGCTTCCAAGAAGGACCAATGCAACAGATGCATGGGAGCACCTCTGCCTGTCATTCCCCCTCTGATTCCTGCTCCATTCCACCTTGGAATTACAGTGATGACCCTTCATCACCACTAGGTCAAAATCCTGGAATGTCTTACCAAATAGCATTGCAGTAGTGCCTAAAGAAATCTCTTGGTGCCTGCCACATTGACCACCGCCAGTGGGCTGATAACGCCTCAAACCGTGCATCTTGGCGCCTCACAGTTTGGCGGGCAGCAGCCTCCTTTGAAGAAGACCGCAGAGCCCACCTCACTGACAAAAGGCAAAGGAGGAAAAACCCAACACCCAACCCCAACCAACCAATTTTCCCTTGCAACCGCTGCAATCGTGTCTGCCTGTCCCGCATCGGACTGGTCAGCCACAAACGAGCCTGCAGCTGACGTGGACTTTTTACCCCCTCCATAAATCTTCGTCCGCGAAGCCAAGCCAAAGAAAGGAAGAGTACCTTCATCAGAAGGACTGCAGTGGTTCAAGGCAGCAGCTCACCACGATATTTTCTAAAGCATTTAGAGATAGGTAATAATTTGTTGCCTTGCTCGCAACACAGGCCGCAAAAAATGAATAATAAAACATACCTGCATGTTGAACACCCTGAACTCTTTTCAGTTCCACTAAAATCAGTAAACACTGATTGCTCTTTGGAGCTGGTTACCAAGCTCAATTTATACGCCCAGGATAGTTGAAAATTTGTATAACTCTCCCTGGAGTCAGAGATATAAGCCTTGCCATGGAGATTTAGCACATAATATATTCAGACTTTGTAGTATTGCATTATCGGAAGGATATAAACATGGCCTGATCACCTTGCATGCTTCAATCAAAGCCTCTAGGAACACATTATTTGGTCATTTACTCATGTTTGTCTTTGAGAACCAAATCTACAGAAATTGGCTGTCGAGTTTCCCTTGAAAGTATTTATTTGGCTCTAAATGCTTTTGTAAATCGTCTAATCATAAAACTGCTACATATCCAAATTTTATTTATTTGATACTTGGGGAATCTACACATTATTATCAGAGCTAACCTACATCTTCCCAACAAATGGCAAATGCATTTAAAAAATTCTAAGTATTGAAACTATTTTGTTAATAAACTAAATTAGATATGTTAGTGTGTAATTTTAAATTCTAAAGAACTTTAGAGCTCTTTTACTTAAAGTGCTTGAACATGGAATTCTGTACATAAATATACAGATAATTTTGGATATGCATGATCTTTCAGTGTGACTTTAAAAATTAGGATGTCACAGAAAGCTTATCGAGACACTTCTTTTATAAGCCAGTAAATCTGCTCTTAAATCTTAACATCAGTGAAATATATATCCCCAGAAACTGGATCCCACAGCACTATGCTTTTCAACACTATGTAATTGAATATCAATGTTTTTGTAAGTAAATGATAAAAACACAGTTAACCTTGTGAGAATCATGCTGTTTACGAAATATGAACCAGCTCTTCTGGTTATAGTGTGCGGCTGTGTATATAGCCCATAGAACTTGCGGCAGATGAAATCGTCCTCCTTGCAATGCCTGTTTGGAATGTTGCCAGACGAAATTGGGCCACTTTTCCTGATTTAGACAAGTCATTAATCACTATGAGAGCCATGTTTTCACACCACTCCATTCACTGCAGCTGCACTTTTAAAAGTGCCGCCCAATCATTGATGCTTCTGTAGTCTATTGAAGAACATTCTGGAAGCTGACTGAGTATTCACAAGGATACTGCAAACTTGCACATTCACTTCGGATGACTTGCATTGCCATTTCCCCACACTATCGCTTTGCATGAATGCTTCTGTATGAGTCTACTATGTTACAAAAGCTGGGGCCACACAGTAGGCTTTAGAAGCAGAGATGTCATGCTCTACGCCCTGTGGGAGGAGGGGAAATTTACGTCCCATGGGGTTATGCTCCTAACTCAGCTCTCCAAAAATTAATCCAGAATGACAGAGATATGTAACCTCTGCGTGGTTGTATCTCTACCCCATGTTGAGCCTAGAAAGCTCTGCCAATAGAATTCATTCTCTGTCGTCATAACCTTCCCAACCTTCCAATGTTGCTGAAATCACTAGTTGTCTGCCCATTACCCACACACCTATCCCATTACCCACACACCCCTCCCCATCCCACTTCATCTGCTATCATCCCTCCTTTCTTTGGTTCTACTCTTCAGCTGCCTTACCAGATTCCATAATACGCTGCCCTTTGTTGCCTCTATATCAGCTCCCAATCTCTATCATTAGCCACTTTCAGGTGGCCACAATACCCGACTGTAAAGCTGCCTATTGCACTCCAATGCGGCTGTCGGGAGGTCACCTGAAAGTGGAGAACCCGGCAAGGAGGTTTACCTACCTAACCCTTCTCCTGTAGGTATAATCTCTGGCTCCAAGAATCCCCAGTGGCTGCCAGGGGGCAGGCTGATGACATTGTGGTTCTGTCTTCAGCAATCGACTCTGGCCTGTATTATACTGCAGTGAACCCAAGAGACGCATGAGGTCGGGGCAGGATCCAAAGCCTGGTGCCTCTGTTCAAATATTCATTTCCTCTCAGCTCTCCCACTGAGCTCTTGTCAAGCCATGAAATCATTTACAACCACATACAAATTGCGGGGATTTGTAGCACCCACTTCGTTTACCAGTTCACCCCAGTTTATCTCTCTTAGACAATTACCTAATGAACAACAGCTTTCCCTGCCATCTCCCCATCAGGGTTTGAGCCCAAAACACTCTTGGCATTGAAAGAAAGGTCAATATTCTGAATGAAAGCGCAACTTTGGCAACATAGAAAGTGACACCTATTCCCGACAGAGGGAATTGATCCAAGGAGGGTTGAGGGGGGAACATTATCCCAGTGGGGCCTCCAACACAGAGCATGGTCGAGGCAGAAACTATTGGGAACTGGTTTAGTCTAAATGGTTCTTGTAGACCAGAAGCGATTGGGAACTGGGTTTAGTCTAAACGGTTCTTGTAGACCAGAAGCGATTGGGAACTGGGTTTAGTCTTAACGGTTCTTGTAGACCAGAAGCGATTGGGAACTGAGATTAGTCTAAACGATTCTTGTAGACCAGCATAAATAGAATGGACTGAATGGGCCCTATGAACTTAGTGGTTCTACGAACTGACATCACTTGACTCATCAGGTAAACGATCACTATAACCTTGAGGTTAAAGTGGGTGGGGAGAATGAGCCACAAAACCATGTATAAAGGTAATCGGTGAATAAACATGCATTTTTAAATACTACAGATTTGTACAGATACTTCTGCAGTTATGGATGGGAGGGACGGACGAAGGTCTGCGGGTTTGGCCATTCTTTCTCGTGGTCATTGCTAAGAGTTGAAACAAATCATAAACATTTCTCCAAGTGAATGGAATCCTGATCTGGGGCTGTGACTCCTATTCCCACCTTATAAACTTTGGCATCTTTGATGTTCTGCATTCGCGATTCTCGGGTGAAATGTTAAATTCTTGTAAGCAAATTAGACGTGAGGTGGCGCCATGACCGGTCTCATGGCGAGTTCAAATATAGAGAAATATGCTTGGAAAATAAGGTAAACCCACAGATTAATAAGGGCATGGAGTGAGTGCGAAAGAATGCATTTATGCAAATACAGTAATGAATTATCATCCAAACGTGAAAAACAAACTCGTGGCTTCAGATGCATCATGCACATTTTAAAGATTCAAGATCATTTGTGTATACGGGGACACAAGATTCAGCGGAAGAACATGCATGCTCAGTGTGGAGTCTAGGGTAAGATAGAAATGGAGAAAATAATAGACAAATCTTATTTGCATACTCATGGGTAATTTGTCATGAACAATTCAGCAATGGTTTGTTTCTGAATCTATTGCAAAGGACAGAACAGCAGGTGCACAGATTTAAGCCAGTTGAGTCTGTAGCTCTCTGGTCAAGACACAATGCTGTTCCAGTACTTCTGTCTTACCAACTGTGGTCTTTACACTTTGATGATCGCTCCTTTTTTGTGAGCTCGCAATGGCTACGATTTTGTCTCCAGCCTCTCACCCATCCCTTTTGGGAGATGGCTTCAGGAGGCTTCTCAGCATCAACGCACTGCAAATGATGTCAAGGCAGCATGGGCGGGACTAGGCCACAGTCCCGAGAAGCCGGCGCTTGCTCGGTCGCGACTCGCCATCAGCTGGCATGTTCAGGTGACAGAAAGGCATCCTCTCCGTGGCCACCTGAACGTCCCAGCTGCACTCCCCCAGCCGCGTCTGCTGGCGCATGATCTGCATCCGTGCCCCTGAAAGCAGCTATTATCTCCACCCCCACCTGACCTCATCTGCTCTTCCTCACCTGGATTCATCCATCACTTGCTAGCACTGGCTTCACCCCTCCCTCTCACCTCTTCATATCGTTCCTCTACTCTTTCAGTCCTGGTGAAGGGTCTCCACCCATTGATTACTTCCTTTCCTCCACAGACACTGCATGACCCATGAGTTCCTCCAAGTATTCCATTTTTGTTTCACTCCAGATTCCAGTATTTGCAATCTCTTGTGTCTGCACCAGGGAGCTAATCAGGAAATAAAACCAGGGGCTTCAATTCCACATTATTTTGGGTTTTCTGCAGGAAGAGAAAATAAAGTTGATGAAGAAACAAAAGAGGAGTTCAGTAAATTGAGATGAAGATACTTTTTCTGGGTATGTCATTTAGGGCCAATCTGATTGCTTGGTTATTCTTTTGAAGACTCCATTAGCTGGGTTCTTTGCACAGTCAGTGGTAATAAGCAGGCTGCCCTCACAACTGCGATTTAATTTCCAAGGCCCCATGCTGTTAGTTTACTGTCTGGCTGACAATCTACGCTCAACTGCTGTAATCTGTTCTGAAAACTTTTACCACTTCTTCGGGAAAAAGCCACATCAAACCTGCAGAAAACTAATCATGAGAGGGGGCCAGCTTCTTCTGTAGAACATAATATTCCTTGGGTACACATGCAACTGCTGTAGAAATTATAATTTGTCTTTACATTGACAAGTATTTTCTGCCTGAAACATCCATCTGTCCCCATGGTTCAGAATTAACCAAAGGCTTTGCAGAGATAACATTATGAACCTCGACTGAGAATCACTCAGCAGAAGGAAGCACTGCCCACACACAAACTGACGGTTTCTGTGGTGCTGCAGTCTGTAAGATTTAATTCTGTCACTACATTTCACCAAACGAAGCAGCTGTGCCTCCCTGGTGTTTGGAAAGATCTTATGGTTGAACGTTTTAATCCAGTGGAAGGGACTCATAAGGATGAACTTTTGTGGTAATCCTTGACTTTGGCAATTCGATTTTCCCCACATGGAGCACTAATCGCAAATACAGTGCAAAAATGGATCAGGTGGCTAAAACCTTGGCCTTCAATGTAATAAAGATTGCAAGTCACTGGACACACTCGTCGTCTGCAAAATGCAAGCTGGCACTAAAGGTTTGAAGATGAATCCAATGGGAAATGAAAAATACCCATTCCATCATTTGACAACCAAGTTCACTGTGTGTCCAAGATTGACCTATTACTGAGAAGAAAGGTGCTGGCTCAGAAAATACATTGCACTATTGATCCAGTTGCTTGGATTGATTATTGGTTGTGGCAGGGCACCTCGTCATTGCCTGACTTCATCTTTAATCACTTTCCAAGACAGTGCCACTAAAAGGTAAGTTTGAAGAGAAAGCCCTGCCTCCAAATGTAAAAACTGAATGAAAACAAACAGAAAATGTTGGTAATCCCCAGCAGACCAGGCACCATCTGTGGAAAGGGAAACAAGTCTGTTCCAAATGTTCCAAGATGTTCCAAATCTTCTGGTTTGCAGATGCAGCAGGCTATCGAGAAGGCAAATGGAATGTTGGCCGCCATTGCTGGAGGGATTGAACTTTGGAGCAGGAAAGTTATGCTGTAACTGTACAAAGAATTGGTGTGGTCGCATCTGGGGCACTGCGTGCAGTTCTGGCCTCCTTACTTGAGGAACAAAGGAGGCGGTGCAGAGCAGGTTCACCAAGTTGATTCCAGAAATGAGGGGGTTAGCCTGGGAGGAGGGATTGAGTCGTCTGGGACTGCACTCATTGGAATTTAGAAGAATGAGAGGGGATCTTATAGAAACATATAAAATTATGAAAGACATGGATAAGATAGAGGTAGGTAAGTTTGTTTCCTTTGGTAGGGGAGAGGAAAAGCCTCAAGATCCAGGGTAGTAGATTTTGGATGGAATTGAGAAGGAACTGCTCTATCCAGAGGGTGGTGAATCTTTGGAATTTGCTGTCCTTTGAAGCAGTGGAGGCAACTTCAGTAAATATATTTAAGACAAGGTTGAATAGTAGGGAAATTAAGGGATATGGGGAAAAGGCACGTAGGTGGAGATGAACCTCTCATCAGATCAGCCATGATCTCACTGAATGGCGGAGCTGGCTCAATAGGCCAGATGGCTTACTCCTGGTCCTATTTCCTATTTCTTATGTTCTGCAGGGAAAGAGAGAAAACAAGTTTGTTTTTATCTGTGGTGAGCATGAAGGAGGGATGGGTAGAACTCTGATCGAGAGAGACCAACTGGATTAGTATGTGTTTACGCTTCTTTGTAATATGTATTGCAAATTCAAAGGTTGGAACATCGACAGCAGGCCAAGTTCCAGGTCTGCTCCAGGTTGTGAAAGCCCCAATATGTAAACACTCCATACATATGAATGGGTGTCTGGGAGACAGGTGGGTTGGATGGGGATGCATTTATTAACTTCTGCTGGCATCATCTACCAGCATTGCCATGTGTCTTCTTCCCCATTCTCCCATCCACACCACCATGAGCTGCAAGAACTGAGGAAAGATGGGTGAACTAAGTAGACTCATTGACTTGCACAATGAGTCAGTGAGACTAGCTGGCAGTCCCACTTGTCATGATAATGAATATGTATGAGATGTACCGGAAGTCACGTGGTATGAGAGAGCGATAAGAGCACAAGCAGGAGAACAAAAGGAAACTGGAAAATAAAAAGCCACTGAGAAGTTTACCTGATAAAACTTGTGTTTGATGTTTTATTAACTTCACATTTCAGGCCACAAATGTGACATTGGCGACGAGGATGGGATCCGAACACACGCGTGCAAAGCACAATGGATTAGGGTCAAACCCAAGGCACAACCAATGCGCCGAACTCCGTTTGGACTTCGTGGGAAAGTCGAAGCCAAAATTAAAGAATTGATCGAACAAGACATTATTGAACCGGTGGAACATTCGACACAATGGGTCAGTCCTGTAGTGATTGTGCCCAAACCAAAGGGTGACATAAGACTATGTGTTGACATGAGAATGGCCAATGAAGCTATAATTAGAGAAAGACACCCTATACCAACAGTGGAGGAAATACTTCAAGAACTAACTACCAGCAAGGTATTCTCAAAAATTGATCTGAAATGGGGATATCATCAATTAGAGCTGGATCCAGGTTCCCGAGATGTAACAACATTTGTGACTCACTGTGGATTGTATCGTTACAAGAGACTATCATTTGGAATTAATGCAGCTTCGGAGATCTACCAGTATGAAATCCATCGAGTGATTCAAGGTATTCCTGGAGTTGCCAACATTTCTGACGACATCATAGTCCATGCACCAACGAAGGAAGAGCATGACAAACGGTTGAGGCGTGTACTATCTAGATTACAGGAGGCAGGCCTTACCGTGAATGGAAACAAGTGCCAGTTCGGTGTGTCAGAAATGGACTTCATGGGACACAGACTTACACGGGAAGGACTAAACCCTGCAGAGGCCAAGGTGAAAGCTATTGCAGAGGCACGTGCACCTCAGAACACAACGGAGGTGAGGAGTTTCCTGGGATTGGTCAATTTTTGTGCGAAGTTCATTCCTAATTTCACTACAGTGGCAGAACCACTAAGGAAACTAACCAGGAAAGGTGTACCATTTCATTTTGGATCTGAGCAGAAGAAAGCGTTCACGGCTCTGAAGCAAAGCCTGACAGATGCAAAAACTCTTGGATATTACGATCCGGCGGCATCAACCAAAGTCATAGCAGATGCCAGCCCGGTTGGTTTAGGAGCCGTGTTGGTCCAGATGCATGATGGAGGACCAAGAATCATTGCCTATGCCAGCAGATCGTTATCAGATGTGGAAAGAAGATACTCTCAGACAGAGAAAGAAGCACTCGGACTTGTATGGGCTTGTGAGAGGTTCCATGCATATTTATACGGCATTGAATTTGAACTCATCACAGATCATAAACCATTAGAGGTGATCTATGCACCTAGATCCAAACCATGTGCCAGAATAGAGAGATGGGTACTCAGACTACAACCCTACAAATATAAAGTAATCCACATTGCAGGGAAAACAAACATTGCAGATCCGCTGTCCAGATTGGTGAAGGATGGATGTCCACAATCCAAGTCAGAATTGGGAACAGAAACAGAGAGCTTTGTATGCTTCGTAGCTATTCAGTCGACACCGAAAGCTGTGACTACGAAGGAAGTTGAGAGAGAATCCGAACGTGATCCAGAACTCAGAGAAGTAAGAGAATGCATACAGAGTGGACAATGGGACAAGTGTACTCACAAGGCTTACATTCCCATTAGAGATGAACTTTGTTGCATCGGACAGTGTGTATTAAGAGGTTGCAGATTGGTGATACCGCAAAGATTGAGACCGAAGATCGTATCCTTAGCGCATGAAGGACACCTAGGCATTGTTGGTACCAAGCAAAACCTCAGGACCAAAGTATGGTGGCCAGGTTGTGATAAGGATGCAGAGAAATTTGTTAAAACTTGTCACGGATGTCAAATCACAAGTAGGAGTAATCCGCCAGAACCGATCCGGAGTACGCAACTCCCGACAGGACCATGGATCGACGTAGCTGTTGATTTTCTTGGACCTTTACCGACGGGTGAATCAATTATGGTAGTGATAGATTACTACAGCAGATACTATGAGTACGTGGTGTTGAAGTCCACAACCACTGAAAAAACAATACAAGCATTAGCAGAGATATTCGCAAGATACGGATTACCTGTTACATTATACTCTGACAATGGTCCACAATTCATTTCAGAGACATTTGCAGAATACATGAGGACCACAGGTATCCACCATCATAAAGTAACTCCGAAATGGCCGCAAGCCAACGGTGAAGTAGAGAGACAAAATCAGTCCATTGAAAAACGATTGAGGATTGCACACGCAGAAGGACAAAATTGGCGAGAAGCATTGCTATCTTATGTGGCTGTCTATCGAGCAACGCCTCATGCAACCACTGGAAAAAGTCCTGCAGAAGCATTTTTTGGGAGAAAAATCCACACAAAAATGCCAGAAATAAAGGAAATCCAAGACGACCAGGAGATGAGGGACCACGATGCTGAAAAGAAAGGTGCAGCAAAGCTGTACACAGATTCGAAATGTGGATCCAAGTACTCAGACATCATCCCAGGAGATAATGTTCTAGTGAGGCATGAAACTGGTGGTAAGCTAGACACACCTTATTACCATCAACCCTATACTGTCGTATCCAGAAGTGGCAGTATGGTGCATGTATGAGTGCTGTAGGAAGTAAACTTTATGTAGTTGAGTTATAGTATTACCATTAGTTACGATGTTTGTATGTTTCCGAGGGATATTGGTAAGTGAAGGTAAAGTTTATTTCTGATTAAAGGAGGGATGTCATGATAATGAATATGTATGAGATGTACCGGAAGTCACGTGGTATGAGAGAGAGATAAGAACACAAGCAGGAGAACAAAGGAAACGGGAAAATAAAGCCACTGAGAAGTTTACCTGATAAAACTTGTGTTTGATGTTTTATTAACTTCACATTTCGGGCCACAAATGTGACACCACTCACAGCTATTTTTGTGATGCGCACACACACACACACACTCACAAACACACACGCATGCACACAAACACATACACATACACGCACATACACACACGCACACACACGCACACAAACACACACGCGCACACACACAAACACACACAAACACACAGGCAAACGCACACACAAACATACACAAACACACACACAAACACACAAACACACACACACACACAAACACACACATTCTGTTCATTTCCAACTTAAAAATAGTTCAGATTATGCATAGTTGTCAGGCACAGAATCCTATTGTAACCTGTGGAGTTCCTTTTTCACAAAGGAAGAGGAAAAGCTGTGCCAAGATCATAGATGGATGACTGGCAGAAACAAACAGTTCTGATATAAATAAAGAGAATAACACAGTTGCTTAAAATTACAGAATACGATGCTATATTCAGAGGCTGCTACATGCCCAGATAGAAGATGATGTTGAGTCTCAATATAACAGTACCAGAAGCCACTGCCATGGATCAGAGTTAAAATGACAAACAACTTGAAGTTCGGAAAATGAATGCACATGCCCATCTGCGTTTAGTTTCTCCACATTGTGAACACTGAAAGCAATACATTAGATTGGAAGAAAGGAAGAATCACTGCTTCATCTGCCACCAAGTACAATGACATACTCTGTATAAGCAATAATAAGAAGCAAAATGAGTAAATGACAATAGTCAAACTCCTTGCCACTGATTTGTGGTTTTGAGTCACAAATGATCATGACACATACACTAGCTTAAAGGTATAATTCTCCATTCAATATGCACATTGATTTTTTTTTCCATCAGTTTGCCATCCAGCCATTCTGAAAAAGGACCCTATGGCCTCCCTGGGGGATGCAGCACATTTAAGTAAAAGCCTTATCTTCTTTCTCCTCATGTAACATAATTTTTTTTCTGGTTTTATTTTTGTAGTTGGCAGGAGAGAAGTGCAGAAAAAAAACCCCAAAATTTGACTGCTTCACAGGCAAGGGGCTCAGAAGCCAAATAAAGGCTGAGACTGGCTGAAATCTATCCTGGGATGAATAAGATGGATTCATCCAGCCTCCGTGAAATCTGTGATCTGTTCACCTTCATTTTGCTTTTTATTTTAACTTTTGTCATTGCTTCATGTTGATTTGTGTATTCATAATGGGCATGGGGTTTTCCAAATTCTAATGTGCTAAGAAATGTGTACTTTTATGCTGATGTACAAGAGATCATCTGCGCAAGTCTTGAGGTGAATGATTTTTTTTTAATGCAAAGGACAATGTAGTCAGTCCTGGGCCTTCAGCACAGCAGTGTATCATAAATTTCAAGAGTTGTTCTGGAAGAACAAAATCATAATAATAATTTCTTGGTGTGGTGGAAGTCATTAAACTAGCAGTTAGAACATGGAACAGCACAGCCCAGTATGGGCCCTTCTATCCAAGATGTTGTGCAACCCAGTTGTAAACCTCCTCCATGATCAATCTATGCTTTCCCTTCCTCACACCCTATAGCCCTCCATTTACGGTACATTCCTGAGGGGAGGCTCTGTTCAATAGTTGACTGCAATCAGAGTGCTTAACTTCTGGCTTAAGGAAGGAGTGCTCCTTTACTTTAGAATTGAACAGGCCTCCTTCTTCCTGGAAAAGCTTTTCCACTGAGATTCACACAGTTTATGGAGCACACATTAGAGCAGAAATATCATACGTCTTTGATGCCTGTTGACCACCTCCCTATGATTTTTTTTTACATTTTATTTCCTTTTTGACATTACATTAAATGTTATTAGTGAAGCATTCATGCACTGTCAAACCATTAATTAAATCTAATTCATTAATCATAATATGTCAAATGGATTGAACATTGGCTGAAAAGGAGAGGCCAGAGAGTGGTAGTGGATAATTGTCTGTCAGGTTGGAGGCCGGTGACCAGTGGTGTGCCTCAAGGATCTGTATTGGGCCCATTGTTGTTCGTTATATACATTAATGATCTAGATGATGGGGTGGTGAATTGGATTAGTAAATATGCAGACGATACTAAGATAGGTGGAATAGTGGATAATGAAGAAGGTTTTCAAGGATTGCAGAGGGATTTGGGCTGCTTAGAAAAGTGGGCTGAAAAATGGCAGATGGAATTTAATGCTGATAAGTGTGAGGTGCTTCATTTTGGTAAGAAGAATCAGAATAGGACATACGTGGTAAATGGGAGAGCATTGAGGAATACAGAAGAGCAGAAAGATTTAGGAGTAACGGTACATCGTTCCCTGAAGGTAGAAACTTGAATAGGGTGGTGAAGAAGGCTTTTAGTATGCTGGCCTTTATCAATCATTGCATGGAATATAGGAGTTGGGAGGTGATGTTGAGATTGTATAAGACGTTGATGCGGCCCAATTTGGAGTTCTGTGTGCAGTTCTGGTCGCCTAATTATAGGAAGGATATAAACAGAGTGGAGAGAGTGCAGAGAGGTTTACCAGAATGTTACCTGGGTTTAAGCATCTAGAGTATAGGGAGAGATTAGACAGATTAGGTCTTTATTCTTTGGAGCGTAGAAGGTTGAGAGGGGATTTGATAGAAGTATTTAAGATTATGAAAGGGATAGACAGAGTGGATGTGGATAGACTATTTCCGTTAAGAGGAGGAAAGATTAAAACAAGAGGACATGAGTTAAGAATTAAGGGGCAGAGGTTTCGAGGTAACATGAGGGGGAACTTCTTTACTCAGAGAGTGGTAGCCGTGTGGAATGAGCTTCCGGGAGAAATAGTGGCGGCGGAGTCAATTGTATTATTTAAGAAAAGGTTGGACAGGTATATGGATGAGAAGAAGATGGAGGGTTATGGGCATTGTGCAGGGAGGTGGGACTAGAAAGGGGTGTTTGGTTTGGTGCGGACCAGAAGGGCCTAATGGCCTGTTTCCGTGCTGTAATTGTTATGTTATGTTTATATATGTTATGTAATATTCAGTTCAATACAAACTAGAAGGGCCAAAGGGGCCTGTTTCTGTGCTGTGATGTCCTATGGTTCTATGGACCTGTTCCTTTGTTGAATTTAGGACATATACATGCATCAGAAATATATTCCTTTTTAGTTATGAGCAAGTGTGCTTATCCCAAATCCTTCAATAGAAATATACTGCCTTTACCACATGCAAATCTAATTTCTCCACTTGTCCATTTTGCCACATGAGAGGTCCATGCAGAACACCTTTTATTTTAAACAAAGTTATTACTTCTTCATTCAACCAGATAGATCTACATTTCTTGTTTACCTCTTTACATATCCTCCTGGGTAATTTGACTTTATCACAAACCTACATAGTGTTCCATAATTTCCTCTAAATTTCCTGCAGACTTTATATCCTACTATGGTAAACTAGAAAATCTGCAGATGTTGGGTTCTAGTGCAGTCCCCATAAAAATGCTGGAGAAATTCAGTAGATAATGCAGCATACACAGGAAGAAAGAGGCAGTTGCTGTTTTGCGTTTGAGGCGTTCTTGAGGTTTGTCAAAAATTAGGCAGATGGCTGAATAAAAAGGTGAGGAAGGGAGGTGTATGCGGAGGACCACAGGCTACACGGTATGATGTAATAGGTGGATACTGGCGGGAGGATAAAAGAGGAATAGCTGAGAAGTGGGAGCTGGAGAGGGCAAAGTGGGATGGCTCTCTGGCAGGAGAAGGGATGGGAGTGGGTGGAGAGATTGAGAAAGGGAGATATGGTCAATCTTGTTGCAGTCTGGTTGAAGTCCAAGATGTTGTTCTGGCAGGAGAAGGGATGGGAGTGGGTGAAGAGATTGAGAAAGGGAGATATGGTCAATCTTGTTGCAGTCTGGTTGAAGTCCAAGATGTTGTTCTGGCAGGAGAAGGGATGGGAGTGGGTGGGGAGATTGAGAAAGGGCAACATGATCAATCTTGATGCAGTCTGGTTGAAATGCGTGTTATTCCTCCAGTTTGTAGGTGGCCTCAGTTTGAGAGTGCATGAGGCCGTGGACAGGCATGTCAGTGTGGTAAACATGTATGGAATTAAAGTGGTATCCCAGTATTTTCAGTTCCAAATCTTGACCATCTTTTGGTCAGCTCTTTGGGATGTCAGTGTCTCTGAGTTGAATTAGTGTCTGCATTTCATTCAGTTTGTACTTCCTGTATTTGTGTAAGGAATTCTGATCTCTAACATTCTACTTATACACAACTTATTTTTCTCTCTTAATTTAATTACTTTGTAATAGTTAATAAATTTTCTTTGCTGTAATGTATAATGCATAATCTTTTATAGTTTGCCTATAAATAGTTGAGTTCAAGATCTTATGGTCCACTCCTCTTTCTGATAATTACAGCGTATTTGAATAGATATGGCAAATTAACTTTAACATAAATAAATGAGAGGAAGTCCATCCAAGACCCCATAAAGAAAATTTAAAATCTTTCATAGCCTCTCCTAAGAAGAGCTGGAGAAGGCCATCTGGCACATCGAGTCTGCTCTGCCATTCGATAAGATTATGGCTGATCTGGCCACAGACTCAACTCTACTTACCAGCCTATTCCCAATAGCCCTTAAATCCCCTAATGTTCAAAGATCTATCTATCTGCATCTGAAATACATTAGTGAGGCAGTTTTCTGCGACTTGATTGGGCAGAGAATTTCACAGATTCAGTACTCTCGGGGAGAGGTAGTTCCTCCTTATCTCTGCGTGGTTAGCATAGGAGGTGACATGGTTAGTATAGGAGGTGACATGGTTAGTATAGGAGGTGGCATGGTTAGTATAGGAGGTGGCATGGTTAGTATAGGAGGTGACATGGTTAGTATAGGAGGTGACATGGTTAGTATAGGAGGTGGCATGGTTAGTATAGGAGGTGGCATGGTTAGTATAGGAGGTGACATGGTTAGTATAGGAGGTGACATGGTTAGTATAGGAGGTGGCATGGTTAGTATAGGAGGTGACATGGTTAGTATAGGAGGTGACATGGTTAGTATAGGAGGTGACATGTTTAGTATAGGAGGTGACATGGTTAGTATAGGAGGTGTCATGGTTAGTATAGGTGACATGGTTAGTATAGGAGGTGGCATGGTTGGTATAGGAGGTGACATGGTTAGTATAGGAGGTGTCATGGTTAGTATAGGTGACATGGTTAGTATAGGTGGTGACATGGTTAGTATAGGAGGTGGCATGGTTGGTATAGGAGGTGACATGGTTAGTATAGGAGGTGTCATGGTTAGTATAGGAGGTGGCATGGTTAGTATAGGAGGTGGCATGGTTAGTATAGGAGGTGACATGGTTAGTATAGGAGGTGGCATGGTTAGTATAGGAGGTGACATGGTTAGTATAGGAGGTGGCATGGTTAGTATAGGAGGTGACATGGTTAGTATAGGAGGTGACATGGTTAGTATAGGAGGTGACATGTTTAGTATAGGAGGTGACATGGTTAGTATAGGAGGTGGCATGGTTAGTATAGGAGGTGACATGGTTAGTATAGGAGGTGGCATGGTTAGTATAGGAGGTGGCATGGTTAGTATAGGAGGTGACATGGTTAGTACAGGAGGTGGCATGGTTAGTATAGGAGGTGACATGGTTAGTATAGGAGGTGGCATGGTTAGTATAGAAGGTGACATGGTTAGTATAGGAAGTGACATGGTTAGTATAGGAGGTGGCATGGTTAGTATAGGATGTGACATGGTTAGTATAGGAGCTGGCATGGTTAGTATAGGAGATGGCATGGTTAGTATAGGAGGTGGCATGTTTAGTATAGGAGGTGACATGGTTAGTATAGGAGTTGCCATGGTTAGTATAGGAGGTGGCATGGTTAGTATAGGAGGTGGCATGGTTAGTATAGGGGGTGACATGGTTAGTATAAGAGGTGGCATGGTTAGTATAGGTGGCATGGTTAGTATAGGAGGTGACATGGTTAGTATAGGAGGTGGCATGGTCAGTATAGGAGGTGACATGGTTAGTATAGGAGGTGGCATGGTTAGTATAGGAGGTGGCATGGTTAGTATAGGAGGTGACATGTTTAGTATAGGAGGTGGCATGGTTAGTATAGGAGGTGGCATGGTTAGTATAGGGGGTGACATGGTTAGTATAGGAGGTGGCATGGTTAGTATAGGAGGTGGCATGGTTAGTATAGGAGGTGGCAAGGTTAGTATAGGAGGTGGCATGGTTAGTATAGGAGGTGGCATGGTTAGTATAGGGGGTGACATGGTTAGTATAGGAGGTGGCATGGTTAGTATAGGAGGTGGCATGGTTAGTATAGGAGGTGACATGGTTAGTATAGGAGGTGGCAAGGTTAGTATAGGAGGTGGCATGGTTAGTATAGGAGGTGGCATAGTTAGTATAGGGGGTGACATGGTTAGTATAGGAGGTGGCATGGTTAGTATAGGAGGTGGCATGGTTAGTATAGGAGGTGACATGGTTAGTATAGGAGGTGGCATGGTCAGTATAGGAGGTGACATGGTTAGTATAGGAGGTGGCATGGTAAGTATAGGAGGTGGCATGGTCAGTATAGGAGGTGACATGGTTAGTATAGGAGGTGGCATGGTTAGTATAGGGGGTGACATGGTTAGTATAGGAGGTGGCATGGTTAGTATAGGAGGTGGCATGGTTAGTATAGGAGGTGACATGGTTAGTATAGGAGGTGGCATGGTCAGTGTAGGAGTTGGCATGGTCAGTGTAGGAGGTGGCATGGTTAGTATAGGAGGTGGCATGGTTAGTATAGGAGGTGACATGGTCAGTATAGGAGGTGACATGGTCAGTATAGGAGGTGGCATGGTTAGTATAGGAGGTGACATGGTCAGTATAGGAGGTGACATGGTCAGTATAGGAGGTGGCATGGTTAGTATAGGAGGTGGCATGGTTAGTATAGGAGGTGGCATGGTTAGTATAGGAGGTGACATGGTTAGTATAGGAGGTGGCATGGTTAGTATAGGAGGTGACATGGTTAGTATAGGAGGTGACATGGTTAGTATAGGAGGTGGCATGGTTAGTATAGGAGGTGGCATGGTTAGTATAGGAGGTGACATGGTTAGTATAGGAGGTGGCATGGTTAGTATAGGTGGTGACATGGTTAGTATAGGAGGTGACATGGTAAGTATAGGAGGTGGCATGGTTAGTATAGGAGGTGACATGGAAAGTATAGGAGGTGGCATGGTTAGTATAGGAGGTGACATGTTTAGTATAGGAGGTGGCATGGTTAGTATAGGAGGTGACATGGTTAGTATAGGAGGTGGCATGGTTAGTATAGGAGGTGACATGGTTAGTATAGGAGGTGACATGGTTAGTATAGGAGGTGGCATGGTTAGTATAGGAGGTGGCATGGTTAGTATAGGAGGTGACATGGTTAGTATAGGAGGTGACATGGTTAGTATAGGAGGTGGCATGGTTAGTATAGGAGGTGGCATGGTTAGTATAGGAGGTGACATGGTTAGTATAGGACGTGACATGGTTAGTATAGGAAGTGGCATGGTTAGTATAGGAGGTGGCATGGTTAGTATAGGAGGTGACATGGTTAGTATAGGAGGTGACATGGTTAGTATAGGAGGTGACATGGTTAGTATAGGAGGTGACATGGTTAGTATAGGAGGTGGCATGGTTAGTATAGGAGGTGACATGGTTAGTATAGGAGGTGACATGGTTAGTATAGGAGGTGGCATGGTTAGTATAGGAGGTGACATGGTTAATATAGGAGGTGGCATGGTTAGTATAGGTGGTGACATGGTTAGTATAGGAGGTGACATGGTTAGTATAGGAGGTGGCATGGTTAGTATAGGAGGTGACATGGTTAGTATAGGAGGTGGCATGGTTAGTATAGGAGGTGACATGGTTAGTATAGGAAGTGACATGGTTAGTATAGGAGGTGGCATGGTTAGTATAGGATGTGACATGGTTAGTATAGGAGGTGGCATGGTTAGTATAGGAGGTGGCATGGTTAGTATAGGAGGTGACATGGTTAGTATAGGAGGTGGCATGTTTAGTATAGGAGGTGGCATGGTTAGTATAGGAGGTGGCATGGTTAGTATAGGAGGTGGCATGGTTAGTATAGGAGGTGGCATGGTTAGTATAGGAGGTTGCATGGTTAGTATAGGAGGTGACATGGTTAGTATAGGAGGTGGCATGGTTAGTATAGGAGGTGACATGGTTAGTATAGGAGGTGGCATGGTTAGTATAGGAGGTGACATGGTTAGTATAGGAGGTGGCATGGTTAGTATAGGAGGTGGCATGGTTAGTATAGGAGGTGACATGGTTAGTATAGGAGGTGGCATGGTTAGTATAGGAGGTGGCATGGTTAGTATAGGAGGTGACATGGTTAGTATAGGAGGTGACATGGTTAGTATAGGAGGTGACATGGTTAGTATAGGAGGTGGCATGGTTAGTATAGGAGGTGACATGGTTAGTATAGGAGGTGGCATGGTTAGTATAGGAGGTGACATGGTTAGTATAGGAGGTGGCATGGTTAGTATAGGAGGTGACATGGTTAGTATAGGAGGTGACATGGTTAGTATTGGAGGTGGCATGGTTAGTGTAGCAATAAGTGCAATGCTGTTGCAGTGCCAGCAAATGGGGTTGAAATCCCGCACTCCCTGTAAAGCATTTGTATATTCTCCCTGTGTCTGTGTGGTTTGTTTTCCAGGTGCTCCAGTTTCCTTCCATCTTTCAAAACATACCCAGGGCTGTAGGTTAATTGGATGTAATTGGCAGTGCCAGCTCATGGGCCGAAAGGGCCTGTTACTGTGGTGTATGTCTAAATATTTTAAATTTTTGAAAATGAAAATTTAAAATGAATTTTGAGGCTATGTCCCCTAGTTCTAGTCTCCCTTGTGGAAACAACTTTCTTGCTTCCTTCTTAAATATTCCTTTCATCATTTTACATCTCTCTATAAAATTCCCCCACACTCTTCTAAATTCCAGTGAGTATAGTCACAGGCAATCAATCTCTCCTCACATGATAAGCATACAGGGGGAGATAGATCAGCTCTTTGAATGGTGTCATGAAAACAACCTTGCACTCAACATTAGCAAAACCAAGGAGATGACTGTGGACTTCAGGAAGAAGTCAGGGGAACATGAAACAGTCCTCATCTAAGGTGCAGTAGTAGAGACGGTCAAGAACTTCAGGTTCCTGTGTGTCAACGTCTCTGAGGATCTGTCCTGGAGCCTCCATGTTGATGCAATCACAAAGAAGGCTCACCAGTGGCTATACTTTATTAGGTGTCTGAGGTGGTTTGGCTTGTCAATGAAGCCTCTCATAGACTTCTACAGGTGTGCCATGCAGAGCATTCTGGCAGGTTGAATCACTGTCTGGTGTGAAGGTGCCAACATTCAGGACAAAAATAAACTCCAGAGGGTTGTTAACTCAGCCTGCGAGGCACCAGACCACTCCATCGAGGACATTGACATGAGGCAGTGGCTTAAAAAAAGCAGCCTCTATCCTCAAAGACCCACCACCACCCAGGCCACGCTTTCTTCGCTCTGCTACTATCGAGGAAAAGGTGCGGGAACCTAAAGACGATCACTCAGCTGCAGAAGGACAGCTTCTTCCCCGCTGCCATCAGATTCCTGAATAATCAATGAACCAAAAGCACTGCCTTACTTTTTGTGCACTTTATTTTTATATATTATTGTTGTAGGATGGCTCATAATATGAGTAACCGAATTTTGAGACTGGTTCCTGACAATAAATTCTGATTCTGAACCCCTTTGTTTCTGGAATCAACCTAGTGAACCTCCTCTGACCACTTCCAAAACCACTGTATCTTTTCTCAAGTAAAGGGACCAAAACTGCACACCGTATTCCAGATGCAGTCTCTTCAGTTCTCTGCTCAGAGGCAACAGAAGTTCCCTGCTCTTAAATTCAATCCCAAAGCAATGAAGGCCAACATCGATTTGTCTTCTTGATTACCTCTTGCGATTCATGCACAAGCACTCCCAAGTCTCTCTGCATTTCCTATTTTGACCTCTTTCAGCCTGGCAGGA
Organism: Narcine bancroftii; assembly: GCF_036971445.1. Classification (NCBI taxonomy): domain Eukaryota; kingdom Metazoa; phylum Chordata; class Chondrichthyes; order Torpediniformes; family Narcinidae; genus Narcine; species Narcine bancroftii. Next base: position 215,038,073 of record NC_091469.1, on the reverse strand, counting down.
AAGCCCATCGATTAAACTAATAATTGGGAACCGCTGACATAATTGGATTGTGGTTTGAAAACATAAAGAAGGACACTATCATGATTGCACATACGAAAGGTAATTTCAACTGTCCAGTTTCAATGGGGTCAGGAAGATTAAAAATGTTTCTTACCTGGAATTAAACAAGAAAATCTGCAGATGCAGAGATCGAGTACAATATGCAACTGTGCTGGAGAAACTCAACAGGTTTAAGTTCAAATGCATTTGTCATCCGATTTCACAGTCTTTGCTTGGCTTCGCGGACGAAGACTTATGGAGGGGTAAATGTCCACGTCAGCTGCAGGCTCATTTGTGGCTGACAAGTCCAATGCGGGACAGGCAGACACGGTTGCAGCGGTTGCAGGGGAAGATTGGTTGGTTGGGGTTGGGTGTTGGGTTTTTCCTCCTTTGTCTTTTGTCAGAAAGGTGGGTTTCACAGTACATCCTGACAAAACACCATTCTCTGGTCCATGGTGCAGATAGTGCAAAAAATGTGTACAGACATAACACACGTACATACAAGTAATGCATGTACATGATGCAGATGAACATACATTAAAATTAACATTCCTAATAAATATTGAATCACAGAGAATTGTGTTTGCAGTTGGCCATCACATTCACTGCCCATGGAAAGAAGCAGTTCCTCAGCCTGATGGTTCTAGCTCTGATACTTTTGCATCTCTTCCCCAACAGTAGTTAGAAGATGCTGCGTGCAGGGTGGTAGGGACCCTCCCTGATTTTGTGAGCCCTTTTTAAATAACGATTCTGGTAAATCATATCGATAGGGAAGTAGGGAGACCCCTGTGATCCTCTTTCTGGTGTTATGGTCCTGTGAATTGACCACCTATCTGCTGCTAAACCAGCCCACCAGGATGCTCTTGATAGAGCTCCTATAGAAAGTTGATAGAATGGAGGTTGTTAGCCTTGCTCACATCTGCCTTCCAAGTACATTCACTGTTGCACCTTCCTGACAAATGAGGAGATGCTGTGTGTTCAAGATAAGTCACTAGTTAAATGGACTCCAAGGAACTTGGTGCTATGCATTCTCTCCACTACTAAATCATTAATCTGTAGTGCAGGGGTGGTCATCCCTGGTCCACAATCATCTCCTCCATTGAGATTCAGATTGTTATTCTTGCATCATATCTCTTCTCTATAGTGCAACTCATCGTTGTTGCTGATGAGGCCATCTATTATGTTAACTTGATAACACTGAGCTGGGTCTGGCGATGCAGTTGCAGGTCAGTAGCATGAACAGGAGTGTGACGGTGCTTGAGGCCACGCAGTATCTATAAAATGTAAAAGGCACACAACATTTCGAGTCTGAGCCCTTTGTCAGGAATCTTACTGTCACCTTTTTCTTAACCCGTCTCAAGGCCACCCATCAGGTATGTTTATAATTTATTTAATAGGGCAGGATATATGAAAGTCCTTTACCTCAATTAAATACTTTTGAAGATTTCTCACAATTTTATGATAGTATGCACTGCAACCAATCTGCACTCAGCCACCTTTCGCGAACAGTGTTATGGTTATGGTCCAATAATCTGGTTTTAATCATCATGGCAGACAAATAAATAATGGCTGTTCCACAAAATAGCATCATGGATCTTTTACATGAGAGGTCAACCAAGGCCTTGCTATAACATCTCATCTGAAGGTATAGCTTCAGTATGCAGGGTATGTTCTTAAATCTCCAGAGTAGATCCAAATCCACAACTTTCTATTGGAGTAGAAGGCATGCAACCACTCAGCAGCTAAGCTGTCCGCATGCATGGGAAAATACTTCATAAAGAGACTGAGAAAATAAATCGATTTCAAGCTTGAAGCCAGTAGGTTGTGCACAGGAGACATGAAACTGAAACCTGGAGCAAAAAAAAAACCCAAACAACGAGAGTAACTCAGTGGGTTGAGAACCACCTTGGGGGAAAAAAGAATTGTAGATGTTTCAATGACCTTTCATGAAAGGTTTTGATCTGGAACAGTGAGAATTCCTCTTCTCCTTACTGATTAGCTCTTCTAACGCGGTTTTTGTCCCCTGAGTTATACACATGTCTGAACACTTTTGATTTCCCCCATTCCTTCAATTAGATATTCAATGAGCATTACATACTAATGATGTTTATTTTAATAAAAACATATAAATAAAATTATGGTGGCATTTCTGACTTCTTTTGACTGAAGAGACTCCAATACTATTAGCATTATATCAGCGCCTATGTCACAATCAGTGTATTTCATATGCAAATGAGTGCCAATAAAATAGAAAGGTACTGGCCCATGGATATTACTATAATTTCAAACAGTTATATCTCCAGAATTGAAAGGGTCTGCAGAATTATGTCCCGCTGGACTAATTTTGTGTGTGTTTTCTGTGTTTTTCCTGTTCATATTTGTATTCAATCCCATTGGGTTAAGCTCTGGTAAAATAGCTGACAAAAGATTTATGTCTGAAGTACAATAAGCATTCAGATGCTAATCTTCATAAAGTGGAATTTCAAGGCCTTAGACATTCCTGACATGCCATTTCTTCCACTGAAAATTAATTGAGAGGATCGAAATTAGATCTTTATATTTAGCAATACTTTTTTTGTATATTGACTCAATATGTACTTAATTAAGGGTGTAAAATATCTTTTTTTTTAAGATATCTAAAGTAGAAGACATTTTGAGCTTTTATTGATTCTGCATAATGGCCCCAAAGTGAGTGAAAGTCAAATTCTACATGGTATGTCACCTGGTATTCTGGGATGGGTGACCAGTGTTTTGAGAATCGCTTCACATGTGGTACCTGTTAATAATTACCGCCACTGGTTTTTAATGATTGAATGAGATAAGCTTTTTGTTGAATGGAAATCCAGACATTTGAAGTTTATTTTCTTCTTGCAATAAATAGAAAGAAATTTTCTCACTGAATATACTTTTCATAAAAGCATACTTTGTAGACTGATAGACAGACTGGTGAAATGACTAAACAGAGGAGAGTAAAGTTAAGTCAAGTCAAGACATATTTATTTATTGTTCATACCATGTCCACACAGTAAAGATAAAATAGCGTTTCTCCTGGACCACAGAGCATATTTACATAAATATAAGTTAGAATAGAAATTAAACACATTGAAATATTAAAATATTAAGACATATAGAGTAAAAGTCCACGGTATCCTATTCACATATGTTCTGGGAATTCAGGAGTCTGATGGTAGAAAACACTGATGTCCAATCTAGATATAAGAACCTGAGTCCTACAGTATCTCCTACCAAATGGCAGAAGTTTTTGTGAGGGGTATGTGGAGTCCTTCACAATGTTTATTGCCTTTCTCCTGTATCAAATGTTGTAGATGTCCTTCATGGTCGGAAGAGAGTCCCCAACAATCTTTTCCACTGCCCTCACTATCCTTTGCAGGGTCTTTCAGTCCAAGGATGTACAGCTTCCAATCCAGTCTGTGATACAATTGCACAGGATACTCTCAATGTATCATCTGTGGAATGTAGTGAGGATGGAGGGTGGGAGATGAACTTTCCTCAGCCTTCGCAGGAAATAAAGGTGCTCCTGGGCATTTTTGGCTATGGAGCTGGTGTTAAGGACCAGGTGAGATTCTCCGCCAAGTGCACTCCAAGGAATTTGATACTCTTGACGACCTCAACAGTCAAGTCATCAATGGTCAGTGGACCATGTTCCCCCCCCCCCTCGCCCCCACCCCAAGCCCTCCTGAAGTTGACAACCATCTATTTTGTTTTATTAACATTATAAAATACAGGAAAAGAAAACACAATATGAAGAGTTTCATTCCAAAGGAATGTAGTGAATCTTGAGTATAAGTGTTGGAATATCTCTGAAGGCAGCATGCCAAGTTCAGAAAGTGATTTAAAAAGTAGAGATCAGGAGATTTAGAGAGCTGTATAAAAAAATAAGGCTTAAAATTTATGAAACACCATCCATTTTAGGGACCTTGATAAATTAGGGCAAATTTCAGAAAGGATGTGATGGCCTCAGATAGAGTCCAGATTCACTGGATGAGAACTAGGATGAGGAGGTTCAATTTTTCCCCTCAGATAGACTGAAGAAGCTGAGATTGTTCTGGTTGAAGTTTCTCATACTTTATACACTGAAAGGGTTCATCCACGAGCAGTCTACCAGGTCATCTCAAAGATACACAAGTGGAAAGGCAAGAACACAAATACAAAGAGTTGGAATGTTGTAAAGGGATAGAAAGTATTACTTAGTACAAGTTTGGGCAACATGTGGAGTTCATTCAGGAGCCTGATGGCTGTGATAAAAAGAATTGTCTTTAAGCCTATGATGCATGATTTCGCACACTTAGGCCATCTTCTCAATGGGAGGAGAGTGTGTGTTCAGAGTGTCATAAGTCCTTCAGTGGGAGATGTAGATCAGTAGTTTTCAACCTTCCCCCCACCCCCCACCATTTACATACTGCCTTAATTAATCCCTTACAAAACACAGAGCAGCTTGGGCATAGGATGTATGTGAGTGGAAAAGATGTAGATCAGTGGTTTTCAACCTTTTTCTTTCTACTCACATACTACTTTAAGTATTCCCTCTGCCATCGGTGCTCTGTGATTAGTGAGGAATTGCTTAAGGTGGTATGTGGGTGGAAAGAAAAAGCTTGAACACCACTGTTTTAATCATCCCTAATTGACTTGTTATGTGCATGGTTTCATAACTCCAAAGGAAATAGGCCAATGACCATTTTTCTCAGGCAAAATATTTCAATAATAATTGGGTCTAGATCAGTGATTCTCAACCTTCCCTTCCCACCCACATACCACCTTAAGCAACCCCTTACGAATCACTGAGCACCGATGGCATAGGGAATACTTACAGTGGTATGTGAGTGGAAAGAAAAAGATTGAGAACCACTGTTGTAGATGGAGTCCCAGGAGGGGAGAGAATTTTGCATGATGTTCCGAGCTTTCTTCACTATCTTCTGCAGCTTCTTCCGACCTTGAGCAGTGCAACTCCTATACCAAACTATGATGCATCCAGCAAGGGCACCTGTGGAAGTTGTTGAGGGACATGAAGTAAAGTCAATAAAAAATCTCTCTGGAAACTTTGCATCTTTTCTGTATTGCAATGATATGGATATGTCCCAATTGATTGCTAATTCTGCCCTGATCATTGTTTCTAGAACAGTCACTTTCTACCCACTCACCTCACTGAGAATGGATAGTTTTCCAGCCCTCAGACACCACTCTGGATCTATATACATCCTGGGCCCAAGCAATTTTCTCCCTCACTTCTGGTCACTTGTAACTTTTAGGGTTATTCCTACTGATGTATTCACTTTAAATCCAGTTAGACTTCCTTGTAATTTTTATTTATTTGTTTCAGTCATCCAGAATCACAATTATATATTCATTTGCTGACTTTCCAATGGCAAATTATTCTGTGGTGATAACTATAACAAAATGGCCATAGAGTCAGAAAGAACAGAAACAGATTCTTTGGCCCACCATGCCTACCCTAACATTAGGTACTGTTATGGGTTATATCATTATGGTTATGAATGAATATGTCTTTAAAAGAGATAGATTGTGGGGATTTAGTGTAGGTCACTTCACAAACAGAGTAACACTTCACAAAAGACATCTCATTTAAAATGAGCTTTTCTGAAGCCAGACACTGAGGCTCTAAGTGATCTTCCAGAGACAATAGAACTGCCTTGGAAAGAACTTCAAAAGGAGGTGCAAATGGGCTCAAGTGCTGATAAGATCTTTCAAAGATTAAGTTTGGAGTCCTGTATAAAGTCATTTAGTTTTTACAAGCAGAGAGAGGGAAAAACAAACAGGATTCTTCTCACAGAGAGAGAGAGAGAGAGAGAGAGAGAGAGAGAGAGAAAGAGAGAAGTCAGTTCTACAGTAGCAGTTGAGGCTGCAACATGGAAAGCTGGCAGGCTTGTTGAAAGCCCCATTTTGAAGACGGGTTGTAGGTTTTGAGTTCAGTCTGTTCAAAACCCTTGTAGTCCTTACAAGAGGAAACGGCTGGCTAGAGTGTTTCTCCTGAAATAAGGGAAACAAGAGGTGACCTGGAAGAAGACCTCATAATTTGGAAAACCCATGATGGGGCAAGCTTCTTCAGCAAGACACTGAAGTGACTGATTGGAGGAAATCAGTTTGGGTATGTCCAACAAGCAACAAATATCTCTCTGAAACCATCAAGAACCTTCCTGAGTGGTAACCATTTAACTTTAAACACCAGAGCCTGGTGGAGATTCATAAGTATTGAATTCTGTGCACAGTATAAGGATTGCCTGATACCAGTGAACTTGGAAATGTGAGAAGTGAATTATTAGACAGTGAAACAAAGAACTTTCCTGAACATATACTTATTACATACACATGCACTTAGAATTAGAAGGAGTCTCAATTAGGTTAAGTTAATAGTTTGAACCTGTTTTTATGTTGAAAGAAAATTAAAAGCAACTTTTGTTTAAGTAACTGTTAACTTGGAGAATTTCTATTTCTGCTGGGTTTTGAAGTCCTCTGGGCTCATAATAAAGAGGGGGCTCATCCTTTTCTGATTGAAATATTTGGAGTTTTAGGATCTTAAACTTTTGGAGTTTTTGTGATTTATTAGTTAATTGGTTTTTCCAAGCTAATTTAAAGCTTGTGTGAAAAACAGCAGCAATGGAAGTTGATACATTTTTGTCACAACCATCACCTGTGGAGCTGCAGAGCAAGAGAAAAAAGGAACTGATGGTTATTTCTAAGGTATTAAAGTTGACTGAAGTCAAGCATTGGCTGAGGAAAATACAAATACAGAGGATTATAGTGAAATATTACATAGGTGAGAGAAAATTTGTTGAGAAAGACTTAGAAAATTTTCCAGAGGATCGATTTGTTGAATTGCAATTGGAAATGGAGAAATTGAGGGTGCCTAGCTGCACTGATCTCATTTATGACCACTTACTCTGGAGCTTGCAATAATCAAATATACACATGTATTATTTCAGCTAAGTCTGTGACTCCATAAACGAATTCCATTTTTTGGTCCATTTTCTTTCGCTGTTCACCTGTTGAAGGAATATTTCTGGATTCCCTTTCATGTGCTGACCGGCTGCATCACGGCCTGGTATGGGGATACCACTATCCCTCTGTATAAAGCCCTACAAAAGGAAGGGAACACATCCCAGAACATCACAGGCAAAACTCTCCACACCATTGAGAACATCTACAGGGAACGCTGCCATCGGAGAGCAGCAGCAATCATCAAGGTTCCACATCACTCTGCTCTGTTCATGTTGCTGCCACCAGGAAAGAGATATAGGTGCAACAAGACTTGCACCACCAGGTTCAGGAACAGCTGCTACATCTCCACCATCGGACTCCTCAACAATAAACTCAATCAGGGACTCAAAACGTGTGCACCTTATTGTTTCATCTCTGTATTGCAGTCAGTTGTTTACATTTTTTATTTGTTACACGTGTACATTGTCTACAGTTTTCTTTCGCAGTACCAATAAGAGGTCATTCTGCCTGGCCCACAAGAAAAAGAATCAAAGAGTTGTATGTGATGTCATGAATGTACTCTGACAACAAATCTGAAATCTGAAATGTTTGATTCCTTATGTTCTTCCTTTTACCCTCTTAAATCCTTTTTCACTTGGTCACTGAGCTTTTTTCTCAATCAGTCACATGTGTTCAACCTGCCATATGGCCTTTTTTTAGGCTCTATTTCAGTCAATCTTTTTAGTTCCCCGGGAAGGTCTAACTTTAATTTTTCTCCAGCAAGGGAATGTACCTTCACTGCAGTTGAAACATTTCCACTTTAGCAAGCATTGACTCTGAAAAAAAGATTTATAAATATGTATTTTATTCTTCCTTCTTCAGTGGTGGTGGTAACCTCTCAAGACTATTACAACAAACACCAGTACAAGGGCAAAATTTAAAATTGTAATTGGTTTTAATGACAGTATTGTGTTCAGTTATAGGTGCTATGTGATGTATTAGAGAAGACATTACTTTGCAAGCAACTGATACAGTTATTTATCAGAAGTAAATCATGAAAATCTGTAGACACCGTGGTTGAAGTAAAAAACACAAAATGCTGGAGAAGCTCTGCAGGTCAGACAATGTCCTTTATGGACCAAAAGTAGAAATACATAACCAACATTTTGGGCTTGAGCCCTTCTTCAAGGTATGAGAGAATGCCAGCAGGAGTCTGAACAAAAGGGTGGGGGTGGGCGGCAGTTGGCAAAGGCAGGAGATAATAGGTGGATGAGGGAGGAAGGGGACAGCAGCAATGAGGGGGAGAAAGGAGGGGTGGGTGGGTAAAGGGGGGAAGTGGGGGAAGAACTGGAAATACAGGAAAGGGGAAGAAAAGGTGAGCACGTTTAGCAGAAAGCAGAGAAATCAATGTTCATGCCATTTGGCTGGAGAGTGCCCAGATGGAAGATGAGGTGTTGCTCCTCCAATCTGCAGGTGGTCAGGGTGGGATAGTGCAAAAGGCCCTGGACAGACATGCGAGTCTGGCAGTGTGACTCTGATTTGAAATGGTTGGCTACTGGGAGGTCACTGTAGTTGCGGATGGAGAGGAGGGGCTCAGTGAAGCGATCTCCCAATTTGCAACCAATCTCTCTGATGCAGAAAACACCACAAAGGGAGCATCAGATGCAGTAAATAAAAAAGAGCTGCAGATACACAAGTGAACTGCTTCACTTGAAAGGCCTGTTTGGGGTCCAGGACTGCAGTGAGAGAGGAGGTGTGGGCACAAGTGCAACACCTCCTGCAGCCACAGGGGAAGGTGCTGAGGGGTGTTCAGTGGGGAGGGATGAGTGAACCGTGCAGAGGAAACGGATTAAGACATCATATTCTATTCAAAGAGAATTAATGTTTCATCCTCTCTTGCTAGAGTTTTGCAGCAAAAAATGGAAAAAAATGCTTCATATTGTGCACAATATCATTTTGTTAGGAAATGTAGAAGAGCAGAGGACTGTATGAATAGTGTGAGACTCCTAATTTATGTTCATGGATAGGGTTTCCTCACAAAACAAATGCAGAAAGTTATAATGCTGTTTAATAAAAATTAGGAAGGTGTATAAAGTCCTGGCTTTTATTACAAGGGGTATAAAGTACAAGAGTAATGACATCTTCCTGGATAACTAATGGGTTTTGGTGAGATCACATTTGGAACTCTGCAAATTCAATAATTTGATTCTTTCAACGAGCAAAGGTTGATTCAAGAGAAAGTATTGTTCTCAACTCACTAGAGTGTCGAAAAATTCAAGTACCATCGAAATTTATGGGTCAGAAGGTCAATCAGTCCATTTGTACTCCACTTGTCAGAAATGGATTTGGGTTGCTCTCAGTGTGACTGATTATGTTATATTTTATATTGTATATAGATATGCTTTTGGAAGATAAATTGTGGGTTTTTAATTAGGTCATACACTGATACAAATACTTCAAAACAGATCTCATTTAAAATTCCAGAGCTCTGCTCAAGCTAGACTTCCAGGCTCCGAATGCCTTTCCAAAAACTGAAGGACTTCACAAGTAAGTGTTAATTGGACATGCTGTGGGGTAATGGATTATTATTTTGGAAAGTAACAGGTGAATGAACTTGGAAAATTACGTCCGGTATTGCAGTCTGAATTCAGTTTACTGTTCTAAGAGGGTCATGTGGTTTTCTCTGAGTGAGAGAGGGAGAGAGAGAGAGGGAATTCAGTTCTACAGTTCAGCAGCAGCAGCTGGAACTGGAACAGGACAAGCTGGCAAGCTTGTGGAAATCCCCCATTTTGAAGATGGGATGTGAGTTCTTAGTTCAGCCTTGTGGTCCATACAAGAGGAGAGGACTGGCTGTGTAATGTTTCACTTGAAATAAGGGAAACTGAAAATAAACTCTGTGGTGACCTGGAAGAGGTTATCATCTGGAAAAATTTTCATCTTATATTCGTATATGTGAGTTCTTAGACAACACATGGATGAAGATAAAGGTTCTTTAAAGTTGTTGTAAACAGCATCATGTGGCAGGCCATGAGGCTGCAAGCCTCCATTGCAGACAGTGATTTCTGTCCATTACTGTGTCTCCTCCACTGTGTGTCAGCCCCCTGCTGGCAGCCAAGTCTAATCAAACAGTAATTATAATTGGAGGAGAGAGTGATCACCCATCCTTACGGCTGCAGAGGCAAATTAGGCGGTAGCGGAAGAGTAATGGTGACAGCTTGAAAGATGCTTTCCCAGTTGAAGTTGTTCCCTACTCACATGGACTACACGGGGCAACAGTTAGCAGAACAAACGTTTCAATGAGTAATTATTGCATCTGCTATTGGTGGCTTCATTTATGGTTACATAGTTGAGCAGTTTGGATGGATGGTGTACATAGTTCTGGCTGGTTTTGCCATTTCATGCTTGCTAACACTCCCTCCATGGCCGATGTATCGAAATCATCCATTGAATTAGCAGCCAGCAGTAGAGCCAGAGGAAAAAAAGTCATTTGAGTGTGTCAATAAATCCAAAAAGGATAAATAATATCACTTTATTATGAGAACAACTTAATTTTTACTATATGGCTTAATAAAGTATGCTGGAATTAAAAAAAAACTAACTATAATCAAAGCCTTGCTAATGGCCATGCAAACGTGATCATTATCATGACAGAAAACCCTGATATGACAAGCTTTTTTGGCAAGACACTGATGTGGCTGATCAGAAGGAATCAGTTTGTATCCAACAAGCAACAACAAATCTCTCTCCCTGAAAACAAACAAAACCTTCTTGAGCGGTAACCATTTACCTTTCCAACACCAAAGCCTGGTGAAGATTTATAAATGTTAAATTCTGTGCGCAGTATAAGAATTGCCTGATCCCAGTGAAGTTGGAGGAGTGAGAAATGAGAGTAGACAGTGAATCAAAAAAACTTTTCTGAACTTACACATACATTACATACATGTGCACTTAGAATTAGAAAGAGGTTAAGTTAATAGTGATAAGTTAAAGTTTGATTCTGTTTTCATGTTTAAAGATAATTAAAAGCAACTTTTGTTTAAGTATCCATTTGTCTTGGTGAATTTCTATTGCTGCTGGGTTTTGGGGTCATCTGGGCCCATAACACCAGCACTTGGTAAACAGATGTAGGCAGATGTTTGAACAGCATGGGAATAATGTAATGTGTGTCAGGGAGGATTATTACCTTGAGACTAAAGGTACATGTCAGCTTTGATCTTATTGTGATGTAGATTAGGTTTGATGGGTTGCACAATTTTCTCCTGTTTCTATTTCTATGTTCTTATTTGATATGAATGATTGTCCAATCCTATAGTTGGGATAGTATGTGAATAATGACCAAACCATTATTCTGTAATAAATACAGAGTCAAAACCCAGGAAATATTACATGGGGAATATTACTGACCTCATGCACACTGAAGTACAGAGTTCACTACCACTTTTCTATAGCTGGTAGAGAAAGGCAGTACATGATAGCTTTGCCATTGAAACTGACATCCTGTGACTTCCCATGAATGAATAAAACCAAAGAGAATTCTTTGTGCAGCCTAGAAAATAAACATAATTTTTGAGACGTTCTCTGTGATCATGTTAAGCAGTCAGCATCTCAGCAGGTATAAATACACCTGCACCCTTGTGCATCAGGAATAAGATGCAATGCAGAATTGGATTTCAAGTGTTCAGAAATGTACTAATTATGTTCTCTTTACCTCACAATACCTTTGGCTTTGCTATGGAAGCCTCTTAACTTTCTCAAAATGGCTTTTTGCACAATACAAGTTGGAATCTTAGAGGAAACAACTATCAGAGGGGAAAGGAATTTGCATTCTGACTACAAGGGCATGGAAATCAGCCTTTATGGTCTAACAATGACCAAATAATAAACATCTCCAATGGTGGAGATTCGCTCTTAAATTAAGAGGAATTTTCATAGTAGAACTCAACTGGAATAGTTTGGCAAATGTTGAGGCTACAAGATCCGATCTGAAGCTGGGTATTCTCTCGCAGGTTGCTCAGCTCTTGATTCATAAAATGTTATCTACAACTCAAGTACATCAGAATCACACTGGAGCATTCTCCGTATCACGATAAGTGGGGCTCCAACAACATTTACAAAGATGAACACCTTTCAAAACAAAGCAATCCACTTGACTGCCACTCCATCTATGATCCTTCATTTTCACTCTCTCCACCAATGATGTGCATTATCTACTACTTACCATATGTACAACATCAACTCATTAAGGCCTCTTCATCAACAGGACCCAAGCTCATAATGCAGATCATTTAGAAGAATAAATGCAACCAGTGAATAGGAAGCCCCCACCACCTTCATGCTTTCCTTCCCAACAGTTTGATTTGCTGGGCAAAATTCTGAAACTCTCAACCTAACGCTAAGTCCACAGGGAACTTCTTCACCACAAGGACAGCTCATCACCATCCTCTCAAGGCCAATTAAGAATGGAAAACAAATGCTGATCTTGTCACATCCCAAGAGTGAATAAGAAGAGAGAATGGGATGGAAAGTATAATTGACCTCTAAGTGTTTAAGAGGAGATTTTGTTGAGGTATATCAATATTAAATGCCTTGGATAAAGTAAACCCAAGAGATTACTTCTAATTATGTTAAGAAGAGAGTATCATCAGATATAAATTTAAATTAATGGGATATATTTTAAGCCAGATAGAAGGAAGAATTTATTTAATCATAAAGTGATAAAAAAAAATTGGGACAATTTATCAGGCAGAGTAGACTTTAGGGGTTTTGAAAATGAGACTGGCTTCTATAATGAAGGAGTTAGGATAATAGAGGCATGTCCTTTTTCTCATCCTTGACTTTTTCTACGGCATTTTACTCTTTCGTTTATGTTTCGTTTATGTTGGATTGTTTCCTCATAGTGGCTCTTGATGGCTAAAGGTGTCCTTTTGCATCGTCCTCAAGATTCTAACAAGATAATGAAGAAATAGCCCACCCTCATTCCAAATGTAACATCAATTGCCAAAATTCCCCAACTACTATTAGTGTTTCTATCTCTTTACCCGACTGTGTTTTACACATTTGCTAATTATAGCTTTAATTCATTAAAGAAATGTTGAAAACTCTAAACTTTCTTTACCATGATATTTATATTGCAAGCTATGAGAGCCTGTCCTTCTGACTGAGTCAGGTTCAAACGAGTGAACCCTATACTAATAAAGAATTACAATGTTTCTGTTGTATCAGTGTACATTGGGATAAGCGTTCTGCACTGAAATCCATGAGGATGACTTTAATTAACATCGTTAGCATTGTTCTTACAAATAATAGCCAAAATATGATGTTGTGAAGACCACTTGTAATTTCTTCTACTATCTGTCATTTACAGCAGTACTCTTCAATGCAGTGGCTGTGATGTCAAAACATTTTGACAGATAAGTATGATTTTGAAATGTGAAAATTCATAATGCTTGACCCATGAGACCAGGCATTCTGAATAAATATATTCTGTGACTCGGTGCTTTTTATGCCCTGAGATATATTTTTAAAACTAAATAAATTATCTTCAGTATGCTCCATTAAGGTTGGGTTTGATTTCGCAACAAATAAGTAAAGCTTCAACAGAGCATATGAAATAATTTTGCTCATACCTTGATGTAGGGCTCAACCCAAAACATTGGTTACTTATCTTTGTCTTGCTTCATAACGTACGCAGTTTGACCTTCTGAGTTTCTCCAGCATTGTTTTTGATATGAAGTAATATTGCATAAAAGGAAGATTATATTGACAAGCATCTTCATTCAATTTTTTAAAAATCATAATATGGAATCACAACATAATCTAAATGCGGACCTGATGGAATTCAGTGGGTGGATTTTGATATTGTGGACATATTTACACCCTCCCCACCTCTGTTTCTGTTAAAAGGCTGCCAACTTATTTTGTTCATGCACACAAACTTGCCTCATTTTTAAAATGCCTGTCACGATAATATCATATCCACTAATTTTTTTTTCTCTATTCTGCTAAGGATTGAGTCAACATGATCAAAAAGAATGAACAAATCTTTGTTCAACCACGAGACAATTTACACTGCAAATTTTATGAATTTTTCTGTTAACTCCTAGAAACAAGCATAGTTGACATTTTGTTATACTTTATTTCAGAAAATTTAAAGTACAGCACCTTCCAGAATCAAAATTGCACCTGGAGACAACATGAAATTAAGTTGCAATTTTAGGATCACAATGGCAGTAAAATTGGAACATAACCCAAAGGACTTAAAGCAGTTCTATTTAAGGTTAGTGACATGTTCATTTTATTATTTTTACATGTAGCAAAATGAGTCAGTAAGTGGGTTTAGCTGAGTGACCATGTAAGAGAGCAGCCTATATATTCCTATTTGTAAATATGTGAGGGAGGGAGTGTGTCTGATTGGTGAAATGTATGAGTGTGAAGGGGTGTGCATGAGTGACCTAAGGTGTTTCAGCAGGTGAGAAAATCCGTGAGTTTACATGGATATCCCATGCACAAAAATATCAAAAAAACATGCATTTAAATAGTATTTTTCATGAACATAAGATATCCTAAGGCACATTATAATTAATTAAATACTTTTAAAATGTAGCCACTTCTGTATTTTTTTTAATTTAGAGATGCAGTATAGCAGTGATTCTCAACCTTTTTCTTTCCACTCACTTTAAGTATTCCCTATGCCATCGGTGCTCTGTGATTAGTAAGGGATTGCTTAAGGTGGGTGGAAAGAAAAAGTTTGAAAACTACTGTTTTAATCATACCTCATTGACTTGATATGTGAATGGTTTCATACCTCCAAAGGAAATGGACCAATAACAATTTTTCTCAAGCAAAATAATTCAGAAACAGTTGGGTCTAGATCAGTGATTCTCAACCTTCCTTTCCCACCCACATACTACCTTAAGCAATCCCTTACTAATCACAGAGCCCCGATGGCATAGGGATTACTTAAAGTGGTATGTGAGTGGAAAGAAAAAGGTTGAGAACCACTGCAGTATGGTAACAGGCACTTCTGGCCAACGAGCCCATGCCACCTAAATTCACCCATGTGATCTATTAATCTGTAAACCTTATTTGTCCTTGGAATGTGGAAAGAAACCAGAGCACACAATGAAAACCCATGTATCATGAGGAGAACATACAAACACCTTGCAGACAGCATATGGTTCAAATTCATGTTACTGGTGTTGTAATAGGATTGTGCTGAGCATGACACTAACCATGCCACCCATAATGTTAAATTGATTGCACTGGGCAACAGATATTTTCAAAAGATTTGCTTCCTGAAAACAAATTGCAGATTATGGTAGATAACTTCAAGCTGAACACAAGAGATCATTTCAGATTTTCTGTGGGAAGTTGGAGAAACATTAAATTGTCTTTTTATTGAATTTAGCATGTTTAATGTACCTCTGAGCCAGGCTCTCAGGATGACTACACATGTTGCACAATAATTGTGAGGAGCTCAGGATTTGTCTTGGTCACCAATTTTACAACTGGAGTCAAACTCATAAACTTTCTTAATAAGTGCAGTCATGCTGCATCTTTGAGCCTTAAACATTTACTCTCTACAAATGTAATAGAATGTATTGCAGCTGTTGCAATATTGACGAGATATTTTTGCTGTATTGAATCTTCCTGAAGACAATAAATGCTCTTGTTAAGTACACTCACCATGCTATTGCCTGGAGAACTTGTCCATCAACATTCATCCAATCTATATCAATGAATTGCGCAGCATCTGTATATGGGAGCTGCTTTTATAGCCTGTCTGCATCTATTCTAAACAAGACAATATTAACATAGCACCTAGCTTGCTTTGTGGGTAATATACTACAGGTTGAACTTCTATTATCCAATGCTCTGTCATCCGGAAACTCCCGTGGTCCGGCATGTTTTGAATCTGCCACCATTAGTACAAACTCCTTACAGTCCATGCAGGACTCGAATCAATGTCCTGATCGCTGGCTCTGTAAAGGTTGAATCTGCCATGTTCAGGACCGGGGTTCAAGTCCCACACCGTTTGTATGGAGTTTGTACTATCGGCAGCAGATTCAACCTTTACAGTGCCACCGATCAGGACTGGGGTTCGAATCCTGCGCTGTCTGTCAGGAGTTTGTATTAGCATCCTGATCACTGGCCTTGTAAAGGCATTGCACTAACTGCCAAGCCAACCGTGCTGCCCCACTGTATTATTTCCTGTTTAAAACTCTGTTCTACCTTTGATATGTTTACATTGGGGGTTCCCTTAGGGGTCCATCTCTATTTTCTGGCATTTTCTGTTGTCCAGCAATACCCAGGTCCCAAAGAGGTTCAGTCTGTAATAGACTTAAAATATGACAGAAAATCATAAATTTGGTTATATCTAACATAACAGTACATGGTAGGAACATTTTAAAGTGATTTTCATGATCAGCAGCCCAAAATCCATAAAATATACCCAAAAGCGTTCAGGAAGGAAAATCTTTGTTGTCCAGTGTTAGGTGGATATGCTGCATTCCAGCAATATTGACAATCTGAGTCAGAATCGGAATGTATTGTCAGGAACAAGTTATGAAATTCAGTGTTTTGTGGTTGTCGAGCGCGTCGAAAGAATCAAAGGCTTGTTGATCCAAACCAAGGCTTTTATTAACTAAAAGACTGGAGCATTTCACAGGTAGGTCGACCAGTCCAGAATAACCTGGTCTGGCTAGGAGCAATCTTTTAAGACTTGCCAGTAGGTGTGGCTACACTCTCAGCCAATCACAGTCATCCTACACTACCATCTGTACATATACACATTGGTGATAGAATCTGTACTATCACCTGGTCTGGCTAGGAGCAATCCTTTAAGACCTGCCAGTAGGTGTGGCTACACTCTCAGCCAATCACAGTCATCCTACACTACAATCTGTACATATACACATTGGTGATAGAATCTGTACTACCACAGTGGCAGCATCATAGAGCAAACATTCATATTATAACCATCTCACAATAATTACTATAAATAAATAAAACAAAAATAACAGTGCATAAAAAGTAAGGCAGGGTCTTTGGATCATTGATCATTCAGGAATCTGATGGCAGCGGGGAAGAAGCTGTCCTTGTGCCGCTGAGTGCTCATCTTTCGGCTCCTGTACCTTTTTCCTGATGGCAGCAGAGTGAAGAGGACGTGGCCTGGGTGGTGGGGTCTTTGAGGATAGAGGCTGCTTTTTTAAGACACCACTTCATGTTGATGTCCTTGATGGAGTGAAGTCTGGTGCCTCGCAGGCTGAGTTAACAACCCTCTGGAGTTTATTCATGTCCTGAGAGTTGGCACCTTCATAACAGGTAATGATGCAACCAACCAGAATGCTCTCTACGGTTCACCTGTAGAAGGTTATGAGAGTCATTGATGACATTCCAAACTACCTCAGACACCTCACAAAGTCTAGCTGCTGGCGATCCTTCTTTGTGATTGCATCAACATGGAAGCTTGAGGACAGATCCTTGGAGATGTTAACACCCAGGAATTTGAATTTCTCAACCCTCTTCACAACTGAGCCCTCGATGAGAACTGGGTTGTGTTCCCCTGACTTCCTTCTGAAGTCCACAATCACCTCCTTGGTTTTGCTGAAGTTGAGTGAAATATTGATGTTCTTATACCATTCAATGAACTGATCTATCACCCTCCTGTACACTTCCTCATTGTCATTTGTGATTCTGCCAACAACTGTGATGACATTGGCAAACTTGCAGATAGCATTGAAATTGGCCACACAGTCATAGGTGTATAATAAGTAGAGCAGTAAACTCAGCTGCATTCTTAGGGTGCGGCTGTGTTGAAAATCAATGAGGAGGAGACGTTGTTTCCAATTCATACTGATTGTGGTCTTTCAGCTGCGGGTGTGGGGGGGTGGGTACAGAGGCCGTATGTATGAATTGCAGTTTTCGAGGTGATCCAGAGCTGAGTGGAGAGTCAGTGATAGAGCATCTGCTGTGGAGCAATTGTGACAAAAGGCGAATTGCAGTGGATCCCAATCTTTGCTTAAGTACGTGTTAATTCTGGCCATGACCAACCTCTCAAAGCATTTCATCCCAGTAGAAGTTAGGACTACTGGGCGGTAGTTGTTGAGACAGCTCACACCACTCTTCTTGGGCAACAGGATAACGGATCCACTTTCGAAGCTGGTGGGAACCTCTGACTGTAGCAACGAGAGATTGAAAATGTCCGTGAACACTCCGGCTAGTTGGTTGGTGCAGATTTTCAGTTCCCTGCCTGAGTGATAACTGTTGGCTAATTACGTGAGTTGGGATAAACTTATAAAATCACAATGAATAGAAATAAAAACATGTAATACAGCCTGTATAAATCCAAAAGAAATTGTAAGTGTGCTGTAAAAACTTAAGAGGAACATTTACATAAGAAAATCTTTTTCCTCATTCCAATCTTAAGTGGCCTACCGCTTATTCTTCAACTGTCCCTCTGGTTCAAAACTCCTCAACCAGGCAAACTTCCAACCAATAAAGTGTTATAAGAATTCAGAAAAGTCCTCTTTCATTCTTATGAAGTTCAGAGAACAGGCCTAGTCTTATTAATCTCCCCTCAAATGCCAAACTGGCCATACATATGAACCTATGAATTAAGAGCAGGAGTAGATCACTCAACCCTTTGATCTTACTGGTACACTCTCCATGATGAAGACATCAAAATTGTACCCAATTCTCACTAAGGCCCTATAAAATTGCAATTGGGAAGTTTTACACCTGTACCCATTCCACTTGGAATATAGAACAATATAACATGTGCCCTCCTAATTTACTGCACTTTCAGGCCAACTTTCAACTCCAAAAATACACTTTTTAGATCCAGGACAAAGTAATCTGGCTCATCAGTAATGTGATTAGTACCTTATACAATAAATTCCCTCTTCAAGCAGTGAGTAACATCCGAAATATGCACTGAATGTATCTTTTAGATGCTATTCACAGCCAGCTAGAACAATAATTAATGCAACTGAAATGGATGTCAATAATCCTAATTTTGCAATGGTTAAAAAACCAAAAATAAAAACAGCATATTGAAATAAAATTATTCCTTCTGCTTTAGGTCCAAGAAAATGCTGCAAGCACTCAGCGCGGATCTGTGGAAAAACAAAAAAAGAGTTCATGCTTGTGATCAAAGACCTTCTGCCAGAACTAGGAAAGAGGAAAAACAAGTCCATTTTAAATTAGAGTGGAGAAGATGGATTGTTTCAAGACTTAATCAGATGGCTGGAAAATACCTCAACATCAATTATCTTGAATTTCCATTGGTATTTTGACACAGGATGGACATTAACTTTCAAGTCATAAAACTAATCAACAGTTACGAAAGACATTATTTCTGCATTATTTTCTGAGTCAATAAATTCCAGGGAAAATAGTGAATATGGAACACAAAAATAGAAATAATGGGCAATACCGGCCAGAAGTGCAGCTCTTGCCATTGGCATTTCTGTTCTGTGTCTGAACAGGATATCCGCCTGGTACTGTCAAGGTAATAATCACAGGGAGGAAGAAAGTTACATTCTACTTTCATATTACTAGTATTTCAGCATATACTTTGGGAGCTCATGATCAAAATGCTTTTCCTGATTTTTTGATTAGCACTTTATTTTAATATTAATATTTCTTTCTGCTTCACGCCACCAAATGAAAGGCAGAATAAACTTATGGTCAGGTATTCTCCTCCTGATTGGTTAGGTTAAAAGCAATCCAGGGCATTAGAATAGTAAGTTTTCCACCTGAAGCATGAGGTAATTCCAATGGAAGCTGATTTATCTGTTGACTTGTTTTAATTTTGTCGGTGGGAAATTAGGATTGATCACATCCATTTTATGTTCCAGCTGCATTTTAGTAAACTAAAGAGGGCCTGGATCATGTCTAAAGCAATGGACTTCCATTGATTTAGACGTGATAGAGTGGGAGGGGGGAGAGGATGAAAGGGGAGGAGTGGCATTATTCATCAGGGAAAATATTACAGCTGTGCTCAGGCAGGACAGACAGAGGGCTTGTCTACTGAGGCTAGATGGGTGGAGCTGAGGAATGGGAATGGTATGACCACACTCATGGTATTATAGACTGCCCAATAGTCAACATGAATTGGAGGAACAAAACATTAGAGAGGTGGTAGACAGCTGCAGAAAACATAAGGTTGTGATCGAAGGGGATTTTAACTTTCCACATATTGACTGGGACACCCACACTGTAAAAGACTGGATGACTTGGAGTTTGTCAAATGAGTTCATGGGAGTTTTCTAAATCAATATATAGAGTTACTAAATAGAGAGAGTGTAGCACTGGATCTGCTATTAGGGAACAAGACATGACAGGTGACAGAAGTATGTGTAGGAGAACATTTTGGATCCAGTGATCATAATGGCATTAGTTTCATTAATTATAGATAAGGATAGGTCTGGATCTTGTGTTCAGGTTCTAAATAAGAGAAAAGCTAATTTTGAGGAAATGAGAATAGATGTAGAATGCATGGATTGGGATAAATTGTTTTTGGGCAAGGGTGTGCAAGGTAAGTGGAGGACTTTCAAAGGTGAAATTTTGAGAGTACAGAGTTTGTAAGTTCCTGTCAGGATTAAAAGGCATAGGGAACCTTGGTTTTCAAGAGAGGTGTATAACAGGTATAGGCAACATGCAGCAAATGAGATACTTGAGGAGTATAAAAATGCAGGAAAAACCTCGAGAGAAATCAGAAAAGCTAAAGGAAAAGACATGAGGTTGCTTTTGTAGACAATGTGAAGGAAAATTTGAAAGGTTTTTACTGGTATCTTAAGAACAAAGGTATAGTAAGGGTCAAAATTGGTCCCCTTGATGATCAGTGTGGTTCACTTTGGGGGAGATGGGGGAGATCTTAAATGTTTTTTTTTTCATCATTATTCACTCAGGAAACAGACACAGAGTCATGGGAAGTAAGGTCATGGAACTTATAGAGATTAAAGAGGAGGAGGTGTTTTCTGTCTTAGAGCAAATTAGGGTGGATAAATCATCAGAGCATGACAAGATATTCCCTTGGACCTTGAGGGAGGCTAGTGTAGAAATTACAGGGGTTCTGGCAGAAATATTTAAAATGTCCTTGGCCACAGGTGAGGTGCTGGAGGATGGGAGGGAAGCTCATGTTGTTCCATTGTTTAAAAGGGGCTCCAAAAGTAAGCCTGAACATTATAGGCTAGTGAGCTTAACATTATTAGTAGGTAAATTATTGGAAGGTATTCTAAGAGATTGGATATACAATTATTTGGATAAGCAGGGACTGATTAGGGATAGTCAACATGTTTTTGTGCATGGTAGTTCATGTTTACCCAAACTTACAGTTTTTAGAGAAGGTTGCAAGGAAAGTTTGCAAAGAAAAGGATGTGGATGTTGCCTACATAGGATTTAGTAAGGCCTTGGACAAAGTCCTGAATGGGAGGTTAGTCAAGAGGTTCAGACGCTAGGTATTCATGCTGAAGTAGTGAACTGGATTCAATAATGGTGGACAGAAGAAGTCAGAGAGCAGTGGTGGATGATTGCTTTTCAGACTGGAGGCCTGTGACTAGTGGTGTGCCTCAGGGATCAGTACAAGGATCATTGTTGTTTGTCATCTATATCAATGATCTGGATAATGATGTGGTAAATTGGATCAACATGTTTGCAGATGATAATAAGATTGAAGGTGTTGTGGACAGCGAACAAAGTTTTCAAAGCTTACAGAGGGATGTGCATCAGCTGAAAAATGGCAGATCGAATTTAATTCAGACAAGTATGAGGTGTTACATTTTGCAAGGTTCACCCAAGAAAAGAAATATACGAGGAATGGTAGGGCACTGAGGAGTGCAGTAGAAAAGAGGAGTGTGGGAATCCAGATACATAATTCCCTGAAAGTCCCACCACAGGTGGATGGGGTTGGAAAGAGAGCTTTTGGCATATTGCCTTCATAAACCAAAATATTGAGTATAGAAGCTGGGATGTTATGGTAAAGTTGCATAAAACATTGGTGAGGCCAGATTTGGAGTACTGTGTGCAATTTTGGTCACCTAATTACTATCAATAAGTTAGAAAGAGTGCAGAGAAATTTACGAGGATTTTGCATGAACTTCAGGAACTGAGTTACAGGGAAAGGTTAAACAGGTTAGGACTTTATTTACCTGATGAAGAATGAGGAGAGATAAAGGTATTTAAAATTATGAGGTGATAGACAGAGTAAATGTAGATGGGCTTTTTCCACTGAGGGTGGGTGAGATACAAACCTGAGGACATGGGTTAAGAGTGAAAGGGGGAAAGTTTAGGTCTGGTGTAAGGGGGAATTTCTTCACACAGAAGAAGTGGGAGTGTAGAATGAGCTACCAGCTGAGATGGTAAATGTGGGCTCAATTTTAACATTTAAGAAAACTTTGGACAGTTAAATGGATGGAAGAGGTATGGAGGGCTCTGAATTGGGTCCAGGTCAGTGGGACTAGGCAAAAAAAATAATTTGGCACAGACCAGAAGGGCCGAAGAGGCCTGTTCTATAGTTCTACGATAGTGACACAACATGATTCATGATTCCAAAGCAGAACACAAGTGTAGTGGAGCTTCATTACAAAATATGATAAAGCAAATAGCAATGTTGAAACAATGCTTCCGTGCTCTGGGATACTCAGGAGAATTCCTGCAATATTCAGTAGGACAGGTTTACACCATTTGTAACAAAGCTGCTGCATGTCTCTCTAGGCTGCCATCATTAGGTGGCACCCTTGACACCAACAGTGTCACAAACCACTGAAGGGCAGGCAGGAAGCCAAAGAAGGAGAAGGAAGGAATTGTCTTTTACCATCCCTTTCTCCTTAAGATGGAGGTGAAAAATTTACACAATTGAGAAATTGATATCTGTGACCTGATTTCCTAACATTGCAACATTATGATCCGAGCTTGATCACAATGGAATATTAAATGCAGAAATGAAACCAAATTTATCATCAAACCAAAACATATTGCACATAGCAGTTAACAGGACTGGCCATGGCATGGCTGGGAGAAAGACATTGTCAAATTTAAAGGATAAATTAAATCACAACTTGAGTGATCAGATCTGAACCCAGAAGGTCCGTCTGCAGCCTGCAGCATCTCATGGTCATGTAAGGACAGCAACACCCATTGCCATCAGATCACACCCCAGATTTGGAAGATGAAGAGGCAGTCTTTCTAACTGAGTGGATTGGTGTACTACAGAAGCACTGTCTCTCTCACCTAGGGCAGCATCTCAGCAATCCTATGGCAACTTGTTGGACCATATAACACAGTAATTGGTGTTCTTCCATAGTAGACCTCAGATTATCGATGAACATATCACCCGCAGAAATTATGCCTCACTCGCAGAAGATTCTGCCTCACCCGCAGAGAAGGACTTTCCCGGTTGTATGTGATATCATGTATGTACTCTGACAATAAATTGTAAATCTGAAATCTGAATGTTATTGGTGCTGAACTTGAACCTGTGGCCACAAGTGTCAGACACTCTGATATGTTTGACCCTCCCAGAAGGTGAACCAAATTGACCTTCACTTCCTTGCTCAAAAAATATGGCAAAGCTTGCATTGCCCGGAGAACATAAATTTAAAGAGGAATGGGGAAAGTTTAAAGGGCAGGTTTTTTACGCGGAGTGTAACGTGATTGATCATACTCGGAGACTTGTGTGGAGTACAAACACGCTTCTATTAGCTTACAATTAACGGCCGGTATCTACAATGGTCTTCAGGTAAATTGGAGGTAAGGTGGGAAAACAGGGTTTATATTGGAGCCAAGGGGAGGGGCCGATCATCTAATCTACCCATAGACAGTGAATTCTAGTTCACTGCATTCACCCCTTCTTTCAGAAGAGAACCTGCAGGTGAAAACAGGGACACGAATTTTTTACAATTATTTACGTTGAGTCTATCTGGGTCAAGCGCCTTAGAACTGGTGGACTTTGCTTTTTCAGAACTTCATGTGGCTCCTGTGGGTCTTGGATACTAGGACTCAAAGACTCATGGATTTAGGATCCGATAGTTGCGTGGTTGGAACCACATCTTCCAGAACCCTGCATGGGGTATTTTGAGGTTCCAGGCCTATTGTGGGCTTTGGGACCTCATTTCCTGAAGGTGCCAGGTCTCTGATTGAGACCGGGTCCTCTCTACCATCCGGGTATGCCACATAGGCATTCATCAGGTTTGCGTGCATTTGGTACACTCTCTTGACCAGCAGGTCTGTTTTGCTTCTCCTCATGTGCTTTTTCAGTAGGACTGGTCCTGGTGTCATTAGCCATGTTGGAAGAATGATTCCCGACGTGGATTTCCTCGGGAATGCAAACATTAACTCGTGAGGAGTCACATTGGTCGCAGTGCAGAGAAGCGATCTTATGGAGTGGAGCACAGAGGGAAGAGCCTCTTGCCAGAAAGCCTTTAGACCAGAGAGCTAATTGCACAGCTTTCCAAACCTTTGTGTTCTCTTTTCCAACTTGACCATTCCCCTGGGAGTTGTAGCTGGTCGTCCTGCTTGATAATGCCTCTTACGAGCAGGTATCGGTGTAGCTCTTTGCTCATAAATGATGAGTCCCAGTCACTATGAATATAGCTGGGATACCCTAACAGGGTGAAAATGGAGTGCAGAGCTCTGATGGCTGGTGGTGGAGGAGTCTGGACAGGGGATGGCAAACGGGAAACACAAGTACTCATCGATAACAGTAAGAAAGTACACATTTCCTTTGGTGGAGGGAAGGGGTCCCTTGAAATCAATGGTGAGTGTATTTTGTTGGGGTGGTAGAAGTGTGGTTTCCACTCATTGCAGACCTAGCATGACCTGTCATTTCCATGAGTCTTCAATAGAGAAGGGCAGGTTACATGCCTTGACAAATTGGGCCATGCGTGTGATCCTCGAGTGGCAGAGCTCATTATGAAGTGACCACAACTGGCTGGTGTGTGCAGCAAGACAGCTTCCTTGGGATAGGGCATCTGGAGGTTCATTGAGTGCACCTGGCCTATACACTACCTCATGGTTATAGGTGGAGAGTTCGATCCTCCACCTCGCGATCTTGTCATTCTTTGTTTTACCACTATTCGTATTATTGGATATGAATGCTACAGATCACTAATCAGTGCACAGAATGAATTTCCTGCTGGCCAGGTAGGGCCTCCAGTGCCTGACGGCCTCCACAATGGCCTGAGCCTCTTTCTCCACTGAAGGGTCTCGGAGCGTGTGCCCTTGAAGGGTGCAGGAAAAAAAGCACCCTGCCTGACTGGTCAAAGGTCATGGCCAGATCTATGTCAAAGGTATCACTCTCCACCTGGAAAGGTGCATTTTCTTCCACCTCATGCATGGTGGCCTAAGCAATATAGCTCCCGACATAGCTAAAAGCTGCCTAGGCTTCAGCCAATAATGGAAAGGAAGGTGGATTTTAAAAGGGGACGGACTTTGTCAGTGTAATAAGATACCCACTGGGGGTGATATGGGAAGAACCCCAGGCACCTCCTTAAAGCTTTCATTATCCACGTGATAGGGAGGTCTTAAATGGGCACATACGTTGGGGGTCTGGGCCAATGATGCCGTTCTCCAACACATAACCCAGGATAGCTGGACATTTTGTCCAGAACACACACTTACTGACATTGTACCTGAGGTTCAGGGATTTGGTTGTGTGGAGAAACATCTGAAGATTGATGACATGGTTTTCTGGATTGTGTCCAAAATGGTGACGTTGTCAAGATAGGGGAAGATAGCCCTTAACTCGTACATAACTACTATTTTATCCTTCTGCCTCTAGAAGACCCTATTCGTAATACAAAAAGGGACCCTCAGGAACTGATAAAAGCCATCATCTGCCTTGAATGCGGTGTACAGGTGGTCCTCAGAATGGACTGGTAGCTGATCATATGCAGCTTTCAGGTCAATGGTCGAATAAGCCCGGGACTGCACAATTTAATTCACCATGCCTGAGATTCAGGGGAGGGTGTACGCTTCCAGGAGGGTGAAGTGATTAATAGTTTGGCTGCAGTCAATCTCTAGCCTGGGCTTCTCTCCCCCTCTCACAATTACCACCTGGGCTCTGAACTGGCTGTTGCTCAGTTCAATGATTTTCACTTCAAGCAGCCACTGTGTTTCAGCTCTAATAAATTCTCGGTCCCCTGCACTGTATCACCTGCTCTATGTGGCTATTGGCTTACAGTCAGGGGTTAGGTTCTGAAACGAGGTGGGAGGGGGATAATTATTTTTTTTGCCTAGTCCCACTGACCTGGACCCAATTCAGAGCCCTCCAAACCTCTTCCATCCATTTACCTGTCTGTGCCAAATTATTTTGTTTGTGGGTGAAAGGTTGAATCTGGGTAAATTGATGGGAAAGTTGGGAGAATAAAATGGGATGGTTGTAGGATTGGAGACTGCGGAAAACTCACCGAACTCTGCTGGAGGAACTCAATAGGTCAAGCAGCAAAAATTGGGAGATAAAGAATGGTCGTAGCTTCAAGTCTCGATAAAGAGTTGCAGCTTAAAGCATCAGTCATTCTTTTTCTCACACTTGACCCACTGGCTTTCTCCAGCAGACTTTGATTAGTTTAGTGCAGTGGTTTTCAAACTTTTTCACATACCATCTTAAGTAATCCCTGTGCCATCGGAGCTCTGTGATTAGTAAGGGATTACTTTAAAAATTCCTTTTCCTACCCTCCTGTCTGACACAGGGGAGCAGCTCCCTGCCCCATCGGTAACACAACAACCCTGTTTGGTTGGGGTGGGGGAGCTGGTGAGGCGTTGTCATTGAATTTGACTATGTGCCTTGCCCAGCATTCAGAAGGCCAAATTTGGCCCGTGATATAATTATATTTGGCCCACAAGATCATATCAAATATGTCTTAGAGCTGGCCCGCTGGCCGCCGCGCCAGTATAACACATGCACAGCTAATATTACAAATCCCAGAATGCTTTGCAAATGCGTGGGCGCCGGCCCGTCAGCCCGCTAATCGCCCCCACCTCCTCTTTTTCCTTTCATTAGCATCTGTGACCTGTCGCCCAACTCACATGTAATAAACCCCTTACGAAAAATGGCCAGACGAAAGACAGAAAACAGGACCTTTCAAGACAGGTGGGAGGCAGACTATATGCTCATCATTTTAAAAGACAAACCTGTTTGTCATTGAAGCAAGTTGTTATTTTTTTGACTTGTTGGCTTGTGAAAAAAAAGGAGCTTAAAGGCTATAGAGAAATATTATTTATTGAATATTTTATTTCTCATTTGTTAATGCTTCTTCTAGAAAGAGTTTAACCAAAACTATGAATAAACATTTATTTTAATAAGAAAAAGTTTAACATTACATATGTTGAAAGAAGAGAAAACATGCAGATGTTGTTGAAAATTTTCAATAAATACTTAGTCCAAGTTTTTAATTTTGGCCCTCTGTGAATTTGAGTTTGACACCCCTGCACTAGAGTATATATTGACCCACTTGATTAGTATTGTTTTTCTTAAACATGTATTTTTTTGGTTTTTATTTATAACATATACATAGAGTTATTGATTGTCTCATGATTGGTGAGTGGTGGGGTGGGGTGGAGCTGAGGGGTGGATTGTAATGGGAAGGGTTGTAGCTGACACGTGACAGCAATGCTCCCTACCCAGTAGGAGGACACACCAGGTGCCAATCAAGGTTTGGTTCCACCCCACCCGTTAGTGCACACTTTGCTGTTTGGTCCAGGTTAATTACCTAGACTGGACTCTCCAGCCTGCCTGTGCTTGGCCTGGGCCATTGGCTGATGTAATTGAATTAACCCTCCTGGCACTGAGCCATTTGTTCCAGCTAATGACCTGGCCTGGACCTCCAGCACTATAAAGGTGCCATGTGTTCTTTGTTCTCCCTCTTTGCCAGTCCTAGAAATGTGCTGGAGAAACTTGGTAAGATGTGCACTGTTTAAAAGGGTTGGGAGCATTTAATTAGTGTCCCCTGTAGCATAAAGCCGTGGCTGCAATGAGTTGAGGGGTATTACCTTCTGCAAATAAAATCCTTCTCCATCAAAACTGTGTGTCCAGAGTCCTTGATTTTGAGACCTACCAAACCTGTTTCCTTATTCACAGCAACCAGGCATATTAATAATAACATATCACATATCAATTGAAAATTAGAAGCAGTGCCATAAATATTACATAACTTATTTCATTCAGGACATCAAATCTTATAATTATAATAATTAAACAATTTAATCATAACTCGTATTATGTTCAAAAATTATACAAATAATAGACGTAAAATCCCTTACATAAGATGTGTTGTTCTGTGATATGATCCGTGATCTGTAGTTAAATCCCCACCCTCTTTATTTGTTGTCTTAATAATAAAAAGGAAAAATAAAAATCTCCCTACTAATCGAACTACCCTTCCCCCTATACAAGGTTATCTGAATATATTGTAAATATGAATCGAATAATGGCCCCCAGGCAGGAAATCCCAGGAGCACTTAAATCCTCAGATTATGACAATAATCCATGAATGGACCTCATGACTTATCAAATTCAGACTTTGCATCTTTAAAATTATGTCTAATTTTTTGCAAATCTAAATAAGACATGATATCACATACCCATTGAATGTGAGTGGGTGAAACAATGTCTTTCCACTTCAAAATTGCTCATCTAGCTATTAATGAAGCCAAAACTTGAATTTTCTAACTTAGTCTTAAGAATCATTGATAGTTTGGAAAATCTCTTTCAAAAAATGTTCTAAACTGGACACACGGATATATGAATCTATGAAATATTTTGGTATTATGTAATCATATCAAAGTATTATTATCGGGATGGACACTTTTATCTATTACAATGGTTGGGTGCATAAATTTGGTTAAGATTAATATTTTACCTAAATTTTTGTATCTTTTTAAATCTTTACCAATTTTTATTCCTAAATCTTTTTTGATTCACTGGATTCGATTATCTTGTTGTATTTTCCTGGTAAGAAAAATAACCTGTATAAATAAGGCTCATATCCAAAAGACTAGAAGGAATGGGGGATTATCACTGCCAAACTAGATTCTATTATTGGGTGGACAATATATCTAATTTACTCTTATTGTTTTATTTTGATAAGTTAGCTGTCCGCCCTTCATGGGTAGAAATGGAATTAACTTTTTCTAAAAAGTCATCTATGTTGGCTATTTTAGATTCAATTTTAACTTTTTGTTTTTCTAAATTGACTAAGAACCCAATAACGAGGCATAGATTGAGAATATGGGCACAATTTAGGAATTTATTTGGTTATCATAGTTTTTCTCTTGCCACTCCTATTGTAAAAAATTCCAACCCACTTTGTTAGATGCAAGTTTTAAGGACTGGTATAGATTAGGCATTAAAAGTTTTAAATATCTTTTTATTTAAAGTAATTGTGTTTATTTTGAACAACGAACAGCAAAATGTAATCTTTCTTAATAAGCAATTTTTTTAAAATTTACAAATGAGCCATTTTGTTCAGTCCAAACTTTCTGATTTTCCTCACATCTCTGAAATGAATATTCTTGATGTATTTTTTGATTTGCAATTTTCCCATGGAGGATTAATATCAAATATTTATAGTAATTTACTGGATTTAAGAATGGTCTCAATGATCAGTATTAAGAACGATTGGGAGCGTGCTCTGAATTGGGTTACAAATCTTAATTTGATCAACGAGTCTTCAATTTGTGCATGACATTATTTGTTGCAATTTAAGGTGGTGCACAGAATATATATGTCTAAAGTTAAATTACCTAATTTGTATCCTTATATGGATCCATTATGTGATAAGTGAAAATTTTTTGAAACCCACTGTTTTAGTCATACCAAATTGACTTGTTATGTGCATGGTTTCACAACTCCAAAGGAAATGGGCCAATGACAATTTTTCTCAAGCAAAATATTTTCAGTAACAATTGGGTCTAGAGCAGTGGTCCTCAACATTTCCCCCCCCCCCCCCATTCACATACCACCTTAAGTAATCCTTTACTAATCACAACATCTCTGGCATATGGATTACTTAAGGTGGTATGTGAGTGGAAAGAAAATGTTTGAAAACCACTGGCTTAGTATAACTGGGTGCTTGATAGTGGGCGCAATGGACTCGCTAAACATAAAAATCTGTTTCCTTGCTGCATGATAACAACTTTACACAAAAACCTTTTGGTAACTTGGACTCCTCTATTTTCCTGACCATTAACTGTTTTGTGCTTGCAGACTTTCTGATTCTTCCAATATTTTTTCCATGCATATCAGCCTCATTTTGTACACAGTCTAGACCTACGACCTATGCAACTTACAACTATCTGTACATACGACCGAAAAAAAAACTGTATACATTTTTCAAAGATAAAGAAAAATATATGTAAATATAAAAATTACATTTTTGTGGTGAAACTAGGGGCCTAGCTATGGAAAATAGCGATATGTCAGGGATGGCTGTCATGTTGTCTTTGATGAACAATAAAATGGACCTGACTTGTGTTTATTTTGAGATACGACCCATAGGTCATAAGTGAACATGGTCATAAGTTGGGGACCACCTGTATAACAAAATCAGTAATTTCTGGAAATACTCATGCTGCATCTGTGGGAACAGTTTGAACATTTCATGGAAGAGATCCTTTCCTAGAATTTGGAAAAAGATAAAAAGAGTTTGTTAAGTGTCAGAGAGAGTGGGATAGGGTTAAACCAAGAGAATAACCTCACCATTAAGCTGTGAAAAATGTTATCTAGCTATTGAGAAAATAGGAGCAGTTAGAGAGTGAGAACTTTGATGGATAATGTTATTGTTTTCATGATCAAGATCTTCATCTCATCATCTGTAAGATAGTGTTAGTCCTATCTTTTCTTCTGGTTTGGTTTTTGATTTCTTCTGTCAGGTGTAACTCCATGTACAGATTCCTTCTTCTATGGTATACTCTAAATGACATGTACATATGTATACAATCCAGTGATCATTGGGGGATCAGAGGTGGAGAGGGTGAGCAAATTTAGATTCTTGAGAGACACTATCTCAGAGGATCTTTCCTGGACCCAACACACCAATGGCATCATGAAAAAAGTATGTCTACTTCCTCAGAAATTTGTGGAGGTTTGGGATGACACCAGAAACCCTGGCAAATTTCTAGAGGAGTGTTGGAATGTGTGGTGTCAAGCTGCATCATGACCTGGCATGGGAACACCAATACCCCTGAGCTTAAAGATCTCAAAAAGGTAGTGGACACAGACCAGGACATCACAGGTAAAACCCTCCCCACTATTCAGTACATCAACAGGGAACACTGCCATCCGAGAACAGCAGCAATCACAAAAGACCCTTGCCACCCAGCACACCGTCTGTTCTCGCAGCTTCAGAAACAGCTGCTACCCCTCCACCGTCAGACTCCTCAACAGCAAACTCAATCAGGGACTCATTTAATTGATTTTATTGTTGTTATCTCTGTATTGCACAGTCAGTTTGTTTACATTTGTCATCAATTTAAAATTCTTTTCTTTGTTTACATATGTTATGAGCCCAGAGGACCCCAAAACCAGCAACAATAGAAATTCACCAAGACAAATGGTTATCTAAACAAAGGCTGCTTTTAATTATCTTTACACAAGAAAACAGGATCAAACTTTAACTTATCACTATTAACTTAACTTAACCTAACTTAACCCCCTTCTATTCAAAGCGCACGTGTATGGAATGTGTGTGTAAGTTCAGAAAAGTTCTTTAATTCAAAGTCCAAACTCACTTCTCACACCTCCAAGTTCACCGGTATCAGGTAATTCTAATACTAGGCATAGAATTTAACATTTATGAATTTCACCAGGCTTTGGTGCTTGAAAGGTAAATGGTTACCACTCAGGAAGGTTCTTGTCAGTTTTCAGAAATTTGTTGCTCATTAGACACCCACAACTGATTCCTTTAGATCAGCCACTTCAGTGTCTTGCTGAAGAAAACTTGCCCCATCAGGATTTTACAGATGATAACCTCTGTCATTCAGGTCACCACAGAGTTCCTTTTCTGTTTCCCTTATTTCAAGTGAAATATTATACAGCCAGTTCTCTCCTCTTGTATGAACCACCATGACTTTGACCAGGCTGAACTAAGAACTCACAACCTGTCTTCAAAAAGAGGTTTTTCCACAAGCTTGCCAGCTTGTCATGTTCCAGTCCCAGCTGCTACAGCTGAACTGTAGAACTGAATTCTCTCTCTCTCTCTCTTTCTCTCTCTCTCTCTCTTTCTCTCTCTCTCTCTCTCTCAGAGAAAACCACATGATCCTCTTAGAACAGCAAACCACACTCAGACTGTGGCACCAGACCCAATCTTCTGAATTTGCTTATCTGTTGCTTTCCAAAACAATAATCCATTACTCCACAGCAAGTCCAATTAACACCTACTCGAGAAGTCCTTATTGGCATTCTTTGAAGTTTGTGCAAAGGCACTCGGAGCCTGAACTGTCTGACTTGAATGGACCTCTGGCATTTTAAATGAGATCTCTTTTGAAGTGTTTGTATGTGACCTACCCTAAAAAAAATCCTGCCACAATTGATCTCCTTTAAAATATATCTAAATACAATATAAAATAAAAACATATTCTGTCACATATGTTTATGCTGTTTATTGTTTATTTTTTGCATTACCAATTAGTGGTAATTCTGCCATCCCTGCAGGAAGAAGGAACCTTAGGGCTGTTTGTGTTGTGTGAGGTATTGGTGCCCCCATACCAGACCGTGATCCAGCTGGTCAGCACACTTTCTACCACATGTCTGTAGAAATTTGCCAATGTTTCTGGTGTCATACCAAACCTCCGCAAACTCCTGAGGAAGTTGAAGCGCTGATGTGCTTTCTTCACAATGCCATTTGTGGTGGGTCCAGGAAAGATCCTCCGAGATAGTGACTCCCAAGAACCTAAACTTGCTCATCCTCTCCACCTATGATTGCCCACTGATCTCTGGTTGTCTACCTCTAGCTTTCCTTTCCTGAAGTCAACAATCATCTCCTTCATTTTGGCGACATTGAGTCCCAACTGATGCATCACATCAATCAATAAATATCACGTTTATTGTCATGACCACGTCACAAAATTTGTTGTTTCGTGGCAGCAGTATTGTGCATTACCTATGCAAAATTCCAATCAAGTACGGATCCAAAATACAATATTTATTATAAATTAAGGAGTGAAAAAAGTGATAGGTAATAGAAAAGTGATAGAAAGTGACAAACGAGATGTGCTCCACACCAGGGTCATGCCTAGCGCAGAATGCCACACTGACCACCGGCTGGTTCGCTGCAAGCTCAACCTTCACTTCAAGCCAAAGCCCAGGAACAATAAAGCCCCCAGAAAGAGGTTCAATGTTGGAAACCTGCAGTCAGACGAAGCGAGAGGAAACTTCCAGGCAAACCTCAAAGCAAAGCTCGACGATGCAACCCGCCTCACGGACCCGTCCCCTGAAACCCTCTGGGATCAGTTGAAGACTACCATACTGCAATCCACTGAAGAGGTACTGGGCTTCTCCTCCAGGAAAAACAAGGACTGGTTTGACGAAAACAGCCAGGAAATCCAGGAGCTGCTGGCAAAGAAGCGAGCTGCCCACCAGGCTCACCTTACAAAGCTGTCCTGTCCAGAGAAGAAACAAGCCTTCCGTCGCGCATGTAGCCATCTTCAGCGCAAACTCCGGGAGATCCAAAATGAGTGGTGGACTAGCCTCGCCAAACGAACCCAGCTCAGCGCGGATATTGGTGACTTCAGGGGTTTCTACGAGGCTCTAAAGGCTGTGTACGGCCCCTCACCCCAAGTCCAAAGCCCGCTGCGCAGCTCAGACGGCAAAGTCCTCCTCAGCGACAAGATCTCCATCCTCAACCGATGGTCAGAACACCTCCAATCTCTTTTCAGTGCCAACCGCTCAGTCCAAGATTCTGCCCTGCACCAGCTCCCTCAACAGCCCCTAAGGCTAGAGCTGGATGAGGTTCCCACCCTGGATGAGACATATAAGGCAATCGAACAACTGAAAGGTGGCAAAGCAGCAGGTATGGATGGAATCCCCCCAGAAGTCTGGAAGGCTGGCGGCAAAACTCTGCATGCCAAACTGCATGAGTTTTTCAAGCTTTGTTGGGACCAAGGTAAACTGCCTCAGGATCTTCGTGATGCCCTGTACAAAAACAAAGGCGAGAAATCAGACTGCTCAAACTACAGGGGAATCACGTTGCTCTCCATTGCAGGCAAAATCTTCGCTAGGATTCTACTAAATAGAATAATACCTAGTGTCGCCGAGAATATTCTCCCAGAATCACAGTGCGGCTTTCGCACAAACAGAGGAACTACTGACATGGTCTTTGCCCTCAGACAGCTCCAAGAAAAGTGCAGAGAACAAAACAAAGGACTCTACATCACCTTTGTTGACCTCACCAAAGCCTTCGACACCGTGAGCAGGAAAGGGCTTTGGCAAATACTAGAGCGCATCGGATGTCCCCCAAAGTTCCTCAACATGATTATCCAACTGCACGAAAACCAACAAGGTCGGGTCAGATACAGCAATGAGCTCTCTGAACCCTTCTCCATTAACAATGGCGTGAAGCAAGGCTGTGTTCTCGCACCAACCCTCTTTTCAATCTTCTTCAGCATGATGCTGAACCAAGCCATGAAAGACCCCAACAATGAAGACGCTGTTTACATCCGGTACCGCACGGATGGCAGTCTCTTCAATCTGAGGCGCCTGCAAGCTCACACCAAGACACAAGAGAAACTTGTCCGTGAACTACTCTTTGCAGACGATGCCGCTTTAGTTGCCCATTCAGAGCCAGCTCTTCAGCGCTTGACGACCTGCTTTGCGGAAACTGCCAAAATGTTTGGCCTGGAAGTCAGCCTGAAGAAAACTGAGGTCCTCCATCAGCCAGCTCCCCACCATGACTACCAGCCCCCCCACATCTCCATTGGGCACACAAAACTCAAAACGGTCAACCAGTTTACCTATCTCGGCTGGACCATTTCATCAGATGCAAGGATCGACAATGAGATAGACAACAGACTCGCCAAGGCAAATAGCGCCTTTGGAAGACTACACAAAAGAGTCTGGAAAAACAACCAACTGAAAAACCTCACAAAGATAAGCGTATACAGAGCCGTTGTCATACCCACACTCCTGTTCGGCTCCGAATCATGGGTCCTCTACCGGCACCACCTACGGCTCCTAGAACGCTTCCACCAGCGTTGTCTCCGCTCCATCCTCAACATCCATTGGAGTGCTTACATCCCTAACGTCGAAGTACTCGAGATGGCAGAGGTCGACAGCATCGAGTCCACGCTGCTGAAGATCCAGCTGCGCTGGATGGGTCACGTCTCCAGAATGGAGGACCATCGCCTTCCCAAGATCGTGTTATATGGCGAGCTCTCCACTGGCCACCGTGACAGAGGTGCACCAAAGAAAAGGTACAAGGACTGCCTAAAGAAATCTCTTGGTGCCTGCCACATTGACCACCGCCAGTGGGCTGATAACGCCTCAAACCGTGCATCTTGGCGCCTCACAGTTTGGCGGGCAGCAACCTCCTTTGAAGAAGACCGCAGAGCCCACCTCACTGACAAAAGGCAAAGGAGGAAAAACCCAACACCCAACCCCAACCAACCAATTTTCCCCTGCAACCGCTGCAATCGTGTCTGCCTGTCCCGCATCGGACTTGTCAGCCACAAACGAGCCTGCAGCTGACGTGGACTTTTTACCCCCTCCATAAATCTTCGTCCGCAAAGCCAAGCCAAAGAGATTACCTATGTATTTTTCCACATGTTAAAACCAATAAAAATAATAAATCTGATGTCAGAGGGGAAGAAGCTATTTTTGTAACATTGGATGTGTGTCTTCAGGCTCCTCTACCTCCTTCCTAATGGTATAATTGAGGGGATGACAAGACCTGGATGGTGAGGGTCCTTGATAGAAGCTGCTTTCTTGAGACTCTGCCTCTTAAAGATATCCTTAATTGAGATAAGACTAATGCCCATGATGGTGCTGGCCGAGTTCACAACCCTCTGTAGTCTTTTCTTATCTTGTGCATTAGCATCTCCAGACCAAACAGTGATGCAACCAGTTAGCTCTCCACAAAACTCTTAATGAAATACAGCCGCTTGGGGAGCCTTCAACATTATGGCCCCAGGATTCATATAGATCCTGTTGCAATCAAATAACCTCCTTTCATTGTTCACAATACCACGAATGTTGATGTTATCTGTGGGCTTACTAACCATGCTAACTACATTGTCATCTGAGTTATCAATATATATGAAAAACAACAGTGGACCCTGTGGCACAGCCCTCTGATATGAGTTGTAACCCTCCACTACTACCCTCTGTTTCCTCCTATCAAGCCAATTCTGTATCCAATTGGTGAGCTTACCTTGGTTCCCATGCAAACTGAACAGCCAGATCAGCCTGCCATGCTAGACCTTGTCAAAGCCCTCATTGAAGTCTTGGAAGGAATATAGATGAATGGGCAAAAAATTAGCAAGTGGATTATTGCATGGAGAAATGTGATGGTAATCACTTCTGTAGATAATAATTTGAGAATTGGGATTGAAGGAATGGCTCAGTGAGATGGTCTAATAGGCCTCTTCCTATGACATGAAGCAGTTCACACAAAATATGTGGGATAAATAGGTTGAATTATGGGGGAAAATGAATCAATGTTCACTGAATTTAAGAAGAATTAGAAGTGAGCGCTTTGAAATGTCAGATTGTGAGGAAAGTTGACAGGATAAAGACTGAATGGAGCCTACTTTTATGAGGGAATCTTGGAGGCATAGTGTCAGAACACAGGGACACTTGCCTAAGATGGAGACGAGTAGGAACTTGTGTCAGAAGTAATGAATTTTGGAATTGCACCCCTGCAAAACTGTGGAGGTTGAATTGCTAGATGTATTCAATGATGGCATGGTGAGCTCTTTGATCAATGGGGAGCCAAAGATTATGGGAACAGGCAGAAACTTACTTGGACAAACAGGTACATTTCATACACCAACTACAGCAGTATAAATTAAATAACCACAATATGCCAAAACAGGAAAAGAAAAAATAAATATCAAAGCATAGATTAAAAAAAAATTCACATTTTCACATTGTGCAAAAATAAGTGATGTTTCAATAGTGCAGACAATGTTTAGGGTTAGGTTAGTAAGGAGAGGTTCAATAGCTTGATCTGTGTTTTCTTAAATCTGTTCTTGAACCGAGAGATACTGGACTTCCTGCTTTGGCACTTTCTGCTTGAAGGTAGCATAAATAACATGATGGGGATCCTTTATAATGTTGCCTGCCTTCTTGAGCCAGTGCCTCAATCGCTATCTTAAAAGGGTGTGAGGTCAGTGCATGTCATGTTGCTGGCGAGGACTGACACGTTCTGCAGCCCTTTGCATT
Organism: Narcine bancroftii; assembly: GCF_036971445.1. Taxonomy (NCBI): domain Eukaryota; kingdom Metazoa; phylum Chordata; class Chondrichthyes; order Torpediniformes; family Narcinidae; genus Narcine; species Narcine bancroftii. The sequence continues at coordinate 215,000,704 of NC_091469.1, read as the reverse complement.
CCTGGAAACTCATGTTTCCAAACCAGCCTGTGACATAACCACTCACTATATTTTCTACAATGCACCTCCAGGAGTTCAATAGAGGCAGCAGCATCAGAGGAGTTGGTGGGAACCATGGAGTCTCGATGTCTTTTGAGGGGACTCTCTTTTGCTTCTCTTTCTGATCTTGAGAGGGGCACTGGACCAGTTGTACCTCTTTGCCTTTGCATGGCAAACAACGGAAAACAAATTTTGTATGCATGATAATAAAGGAATCCAGAATCTTGAATCTTCAGTGTTCGTCGACATGCCAAATCTCTTCAGAAGTCTTAAAAAATCAAGGCAGTTGTGCACCTTCATGGTTGGCCCAATGTGCTGCTTCCAAGAGAAGTCCTCTGACATGTGGACTCCCAGGAACTTAGTTACGAACCCTCTCCTCTGCAGTACTGTCAATACAGACAGGAGTGTGGTCGCTCAGTCTCCCCTTCCTGATGTCCCCAATAAGCCCCTTGGGCTTGCTGAAATTGAGAGCAAAATTGAGAATCTGGTTGTGTGGTGTCAGAACCACAATCTCTATCTTATATTCTGAGTCACCATTAGTCATGATTGGGCCACCATCAGAGATGTCATCAGCAAATTTATAGATAGCATTGGAGCCTAATTGAAGTTCTATTGGAGATATACAACATCCTGATCAATCTGCTCACATCTCAAAAAGCAATGAATACATCTTTTGCACAAATGGCCTTTGCAGCAACATCTTGACCCTGTACTTTTGGAGAGAAATGAAAGTTGCAAGCTTGGAATTTGAAAATGGGTAAGTCACTCCGCAGTTATTTTGTGCATTAAAATACTTTTCTTGCAGAGTAGCTTTCGTGAGTTTCCTAATACACCCCTAAGAGATAAAGGTTTATTTTGCAGGTTTGTGGCCTAAAACATGCAAACCATAATAAAGACTAAAACGTGAGACCTGAACTGGAGGTCATTCTTGAGAATGAAGCAATATTATTGTTGGATTTGGTAGATTTCTGTTTACCCTCAGATTATTTATGCAGCTATGAGGAAGATCAAAACGGTATTAAATTGTTCATTATATCTTCAACTTTGAATATGTCTAGATGAAGGGGTTGGGAGGGGGGAGGGTTCTTTTACAATCTCTAAATGTTTCACCAATTTGCTTTTCTAAGGCCTTCACAAATTATCGCAAGTAATTTTACCCCCAAATCAACTTTGCCATTAGTGATATCATTATGAATGATGGGGCCTGTTCTTCTTCTAGATTTCTGCATAAAGGCTTAAATATATATTTTATACTCTACCTATGTGAGTGACAAATTTATTTTGGAAACAGAATAAGCTGCAGAATAAAGCTGAGAAAATCAGGTAGTGAATCATACTTATTCTCATACTGATCGTGAGAATTAGCCACTGTAGTGAGAACTTTGAACACTTCGAACTTCAACCTTCATCAAGATCGGGTCATTATTTTTTTTCTCTCTGCCCTATTTTCCTGTGCTGCCTGCAAGTCCCCTAATTCTTTTAACATCCCTTTAAACTCTGTTTAGAATAAATTAAATGACTGAGCCTTTGTAGCTTTTTTAGTCCTATTAAGTAACCTTAATTAGAGGGAAGGGTTAGATTAGTATTAGTTTTAGTTTTTTTCCTGTTTTGTTTTTTTTTAGATGAATTGATCATGTATGGTTTAATTATGATTGTCCAAGATCAAACAAAATTACTTAGATATTTTACTAAGGGATGAAAATGTTGGTATAATGTAACTCAAGTGGTTTCTATTCATAGTTATTTTAACAAATAATGTCAACTTAACAATTATGGATGAAATTTGTTGTAAAGTGCATTTATATTAATTATCCTACAATATTCCTTTGTTATGTATATAGGATTATTATGTTAAACTCAATGAAAATATTTTAAGAAGATGAAAGATTCATTATCCTTTGTGTGAAGAAATTCCTTCTAATCATAATTCTAAAAGGGCCTAACTGTTATTTTGATACTGTGACCCCCCAGTTCTGGATGCCTCAGCCATGGCAAATATCCTTTCTGCTTCCAGCTCACCAGGGCTCTATTCAACTTAAACTGAATACAATATTCTATGGTGTGGCCTTCTATCATTTTAATACAGCATGATTATTCTCATAATAAAGGCTATTAGATCATTGATGTTCCTAATTGCTTTCTACACCTGCATATAGATTTCAATGACTTGTGTAAAAGAACACCTATGTCCTTTGAACATCAACAATATCCAGTCTCTCAACATTTAAAATATACTGGGGTTTTTTTTCTGTTTTGTGTACTAAAGTGCATAGCTTTACATTTTTCCACATTATATTCCATTTTCCACGTTCTTACTCGTTAAGTCAGCTCATCTATGTCCCATTGAAGCCACTTTACAACCTCTACTCAAGTAGCAATCGCCATATTTGTATCGTTAGCACGCTTGGAAATATGACATTTGGTCCACTCAGCTAGATCATTGATAAAGATTGTGAATAGCTGGGTCCCAAGCAACAATCCTTGCTATTAGCTGGCTGCCAGCCTGCAAAAGATTTATTTCTTCATTGCTTTCTGTTCAATTTATAGAGTTGGAAGCATGCAAATGAGGAGCTAGGGCAATTTTATTTCAGCCAGAGCTGAGTTGTCATGCATGGGCCTGCAGGTTTAAGACCTACCTAAGTTATTAACCATCCGAGAGACAGGAGACATTTTATAGGAGCAAGAAGGCAGTTGTTCACATTTTTGTATAATTCCGAGGCTTGGATTGAGATCTAGAGGACAGTACAGTATATTATCTGTCAACAGGGCAGATCACCACCCTTGCAATAACAATGCAAGTGTAAAGGTGACTAACAAAATAATTTCAATGAGAATACAGTCATTCCTATATCCTCATTGATGCTCATTCTAAGTGATAATTAATCCCATTACAACAACCTTTACTGCAGAATTTAAATTAGATGAGCTTATAACAATTTCTGTGTCATGGTCAACAACTTGTGCATAGGATGGTTTTGGGAGGAAGCATGGTATAAAAAATATCCTTATATTTGCCTGTAATCAATCCCTTTCATCCCGCACTCAGCATCTTTCAGCTGCTCCCATAGGGGTATAGATACAGGGGTATCAGAGCCAGCACCACCAGGTTGAGGAACCTTTTCTTCCCATGGGCCGTGAGAATCCTGAACGATCAAAGGAACTGCTGACACTTACCATCCAAGATTCTATTTTGTACAAAACAATATTTATTTATTTATTCTTATGGATATAATAGTTGTCCTGTATATGTATTATTTGTCGGTATGTGTGTTATGTGTGGTTGTGTGTCTGCATGTTTTTTCACCGAGGACCAGTGAATGGTGTTCTTTCGGGTTGCACTTGACCTGATTTGACTAATCTTGTATCCAATTGAATGCCTAATAATCTGCCAAGTTATCAAAGATGAGGGGACGAGAGATTAGGAGAGACATCAGGGGTAAATTTTATTTTACACTGAGTGTAGTGAACATTTGGCATGCATTGCCAGGGATGGTGGTGGAGGCTGGTACATTGTACATTTAAAAGCCTCTTAGATAGGTACATGGATACAAGAAAAAGAGGGCTCTTGGTGTGAGATAGGGAAGGTTTAGTTGAGTAGATTTCCATCGCTCTGCACAACCTTGTGGAGTGAAAGGCCTGCACTGTGCTGTAACATTCTATGTTAGATGTTCTATGCATTAAAAAACAAGTTGCATGAGGATTTAAGGCTTAATTTTGTTTTAAGCAAAGAAGAAAAATTGGGGAGCTCAACAGGTTAGGCAGCATTTATAGTTAGAAATTGTTGGTGGATGTTTTGACCCCTTACTGAGTCCTGAATTTATTCTTTTGGTGAATTTTCAGCTGTGCACTTTTGTTGGGCTTCATGTAAGTCTAATGATTTAATAGGAACTAACAGGACTTCCACAATAAAATTATAATTTGAAATACAATTTTAAATGGATTATTTCATCACAACGTTGTGAACCCAAGGACAAAGTCTTGCATTTTCTCAGTGCCGTGCAGAACATGACCTGTCCACCCAAAGATATTCAGAGAATATTATGGACAGGCCTTGTTCTGGCCTGTTCATGCAACCAGGTTTCATTGCATAGGACTCTGACACAATGCAGGTCTTGGTTCTTAGCTCGACAAGGTTACCTTTCTGCATTGTCACAGCATACAATATTGATGAAGAATTATAAGGAGAGGCTGAATATTCTGAGGCTTTATTTCACTGGAGCAGAGGAGGCTGTGGTGATCTTTATGGAAGTTTATAAAACCATGAAAATATGAGGGACATAGACTTAATTTTTTCCAAGTAGAGTGGAAATTAAAACTAAAAAGTATGGGAATGTTATAGAACAAATGGACATGGGATTATCGGTATATCATTCCATGAAAGAGGCATCGTACGTAGACAGGGCGGTGATTAAGGCACAGACAGTTTGTTTACATTCGTTATCTGTTTACAGTTCTTTTGTTTGTTTACTTGTTTATGCTGTGTACAGATTGTTTTTTTGCACTTACAATTAGTGATAATTTCACTGCACCCACAGGATAAAGGAATCTCAGTTGTATGTATTCTGACAATAAATCTGAAATGATTTGACCCACTTTTATTCATCGGTCAGGGCATTGAGTACAGGAGCACGGACATCATGTTAAAAGAGTACCAGATGTCAGTTCTGAGTCACACTCCCACACTCACATGTCTGTCCATGGCCTTGTGTACTATCCCACCAAGACCACTTATAAATTGGAGGAACAATACCTAATTTATCCATCTGGGCACTCTCCAGCCAGATGGCATTAACATTGACCTCCAGCTTCTGATAACTTGCTCTCCTCTCTCCTCCACCCTTCCCCCTTCCCTCTCTATTCTCTTAGCCATCTCTCCTTGCTTGCTGCTGTTCCCTCCCTCCCTTCTCTACCTATTACCTCATGTCTTTGCGACCACACCTCCCTCCCCAAACACATTTGTTTGGATGCCTGCCAGCATTTTTCCATACCTTGATGAAGGACTCAAACGCAAAATGTTGGTTTTATATTTTTACCTTTGCTATGCAAAGGACACTATTTGACCTGCTGAGTTTCTCCAGCTTTGTGTTTTTACTTCAACCACGATGTCTGCAGATTTTTTTTTTACTTGCAGTATTGTCTGCAGTTTTGGTCATCCTACCACAGGAAAGATTTCACTAAGCTGGAAAAGGTGCAGAATTGATTTATGAGAATATTACTGTGTGGGTTTTCCCCGGGGTCTCTGATTTCCTCCCACCATTTGAAACGTATTGTGAGTTGTAAGTTAATTGGGTGTCATTGAGCGGCACGGGCTCATTGTCTGTGCTCTGTCCAAATTTTTTTTAATGTAAAAACTTACCTGCATTGGGAGGTTTGAATTATAAGGACAGGGTGGGTAAGTTGGGACTTTTCTCCCAGAGGCAGAAGAAGCCAAGGGAGGGAGAGGGATCTTATAAAAAATTATTAAATAATGAGGGGTGATGATAAGGTAAACATAGAAGAGTAGGGGAAATCTAAAACTAGAGGGCACAAATTTAAGAAGAGTAGGGAAAGTAACCTGAAAGGCACTTTTTTCATAAAGTAGGTGGCAGATATGGAATGTGGAAGTGGGAAAAACTGTATAATTCAGTCTGGCATTTTGACAGGCATATGATTAGCAAATATTGAGAGTGAAAAATGAGCCAAACTCAGACAAACAAGATGACTTTGATCAATATGGATGAGTTAGGCTGAAGAGCTTAATTCCATGCCGCAAAACTCTGACTCAGTGACTCCAGGTTTTCACTCGGTCATTGACAGAAGGAGGGAGGGATACATCGATGGAATCCTTAAATCTTATTCAAACCCTTTTCCATCCAAAATTGTTTTTTTTCTTTTGCAATCACATTTAATTGTCAATTTATTGACATTATTTTAAGCACAGCCATAGGTATTTCTCCAGCACTTTCTGTGTGGAAACTTAAATATCTCATGGGATTGGCATGGATCTAAACTCCAGTCCTGGCAGTGACAGAATGTCCTGCTAACACTTCACCACTTGTCATTATGAATGTTTTCAAATGTACACCTTTCTTTGAAGATTATCAGATTCTTAACTATCAGAATAGATAAACATTGTAAATAAAGCACCAGCCGTGCTATGGGCCCCAGTGATGTTTTTTTTCCATTCTTTCCACCTACTGGTTTCTAAAGCAAAGGCGTATATTTTCAGAAATAATTTCTTCATTCCTTGTCGATCAATTTATCATTTGCATATTGGCAATGAGTAGAGTATTTTTGGTTAAACTATTCATATCTCTGAAGCATTTTGCCTAAAAGAGAGGAAGTGAATGAAATAGATAAGTAGACAGGGAGAGAGAGAGAGAGAGAGAGAGAGAGAGAGAGAGAGAGAGAGATCAAAAATGAGAGAGAGAGAGAGAGATAGGCATGGGCAAAAAGGTGGGGTGATGTTGAAAAACAGACATCAAAATCCTAATAGGAAAGACCCCAAACCTAAATTTGATGTAGTCATAACTCATTACAGAATCATTGTTCCAATTTGATGAAAGGTCTGTGGTAAACCACTGTTGTGCGATGATTGGCTGCTGCTGGCTGGACACGCCTCCCGAGACAGATCCTACCCATAGCCCCTTGGATGCTCCCCATTCCACTCTGCCTTCATCAGTTAATGACGTTGATGGCTGTTCCTGACTATAGTTAATAAAAGCCTGATAGTTTCACAGCTCGTCTCTTGTGATTATTGATGGTGCATCAAAGACATTGCTCTAAAACAGAGATTTTTCAACAGTTTATTTTCCACTCACATACTTTAAGTTATCCCTATGCAATAAGTGCTCTGTGATTAGAAATAGATTAATTAAAGTGGTATATGAGTGGGAAAAAGTAGGTTGAGAACCACTGCTCTAGGCCCAATTGTTACTGAAATATATTGCTTAAGAAAAATTGTCATTGGCTCATTTCCTTTGGAGTTATGAAACAGTGCACATAACGAGTCAATTAGGTACAATTAAAAGTGATTTTCAAATTTTTTTCTTTCCACTCACTTTAAGTAATCCCATTAATCACAGAGCACCCATTGCATAGGTAATACTTGGGTGGCGAGTGAATGGAAAGAAAGTTTGAAAAGCACTGGACTAAAATGTTAACGCTGTCTCTCCTCAGACATTGCCCAATCAGTACCATTTTCTGTTTATATTTGAGGTATCTAGCTTTTTACTTTTCAATAAAAGATAAAGTAGTACAAGGAAAGGAATAGTGTGGAGTTAACAGATCAATGGCAGGGTTAGAAAGGACAAACGCCTTGGTGTGCAATCGATAGTGATGTGAGATTAGTAAACATGAGGCAGAAAGGAAATTATCTCGTGGGCAAAGACATTTCTAACTCCATTGGCTATAAATGGAAATGTAGGTTTTTGATAGCTTCACTGCCACTCATCTCAGAATTTAGAACATTTAATGTAACATTGTCAAAAGTTTTTTTTACCCCCTCAGGCTTAGGTTGAGTGAAAATTGATGGAGTATGAATTTAAAAGATTCTTTTTTGATGTTGTTGCAAATATATTTGGACAGATTTGTTGCTGCTACATAAACAGACAAGTTCTTTCTTATAGTAATGTTGCTGAGGTAAAAGCCTGGCAGAAAAATGTTTCCGTCTTTGGAATATTGAATAATGAAGAAAATAATCAATCAAAGATGTTATTGCTTAAACGTTACTAAAATGGATAGAGAACATTGATGATTGACAGAAAATTAAAGCTGGCTGGTGTTCAAAGTGATACGTGTATGGAGGCAGTACCCTAGAGTTTACATAGAACTTGGGCTTCGCTGACATAACTTGCCCATGGGTACAGTTAAACCCTTCTTACACATTCATATTTTTGATACATTTTCATCTAAAGCAGCTCTGAAAAAGATCCTATTCGTTATTTTGTATATATGAGTAGCATAGGTTGCTATTTACTTCGGTTCATTTAGTAGGTATCTTCATGTTTAGCACTCTCCAAGGAATAATTTTAAAGGTGAAGGTGAATCAAGCATTTTTTGCCATAATGCATATTGAAATCTAGTCATAGAGTCAAAGAGCATGGAACAGGCCTTTTGGCCCAACTGGTGCACGCCAACTAAGCTGGCATTCAAGATTAATCTCATTAGTCTATATTTGGTCCAAATCCTCTGCAGCCCTTTCCTATCCATATATCTGTCAAAATTAATTTTGAATTATGCCAGCTTCTATATTTTCCTCTGGCAGCTCATTCAAGATATGGACCACACTCTGAGTGAAAAGATTGGCTTCAAATCCCTCTTACATTTCTCCTTCTCACCTTAAATCTACGCCCTCTACCCCTATAATCATCTGCTTTGGGGGGGTGGGGGGGAAATCACTTTATCTATGCCCATCATTCATGATTTTATAAACTTCTACAAGATCACCCTCATCCTCTATCACTCTGGGCAAATAAATTAAATGAAATTTTAAATTTAAATGTAGACATACAACCAGGTAACAGGCTATTTCAGCCCATACAACCCCAGTATGTTTCGAAGAGTGGGAGGAAACATGAGCTCCCAGGGAAAACCTATGCTGACATGGGGAGAACATACAAACCCCTTACAGGCAGCATGGGATTTGAACCCCAGTCCTGATTGCTGGTGCTGTAAAGGCATTGCGCCAACTGCTACGCCAACCGTGCTGCCGAAATACAACCTTTCCATCCCCATAACCTAGCCCCTCTGGTCCTGACAGCATCCTGGTGAACCTCCTCTGTGCCCTTCCTAATGTCCCTCCTGTGGCCGGTGACAAGAACAACACACAGGACTCTAAGCATTATATCCAAATGTAGTATAGTTGAATCCTGAGGTACCAGCTTTTGCACTCAATATGCTGCTCAATGAAGTCAAGCATGCCAAATGTGTTCTTCACCACCTTGTCCACCTAAGCTGCCACTTTCAGGGAACCATACACTTGTACCCCTTGGTCTACAACAACACTGCAGGGCCCTGTTATTTCCTTTATAAGTCCTGCTCTGGTTTGATGAATCAAAGTGCAACATCTCACTCTTGTCAGAGCCAATTTCCATTTGCCACTCCTTAACCCACCTTCCCAACCGATCTAGATCCTGTTGTATCATTAGATATCCTTCCTCACATTCCAGTGCAACACCAATTTTGGTGCCATCCACAAATGTAATCATCATATTAACGACATTTCCAACAAATTGTTAAAATAGATAACAAACAATAGTGACTCTGGGAGCAACTACGCACTAGTGGTCACAGTTGCCAGTGAGGAAAACAACCCTCCACAATCACTTCTGACTCTTTCTTCTGAGCCCATTTTGAAACCCATTGGTCAGCTCACCTTGGATCTCGTGTGATCCAACCATCCAAACCACTGATTAGAGATAGTTAGCATGGCTTCATGGGAGATTGTCTCTTGAATCTGACAGTGATGAGGATTCATGAGAGCAGGGCAATGGATGTTGTATATATGGACTTTAACAAGACATTTGACAGGTTCCCTTAGCCTGGAAGGTTGCATCACAAGGGATCCAAGATGAGATGACCCATTGGATACAAAATTACTTCCTTTTATTTTAAAAAAATGGGCTCATTAGGAACCCTTCAGTCTTCTAACATATCATCTGAGGACAAAAATGATAAAACTATCTCAGCAAAGGTCTTCACAATTGCTGGAAGTTTGAACCATCAGACCCTGTGGAATTGTCCAGCTTTTTCCAACCAGAGCCTCAATATCCTTAATCAACAGGGGTCACTTAAGCTTGTCAGCTTTGCCCTTCACCCGAACAAGAACATACACAAGATCACAAGATATAAGAACATTGATTCTGCTCCACCATTCTATGAGGTGATCCATCCTCCCACTCAGCCCACTCCCTGGCTTTTTCCTCATCACCCTTGATGCCCTGACTCATCAAATACTTGTCAATCTCTGCTTGAACAATGCTTGAATGTTTGCTATCTCACTTTTAAAAACTTCCCACTTTAAATTAAGTAAACCTGAGGTTTCAAGGTTGTGCAATTACTGAATTTCAGTTGCCTGTTATGGGTCTCTAGATCTTAAAGAGCTATTATCTCACTAATATTTGATGTATTTTCTCTTACATACTCTGGAGCAGCACAGATAACTCATATCTGATAGAGGGGGCAGTAATCATGAACATAAGGAATATGAGATGGAGCAGACCATCCAGCCCTGCCATTAAAATATATTCCAGTGAAGAGCAAGGACAGTAAGGGAGGGTAGAGCCAGCCTTGGATACTAAGGTAATAAAGGAAGGCATCAAACTAAAAGGCCATGCGTATGAAGTCGCCAGGAGGAATGGGAAATTAGAAGACTGGGAAAACCTTATAATGCAACAGAGCGAGCAGTAAAGAAATGGAAGATGGGTCATTAAAGTAAACTAGCACGGAATATAAACACAGATAATACAGATTTTGATAATTATATAAAGTGATTGTAGTTCCCTTGGAAGATGAGCAGGAGATAAACTGATATTGGGTAATGAACCAATGGCCAAGGTGGTGATCGATTCTTTTGTGTCAGTCTGACATGCCAATGTCAATGAGGGGTGATGTTATCACTGGAGAGGTCATGCTGGTCAAATTAGTGGAACTAAAGGTAGACAATCCCTGGTCCTGATGAAATGCATCCCAGGGTACTGAAAGAAATGCCAGAATTTATTGTAATGATGTTGGTGATAATTTCCCAAAATTCTCTGGACGCTAGACAGATCCCAGCAGATTGGAAGACAGCAAATGTCATATCATTGTTCAAAAAAGGGTGTAGGCAAAAGGCAGGGAACTATAGGTCAGCTAAGTTAATGTTTATATTCAGCAAAATACTCAAAGCTTATCATTAGGGAACAAATAGCAATTGTTATATAAGGATCAAGTTCAATGGTTCTAAGAAGCAATAAAATCTTTATTTGCCCTTGAGGGAAATTCACCACATGAAATCACAATCACTCACTCACTCACACAGAGTACATACATCAATCACATCGGCCGCAACTAAACAAGCAATAACTATAAACCATACGACATATAAAGTAGAGGAAGATGCAACAATGGTGCCCACCACCCCTCAACCTGGTACAGGTATGGCACCAATATTAGTTAAGGAAAAGCATGGATCAACGATGGTTCATTAGCGTGCACTACAAAAGCCCCGCAGCCATGACAGTCACACACCTTGAGAGTGATCCTTCAGCATCGCCTCTGGCTTGTGACCTGGAGTGGAGCTCAGGTGCATTCCTTGGGGAAAAGAGACCCAGCTGCTCCACATTTTGGGCTTTTTATCCCCCGGTGATCAGTCGGGCAAGCCCAGGTTATTTACAGAGCCAATGGCAATGTCTGAGGTTTTTGGAAAAGGCCAATTACAAGGTGAATGATCAAGTGATTGACAGATGTACTGGCTTCCGATCAGGTTCCTGCCAGAGAGGTCAAATGAACCCCTGCACTACAATAATGTATCTGGATAGGCAGATGCAGTATTGATTCAGGAGAGCAAGTTCTGTTTCATAATATAACAAGTGCAGTGGATAGAGGGGAACAGGTGGATTTCCAAAAGCCATGTAATAAAGTGCTGCATAAAAGACAAATCCATAAGGTAGGGATGCATGGAGTTGGATGGAGGATTGGTTAACCAACAAAAGACACCGATGTTTCTCTGGATGTTTCAGTGGTGAGGGAAGTGTTGCAGAGGACTGGGCCTGCAACTGTTCACAATGTACATTAGCATATGGAAGAGGGAACCAAGTGTCTGTTCACTCAATTCAGTGGAAATGCAAAGTGGAAAGAGCCTGCAGAAAGCTATAGATAGGTTAACTAAGTGGCCAATAGTCTGACAGATGGAATATAATGTTGGTAAATGTGAGGTCATCCAATTCAGAAAGAAAGAGTATTATTCCTCAGAAGTCTCCTCTCCAACCTCCATACCCATTTATGCGCTTCCTCCTTTCCTTGTTCCCTTTCATACCCACCCCCACCAAACCCTCCAACTATTCTCAACCCAACCTCTTTAACTTTCATCCCCTTCCATCCCAGTCCCCCACTGGATTCTTGGCACTTCTCTCCCCCCCCCCCTCCCACCCCATCCCTTCAGTTCCACCTGGTCCCTAATTATACCTCCATTGGCGAATTGAGAATGTAATTTTTTTTTAATGTTGACTAGGAGAGAGAAGCTAACTGCGTTGGTTTCTTTTGTTTTCATTTCCACAAGGCTATAGCTGATAAGGACCTCCTTATTTGGAAAAGTAGCAAAAAGAACTATTTAACCAATCCCATGCGGCCCATTTTCCTGTTCTTCCCATCCTGTTCTCTTTGCAGTAGCTTCTCTTTCCTTCCTTCCCAATCACGATGAAAGGCTCCAGCCCAAACATCAACTATTTTTCAATACCTCTTGACACAATGAGTTCCTCCAGCAGTTTCTGCTTAGCATCTATTCCATCATCTGCAGTCTGTGTGCTTAGCATTTGGACAAGTACTTCTATAGGAAAGATGGAGGGATATGAGTCTAATGCAAGCAATTTTTATTAGTGTAGATAAGCATCACAATTGATATAGGTTTGTGTCAAAGCGCACATTTCTGTTCGTTGACTTCAAAGTGCATGTAATGTACAAAATCATCTAAATTCTAAAGAAGCCCATGGATACGTTGCCTCTTTGCCTGATATGACATTAAAATGCCCCAAGAGCAGCACAGTGAGCGTAAGGTGCCAAGGTTAGAGCAAGGGGCACCATGGTTAGCATAGAGGGCAGCAAGGTGAGCATAGTGGTTAGTGCAAAGCTCCTACAGAGCCAACGATTGGGACAGTGGTTCGAATCCCGCACTGTCTTGCTTTCTCCCCGTGTTTGCATGGATTTTCCCCGGGTGCACTGGTATCCTCCCATCCTTCAAAATGTACTGGGGGTGTAGGTCAACCATTTGTAAATTGGGCACCATGGCCTGTTACCATACTGAATCTCTAAATTTAAATTAATTCTGATTTTGAAATAAAAACAAACAATGCTGAACAAAATACATATCAGAATTGAAAAGTGAATGTAAAAGACCCCATGGCATTATCGATGACTTGTTTCTTAAACCATTTATCTAAATTAGCTCATGCATCACAATGCAGTTTGTTTTTTTTTTGGACAAATCGGAGGCCGTGTTCCTTGCACTCGCACAAAAGTTAACTTCGAAAATACTTCATTGGCTTCAATGTGTTAGAGGAAATATGTCAAGGTACAGAAAGACATTATTTGAATTCAAGTCTTTAAATGGCTGTCATTGGTTCAAAAATAATAATACAACTGTATAAACAAGAAATTCATGATTTTACTTCTGGAGTGGATTATATCTATTGAATAAAGATCTTATCGTGAACTTCATACATGGTAGAAATAACTAAGAATGTTTCAGATTGCCCTCTTCTATTTGGTCAGGATTTGCAGGGCAGTTTTGGGTATGTTCTTTACCCAGTGTAATCAACCTAATGTAAAATCTGTTCTTTTTAGGTCAATGAAGTAATGTGTCTCAACCAATCGCATCCAACATGAAGTGTTTTACCAGAAATACTTTGTTGACTATTTCAACAAAGTTTGATATAAACTCTGTAATTATTATTTTTGAATTAATAAAAGGAAACGTATTGTACAGTGACCAAGAAGAGTGTGATAACCTGCCTAAATGACTATTGATCAGTGACACTCACTTCCACAGTGATGAAGTATTTAGAAAGGCTGCTGTTGAAGCTTTTCAGCTACTGACTGAGCAGCAACATGGGTCCATTCCAATTTGCCTACTGCAGCAACAATACCATCTCACTGGCTCTCCACAAAACCCTGGAACATGTGGACAGCAAAGATGCATACATCAGAATTCTCTTTATTGACTAGACTGGCATTAACACCATCATCCATTCAAGCTCCAAAATCTGGGCCTCAATATCCCACTGAGTAATTCCTCATCTTCAGACCACAGTAAGCAAGAATATCTCCTCCACAATCTCCATCAGTACCAAAGCACCACAGGGCTGTGTACTTAGCCCCATGCTCTGTTGGCTTTACACCTGCAATGGTGTGGCAGGATATACAACACCATATACAAATTTTCTGATGACTCCACCATAGTAGGCTGTATTAAAAGGGGGCGATGAGTCAGCATGCTGAAGGGAGATTGAAAACATGGCTGAAAAATGTACTAACAACAACCTCTCACTTAAAGTAACCAAGACCAAGGGCTGATCCTGCAAATGTGTAGTGGAAAGTGCGCTAAATAGCTGCATCACAGCCTGGAATGGGGGCACCAATATCTCTGAGCACAATGTCCCGCAAAAGGTGGTGGACATTGCCCAGTACATCACAGGCAAAACTTTCACCACTATTGAGAACATATACGTGGAACACTGCAGTCGGAGAACAGCAGCAATCATCAAGGATCCACACCATCCAGCACACGCTCTGTTCATGTTGCTGCCATCAGGAATCAGGGATAAGTGCCACAGGACTTCTGCCTCCAATTACTACCTTTCCATCATCAGACTCCTGAACAATGGACTCATTTAGAGACATGTTTAAGGACTCATTCTTTGCTCATCAAATACTACTGAATATTTATATATCTGTATTTGCAGTTAGTTTGTTTACATTTCTTTCCTGAGTACAGTTTACAGTTGCAATTCGAAATTCTGCTTGATTTACCAAAAAAATTTCTCAGGGTTATATATGATGTCATATACCCTAATAATATATTTGAACTTTGAACTATGAACTTTGAAATAAATATTTATTTTGATTTTTGTGAGTTAATCTTATTTCATTTCTGAAAAAGACTTTCCAATAATTAACACTGTCCAAAATATAAGAAAGATTGAGTAGACTGGATCTTGATTCACTGGAGCGTAGAAGGTTGAGGAGGGGGGGGGGTGGAATTTAAAATTATGAGGAGGATAGATAGAGTAGATGTGAATAGGCTCTTCCCCTTGAGAGTAGGGGAGATTGGTACGAGGGGTCATAAGTTAAGGGTTAGGGGGCAAAAGTTTAGAAGTAACATGAGAGGGAGCTTTTTCACTCAGAGAGTGGTGGCTGAGTGGAATGACCTTCCGGAAGAGGTGGATGCAGCAAGGTCAATTTTGTTATTTAAGAAAAAGTTGGATAGGTACATGGATGTGAGGGGATTGGAGGGTTATGGGCTAGGTTGCAGGTAAGTGGGATTAGAGATCACTTCAATCGGTACGGACTAGAGGGGCCGAGATGGCCTGTGTCCATACTGTAATTGTTCTGTGGTTACATGGTTATAGATACTGCCCGATTATAGATACAGATGATGATGTGAAAAATATTTATTTTAGTAATTTGGGACCTCAGTTTTACAATCAGCCTCCTTCTCCCTTCAGTAAACATTAGTGTCTATTTAAATAATTCAATGGAACTTGATTAGATTAACAATAGCTTATTTATCTTTTTACTAAGAGTTTGAATTTTAATCTTATCCAATAATAGGTATGAATTTGTGACACAAACAACATCAAAATTCATTGTGCTTACTTTCATTACTCAAAGATGATGCCAGGAGTTTAACATAGTTGATGTCAGCTAACAGTGAGGTGAGCACATTTAACAGTATTGTTTATTGTTAGATTTTCGTTAACAAAAATCGTAGGAAAAATTTTGCACCAAGTAAACATTTTTAGTTCATGATTTTACCACCTCTAATTCAATCAAATTTAGATGTTCTAATTTTTATTTAGGAGTGTATAACATGTATAAAGTTAATTAAAGTATATTGCGTTTTCGGCTCTGCCCATCTGAGGTCTCATGGGTCTGCTGTTAGAGGTCAACTTAACGTTATAAGACACTGAGGACCTGCTTGAAGTGATCTCTTTCAACAGCAGTGTCAGAAAAGGGGAAGCTCTCTGCATAATGGTCACTGGATCGCTCTGAGCAGATTTATATTTAAGGTCCATAATAAGTGCCACTGTTCCATCGTTGGATGCAAATTGTGCGCTTTTGATTTGAATGGAGTTAATATTCTGTGGTGGCGGTGGTGTGTGTGCTAAAATAAAATGTCACTTTTAAAAGCACACGTCACACCTAGATGACAGGAAGTGGTGGGAGATTCATGTCCTATCTACATTCCTTCCTTGTAGTCACTCATCTATGTGACAGATTATGTTGTGTTTTATATTGTATATAGGTATAATTTTGGGAGATAAAGGGTGGCAGGTTTTTTTAGTGGTCACATACAAACACTTCAAAAGCCTTTTCTTTTAAAATACTGGAGCTCTGCTGAAGCCAAACAGGATGGATCCAAAGGCCTTTCCAAAAGCATTGGGGAGTGCCCAAGGGACTTCACTAATGGATCATTGTTTTGAAAAACAACAGGCGAAAGAACTCAGAGTAGTAGTTCTGAGCCACAGTCTGTCTGAGTGGAGGTTGCTGTTCTACGAGGGTCAAGTGGTTTTGCAAGCAGAGAGAGAAATACAGGCTTTTCTCTGTGTGTGTGTGAGAGAGAGAGAGAGAGAGAGAGAGAGAGAGAGAGAGAGAGAGAGAGAGCATTCAGTTCAGCAGACAACAGCTGGAGCTGGAACATGACAAGCTGATAAGCTTGTGGAAAAAACCCCATTTTGAAGACAGGGTGTGAGTGCTTAGTTCAGCCTAGTCAAAGCCCTTATATTCCAAACAAGAGGAGAGGACTGGCTGCCTAATGTTTCACTTGAAATAAGAAGGAACTCTGGTGACCTGAAAGAAAGAGGTTACCATCTGGAAAACCCTGATGGGGCAAGTTTCCAGCAAGACCCTGACGTGGCTGATTAAAAGGGATCAGTTTGTGTCCAGGAACAACAAATCTCTCTCTGAAAACCAACAAGAACCTTCCTGAGCGGTAACCATTTACCTTTCAAGCACCAAAGCCTGGTGAACTTCATAAATGTGCAATTCTGTGCACAGTATAAGAATTGTCTCCAACTAGTGAACTTGGAGGAATGGGAAGTGAGATTGGACTGTGAATTAAAGAACTTTTCTGAACATGCACATGCATTACATGCACATGTGCTTAGAATTAAAAGAGGGTTAAGTTAGGTTAGTTTAGTTAATAGTAATAAGTTAAAATTTGATCCTGTTTTCCTGTTTAAAGATAATTAAAAGCAACTTTTGTTTAAATAACCATTTATCTTGGTGAATTTCTATTACTGCTGGGTTTTGGGGTCCTCTGGGCTCGTAACATCTATCTGACTGAAACTTTGGTGGGACAGCCAATATTAATGTAGTATTAATGGTGATCATATTGTAATTGGATAGTTAGTTGCCATTTTCCTTCCATCATAGCCAATTCCAAACGCAACCAGTATTTCAAATCATCTTATAAATATCAAAACATATCCAAAATGTACTGACTAAAATTAACATTCATATCTCACCTCCACAATCACTCCTTTAATATTTTTTTAAATTAATGTAGAAATACTGCATAATAACAGATCTTTTCAGCCCATGGTTCCATGACAAACCAATACATCCATGTAATCAATTAATCTATTAACCCCATATGCCTTTGGAACATGGAAGGAAACTGAAGCACCTGGATGAAACCCCCATGGTGATGGGGAGAAAATACAAGCTCCTGATAGACAGCACCGCATTCAAACCTAGGTCACTGGCACCACAGGAGAGTTGCTATTAAAAAAAGTTCATGAAGAAGAGTCACTCATTTTGGCACGACTTATGTAATTCTGTTTCATGATAGATATTTATGGCTTCAGGAGAATTGGTTTTTTTTAAAAAGTTCAGATTCAGGTTTGTTCATCACCCGATTACATAAGTTCCACCAGATGAAACACCATTCTCTGGTCCTCGGGGTAAAACATGCAAACACACAAACATGCAGACAAGCGATGGGTATGCAGGACATATGTAAAAATAAATAAATATTGTTTCTTGAATATGAGAGTCTTGGATGGTTTGGTGTGAGCAAATCCTTTGGTCATTCAATATTCAGTGTCCAGCACTACCCATGGGAAGAAGCTATTTCTTAGCCTGCTGGTGCTTGGCTGAAAGATGCTGTGTGCGGGGTGGTGGGGATCCTCAATAATTTTAAGTTCCCTCTTCAGGCAACAATCCTGGTAGATCACGTTGATGGTTGGTGCGAGGAAGAGGGAGGAGGTCCCCAGCGATCCTCTCTGCCACTCTTAAAGTCACGGAGATGAACCTCTGATCCCTATCACAGCAACCAGACCACACTGCGATGCAGCCAGCCAGGGCACTTTTAATAGAGCTCTTGTCGATGTTGGCATAATGGTGGCGGTAGCCTTGCCCGCTTAGTCTTCTCAGCAAGAGCAGTTGCTGTTGTCCCTTTCTGACAAGTGAGGAGATGTGTGTCCATGATAGGTCACACTTGTTAAGTGGACTCTGAGGAACTTGATGCTCTCCACTACCGAATTATTAATGTGTTAGGGAGAGTTGTCGTTCATGGTCCTCTGGAAGTCCTCGATCATCTCCTTCATCTTGTCCATGCTGAGGATCGGGTTGTTACTCTCTCACCATTTCAGAGATTTTCCACCTCTTCACTGTAGTACGGCTCATCGTTGTTGCTGACGAGGCCAATCACTGTTGTGTCACCGGCAAATCTGATGACACTGTTGGAACTGGATCTGGCGATGCAGTTGTGGGTCAGGAGCCTGAATAGGAGAGGTGCGTCAGTGATTGTGCTTGACCTACTGCTACTGTCCCGGACAGACTGCGGTCTTTCGTTAGGGTCCAGAATTCAGTTACAGAGAGGGATGTTGAGTCTCAGCAAGGTCAACTTCTTCACCAGTCTCTGGAGAAGGATCTGATTGAATACCGAGTTGAACGTCAGTCTGACATATCAGGTGTCATTTTCCAAGTGGAGGGACAAAGCTGAAGCATCGTCAATGAAATAGTTCTTCCAATGATTGGAGGAAGAGGCTGATAGGAGCAAAAGGGGTCAGGTGACCTGAGGACCAGCAGCAGTTGGAATTTTTACAAAGGGGCAAGGCAACAGCTAGAAGCTGATTGGAGGACGAAGTTGAGCATCACTATAAAAGTGAGAGACTGTGTAACAATGTGGTCATTGTCCAGGCAAGAACAGGTGAGTGGCAAGGGATAGTAGGAGTTGAAATAAGAAAGGGCCACCCTATTCAAGTAACAAAAGGGATTCAGTAGATAGGCACAGGTAAGGGCAGGTGTTTGACACAGAATCATTTTTTTTCCTCTAGTCATAAACAGTGGGAATGGCAACCAAGACATCATTGCAGAATATGGGACATCAGAGAGGCCAGCAGTAACTTCATCTGAGAGAAGTACACATCCACCTGCAGCTTCTGACAAGCCCAGTTAAAGGACTGGAGCTGGGGTTGCATGAACTTCAGATCATTCAGGAGGCAGAGGGAATGATAGGCAGGAGTTACAGGGACACTAATCACACCTTGGAGGCAGGAGGAGGGTAGATGGGTGACAGTCAGGAATGGAAAGGGAATAGGCTGGCAGTGCAAGGCACCCCTATCGCCATTCCCCTCAATAACAAATATAACATTTTGGATACAGTTAGGAGAAACAACCTACCAGGGGCAAGCCATAGTGATCAGATCTCTGGCATGGAGTCTGGTCCTGTGGCTAAGAAGGGAAGGGAGGAGAAGAGGCGAGCTGTAGTGATAGGGGATTCCATAGTTACGGGGACGGATAGAAGGTTCTGTGGAAGAGATCGAGTATCTCGGATAGTATTTTGCCTCCCTGGTGCCAGGGTCCGAGATATCTTAGATTGAGTTCATGCCATTCTCACAAGGGAGGGTGAGCAGCCAGATGTTGTGGTCCATATAGGGACCAGTGACGTGGGTAGGAAGGGTGAGGAGTCCAGCAAGGAGAGTTCAGGGAGTCAGGTGATAGGTTGAAGGACAGGGCCTTCAGGGTGGTGATCTCTGGATTGCTACCCGTGCCATGTGCTGGTGAGGTTAGAAATAGGAGGATAATGTAGCTTAACACGTAGCTAAAGGAGGGAGGGCTTCAGCTTTCTAGATCATTGTGTTCTCTTCCAGGGAATGTGGGACCTCTTCTAACAGAACAGTTTGCATTTGAACTTGAGGGGGACTAACATCTTGGCAGGAAAGTTTCCTGGTACTGCTCCAGTGGGTTTGGGGCAGACCGATCTTTCTTAAGATCCAGCAAAGACTGCGAATTTCAAGGCTTCCCTCTCACTGTCAAAAAAAAAGAGAATTATAGTTCCCATAGAAAATTTTTAACACTGCAGGGAATTGAAAAGCAAATTTATAACCTTTTTGCCAAAGGATCGCTTTTACTGGGTTAAATTCTTTACGCCGTTTAATCACATTCTGACTTAGGTCCGCATAGAAAAAAACCCTTCTGTTCTGAACCATCAATGGGCCTCCATGTTCTTTCGGATTCTGTACTGCCAGTCGTAAAATTAATTCCCTATCTTGATATCGAATCAAGACCAATCGGGCCTGTTGGCCAGGCATTGGTTTACTTCTTAAGGCTCTATGTACTCTGTCCAATTCCAACCCCTCTGAAAACATTTCGCCGCCCAACACCTTTGGTATCCTATCACGAAAAAATTTCACCAGATCTGAACCTTCAAACTCCTCTGGCAATCCAACTATCTTCACATTATTCCTGTGCCTTTAATTCTCCAGGGTATTAATTTTTTTAATAAATCTTCTTTTTCAACTCTCCATCCCATGAAATAATTGTCCTACATATGAAAATTTTTCTTGGTATTGACCAATAGATTTAACACAGTCCTCCAGTTTATCATCCATTTTCTTCACTTTTTCTTTATCCACAACTTTTGCATGTTTCACCATTTCTGCTTTAACATTAGAAATATAATTTCTAACATTAGCCAGTTGTTAATTAACAGAATTAAACCCCACTGTCATGTGTTGTCACATAACTTGAAATTGTTCATCAAAATATTCTTTGTATTCAGTAATAGGCTGACCCTGATCAGTCTTTACTTTTCCAGGCTCTTTTTCTGGTTCACTAATCTGCTCTTCTCCAGAGCTACGTTCTTGTGACTAATCTTCTCTCCCTCCTGCTGCCCCTTTAAATTCTTGTATAGTCTTCTCAGCTCCCCTCTCCCCCTCCCCTCGGGTATGTGGCCAACTCTCAGTTGATCCAGACTTGTTGGATTGACGAGTTGCTGCCCCACCCCCCGATCGGGGTTAAACATACTTGGTATTGTGCGCATGCACACCGCAGCGCACATGCGCACCATCTCATCGGCTTCGGGAGGGGAGTTCACAGATGCCGGCAGCTGTCGCTGTCTGCGGGGGGAGAACTAATCGAGGTCGCAGTCTCCATTTTGAAGGTAGGCCAAACTTTTTCCAAACTTGTTGCTTGTTTTAAAGTTGGTTTTTTCATAGTTTGAGCTCTGGTTTTCTTCATAGCTGTAACTGATTACTTCTTAAATCACAGTTTAAGTAGTTTGATGTGTGTTTTAGATCGCTTCAACATGCTGGGAGAGATGTTTCAGCACGCCTCTCCACTACGCCATCACACCATCATCCCTCCAGTGGCTTTAAACTAGATTTGTAGGGGGAGGGGAACCAGAGTGCCTGAGCAGAGAGAGGAGGGGAGGAGTGAAAAGATGATGTGAAAATTGCAGGCACTGTGAGAATCAACGGGTTGAACATGGTGGTAATGTTCTCTGGTGCATCTATTTCAATGCAAGGAGTATTGTAGGAAAGGCAGACGATCTTAGAGCATGGATTGTCACGTGGAACTATGACATTGTGGCCATTAGTGAAACTTGGTTGCAGGAGGGGCTGGTTTGGCAGATCAATGCTCTGGGTTCCGTTGCTTAAGACAAAGTAGAAACCTACTCCCCTGACTTTTGAGGCTGTGTTCTTTCATTCCTTTGTCTAATCAACCTCCCTATTTCTATTTTATCCATTCCTTTCATAATGTTATACAATTCCATTAGTTCCCCTCCTCATAATTCTAAATTCCAATGAGTGTAGGATCAGGTGGTTTAATCCCTCTGCAAAAGCTAACCCTCTCATTTCCAGAATCAATCTGATGAGCCCTCTACACTGCCTCCAGTGCCAGAATATTCTTTCTCATGTATGGAGACCAGAACTGCCCCCAGTGCTCCAGGTAGCCTTGCCAATAAATGTACGGTTGCAGCAGAACTTCCCTGTTCTTAAATTCAATCCCTCTAATAATGAAAGCCAACATCATTTGCCTTCTTGTTTACCTGTTTCACCTGCAAACTAACTTATTGCAATTCACATTCAAACACTCCCCAGTCTTCCTGCACAACAACACACTGAAATTTTTCACCATTTAAATAAGAGTGTGATTTATTGTTTTTCCTGACAAAGTGGATGTTGTAGTCCATCTGCCAGACCCTTGCCTGCTTAGCTAATCTCTCAGTATTGCTTTGCACACTTAATTTAGTGTGTGACAGAGTATTTAGAGGTGATTTGGGATGGTTGTTAGAGGAGATTACATACAAACATTTTAAAACAGAATTTTTGCAGAGTGCTATTTTGCAAAAGGCAACAAAGTAGCAACATGCGGCAGCAGCTTGTCTGGAAGAGCATGTGATCTTTGCAGGCAGAGGGAGAACAGCTTTGCTCTCAGAGAGGGATGGAGTGAGAGAGAAGAGAGACATAAACTTCGGTTCCAGAGGGACAAGCTGACAAACTTTGGAAGGCTGCCTGGTCAAAGGAGAAGACTGGATGCCTGAAAGGAACTCTGTGGTGACCTGAAAGAAAGAGGATCATCTGGAGAACCCTGAATGGGGGAAAGTTTCATCAGCAAGACTGATAAAAAAGGAATCAGGTGTGGATGTCCTAGAACAAAAGGAATCTCTCTCTGAAAGCCAACAAGAATCCTCCTGAGTGGTAACCATTTGCCTGTTAAGCACCAAAACCTGGTGAATTTTATTAATGCTAACTTCTGTGCATGGTACAAGAATTGCCTACAACCAATTACATTGGACTGTGAACCAAAGATCTTTTCTACACATATATACATATTACACACATGTACGCTTACAATTAGAGGGGGTTAAGCAGGTTAAGAAAGTTTTATTCTGTTTTCATGTGCAAAGATAATTAAAAGCAACTCTTGTTTAAGTAGCCCTTTGTTGCGGTGCATATCTATTGCTGCTGGGTTTTGGGGTCTTCTGGACTCCATAACAAGTGCCATTTGCAAACAATTGTGAATGTCTGTGGGCCCAGCACTGATCCATGTGGCACTCCTCTCACCACCGATCGCCAGCCTTAGAAACATCCATTTAACCCAATTCTCCATCTTCATTTGGTTAACAATTCTTCTCTCCCATCTACCCCAACTCCATGCCTCCTCATCTTTTGCAGAAGCTTCTTGTTTACTTTATCAAACATCCTCTAGAAATCAAAGGATGCAACATCTATCTGGTCCCCTCCATCCACTGAGATCATTATCCTCAAAAAAAGCCAGTAAATTTGTGAAACAAGGCCTGTTCTTCACAAGTTACATCTGCCTGATGGAGCAATTTATTTTGAGACAACTCGCTATTCCTTCCTGATTGATAGTTATTGAAGAAATTTCCTTATGGAAATTTAGTGCACTACCAGTAACCACCAAGACAAGGCTAAGGGAACGATAGGCTTTAATGTACAGAAGAACCTTGTTGGCCCAGATCCAGGTTTAGGAATGGAGGGAAGGGAGAGGTGGCTCGACCTTTATGGCCCAAGATCACAGGGGAGGAGTCATAGGATATGAGTCATCAGTGGGCGGGGCAGCTTCATATATACACTAGTCAACCATAACTATATACAATGGAGGAAACATCACCACAGGACATTAAGCTGACTGGCCTATATTTACTTGCCTTTTTGTCTACTTTTTTTTAAACAGTGAAGTTATACTAGCTGTGAACTTGCCCAGAATTTTAGCCACAAATGTATCTGCAAAACCTCCAACATTTATTTTCAGTATACTGGGATGTACTGAACACAGGGGACTGATCTGCCTTCAAATCCACAAATTTTCACACCACTACCTTGTTAATGATAGCAATTGTATTGAGATGCTCACCTCCCATCACCTCCTTAACATTTCGCTTTGCCTCGTTACATGTACAGTTATTATGAAGACCGACAAACAAAAAACATTTAAGGCCTCAGCAACCTCCGCATTAGCCAGTGTTAAGTTCCCCTTTTAATCTTCTGAGAGACATATTGATTGTTGGGGAAGAGAAACTGGAAATATTGAAAATGAGGCAATCTTGTAAAGTTCACGCCTAGATTTAATTGTAAATTCTCCCCACTAGGCAGCCAGATTAACAGTTTCGCCTGCTCCTGGGCAGGGAATCCTGGGGCAGATGACAGTAGCCCAGATAAAGCAATTGAGGGGGAGGTAAATGGCAGTCAGGTGAATGCGAAGCATCGGAGATTTGGAAAGGAGGAAGAGAATTTACAAATCATAAACCTTTACATTTTGACAGGTTTGACTGCCAGATTAGCCAAGTGCTCTGTCGCAGGCTTTCTCTCGTCCTGAAGTGACAGTATCTATATAAGCAAGGCTCTGCCATCATGTTACATCTCACCATTAAGAGTCAGGTCAGAACTTAACAGAAGACTGATTCTGGGGCATTCATAACAGGCATGTTCAGGAAATGATGATCCAATTTGATTAAATTCATGCTGTTTAAGGGATAAATATTCTCATGTTGCTATTGGAATCTCACTGATCTTTTTCAAATCCTTCACCTAATCTTTTATCACAATTTGACATTGCAGATGGAAGCTTACTTTAAAGTCTCACCAAAGAGATGGCATCTCAAACAGTGTCAAATTTCCAGAGTAATCCATCAAAGCATTCATCTAGATTGCATATTCAATTCTCTTGAGTGTCTTTCAGGAAACAATGAATACTGGGGAATCAATTCAGGGTTATGATCTTTGGCTGTTCTTTCCAAGAAGCATGCCAAATTGGAAACCATCAGGCAAGATGTACAGTGGTTTTAACATGCAATTTGGCCATTCACCACATGTTGGGGAGCTTCCACTAATGCTACCGTGCTTTTGACCTGGGTTCAAATCCGACGCTGTCTGTAAGGAGTTGGTACATTCTCCCTATGCCTGTGAGAGTTTCCTCCAGGTGTTCCAGTTTCCTCCTTCTCCGAAAATGTACAGGGTTTGTCAGTTAATTAATGTATTTGGGCAGCAAGGTTCATGGGCTGGAAGAGCCTGTTTACTGTGTTTTTAAAAATTAATATTAAATTAAAACACTTTAAAAAATTTAAATTGATTGTGATTGAAGACTGCATATGATAAAGTGAACAAGAAGCTTCTGCATAAGATGAGGAGGCATGGAGTTTGGGGAGTTGGGAGAGAAGAATTGTTAACCAAATGAAGTCAGAGAATTGGGTTAAATGGATGTTTCTAAGGCTGGTGAGAGGAATGCCACATAGATCAGTGCTGGGCCCACAGCCATTCACAATTGTTTGCAAATGGCACTTGTTATGGAGTCCAGAGGATCCCAAAACCCAGCACTGAAGACTAACATTTTTAAAGGATCTGCAAATAGAAACTCAAAACATGGCACAAAAAAATCTTTAGATGATTTAATCTCTATGCAGTCAGGATAAGTCATCCAAGAACACAAATAAAGGCGGCTACCCAGAACTTGCCCCTGTTCACTTTGCCTCCCGTCCCAGCTCACTTTCACTTCTTCTCCCAAAGACCTGCCCATAGCTGGACAGCCTCCTAGCTGGGTGATTTGTGAAGATGTCAGATGAACTCCAGCCTCAGGGTAAAAATGTACTAATGCACCATCAGTGTATCTTCTCCACCGTCTTAGAGTTAAGAGTTAATTTGAGAATTGTGGTCTAGTAGTTTTTAATTTATTAGCTTATTAGTTTGTAAAGAAAGAATCATACAAGCAGAATGGGCTATTAAGTCCACCATGTCTGACCACTATTCAAATTAGAACACGCTTAGTACATATCTTAATTGCTTGGTCCTCGACAATTCCCTTAATCTTTTCTTTTTCAATCTATTTTATTAAGATTCAGATTAATAAACATAAGAATGATCCAGAGATTGGGACTGCATTAACAACAGTTAACATGTACAAACATAGACACATATGTAAACTGAGCCTCCCAATCTCTAAAAGGCCAAGCATGAAAAGCAATCAGCCTTGAAGTTGAAAATTAAATAATTACAAATGCAAGAAACCTAAATTAAAAATAGAAAAATGCTGGAAACAGCAGATTAGGGGCAGCATATGGGCCACATGAGGAACAGGGTTAACATTTCAAGTCGAAGGATTTAGCTCCTGTAGATGCTTCCAGCATTTACTGTTTTTCTTTTTATATTAGTTGTAAATGATGCAATTGGCCTGGACTTAAACGTCTAGATCTAACTATAAAGATACATGCATTTTCTCTCTACTTTCACAGATCCTTTCGAAAGAAAATCCAAAGAAATCACAGGGAGATGTCTGTTACTATAGTAGACAAATTAATTGTTGTTCTAGATAAATACATGGAATAATGTTACTTTAGGATATTACATGGCCTCACTGCAAGAATCTACTGTTGCTTCCATGACTCTTATCAAGTGGGCACAGGTTGAAAATTCGAATGCACAATTGCCTTACCCCAGATCTTCACGGTCATTACAAAGTATTCAAGAAGTGGTCAGACAAATATTCCAATCCAATGTCAACGATGACCTCCAAAACAAACATCTAACGATACATTCTATAAAAATACAGGATGAGAAAGACTGCCGATACAGACAAACTTGCACCAGGTTCCACACTATATCAAGAAATTCTTCATGAGCAAAAAAATGTACGAGTCTGTTATCATTATTTTACTGACCAGAGCATGCATATGTATCATATTGCACTGATATGGCAAATATTCCATGCCCAGCTTCATATTGTTAAATGCCTTTTTGAGATATGTTTAATATTTATCATCATTTATCTTGGAAAGTAGGGTTTTGTTGATTTATTGTGATATTGACAGAGAAGTTGCTACCTCAATGTTTCTGAGGATTTTGACCCTGTTATTAATTTCTCCTCTTTTCTGTACCTTTGGTACTTAAGATGCAACTGGATCTTTGACCTCCTCATCAGCAGACTTCAATCAGTGTGGATCAGCAAAATCACCTCCTCCTGCCTGTCCATCAGCAAAGGGGCACCAAGACCAAGGAGCTGATTGTTGATTTTAGGAAGGAGAGGCCTGTCTGCATTGATGGGACAGAGGTGGAGAGAGTCAGAACTTTCAAGTTTCTGGAATTCATATCTCAGAAGATATTTCTTGGATCCAGCACTCCAAGGCAACTGTGAAGAAGGTGCACCAATGCTTCTATTTTCTAAGGAGTTGGAAGAGATTTGGCATTTGTTGGATATTCTATCAAACTTCTGCAGGCTCGATCTTCCCATCCATTGCAGACACATATATGATGTGCTGCCTCAAGATGGAACCATCATCATAAAGAACCCCAATCTCCCTTGCTGCCACAACCTCTTCTCACTGCTTTGGGCAGAAGGTTCAAAAACCTGAATAGCAGCATTTCTAGGTTCAAGCAGAGTTTCTTTCCATAGTAATCTCACCGTGTTCGACTAATCATGGACTGCTCTCCCCATTGTAAGTCACTCTTTTTTTGCTCCATGGTTACTATGAATATTTATTACTTATCTATCTGATGTATTTATTGCCTCATTTAATTCGGTATAGTTTGATATTATCATTTTTCTTTTCAAATCCCTGTTTGACTGCAGCAAGTAAGAATCTCAGTGGAGTTTTGATTGCACAATGTGTATGACAATAAACTCATTATCATAATGAAGACTCAAGAAAAATATTTTCTATTTTTACAAAACACCCATTTTGATACATTTTTTTTAATAGATCAGTATCATCTTAGAATTTAGAATCACCAAATGCCAATTTTCATGCTCTGTCAAATCAAGTTTGAAATACAACTAAAATGCTATTGAAAACTGGGACTTTATTTGAGTTATGCGAATGTTAAAATTTCATTCTGAATTCTCTATATGATGTATCTGAATGCATAAACACATGCATGTAGTAGCCGACATTGTAAAACTCAACTCTGCCTGTGATTGGCCACCACTGTGCTGGGTCACTTTCAGAGCATGACTTAAAAGAACCTGTTGGAAACAATCCCAGACTACATTGGAAACCTCATTCATGTAATTACTCAGCTCTCCTTCTGCTCCTTTTACTACTTCGACCTTCAAAATTGTGATAAAATTAACACCCAAAGACCCTTGCCATCTTCATTCTTGCCCCTCTCCTGAAGCTCTATCATCACCAGTGCCTCTGGACCCAAAGACACATAAAGTAATTTCCTTTGTAGAAAGCCCATATGCATGCTCTGTTCAGCCTTACACAACAACGTTAACATCTTTCATTACTGAACTTTCATGTACAGAACCTATGGCTCAGAAAACAGGCCATCCAGCCCTTCTAGTCTGTGCTGCCATTATCCTGCTAGCCCAAATGGCTTGCTCCCATTCCATAATCCTCCAGACCTCTTCCATCCATTTATTCTTAAAACTTTAGAGCCCGCGTTCACCACATCAGGTGGCAGCTGCAAAGAAAACAATTATATGAATGTTAAAAGCCAATCATTTGACATGTATTTTAAGAAGCCAACCAATTTCTAGGCAATTACCTATTATAGCTAAAACATGGCTCGTCCTGACATCTTTGCCAATTTCTTGGTGTCCTTTCCTTGTTCCACTCTTCTACCTTCTGCTATATCATTAGACTTGTTCTGAAATTCTCAAACACTTGTAAACCATGTTTTATCAACACAGGGACCCACTTTCCAAGATAGGGTCCACCTCTGCTTGGAATTTTCATATTGCTTGGAGTTAGGATTTCCTGTTAGGTCACTTCAAATTCATGCAAAGCACAAGTTGTCAATTTGATTTTGAATGTTTTAAAGTGTGTTGTGAGCTGATCATCTTACTTACTCTCTGCAAGTATTAGTAAAAGAAGCCTAGCCAAATTATTTTGCTTTATACATTGCTCTGTAATGAATTACTGTCTGCATATTCTGAGACTGGTATGCCAATGTGGACAGCAAATAATCCTCCCAAGCTTTTCTGGGAGAGGTTGTGCCAGACTGAAGGATTCAGGCAGTTTGGCCGCTGGTGCCAAGAGCAGTCAGGATGCATTCAGGAGATCCTGTTGAGAGGCAGAAGATGGGGATTGGTGGCCTTAACCTGGGAGAGTCCAATCCATTCAGAGGGGGTGAGCCAGGGTGAGGACAGGTGAAGGGCAGCAAAAGTGGGGTAAAGAAAGGAAATGAGAAGGAAAATAGTGAACATAAAGAGATTGCAACGGAACTTGGGATGGGAAGTGAGAATGATGAATGAGGGTGATGGAAAGGTGGAGGGAATTGAAAGGGAGGAGATGTGTTTCCAAGGAAAGTTAAGAGTCAAGGTTTGTAAAGGCAAGGTGATTGACAAGGGTGAGTGAAGGGGAGCAGAATTATTCTTTCTTTGCAATAAAATATATTCAAGACTGAAACATACAATTTCTTAAATATGAAAGTGACGCTAAGGTAAAAATGGATCCTGCTAAGGCTGTTCTTTGGGATCAAGGATTATTTGCTTATGCTTCCAATTTTGTGGAAGAGTGATGTGACTAATATGGGATCTGCAGACCTTCGACAGATATAGTCAGAGGTGAATAGAAAGTGGATAGTTTATAAGCTGATACATCCCATCCACCATTTCTGCTGGGCTTCTTCAGTCTCCTGATGCATAAACTCGGGTCCTGAATACCATCCCAAATGTTGCTCCTTTCCATTGGGCAGAGATTCCCAGTGCACAAAGGGGACAATTAATTTCTTCAAGGGCAGTCTGAGCCGGTCCTTGAAACTTTCCCTCTGCCCTCTTGAAATCTCTTCCTATGCTGGATGACCTTAGCAAATGGTAGCACAGGAGCATGGAGTTAAATCATGTTTATATTTCTTATTTTAAAGGGAGGGAATACAACAGAGGGGGTAAGTAATGAGAAAGCTGAGACAGAAGGGTGTGGTGAGGGGAATGTCTGAAGGGAGAAGTGCTGGGGAAGTGGGCCAAAAAGGGTGCCAACTGAAAGGGTGGCCTTCATATTCATGTCTCCTTCATTCATGGGACCTGGCCAGGGTTGGCAAGGTCAGTTTTGCCCTTCAGAGGATGACAGAGATTCACATGAAAGGAGATATTTTCAAAACGGGATGAGACTTTAAGGAGATCTGCAAGTTGTGTTTTTTTTCCCATTTTCCCAGAAATGGAAGATGACACCAGTTTGGTTCAGAGTTCCTTTTTTTGTCATGTAATAGTACAGACCATGCAGTATTACACAAAATTGCCTTCTGCCTGTCATAAAGCAGACCAAGAGTCACCATTAGTATTGCTCTTCACCCGTTGCAGTAAGACAGAAAGAGGTCCCTTCAGAGTCACTGAGTGTCCATGGATTCACCACCAGCACCTCCACTGCTCCTGAAGCCACACAGATACCTGGTTGATCCATCGACAACCGAGCTCCAGATCCAAATCTCTGAAACGATCAGGAAGCCTCAGCACCTGAGGCCCTGATAGAGCCCTTCTGACCTTCAGCGTCGTTTCAAATCCTGGTTCTGATATCTAGTTCCCATGAACCAGTCTCCAGCAACCCGCAGTCCATGTAGGTCCTTTGACCGCAAGCCGTCCGCAGCCTGCATAGTTCCCTCAGCCGCTGAGAGCCTCACTGGTCTGCCACCATGGTCACCGTCCTGGAGGATAGTCTCCTCGGCCTCTCCTTCTTACCAGACGGTGTTCTCCCTATTTCTGGTGCTCTGTGTCGATTCGCTGCTGCCTGAAGTCTGAAACCCCTTGTGGCTGCCACAGAGCACAGGCACCACCAACTTTGACACAGAGCCATGGTTGCAGGATTTTAGTTTAAAAGTATCGTTGGCTGCTCTTACATGCCATTTAACAGCTTCACGGAGCCGTCAGTGCAAGGATCGGGTAGTTCAATACTTCAGATCTGAGCAATGACTTCGCTCTCTGCTCTCCTGATCCAGACCAGTGGCAGCGCTGCCATTACAGCCACTCCAGCAGCACTGCCATTTGGTTTATGCATCCAGATGTGAATATTTGCATGATCTTGGGTCTGCATTTTCATATGCTTCTGTTAAATCAATGAGAATAACCTGGCCTGCAATGTTCACAGACCTCTCCTCCGTTCGACCTTATTCTGTCAACTGCGTGGTAACTGGTTACAACAACCACCTCATAACATAATAACATAACATAACAATTACAGCACGGAAACAGGCCATTAGGCCCTTCTAGTCCACACCGAACCAAACACCCCTTTCTAGTCCCACCTCCCTGCACAATGCCACATTACAAGAATTCATCCTGCACTCCTCAAAACTGGAGTGGACGTATTATCCCCAACCCCCATCTCTCTGCTGGAGACCCGAAATGTATTTAATACTTAAAACCCATGTTTCTTATTTCAGGGGTAGTGATGTTAATAGGAAGTTTATTAACTGTTTTTCTGATCAGCGATATGCAGGCAACAAATGCTGGATGTTTTCCTGCACAGAAAACTTCATATTATCATCATTTGTGTCCTTTTCAACTGTCACATCACTCCCTGCAGCTTCTCTCTAAGTGATTGGATGTTTTGCTATCTCCACAGTTCTCCCTGTTTATTCAACTACTCTTTAGTGACAGATGAAACAGAAATGTGTTGAACTGAAGTTTGAGAGCTGTTATTTATTATTTAACACACTGGAATGAAATCAACAACATTTTCCATTGTTAAACTGCTCATTAACTGTCCCTAATCACCATAAACTTTTATGCAATGAACAGGAGTACCCATTTAAATTTTCTAGAAAAGGCAAAGATCTTAGTATGTTGATTTTTATAGCTATTCAGGTCAACTCTAAGTCACATGACATCATTATAATAAAGACGAAGTGGGCACACTTTGTCCCTTGGGGTTATTCTTACTGTAGGTACCAAGAGCTGCACCATCTACAGAATCTGTCACATCACCATTATTTAGCTGTCAGTCCAGTGACAATCCACTCAACATGGATTTTACACTGATCATATTCCTTTATGAATCTTTTCTTTTGGGAAGCAATAATTAGAGCTATCGCACTGCAAAGAGTTCACGGCATGTTTCTCATTTAATACACATCCTTCTTATTCACCTCAGGTTTCAGCCATGTAATGACACTCAAGAGCATGTTACCAACAAGCATTTGGCATATCCCAAACACATATTAGTTAAACCTTTACTGTACACAGTGAAAAAAAACTATGTGGTACTTTTATACAAATAGATAAAATAAAATCACGGATATATTCAGAAGATAAGGTGGGTGGTATAGATTAGGTATCTAAAGTTAGAATTATCTTTTTATTTGAGATAACTTTGCCTATTTTGAACAATTATCAGCCTAATTTAATATTTCTAACAGACATTTTTTTAGATATTTACAAGTTAGACATTTTGTTCGGTCCAAGTTTTCTGGTTTTCCTTGAATCTCAAATTCTAATATTCTTGATTCATTTTTTTATTTTTTTTATTTTTCACACTATAAACCATATTGACCAAGATACATACAGACATTTTTTCTTAAATATATAGTGTCGTTTTCTCCCCCATTTTCCCCCCCTCCCTTCCCTCCCTCATATATTAATAATGATTTATTGGATTTAAGATCTGCCTTAGTGGCTGGGATTAAGAATAATTGGGAATGAGGTTTGAACATTTTCAGATGACGATTGGTCTCTACTCTCAGCTTGATTAATTGTTCCTCCTTTTGTGCAAGGTGTTGCTTATTACGATTTAAGGTGGTACATAGAACACGTATGTCCAAACATAAATTATTTTGCTTTTCTGCAGATATTGATCCACCAAGTGAAAAATGTGAAATATTTGAAGCTTCACCGATTTGGGAATGCCCAAATTTAGAGAGGTTTTGGAAAGACATTTTCCAAATTTTATCAATGATTTTTAATATCAATATAGAACCTTGTCTGTTAATTGCTTTGCTTGGTTCTTCACATGAGCCAGATCTACTTCTGACTGCAACTCAGGAGAAAGTTATAGCCTTTACCACACTGATAACCAGACAAGCAATTTTAATGAAAGGGAAAGATGACTCTTCACCTACCCATGCACATTGGTCACAAAATGTAATGTCCTATTTAAGCTTGGAGAAAATTAGATAAAACTTTAAAGATACAAAGTTCCAATTTGTAAAGATGTGGGGTCCATTCATAGAATATAATCATATTTGGAAGAATTAAGAATTTTGAATGTTCCAGAGGAGATTCTCTATTCGATGTTTGGTGGTTGCTCTCCATATATATATAAAACCATATAACTATATAACAATTGCAGTGCAGAAACAGGCCAATTTGGCCCTTCGAGTCCATGTCAAATGCTTTCTTCCACCTAGTCCCATTGACTCTCACCCTGCCCATAACCTTCTATACCTCCTTCGTCCATATACCTATCCAACTTTTCCTTAAGATTAAGTCCACATTTATCACGTTGGCCAAAAGCTCATTCCACACTCCCATCACTCTCTGAGCGAAGAAATTTCCCCATATGTTTCCCCTATACTTTTCTCCCTTCAATTGCAATACATGTTCTCTTTTAGAATCTCACCCGCTCTCAATTGGAAAAGCCTATCCACATTTGCTCTATCTGTCCCTCTCAATCTTCTACATGCCAGGGAATAAAGTCTCAGCCTGTTTAAACTTCCCCAGTAACTCAAACCCTGAAACACCAGTAACATTCTTGTAAATCTTTTCTGCTCTCTCTCTATTTTCCTGATATCCTTCCTATAATTCAGCAACCAAAACTGCACACAATATTCTAAATTTTGCCTCACCAATGCCCTATACAACTTCAACATGACATCCAACTCCTGAGGTCAATATACCATAAGCTTTCTTCACCATGTGACTCTACTTTCAGGGAATTATGTACCAGAATTCCTAAATCCCTTTGTTCTACAACACTCTTCAAATGTCTTGTATGATCTTTGCTGAATATTCCTACCAAAATGTAACGCCTCACACTTATCTGTATTAAACTCCATCTGCCATCTTTCAGCCCACTCTTCTAACTGTCCAATATCTTACCGCAAGCTTCATAAATCTTCTTCACTGTCCACAACACCACCATTCTTAGTATAATCTGCATACTTACTAATCCAATTTACCACCCTATAATCCAGATCATTAATCTATATGAGAAACAACAATGGACCCAGTACTGATCCCTGAGGCACTCCACTAGTCACCGGCCTCCAATTTGACAAACAAATTTCCACCATTCCTCACTGGCATCTCCCATCCAACCATTTTCGAATCCATTTCACTACTTCAACATTAATACCTAATGCTTGAACCTTCCTAACTAACCTCTTATGCAGAATCTTGTCAAAGGCCTCACAAAGTCCATATAGACAACATCCACAGCCTTCCCTCATTGACCTTCTTAGTAATCTTTTTGAAAAATTCTATAAAATTTGTTAAACATAATCTACCACACACAAAACCATGTTGACTACTCCTAATTGCTCCATCCAAATAATTGTATATTCCATCTCCATTCATTTACCTAATATCTATGTTGGACTCAGAGGCCTATATTACCCAGTTTACTTTTAGCGCCTTTTTTCAACAGTGGAAAAACATGAGTGATCCTCCAACCCTCCAGCACCTCCCCCATGGCTAATGACATTTTACATATTTCTGTCAGAGCTCCCATTATTTCTCCACTAACCACCCTCAAGTTCCTAGGGAATATCTTGTCAGGACCCAGAGATTTATCCACCTTGATTCTCTTTAAAATAGCCAGTACTACCTCCTCATTAATCTGTACATTTTCCATGGCTTCACTACTAGATTTCCTTACTTCACCTGGCTCAATATTTCTTTCCTTAGTGTATACCGAAGAAAAAAAAATCATTTAAAATTTACCCCATCTTTTCTGACTCTTCAAGGGGTCCGATTTTATCCCTTACTATTCTTTTACTTTTAATGTACCTGTAGAAACCCTTTGGATTTATTTTTTTACTTTTCCTCCCAAAGCAGTCTCATATCTCCTTTTAGCCTTTCTAATATTTTCCTAAGATTTTTTTGCACTTTTTATATTCTTCAAGCACGTCATCTATTCCCCACTGTCTACACCTGTTGTACACATCCCTCTTCCTCTGAACCAAATTCCCAATATCCCTTAAAAACCAAGGCTGTATATATTTTCTAACCTTTCCTTTAATCTTCACAGGGATATCTCAACACTGTACTCTCAAAATTTCCCCTTTGAATATCCTCTATTTATCTGTTGCATCCTTCCCAGAAAATCTCCTTGAAATTAGCCTTGTTCCAAATAAGAATCTCAACCTTAGGCCCAGCCCTATCCTTCTCCATAATTAACCTCAAGCTAATAGTATTATGATCACTAGACCCAAAGTGTTCCCCAACACAAACCTCTGTCACCTGACCTATCTCGTCCCCTATTAGGAGATCCAATACTGCCCCCTCTCTAAACGGTTCTTCTATGTATTGATTCAGAAAACTTTTCTGAACACATTTGACAAACTCCAATCCATCCACTCTTTTACAGGATGGGCGTCCCAGTCAATGTGTGGTAAGTTAAAATCTCCTATAATCACCATCTTATGTTAATTACACATATATACTATCTCCTTGCAAATTTGCTCTTCTAATTCAGTCAGCTCATTAGGGGGACTATAATACACCCCCATTAGTGTTTTCATGTCTTTCCCATTCCTCACTCCACCCAAATAGCGTCCCTGGATGAGCCCTCCAATCTATCCTGCCACAGCACAATTTCCCTTTTCTTCAACAAAGGTTACCTTGATTAAAGGGAGGGGGTAGATTATCTTTAGTTTTTAGGTTTTTAGGTTGCTTTTGTTTATTATTTTTATTTGGATTAATTTTGTAAATATCGGTTTAACATGGTTAGCATCAATTAATTCAATTACTCATTTCTCATGCAGATCAAGGAACTGCTAAAATGTAGTTCCATCCATTTTTTTGTACTTGAATGTATATGAGATGACTTGTTATGTGTTTTCCTTAAAATGTTGTATGTAAGTTTATATGTTAAACTCAGAGAGAGAAAAATTGTAGATAAAGTTTCAGGCTGATTACTTTGCTCAGATCTGAGAAAAGTTAGAACATGCACATTTTAAATTGCTCAGAGATGGGAGAGGTGGAGATAACAAAGAGAATGTGAAAAGGTGAATGCTAAGGGAAAATGAGTGACACAGATGGTGTGAATGCCTGCTGAGAAAGGGTAGCAAAGCCATGTTAATTGGCCTAATTGGTCCAGCTGATTGCCTTCACGTCTATAATTTCAGACAACAGCATTTCGGCTTTGAGGATAGAACAGAGAACATACACACAAGAAAAAAACACTGCAACCACTATATCTGTGCTGACTGCAAAACCAACTTAAACTAATCCATCTGCCTACACTTGCTCCACATTCTTACATTCAGGGAGCTTCTGTAAGAACTCATCAGGTCAGGCAGTATCCACAGGTAGAAATGGGTTGTTAATGTTAGAGTCGGAATGCTTTATCTCAATATTGAATCCCAACCCAAAACAGTTACTGACCATTTCTACCCATGGGTGATGTTTATTTTATTGTAATAAATAAACTTGGGTTCTTTTGTATTAATTATAACCATATAACAATATAACCGTTTACAGCACGGAAACAGGCCATATTTTATTAACAACTCACAACCTCATGGGACATCTATTTTGCATCTAGCCCAAAGTGGAATATTCTTCTTCGACACCCTCTAATGGTCAGGAGCATCTCTAACTCCCAATCACCACATCCCCTTTCCTTTAGATGTTTAATCTAGCAACATTACATGACAATACGGTGTCTATTTCAATTTAAAATTAAACATAAACACAAACATCAACAGCACAAACTTTTTAAGTGTTTAGTTCATTTTATTTAGAGATTCAGCCTGTCGGGTGCTTTGATAACGCATATGGATCTCCCCAACATAGGTACATATGTCAGCTCTGCTGGACAACTACTATCTAGCAATGGTGATGTTTCCACTGTTGCTGTGCAGGCTGGATAGTCTGCATTTGTCTCTTCTTGCAGTGTCACTTGTGTTTTCAGCAGGCTCTTTCAATTCTCCTCTGCATTTGACCATCCTCTGTTCTGATAGTGTAGGATCTTGGATTTACTTCATCCAAAACAATGGCCTTTTTGTTGTAGGTATTAGAATCTCCGAGAATCACTGCATCATGTTGTGCCAGTGGCCCTAAGCTTCTTGCTGACTTGTCATCATTTACTTTTTGTCTCCATTGCAGACACTATTGTTTCTGTTTGACATCTCTGTTTTTGTTTTGGTCAGAGTAGGGAAGTGTGGTGTGTAGTCCATGTCCCACCAGGAGCTCAGCAGGTGACAAGCCATGTTCAAATGGTGAAGCTCAGTAACTCAACTGAACTAGATAATGATCTGAGCCACTGTCTAGTACTTTCTTGAGCAGCTGTTTAATTATGTGAACTCCTTTCTCTGCTTTACTGTTTGACTGTGGATGCAGAGGACTTGAAGTCACATGTCGAAAATCATATTCTTCTGCAAAGTTCTGGAATTCTCTACAACTGTAGTATAAATAATTTGAGATATTCCATGTCTTGCAAAGATCAATTTCATATATTTGATAAAAACAAGCAGCGAACATGTTAGCACAATCTCTGGATAGTTTGATAGATAATCAATAACCAGCAGGTAATTCTTTCCATCCAGGTGGAACAGATCAGTCCCAACTTTCTCCCATGTTTACGCTGTTAAGTCAGTTACGATCATGGGTTCCTTTGGCTGCTTTGCATGATATTTCAGACAGGACAAACATCTTGAGACCATCCTGTCAATGCCAACATTTATCCCTGGCCAATAAGCAACAGTTCT
This sequence comes from Narcine bancroftii, assembly GCF_036971445.1. Taxonomy (NCBI): domain Eukaryota; kingdom Metazoa; phylum Chordata; class Chondrichthyes; order Torpediniformes; family Narcinidae; genus Narcine; species Narcine bancroftii. The sequence continues at coordinate 214,962,662 of NC_091469.1, read as the reverse complement.
GGCCCTCCTCTTGCATTTTTTCCATTCCAAGTTTCCCCTCATACACCCTCTTCAGTATATCTTGCCTCTGTGATTGAGGAATAATAATTCTTCTCAGTCTGAGTAGAAGCCCATTGACAACACTCAGCTCTACTCTGATGTTGTAGTATTGCTGACATTCACCTTTAGGCCAACATTCATTCAGATTCTTGATGACCTTCTGTAGAACTATGTTCTTTTCTGTTTCAGCTGTGATCTGCTTGGATTTCATGTCAGATATGGGAAGAGATTGCATGATCAGTTTCGCATGGAGATTCACATCAGTCTCTGTGGAACTCTCATTGTGTGCTTCATTCTACATCGTTGCCTTGGACAATGCATCAGCCAGTTTCCTTGGAGTGTACACCAATTCAACCTCTTAATGTTGTAGCTTCATTATCAGTCTTTGGATTTGCGGTGGCATCTCACTAAGATTTTTCTTGATTGCTTGTGGTCTGTCTCTACCATGAATGTTGGTACATATAGCTATGGAATTTCTCGAGTCCATAGACGAGACCAGGACACTATTTCTCTATCTGTGCACATCGACATTCAGATGTGGTCATCATCCTTGATGTGTATGCAACAAGCCTCAAATCTTTTCCCACAGCCTGAAGTAGTACTACACCTATTCCATCTTTTGAAGTGTCCGTAGATATTTTCATCCTTCTGGGTGGGTCAAGGAATGTCAAAAGCTCTGGTTCTGTAGTTAGAATGGTTTCAGTCATCCCCTTTCTTCCTTGTGGTTAGCCATCCACTTGAATTCACATTTATCATGTAACAACTTCTTCAAGTACATTGTTTTGGAAGACAGCACTCTCAATATGCCCTTTTTGTCAGTGGATCTTGGCATCTCAAGAATTGCTTTCACCTTGCTCTTGACTGGCTCCTCACCTGCCTCCGACAACTTATTTTCCAGAAGGTAATTTCCTTCACACCAAATGGACATTTTGCTCAGTTAAGCTTTAATCCATACTTCTGGATACATTGTAGAACTTTGATGAGTCTCTTGTTGTGTTGCTTCTGTGTGGATCCCCATAGGATAACATATACCCCATTTATGCCTTCCATGATGTGCTCCATTGCCCTGCGGAACACTTCAGGAGCTGAGGAAATTTCAAAAGGTATCCATAAACAGGAGTATCGGCCAAACGCTGTATTAAATGTACAGTATTTTGTGCTTTCTTCATGCAGTTTTAATTGCCAGAAGCCCTGGGATGCATCCAATATGGTGAAAAATTTTTCACTGGCCATCTCACTTGTAATTTCATCCCTGGTTGGATTCAAAACTTTCAAGTCTGTGTACATGTGTAGGACACCGTTCTTTTGACAAACACCATTGAATTTCCCCATTCTGTGGGCTCCTCCACTTTCTTTATGACACATAGTGATGTCATTTTGTCGAGTTCCTGCTTGAGCTTTTCTTTTAGTGGTGCTAGAAGCCACCTCGGGGCATGTACTATGGGCTGTGCATCCTACTTTAACTGTATCTTGTAGGTGAATGTCTGGAAATTGATCCAGTATTTCCTCAATGCTGTCCTGTGCTTTGGTGCTGTTAATGCAGAACACCATCTTAACTAGGCCTAATTTTTCACATGCTTTGTCACCAAGCAGGGAGTCATGTCCTTCTGGGACTACTACAAACATAAGGTGGTACTCTTTACCTTTAACATCCACCTTGAGTCTACATGTACCTTTCGTTTCAATGTCCTGACCATTGTAGGCCTTGAGCTGAGCAGAATTTGTATGGACGTGTGGCTTTACTTTCTTTGCCCTGATGTCATGCTCACAGATCAAATTGGCCTTTGCCCCTCTGTCCACCTTGAAAGGAATATCTGTTCTTTGTGCATGCAATGGCATTGTCCACTTGTCCTGCTCAACTCTGTTCACGCTTGGCTATTCAGTATCTGTTGGTTTGAAACCTTTTTGCGTTACCATGCCCATGAAGAATGCATCACTGAGGGCAGTTTCTTCTACAGTGTGCACACTTTCATTTCTATTTTGTTTCCTTTTGCAAATAAATTGCTTTGCATAGTGATTCTGCCCTTTGCACTTGTTACAGACTTTTCCATAGGTTGGGCATTGTTTTGGTGCATGTTGAGAGCCATATCGTTTACAATTGAATGTCTCTCCATATTTTTTGTTGTTTCATATGTCTCGTTCTCTGTTTATGTGTGTGTGCAGACATTGCGGCTATGGCTATGCCTTCGTTTTTACTGGCCCTTGCACTCTCACCAAAAGCTTTCATGTAGTGCAGAGCTAATTCATTCGCTTGATGTATTTTCAGTGCTCCAGCTAAGGTAGCCTCCACCTCTCATAGTATCCTCTCTCTCACTTTATTGTTAATAGTTCCGAACACAATTCGATCACAGATCATCGAATCTTGCAGCAATCCAAAATTGCATGTTCTTGCTTTCAATTTCAAGTCCACTAAATATGTATCAAAGCTCCCTCCCTGCAGCTGCATGTGTGAGTGGAACACATACCTCTCGAAAGTTTAATTTTTCTTTGGTGAGCATTGTTCATCAAACATCTTGATAACCTTGTCGAACTTGCCCTGGTCTGATTTTAATATTTGAACTTAGTTTTAAAGTGGATTTCATTTGTTAAATACATGTATTATGTTTGATTTAAATATATCTTTAAGGGTATTATTTTAGTATTGATTTTTTTTTGTTGTTAGTAATTTTTTTTGTTGTTAAGTTTTATCTTTTTTTTGTAAGTGGGTTTTTTTTATTTTATTTACAACATTGTTAATTAATTCTTCACTCTTTATTTTGGGGGGAGGGTTGGACTAATTTTAAATTAGATGATTAATGTTGTGTTATAATTATTGGGGAGTTAATTTGTGTAGTTTAATGATGTAGTATTCTAATTTTTATTATCTTATTTTTTATTATTTCTTTAAATGTAATTTTTATTTTATTCATGTCATAAAATTTTAAATAAAGTTTAAAAAAAAACTTGCCCTGGTCAACTGCCTCAGCAAAAACAAACTTGTTGAAAATCTCTAGAACTTGAGGAACTGCCACGATAAGTAGCAGTGCAGTCTTCCATACATCCAGTTTACTATCATGTCCAATAGTTTATAGGTACAGCGGAAATCATTGTTTAAACAACTGCCACTCGTGGTTGACATTTCCAGTCCAATTCACAGCATCAGGAGGCTTCACACTTTCCATGTCTCCTGCTGATACACACTCCTGGTGCCATGTAATGTTTCTTTTATTGTAATAAAGAAATTTGTGTTACTTCGTATTAATTACATTTTATTAACAACTCATAAACTTGCAGGGCATCCATTTTGCATCTACCCCAAGGTGGAAAATTAATCTCTGACACCCTGTAATGATCAGGAAGATCGCCAATTCCCAATCATCACTCCATGGATGCTGCCTGTCCCTTCCTCCATCAGCTCATTGTTAGCTCAAGATTCCAGCAAAAGCAGTTTTTGTGTTTCCCTCCATTCCTGGCCTGTTCATGTATTCATCAGAATGTCTCTTAAGTGTTGCTATTGTGTCTCCTTCCACTACTTCCCCTGGTATGCCATTTCAGGTACCTCAAAACTTCTTTGTAAAAAAACAATGTGTTCCAAAATTCTTCTTCTTTAAAATCTGCACCACTGCACCCCACTGCCCCCCCCCCCACCACATTAAAATTAAGCTCTCTAGTATTGACATTCCCACCATAAATGGAAATTTCTTCCAGTTATCTATCTGTCATATGCTCAGTTTTAATACATCCTATGTAGCACCCTGCAATGAGTAACACATAACACAAACAAAAAAGTATAACTGTTACCTTAGCCCAGAAATATGTCCTTTGTCATTTCCATCTTTCCCTCGCTTTCTCTGCAACCTAATTCTAATGTATCCTCTTTTCCAGCTCTTATTTAGGGGTTCTATCTGGAAATGCTCCATGTTTCACTTTCTATGGAGATAGCCTGACCTTCTGAGCATTTCTACACTTCATTTTTATTTCAGTTTTCCAGCATCTGCATTTTTTAAATTTTCCATTTATTTCCCAGCCCACTCTTTTTTTCACTGCAACTTAAAACTGGTTTACCATCAATTCCTAGTTCTGATGAAAATCCAGCTGTTCCTTTTTAAAATATTTTTAAGTTTGCAATAATACAAAAATCAAACAATACAATTATACATTGAAATACAAATTACAAGAGAAAGGAAAAAACACCCCTGTTAATTCAAAACCCCAACAAATATACAAGGTTGAAATTAAACTAACATGTGGACCTCAAGTGACAACAACCTGGAAACACACAGCACAGCATCAAAGCTTAAAACAACCTAAAACTTTAGATTGTGGTGATGCTCAATAAAAGGACCCCGTGTTTTTATGAAATTAGTATTTCAATCTTTAATGTCAAATCTAATTTTTTTCTAAATTTAAACAAGACATAATATCATTTAACCATTGTGTATGTGTTGGTGGAGTATTGTCTTTCCATTTAATCAAAATTGCACGTCTGGCCATCAATGAATGAAAAGGTAAAATTCAGTTTTGAGTTGCAGCCAATAAAATGCTATCAACTTGAAATGATCTGAAAAGTGCAATTAAAAAGTAAGGTTCTAATTTAACCTTAAGAATCACTGATAATGTTTAAAAAATATCTTTCCAATTTTTTCTAAACTAAGGCAAGTCCAAAACATGTGAATCAAAGAATCCTCAACAATTTTACATTTGTCACATAGAGAGTTTTCATCGGAGAAAAAAAATGAGATAATTTAACTTTAGCCATATGTACTCTATGGACCACTCTAAATTGTGCATAAAAATCTATCTGTCCAAAAATGCTGCCTGACCTTACGAGTATTTCAAGCATTTTCTTTTGATGTTTTAGATTTTTGGTATCATAGTTCTTTATTTTTCTCAGTATGCATTCATTGAAATTAAAACAAATGCCTTAAATATAGATTTCACTTACCAACAATGAGATAAGAAGATGAAGAATGTAAAGAATATAGTAAAAAAAAATTTGTGTACCAGCTGACATTAGATATTATCTGTGAACTTGACATTGGGTTTGAGTAAGTACAAAGAACATTGAGATAAGATGTAAATTCGAAGCAAATGGATGATGCACTGGTTCCTCCATCAGATCTAGTTTCTTTCAAGGAAAAATTCTTGGAAATAGCAAACGTCATTCTAGCAACACTACAAATACGGTTGGCAATAAACAGTCTGACTATACTCCAGCATATTTAATATTGCAAACGATAAGTTATTCTTTGGAGTATCTTGTTGATCAAAAGTTTTAATCAAGAGAGATAAGCAACTGTGTCATCAGGCTCTGGCTGAAGAGGTTTATTTGCACAGATAAATCTTTGTGATGTAAAGATAATATTTCCCTCCAACGTTTATCTGTGAAGCTGTGTGTCTTCACACATTTTGAAAATCAGATTGGACTGCCATTGTCCTTTGCTTGGGATATGGAGAAATTCACTTTAGAATTTGGTAGATGACCTTATCTCCAGAAGAGGTAAAGGATTTACTTCCATGAAATTTTGTGAAGAGGAGTTTTTTTGAATATAAAGGATAGTCAATAGGATTTCAAACAATGCCTTATTACCTCTTAAACTGTACATGAATTGCCATTGTTTAAAAGTCTAAAGATACAGTAAAGCTTCTGGTATCTGGCACCAATGGGGATTGATGCCAGATAAATGAATCTTCCGGTTGCTTGAGATTGCATGTTGAGTGGATTGGCAAACTAATGGCGAAGTGCACCGATTTTAAATTTTCATATTTTTTACCTACTCTTTTTCAAGATTATTTTACCGGTTGTGTGAGGCTGCTGGTTGCTTGAATTCTGGATAACAGGAGTTTTACTGTACATAATTTAAACAGATAAGCAGATGACATATCACTTTAATCAGCGCTGCTGGATATTGCAGCACTGGGAAATGTGATATTGGTAAACTCATGGAAGGCGCTGAAGGGAGGTGGACCTAAGCAGTGCTCATGTATGATTAGCAATTTAAAACAAAACATGGTGCTTCTTAAAGCATATCAAAGAAAATTCAAAACCTTATTATGAAACTATGCCCCTGAAGGAAACATCCTCTCAACGTACACCCTCTTATCAATTCTCCTCAAAACCATTGATGTTTCAGTCATTTTACCTTCATTCCTCCATGTTTACAAGTCCAACTTGTTCAGCATTCCTTCATAAATACACTTATGGGATGTCACATTGCCACTCTCAGTGGATCTGATAACTCACAGCTCCAGCAGCCCAGGTTCAATTATGTCCTCTCTTTGGCCTTGCACATTCTCCCTGTGACATAAACATGGTGTAGGCTCATCAGCCCATAAAATTGTGCCAACCCACATAGAGCAAAAAAAACTAAACCCTCCCTGCCTCACAACCCTCCATTTTGTCTTCATCCATGTGCCTGTCTAAGAGTCTCTTAAATGCCCTTATTTTTACAGCTTATACCACCTCCCCTGGCAAGGCATTCCAGGCCCCGACAACTCTCTGTGTAAAAAAAATTACCCCTGATGTCTCCCCTAAACCTTCCTCCCCTCACTTTGTACAGATGTCCTCTGGTGTTTGCCACTCTCCACCTGGGAAAAAGGCACTGGCTGTCTACCTTATCTATGCCTCTCACAATCTTGTCGACCACTTTTAGGTCTCCTCTCATCATTTACGCTCCAAAGAAAAAAATCCCTAGCTCTGCTAACCTTGCCTCATAAGATTTATTTTCCAATCCAGGCAATGTCCTGGTAAATCTCCTCTGCACGCACTCCATAGCTTCCACATCCTTCCTGTAATGAGGTGTCCAGAAATGAACACAATGGTCCAAGTGTGGCCTCACCAGAGATTTATAGAGCTGCAACATCACCTCGTGACTCCTGAACTCAATCCCTCGACTAATGAAGTGCAGCATACGATAGGCTTTTTTAACTGTTCTATCAACTTATGTGCCGACCTTGAGAGATATATGACTGTGGGTGTCTTTGGGTATTCCTGTTTCTCTGTTTCTTCCCACATCCCAACAACATGCGTGTTGGTGTGATAACTGGCCAATGTAAAAGAATAAGTGGGCGTTAGAATTGAGGGCAGTGTGGAGCAAATAAGAATATCAGTGGGAGAAATGTGATTTCTGTGTGAGCTAGTATTGATATGTGATGGGCCAAATAGGCTGTGGTGTCATAAAGGAATACAGAAACCCCTTCATTCCAGGATTCAACGCAATGGATCTTCTCTGCGCTCACTCCAGTGCAAAAAGATTCTGCTTTAAAATTAAGGTGAAAGCAGCATGCAGTTCCTCAGCCACAGTCACAACAAGGCCCTGTGGGCATTCATCAAGACTCTAAAGGTGATGAAAGGACCTGTGAGCTCACAGACTTCATGCTTGGGAAATAGTCATGACTGAAGTTTTCACTGGAAATGGAAAATGGAGCAGGCAAGTGGAGGGCAATCATCTCAGAGAACAAAGGGGAAAGGTTCAAAGGTTCCTTATATTGACTCCTAATCATACATAAAAATGTAATATACATGATATACTTCAACTTTGTCTGCCATTAAGGCAAACAAAGAACTGTCATGAGTATTGCCCTGCAGCCCAAACAACAGGAGAAAGAAAAACAAGACAGTTCTGAGTGTGAATGGATTTTCATCCAAGCTCTCCTGCAGCCTCAATAGCTGCACAGACTCCACTTCGATCCATTTGGCAACCCGAGCTCCAGATCAAACTCCATTGCAATCTGGAAACCTTCGGCGCCCAATACCTTGCGGGAGCCCTTTTGCCCTCCGTACTCTCTCAGATCCTGGTTCTGATGCCTGGGTCCCAGTTTCCAGCAGCCTGCAGCCTGTGTGAGTCCTTCAACAGCATGTTGCTGACAGCCTGCAGCCATCAGCCCCTCACTGGTCCGTTGCTTTGGTCATCGTCTCGCAGGCTCTTCACTTTCTCAATGGAGGATGTGGGAGGGAAAACATACTCCCCATTTCTGGTGCCCTGTGTTGGTCCGCTGCTCCCCTCCTCACCCCCCCCCCGTGCCTCCAAGTTTGAAACAACACCCCCCCCTCCGCCCATGGTCTGCTGCCCAGCACAAGCACTGCCATCTTGGGCTCAGATCTCAGGTTTTGCAGGATTTTTAAAATAAACACTGTCTGCTCTTTTAATAGACCATTTAAAATCTGTCAGCATCAAGGACCCTGCAGAGCAGCAATGTGTCTGTGTTCCCAACTCTCCCTTTGCTGAAAGAGCAACTCCATCTCTTTTTTTCACAGCATCATGAATTCATTGCCACATACAGCTGAGGAGGCCCAATCATTGAGGAGATTGATAGGTATCTAATTAGTCAAGGGATATGGGGAAAAGGCTGGAATTTGGAACGGTTTAGCTCAGGGTGGATATGCGGAGCAGGCTCGATGGGCCGAATGGCCTACTTCTGTTCCTTTATCTTGCGATCTTATGCTCAATAAATACTGTCAATGAGTGATAGAGAAAAGCAATAAGGATAATTTGGAACAACCCTTTTTTATGAGGCTTGTGTGCTTTTAGAGACTGGAGGATTTTACATAATGTACAAGAATGGGAGAAGATGGTATGAAAGAAAGCGTCAGAATAAAGTCTCAGGAGCAAAGGGACAGGAAAAGCTGCTATTTTGGTCAGCCTCTGCCATTGTCCAAGATGGGGGAAGTAGAATATGTTTTACTTCTCAGACCATAAGATATAGGAGCAGAAGTAGACTATTCAGTCCATAAAGTCATCCCTGCCATTTAATCATGAGCTGATGCATTTTCCCATTCAGCCCCATTGTCCGATCTTCTCCCCATAATCTTTGATGCCCTGGCTAATCAAGAGCCTGTCATCTCTGCCTTAAATATACCCAATGACCTGGCCTTCAGGCCTGTGGCCACAAATTCCACAGATTCACCACCCTCTGAATTTCTGAAGAAATTCCTCCACATTTCTATTCTAAGCAGATGCATTTAACCTCTCTGCGATGTTATTTTATTCACTGCTTTGACTCCAGTCTTTAATGGATGGATCTATATTTTGTCCACATTGGAGGGCAAAGACAGAGATGGTGAATCATGGTTCAGTGTATTTTTTTAGCATTTGCTGGAGAGTAGAATAAATTTTGAAAATGCTTGTCTTTGAACTAAAACGTTGAGTGTGGATTACTTTGTTGTGAATTGTCTAAATGTGAGGAACTCTTCCTGGAACTTCATTAAACCAATATGGTGCCTTATCTGTGATACTGCAGTCTGGCTGAACCTTAACTGCCCCATAACTACTCAAGGTAGTTAAGAATGGACAGTAAATATTACTGGTACTGGGAGAATTTTATCAGATTGGAGGGCTTGAAATATAAGGGGAGGTGGGATAGGCTAGGAATTTTTTTTTTCCTCTGGTGCATGGGAGGCTGAGATATATCCATATAGTGCATATCGAACTATGTGTAGACAAGGTGAATAGTCACATCTTTTTCCCCAGGGTAGGAGAGCCTAAAATGAGAGTTCATAGTTCTAAGAAGAGGAGAGTTGTGGGGGGGGGGGGGGGGGGGGGGGCAGAGGAGAGAAAATTTGAAAGGAATAAGAGAGACACTCAGAGGGTGGTGCAAATATGGAACAAGCTGGCAGAGGAAGTGGTTGATCGAGCTACAATTATAACATTTTAAAAAACATTTGGACACATAGGAAAGCATTAGAATGATATGGGTCAATATCATGGTAGGAAAAATGTATACATATTAGAAAAAGAGTTACAGGGAAAGGTTGTGCAGACTGGGGCTTTTTTTCTCTGGAGCGTAGAAGATTGAGAGGGGACTTGATAGAGATGTTTAAGATTTTTAAAGGGACAGAGTAAACGTGGATAGGCTTTTTCAATTAAGAGTGGGGGAGATTCAAACTAGAGGGCATGGTTTAAGATTGAAGGGGGAAAATTATAAGGGGAACATGAGGGGAAATTTCTTTACTCAAAGGGTGGTAGGGATGTGGAATGAGCTTCCAACAGACGTGGTCGAGGCGGGATCATTGGTTACATTTAAGGAAAGACTGGATAGTTACATGGAGAGGAGAGGACTGGAGGGGTATGGACCGGGTGCTGGTCAGTGGGACTAGGAGGGTGGGGATTTGTTACGGCATGGACTAGTAGGGCCAGACTGGCCTGTTCTGTGCTGTAAGTGGTTATATGGTTATAATATTTGGAATCTTTGAGTAAGGTTAATTCCTTTTAAAGAGTGCCATTATTCAAGTGGATTAAGTAGCCTCCTTCTATGTTATAGAATATTATGTTTCTACATTCTTAGCTAATCCATGAGAAATCGGCTGACATTTCAGCAAAGATCCTTGCAGACAGAAAGATAGCTCATAAAAAGCAAAAATCAGCAGATGCAATATATGAGGAAGAAGGGAATCTGGAAAAAAAAGTATGAGAAGAGCATTAGCTCAGTGAAAAGAAAGGCTTCCAAGGAATTTTGAAACTAGTAGAAATTGAGGATTGACTTCCAAAAAGTATTGACTTTCAGTACTGTCACCTTATGGGAGCAGAACAAGCGCATGGAACTAGGAGTAATTCATTTTCAGAAAAGTGTCCTTGGCAGTCTCCCTGGCACAAAGATGAAGGATCCCAGGAGCAGACACATAAGAGAGTCAAACTGGGGCCAATTTATCAGATTGGAACAATTTTGTGGCTGGTGAGGCTGTGAACAAGTGTCCGCAAAGAAAATTGAATGTTGCTGACAGCTCAAGCAACATTAATCTCTGGGCTCTTTTTAACTTTTCACAGAACGACTGAAAGGACAACTTCCATGAAACCATGAGACCATAAGATATAAGAGCAGAAGTAGACCATTCGCCCCGTCAGTCTTCTTCATCATAGGCTGATCCGTTCTCCCACTCAGCCCCACACCCCTGCATTCTCTCCATAACCTTCCATTTCCTAATTAGCAATATCTGACTTAACTACACTCAACAACTTGGCCTCCACAGCCACCTATGGTGGCAAATTCCAGAGGTTCACCATTCTCTGGCTAAAGAACTTCCTCTGTGTCTCTGTTGTAAATGGACTCCCTTCAATCCTAAAGTTGTCCCCTCTTGTCCTTGACTCCTTTATCATGGGTGACAACTTTGTCAACATCTACTCTGTCCAGCCCCTTCACATTCAAATTGCTTTTATGAGGTCTTCCCCCCCGCCCCACCCCCCCACCCCATTCTTCTGAACTCCAAAGAATACAGTCCAAGAGATGTGGAACATTCCTAATATCCCTTCGTTCCAGGAATCATTCTTGTGAATTAAGTTTTAAATGCTAAATTTAGACATACAGCACAGTAACAGGCCATTTTGGCCCATGAGTCTGTGTCGCCCAATTTACCCCCAATTAACCTACATCCCCAGTACATTTGAAACAGTGGGAGGAAACTAGAGCCCCTGGGGAAAATCCACGGAGACACTGGGAGTATGTACAAACTCCTTACTAACAGCACAGGGTTCAAACCCTCAGTCATGATCACTGGTGTTAACCACTACACCAACCATGCCACCCTGATCTCCAATGCCAGAACATCCTTTCTTAAATAAGGAGCCCAAAACTGTACCCCATACTCCAAGTGAGGCCTCAGCAGTACCTCAACATCACATCAGAGCAGATGCTTTTCTCTTGAATTCCTCAAGATATGAACGCCAATATTGCCTTCTTCACCACCAACTCAACCTGGTGATTAACCTTTAGAGGATCCTGTATGAGGTCTCCCAAGTCCCTTTGAAGCTCTGACTTTTTAATTTTTTTTTCCCCATCCAAATATTAATCTGTCCTTTGATTCCTGTGCATGGCCGTACATTTGCCCACATTGTACTTCATTTGCCTCCTCTTTGCCCATTCTCCAAATCTAAGTCTCTCTGCAGCCTCTCCACTTCCTCATCACTACCTCCCCCTCCACCCATCTTTGTATCATATGAAAGCTTAGCCACAAAGCCATCTATTCCACAATTCATATCATTAATATAAAATATAACAAGAAGCGGCCCCAACATCGACTCCTGCGGAACATCACTGATAACAAGTAGTCAACCAGAATAGGATCGCTTTATTCCCATTCTGTTTCCTGCCAATCAGCTAATGTTCTACCAATGCTAGTATCATTCTTGTAATTCCATGGCCACTCATCTTGTTAAGCAGCCTCGTGTGCAGCACCTTGTCAAAGGCCTTTTAAAACTCCAAACATACAACATCCTCCGCATCTGCTTTGTCCAGCCTGCTCATAGTTTCCTCAGAAAATTGCAGTAGGTTTGTCAGGCAAGGTTTTCCCTCAAGGAAGTCATACTGACTTTGTTCTATCAGGTCATGTACCTCCAGGTACTCTGTAACTTCATCCTTGACAATTGACTCTAACAACTTCCCAACCACCGATGTTATGCTCACAGGTTGGTAATTTCCTTTCTGCCTCCCTCCCTTTTTAAATAACAGAGTGACCTTCACAATTTGCTTGTCCTCTGGAACCATACCAGAATCTATTAATTCTCTTTTCAGAATCCAAGGGTGCATTTGATCTGGTTCAGAGTCTTTTCAACACTAAGCCCATTCAGCTTCCAAGCACCTTCCCTCTGGTGATCGTGACTGCACTCACCTCTCTTCCCCGATACCCTTGAAATGCCAGTATGGAGCTAATGCCTTCCACAGTGACAACTGATGCAAAATACTAATTCGGTTTCTCTGCCATCTCCTTGTCTCCTGTTACAATTTCTCCAGAATCATTTTCTTATCAGTCCTGTGTCTACTCTTGCCTCTAATTTTACTTAGTATATTTTAAATAAAAGCATTTTGAATGTTTTTTTTTGGTATTATTTCCCAATCATCTTTGGCCTCATTCCTCTCTAGTTCCCTTTATTCCAGTAACATCTCTGATTCTAGTTTCTCCCTCTCAAATGGCAGGATGAATTCTACCATTTTATGATGACTACCTCCTAAGAGTTCCCTTGCCTTCAGCAACCTTATCAATTCTGGTTTTATTCCACGATACCCAATCCAGAATTGCCATTTCCCTGGTCGGCTCAGCCACAAGCTGTTCTGAGAAGCCACCCTGAAGGCATTCGATAAACTCCTTCTCCTAGGATCCAGCTCCAATCTGCAGATCCAGCAGGTAGTCGTCAATCAACTCTCCAGGCCGTTGGTGACAAGGACGAGCTGGTGCCTTGCTAGGACCTTGCTCGAAGCCTTCATGTAGCGAATCTTCAGCGCCTCAATGGTGGCTTTGTACGTCAGGTAGTCTCAGTTAACTGCGTACCCCTTAATTCCTACCCTGGAAATAAGTGCCAATCTCTGGAGCTCGTCTGTATGGTAGACTCCCCTGGTCATGTTCAGGTAGGCCTGGAAGCAGCCTAGCCAATATACGAACTCTTCAGCCATGTTGGGGGACTAGGGGATCTATTAACAGCATAATGGGCTTAAGTAATGCCTCCATCCTTGTTTTAAAAGCTAATAAAATTGTAGCGTAGATAAAAACTCACACTCAACTGGAGGGAGTAAAAATGCTTTTATTAGCTTACAACACAGGTAGGGTTCACAAATAGAGGCACGACAAACACATGCTGCATGCTGGAAGCTGTTGCGTTCACTAGGTCTGGTTATGTCCACTACGTCCGGGATTTCAGAACTCTATTATAACCTTACGGGACCACGGACATATATGCAGTTGGATGGTGCCCACCCAGATGTTATGCAGCTTCAGAGGGGTTCTGGATTTAGGCGGGAAACCAGGGTTATATATGGGTAAACAGGGGTGGAGCCAGGAGGCAGGGCCAGTCATCTCTCCCTGTGAATCCTGCTTCACTGCACAGAACTATTGAATCCCCAATCACTATTGCTCTCCTCTTCTTCCCCTTTCTTTGTGAGCCAAAGGCCCAAACTCTGTGCCAGAGACCACTACGACTTAACCATGGTAGATCATCCCCCTCAAACAGTATCCAAAATAGTATACTTATTGTTGAGGGGAATGGACACAGGGGTGCTCTGCGCTGACTACCTATTCCCCCTCCCTCTCCTAACAGTCACCCAATTACCTGCCTCTTGCCTCTTGGGTGTCACTGTCTCCTTAGAGCTTCTGCCTATCACCTCCTCTACCTCCTGAATGATCTGAAGTTCAATCAGCTCCAGGTCCGTGTCCTAACTCGGTCTGTAAGGAGCTGAAGCTTGATGCACTTCTCGCAGGTGTAGACATGAGGGACACTTGAGCTGTCCCAGATTTTCCACATCCTGCAATTGGAGCATTCCCCTGCCCAAGCTGCCAGCTCCATGAAATGCTCTGGGGTACTATGAAAAGACCTTCCCTATAGCACGGCCTCAGCCTCTGCTCGCCGAAACCCCTTGATTCCCTGTGCATTAAGGTGTCAGATTTCCTTGTTCAAAAAGAAGCACAAAACCATTTTGGGAAACTATTGAGTGCTTCAAGCCTCCAACCACTTTACTGATTCGTATTATTCCGCTTCAATTTCTGCCTGTACTTTTTGTCTTCTCTTTTTAACTCTAATGTAATTGGCTTTCAATTAATGAGCAAATAATATCTATTTTTAAGAAAAGACACAATTGTTTCTTTGATGTTCTGTTGCAATCCTAAGTAGGATATGAAAATGATTTTTCCAACTTCAGTTATGGGAAATCATATGTTCCAATCACTGCAGGGAACTTGTTCCTTGATGAGCTATTCAATGTTTAGTGATATTTCTTTCTTTATTTATTATTATTATTATTATCATTACCATCAATATTATTATTAGATGATTTCCTGTCAATACATCCATGATGTTTCTTCTTAATAGGTGCATTTGGCTAATGCAATTAAACATAACCTATTAGCAGCACATCTGAAAGACCTTGGGTATGTTCTAACATGATTACAATTTACTGTCATGTAATTAAGTAGAAATGTAATATTACATGAAATTGCCTTTAGTGTACCATAAGGCAGACAAAGATTCACCCTTAGCATTAGTGTTGCCCAGTGCCCCTTATAGTCAGAGAAAGAGAAGAAAAAGAGAGTCCCCTCAGTTATTAAATGTCCATGGATTTGCCTTCAGTGCCTTTGTGGCCTCTGCAGCTGCACAAGACTCCAGTTCAGTCTAAACCATCAGCAACCCAAGCCCAAATCCAAACCTCCAACATGATGAGGAAGCCTTCAGTGCCCAAAACCCTTTGGGAGCCCTTCTTGCCTGCAGCACCCTCTCGAATTCCAGTTCCCATACCTGGTTCTCGTGAGCCGGTCTCCAGCAGCCTACAGCCCGATATGAGTCCTTTGACCTCAAGTCGACAGTGGCATGCAGCCCATGTGTTTCCTCCCCTGTAGCTTACCACCTATGGGTGTCCTTCAACCTCAAACCCCCGGCTGGTCCTCCACTGTGGTCACAGTCTTTAGCATCATCGCCTCTGCCTCTCCTTCTCAATGGGGGAGGGGCCCTGCCCCAGTTTTCTGCTCCCATGAAGTCTGCAACCCCTCATGGCCGCGGCCGAACACAGGGCCGCCATCTTGGGCCTAGATCCTGGGGTCGCAGGATTTTAAATAAAACATCATCGGCTCCTTTAACAGGCCATTTGAAGCCCTTGGCGGTAGTAGGGCCCTTTGGGGAAGTGTTGTGTCTCTGCTCCCTGCTCTCCCCAGTTCAGCACCAGCAGGCAGTGCTGCCATTCACAAGACAAAAGAAGGTCACATACATCGCGTTTTGTCTTGAATGCATTTATGAATCCAAATCACGTACCTTCTGCTTCTCTGGTGCATTTTCTCCTTTTGAGCATATTTTCCCCTCCTCTTTCACATCTCATTTAATTCACCTTATACTCTACATTCCTCATCTTGGTGCTATAAACATGTTCTTGAAGATATACCTGTACTCCTTTCTCGCTCTCAGCTTCCTGCATTAACCCCAGACTCCTTCATTTCCTTAATATCTAATAAATTTCCAATGTTTTTGAATATACTCATTAACTAAACTCTTGGATAAAGAATTCTAGATATTCATTAGTCTCTGGATGAAGACATCTCAATCCTAACGACAAAACCCTAATATTGAGACCGTGGTCTAACCTAGAGAAACATCAACTCCACATCTTCCCTGCTGAGCTGCACAAAAATTGTGGCAATTCCAATGCGATCACCTCACATTCTTCTGGACTCAAGCAAGCTTAAGCCCCTTCCTCTTAATATCATAGGATAAACACACCATCCCATGAAACACTGTGGTGAATTTTCCCTCTGCACTCTCAATGTCGGCATAGCGGTCAGCGCAATGTTGTTTGAATCCCGCAGTCTGTAAGGAGTGTGTGCGTTCTCCCCGTGTCTGTGTGGATTTTCCCTGGGGACTCTGTTTTCCTCCCACCCTTCAAAATGTACCAGGCGTACCAGGTCAGTGGATATAATGGAGCGGCATGGGCTAGTGGGCCGAAAGGGTCTGTTACTGTGCTGTATGTCTAAATTTGTTTTCAATTTAATATTTTTAAAAATCAATTTAATAATGAATACAGTGTTCTGAGGCATACATGGAGAAGTTTTGATCAAGGTTGGATTTGAAATATGAATAGTTGAGCTTAGTTGAAATCCATATGGAATGCGTCTGAACTTTGGCACTTGCAAAGGAGTAACATGTAGCAGTGAGAGCAAATTTTGGCAGGTCTAATTTGTAGACTCTAGTGCATTCCTGACTGATGTCCCACATTCTACTCTCTGTAAATTTGACTTCATCTTAAATTCTCCCAATCACATCCCAATTTGCACCATGTCACTCATATATTTGACAGCCTGCATTGAGATCCAATTAAGTGATGCCTCATTTGTAAAACTCTTTTCCATGTTTTCAAATCCTTATATCCTTAATAATGTCAACACTGTCAACACATCTCGATTCTACCTGCCTTGGTGGAAGTCAGCTGCAAAGAATCAGCCACTGGGATAACTCTCACCCAACACTTGTGCCTCTCTACCCGTCTTTATTCTTTGCGGACATTTGTGAAAAGCTAAATCTCTGGTCATCTGCTTCTGGACCTTAGGGATAGGATTAGGAAACTTAGTCCCTTAAGTGCAAACTAAGATCAATGCCAAGTTGTAGCCATTATATGTGCATTCCTTTTCTTGCTATCGGTCAACAAAATTATGAATCTGTGGCGGCACACATCGAGATGCAGCCGAACAGGCTCTGCAGTGTTACGGCCACGGCAGCAGAGCAGCCACATCAAGATGGTGTCACCATGTGCATCTTCTCCCATGCTTAAACGGGCCACACACTCACACTCGGCTGCATTGAGACACCACTGCCCACGCATGGGCAGGACTTCCGGACCACCTTATGAAGCGCAGCGCAGGCTTTTCAAAATTAAACTGTTGGAAGTGCAAGCAACTCACTGTGTGTAGTCCCTTTATTTCACTTCCCTTAGTAGTTACCGCTACAATTAGTGACCCCGACAAGCCCAGATGATTCTGGACTCTACACCATGGACGCTGCAGCAGTCATTGCAGTGGCTATGAAATTGCCAACCTTCTGGACGCTTCACCCATGCACTTGGTTCAGGCAAGCAGAAGCGCAATTTCACCTCCGGCAGATTACCTCCAACGCAACAATGTTTGACCACATCCTCAGCTCCCTAGACCAAGAGTTTGCGGCCAGGGTGGATGACCTGATGCACGACTCTCTGAAGGAAGGTAAATACCCAGCCCTCAAGAAACTTCTCCTGAGTACTTTTGGCCTGTCCAGATGACAGTGTGCCGCCAGGCTCATGCACATAGACATCTTAGGAGACAAAGCACCATCTGTCCTAATGGATGAAATGCTTGCATTAGCAGAGGGCCACAAGCTGTATCTATGTTTGAACACGCCTTCCTGGAACAGATGCCAGATGACATACAACTGCTGTTGGTAGACGAAGATTTCTCAGACCCACGTAAGGTCGCAGCCAGAGCAGCCATTCTGTGGTGCATGAAATGAGTCCACCATGAACCAGTTGACTCATCCTCACGCGGGTCAGCAGACCAGACCCCACCTGAACTGAACAGAACCGTGCTTCAGCAAACCAGCAGAAGCACCAAACACTAACTGGTGTTTTTATCACCAATGCTGGGGGGACAAGCATAAAGATGCAGGCAGTCCTGCTCGTTTTTGAAAAACGCCCAGCCCAGCCATCGCTAATGGCTTTGGCGGCAGGCCACAACAATAGCCTATTTCACATCACTGACAAGGCAAGTGGTCAGCGGTTCCTGATCAACAAGGGCGCTAACCTCAGTGTCATCCCACTAACCACCCTAGAAACATGAACATGCCCACGAGGTCCCACTCTCCAGGAAGCAAACAACACCGCCATCGAGACCTTTGGCATGCACAACGTCCAAATGCAACTCGTCATTGAAAATTTCCAGTGGAATTTCACACTCACCGCTGTGGATAACATTCCTTCGTGCAGATTTTCTACGAGTGCACAGCCTGCTGGTGGATGTGAAGGCCAAATGCCTGGTCCATGCCCAGACATTCCAGACCATCCAGCTTAAAGCAACCAACGCTCGCAATGCAAGCGTGACCACGGTGAGTGCCCCAAAAGATGAGTACAGTCGCATCCTGGACAAATTCCCATCCATCCTCAGGCCTTAGTTTACTTCCACTATGCCACAGCACGAGGTGCAACACCACATCCCAACCCAAGCCCCCCTGCTCCACGCCAATGCCAGATGGCTTCCCCCGGATAAACTGCAACTGGCCAAAGAGGAATTTTCCCAAGTGCAGAAGTTGTGCATAGTCCGCAGGTCCTACAGTCCATGGGTGTCCCCACTTCACATGGTCCCTGATTCGTCAGGCGGATGGCGGCCCTGTGGAGATTACTGCCACCTTAATGAATCCCAACTGCGAGGAGGAGTCACGTGATGGAGTAGTGGCCGGTCGGGAAAACCAACCCTCTCCTGAAAAATAGGAAAAAAGTTAGGAAAATACAAAGCACAACAAAAATAAAATATAATAAATAGAAGATAAAGTTACAGAGAACAGAAAGAAGATGGCACCCAAGAAGGAGAAATTAAAAACAACCGAAAAAAAGTAGAAAAGTCACTGGAGAAGAAAGAAGGCCTTACCTGCATGAAGAACAGGGAGCTGTGGAGGCGAGGAGCCCACGATCCCCATTAGTGCCTGTCCTGCAGAGTCGTGACCTCCTGGCTGGTGGACTTCAAAATTGGCTCGTGGAGCCAAACAAAAATGCACAATCAAAGGAAAAAGAAAACACCAACGGGAGGGAGGCTCAGCAGAGGAGCGGGCAGTCACAGTGTGAAAAGCTGAGGGACGTCCGATACCAGGGCGCTCAGCTGGAGGACGAGGAAGGCAGCAGAGGAGGGAGTGAGGAAACAGACAAGGGAGAAAGACGGAGAGGTGACCGTCAAGAGGATCAACGACAGGAGGCCCGACAGACGAGCAGCCCAGGAGGGGAGGACCATCAGCAAGAGGCCCAACAAGAGGAGGCCCGACAAAGAGATACAAGCAACTTATCAGGAAAAACAGAAAAGGCACAGACACAAAGGAGAGAAGAAGAAGACACAAACACAGGTACAGACACAGAAGAAGAGGAAGAAGAAGACCAAGATCTTCACAGAGAAATAGAAGGTAAAACAGATGGACAGAATATAGATAAAGCCTTTTCTGAAGAAAAAATTAGATCATTAAAAGAATGGTTATCATTAGAATTTAGTACAATTAAAAGGAAAATGAAAAGAGCAGAAGATAAAATGCAAAGTTTAGAACTATTCATGACAGAAATAGGGAAAAGATTAGAGAATGTGGAAGAACAAGAAACGGCTGTAGAAATGGAAATAAATGACAAGAGAAAAATTGGAAGAAAGTGACAAAAAAAATTAAAGAGACAAAGGAGTTGTTATCTCAGAAAATTGATATGTTGGAATATTATAGTAGGCGAAACAACATAAAAATAGTGGGCCTGAAGGAGGGTGAAGAAGGCACAGACATGAAGGAATTTATAAAAGGATGGATCCTGAAGGTCCTGGGAATGACAGAAATGCAGGAAGAAATGGAAATAGAAAGGGCACACAGAGCATTAGCTCCGAAATCACAGACACATCAAAAACCAAGATCCATCTTCGTAAATTTTTTGAGATATACGACAAGAGAATATATACTGGAGCGGGCAAGGAATAAAGTTAGAGAAGATAATAAGCCATTGGAATACAAGGGTCAAAAAATATTTTTTTTACCCAGACATAAGTTTTGAACTCTTAAAAAGGAGGAAGGAGTTTAATACAGCAAAAACGATTTTATGGAAAAAAGGTTACAAATTCATATTAAGACATCCAGTCGTGCTTAAAATATTTATACCCGGGGAGAAAAACAGTCTATTCTCAGATCCAGAGGAAGCACAAGAATTCGCAGAATGTTTGCAGGACAGAAGGAGAGATGAAGAGATGTAACAAGAATGAAGAACGGCGATAAAGTATATATAAAGATGTAAAAACAATGTATATGTAAAGAAGTAAAGAGGGAAAAGAGAAGGGAAGGAAGGAAGTAAGGGGGAGAAAAAGAGAGAGCTTTGTTACATGTGTAACTTGGGGAGGATGGGGGGAGAGGGAAAAACCACTGCAAAATCAGTTGACGCTTGCGAGCAAGAACACAATCCAAATGGAAAGGGGAGTTGTTGTTGCCCGGCAAGGGATAAGGGGCAACTCAGAGAGGGAGAGCATTTAGGGTTAAGCTATTATTGGGTGTGGGAACTGTTGGGGTAATTTATGTTTTAAATATTGTTGTTGTACAATGAGTTTAATAAGGGAAAACTAAGAGATGAAAATGGGAAAAAGGGGAGGTGGAGGTGGCGAGGAGGTGGAAAATAGGTGCAAACAAGATATAAGATGGCCACGTTGAACTATATGACTATAAACATTAATGGAATACATAACCAAATTAAAAGGAAGAGGGTACTAAATTTATTGAAGAAGGAAAAAATTAGATATAGCATTTGTGCAGGAAACGCATCTAACTGAAGTGGAACATAACAAATTAAAGAGAGACTGGGAAGGACACATAGTGGCAGCATCCTATAACTCAAAAGCTAGAGGTATAGCCATATTAGTTAACAAAAATGTGCCAATTAAAATAGAGGAGGAAATAATAGATCCAGCAGGGAGATATGTAATGATAAAGTGTCAGAAATACTCAGAAGTTTGGAATTTGCTCAATATATATGTGCCTAACGAGGAGGATCAAAAGTTTATGCAGGATATATTTTTGAAGATTGTAGATACACAAGGAAATATATTGATAGCGGGGGAGGGGGGGATTTTAACCTTAATTTGGATCCAATGTTGGATAAAACTGGACAAAAGACAAGCAAAAAGAATAAAGTAGCCAAATTTATGGTTAAATCAATGCAGGATATATGGAGGAGGCAACACCCAAGAGAGAAGGAATATTCATATTATTCGAGTAGGCACAAAACATACTCAAGGATTGATATGTTTTTGTTGTCGGCCCATATTCAAGGGAGAGTTAGGAAAACTGAGTATAAAGCTAGAATACTATCAGATCATTCACCCCTGTTATTAGCGATAGAACTGGAGGACATCCCACCAAGAACATATAGATGGAGGTTAAACTCCATGCTGCTTAAAAGGCAGGAATTTAGAGTGTTTATTGAACACCAAATTAAAACATATTTTGAAATAAACACAGAATCAGTGAAAGACAAATTTATATTATGGGACACAATGAAAGCCTTCATTAGAGGGCAGATAATAAGTTATGTAACTAAGATGAAAAAGAACTACAATCAGGAAATAGAGAAGTTGAAAAAGGAGATATAACAAAAAGGAGAGAATTGGCAGACAAAAAAATAAAATACGAAACATTACAAATGTATAAGGTGGAGAAGAACATAATGAAAACAAAGCAAAATTATTATGAACTGGGAGAAAAAACACATAAAATATTAGCCTGGCAACTTAAAACAGAACAAGCTAAAAGAACTTTAATGGCATCAAGGAAAAAGAACAAACAAATTACATATAACCCAACAGAGATTAATGAAAACTTTATAGGTCAACTCGACAGGGATGTCCATTATCCCCCTCATTGTTCGCCTTAGCAATAGAATCTTTGTCAGAACTGATAAGAATAGAAAATAAAATAAAAGGGATAAAAATAAAGGAGAAGTATAAAATGAGCTTATTTGCAAATGACATCATAGTATACCTAACAGAACCAGAGATATCATTAAAAGAATTACATAAGAAATTGAAAGAATATGGAAAAATATCGGGGTACTAGATTAACACAAATAAAAGTGAAATGATGCCGATGAGTAACGCGGATTATACAAAATTTTAAAAAGAACCACCATTTTAATGGCAAGCACAAGCAATCTGATACCTAGGTATCAGTTTAGATAATAACTTAACCCACTTGTACAAACTAAATTATCAGCCACTAATAAAGAAATTACAGGAAGTCTTAGAATATTGGAAAGAATTACCACTAACGTTGATAGGGAGGGTAAACTGCATTAAGATGAATGTGTTCCCAAGGATATAATACTTATTTCAAGCATTACCAATTCCCTTAAAAGAGTTTTTTTAAATGAACTAAAGAGAATAATAAAGAAATTCTTGTGGAAAGGGAGGAAACCAAGGGTAGCATTAGATAAATTATCAGAGAGGTATAACCAAGGTGGTTTGCAGTTACCAAACTTTAGAAATTATTATAGAGCCGCACAATTAAGGTGTTTATCAGAATTTTACCAGACAAGGGAAAAACCAGACTGGACTAAGATAGAACTAGATAAAATAGGGGAGAAGGTACCGGAACATATACTTTATAAGTGGGATGAAAAGTTGGTGCAATATAAAAGCTCACCAGTATTGTGTCATTGACTTAATATATGGAAGATGATCCGCTTAGAAAGGAAAAACACCAATTACCAAATACCAAAATTATTATTGACACAAAACCCACTAATCCCTTTTACAATAGATAACCTTTCCTTTAGAGAATTGGAGAGAAAAGGAATCAAAAGAATAGAAAATTGTTTTTTGGGAATAAATTTATTAACATTTGAACAGTTGAAGTACAAATATGGAATAACTCATGGTACACTGTTTGTATATCATCAATTGAAAGCTTATTTAAAAGATAAATTGGGAAACAGATTGAGATTACCTGAAGGAAGCAGCTTTAAATATGTGATTACAGACACAATGATAATAAAAAGATTTATAACAAACATGTACATCAAGCTGCAAGAGAAGGAAAATGATGAAATAAACTATAAACCTAAACTGAAGTGGGAAAAGGATTTAAACATAAAGATAAAAAATGAAGTATGGGAAAAGTTATGTTCTGGGACTATGAAGAATATAATAAACACAAGGTTATGCAGGATACAGTATAATTGGTTACACAGGTTATATATCACTCCTCAAAAATTAAAAAGGGATTCAACATTATCAGATAGATGTTTTCACTGTAAGAAGGAAATGCGAACAACAGTACATGTAATTTGGGCATGTACAAAGGTGAATACATTTTGGAAAGAACAAAATCAGATTTTAAATAAAATTACAAAAAATCCAGCAATCTTTCTTTTAAATAACATAAGAAGTAAAGAATTAAGCCTCAAATTGGATAAAGCGCAAAACAAAATTCATTATGATAGCCTTAGCAGTAGCAAAAAAATGTATAATGTCAACTTGGAAAATGGAAGAGCATGAGAATACAGAAATGGTACATGGAAATGAATAAATGTATTCCATTGGAAAAAAATAAAGTCACATTGTTTGAACAAATTTGGGAACCATACATGGAACATAACAGAGAGAGCTTGCCTAGGACCTCCATCACCTAAAATGAAAATGATAAAAAGACAAAATGACTAGATTCAGTGCGTAACAAATAGATGACGCATTTTTCTTGTTTATTTTTCTTTGTGTGAAGATGTTGTTTTATGGTTTTATTGTATGGTATATGTTGAATATTTATGGGTTTTGGAGGGGGTGGGAAGAGGGGAGGGAGAGAAAGGGGGAAAAAAGGGAAAAAAATGCCACTGTGTAAATTTAATGAGAAACATTTGTACATATTTTGGTTGATATGGTTCACAGTGTGAAAAATAAAAAAATATTTTTAAAAAATGATTCCCGACCGCTACCCAGTCCCGCATATACAAGACTTCACGGCCAACCTGCATGGTGCAAATGTTTTCTCAAAGGTTGATCTAGTGCATGGCTACCACCAGATTCAGATCGCCCTCCACCCAGACGACATTGAGAAGACAGCCATCATTACCCCATTTGGGCTTTTTGAATTCCTCCGCATACTGTTTGGCCTCAAGAATGAGGTGCAAACCTTCCAGCGCTTGATGGATGTGGTGGGCAGAGACTTGGACTTTGTCTTCATCTACCTAGATGTCATACTCATTGCCAGCAAGGACCACGAAGAGCACAAAGATTGTCTCCACAGACTATATGCATGCCTGTCTGACTTTGGCCTCAAGGTCAACTTGGCAAAGTGCCAGTTCGGGAAAGACTCCATACAATTCCTGGGCCACATTATCACCGCAAATGGGACAACACCATCAACGGAAATAGTCACAGTCATACACCAGTTCCCCTATCCTAACACCTTCAAAGACCTCCAGGAATTCATCGGGATGGTTAATTTCTACAACTGTTTCATCCCAGGGGCAGCCCACGTCATATTTGCCATGATGTCGGCTAAATGCAAGATCCTAGCTTGGGTATAGAAGGCCAACACGGCTTTCACCGCAACTAAGAACGCCCTGGCCAATGCCAAATCAGATGTGCCACGGCCCTCACTGTTGACATATCAGCAACAGCCAACGTGGGCATCCTTGAATAGTCAGTTGATGGTCAGTGGAGGCCGTTAGCCTTTTTCAATCACCATCTTCCCCCCCCCCCACACCACCCCCGGAGCTTAAATGCAGCACTTTGACAGGGAGCTCGTGGCAGTCTACCTTGCCATTAGACATTTCCACTACTTTCGGGAGGGCAGGCCATTCAGAGTTTTTACGACTCCTCACGCATGCCTTCTCTATGGTAAAGGATCCCTAGTCAGTGGGCCAGCAACGCCACCTATCGTACTTATCAGAGTTCACCACCACCATCTGGCACCTTTCCGGTAAGGACAATGTTGTGGCCGACACCCTCTCTCAACCCATCATCCAAACCTTGGCCCCCCGGCTGGACTACTACCAACTGGCGCAGGCCCAAAAAGAGGACGTGGAAATGCAGGCTTTCCGCACAGCCATCACTAGCCTCAGCTTTGAAGACATCAGCCTGCCGGGCAGCCAGTGGAGATGTGTGACATCTCCACTGGCTTACCACTCCCGGTCGCCAGGTTTTTCAGGCCGTCCACGACCTCGCCCACCCATCCATAAAGACAACAACCCACATGGTGGCAGAGAGGTTCATATGGCATGGCCTGAGAAGGCAAGTTCCCCAACTGGCCCGCAATTGCATCCAGTGCCAGACATCCAAGGTCCACCAACACATCAAGACCCCTGTCCATCGGTTTGACCCTCGGAAAAGTTGGTTTGAGCATATACACATTGCTATCTGTCTCCCAGGATGCTTGGTACCTGCTAACGGAAGTAGACCTCACCACAAGATGGCCAGAAGCCATCCCATTAAAAGACATTTCCACTGATTCCTGCACCAGGCTCTGCTCTCATATTGGATTGTGAGGTTTGGGATACCAGCTCATATTATTACCGACACTGGCACTGTGGACACAGCTAGCAACTCTCCTGGACATTAAGCTGCACCACACTGCTGCCTACCACCCACAATCCAACGGCCTCATCGAACGCTTCCACCACCACCTGAAGTCAGTTGTCATGGCCCGTTTAACTGGCCCCAGCCTGGGTGGATGAGCTCCCCTGGTTCCTCCTGGGCATCCAAACTACATTCAAAGAAGACCTGCAGGCCTCCTCTGCAGAATTGGTGTAAGGCGCCCATTATTCCTGTCAGTTGAATTCTTCCCACTGTCCCAAGTCCCAGGTACCAAGGGGAGAGCAGCATTTCAGAAACTACTGGACAGGTTAGCCTCCTTTCACACCACCTCACCCCCCCCCCCCACCCTCATACCATGGGCACCGGCCCATGTCCATTCCTCTGGACTTTTCTGCCGCGGATGGCATTCCGCCACCCTCCAACGACCTGACGAGGGCCTGTTCAAAGTCCTACATAGCACGGCAAAACCTTCACGCTGGACATTGAAGGTAAGAAGGAACTGTTCACAGCCGACCAGCTGAAGCTCGCACATCTCGACCTCAGCCAGCTGGCTGTGCCAGCACAACCCAGTGCTAGGGAGACCTCCAAAAGGTCTGACCCCACTGCATTCAGGGGTAACGGAATGCTAGAGCCAGTTCTGGGAGGCGGGGGATTGTGTGGCGGCGCACATCGACATGCAGGTGAACCGGCTCCACAAAGTTAAGGTTGCGGCTGTCAATATGGCGCCACCGGGCACAGTCTCTCCCATGCTCAAACGGGCCAGAGTGCAGGCTTTTCAAAATTAAACCATTGGAAATACAAGCAGCTCACAGTGTGTAATCTCTTTATTTCATTTCCCTCAGTAGCTACCGCTACAAATCATAAATTTAACTTCAGCAGTTGATCTAATATTGATTTTCATTTACAAAAGAGATTTCCAAACTTCTACGCTTTTTCAAGAGGCAATGTTTCCTCATTTAAACTCTAAAAGACCCAGCTCTAACTTTTGAACTATGTTCAGTTATCATCGAGTCATGTTCTTGAGACATGTTCTGAACTTGAATAACTTTGATGCATTGACACTCTGGTCCACTCTATATAAGGTCAGCCCGCCTTTTGCCATTTTATCATTTTTTGTGCCTGCACAATCCATGTATGCAAGTTTTTTTGGCCCTCCACGTTTTTAGCTTATCACCATTTGGAGAGTATTCGGCTTTTCTTAATAGATCCAAAGTGCAAGATTTCTCATCTACTTCTATTGAAGCTTATAGTGAAATTACAGATTTGTCTGTTTATTTAACTATTTAATTATGTTCTTCACCTATTCTGATTTTTCTTTTAAATTGTATTTGCTGGAAATCTGAAAATAAAAATAGAAAATGCTGGTCACTCAGCATCTGTGGTAATATAAGCAGTTAACGTTTCAGATCAGGGACCCTTTGTCACAACTTTCAGCCATGCTGTCTGCAACACAACCTTTCATTGCAATATCCAGATTCTATGTCACCATCTTAGTCCTTTATAAATAAGATAAAGAGTTCTGGCCCCAGTACAGTCCTTGCAGGTTTACATGAAACACATCCTTCCAATTTGAGTAACTGCTCATTACACTGGGCAATGAACATTTTGCTCTGAACACTTCTGGGCATATTTTATGGATTTTGGGGTGCTGATCATGAAAATCACTTTAAAAATGTCCTATCACGTACTGTCTTTTAAGTATAACCTATTTACCAAACAACATTCAACTGATTTACAACATGCTTCAAGCAGACAAAACCATGAAAGTGCAACACATTATTGAAAATTCATTCTCTGCATTCACACTTAGACTTCTTCCCTGCTGATCTTGGTGCAGTCAGTGACGAACATGGTGAAAGGTTTCACCAGGACATTGCGACCATAAAAAGCAGTATCAGCAGGCTCTGCATCTTGGGGGAGGAGGGGCATTCGCAGGCCATGCCCTCCTCAAATAAGTTATTGTGCACCCCCACCCATCCACATCACTAAGGGGTTGTGGACCACCCTGGACGACACCATCAGAGGGGGTGTCACCAAAATGAATTACGTAGTTTCGTCTCCACACACTATAAGCATGGGCATTTGCCTGAAACACCAGAATGAGGGGGAAGTGTGACAGCGTAGCAGACGGAGGAGGTCCATGGCAGGTATAGCACCTGCTTTAACCCCCTCCCCCCCCCTTGCTGATTGAATTCTCAAATGACAGTTTGTGGCCCCCTCACCACGGTTACCCTAATGCTCCCTGATTAAATCTCTTCTGACTCCAACTCTGAGTATGAGGTCAAATGGAATCCACCAATGCTGGCCGACAATTGCTCAACACTGATAAGAGAGGCATCAGATGCTGGGTACAAACAAAAATCAGCGGCGAAACATTTTTAGGTCAGTTGAACCAACACAATATGTCGGCATCATTATTCAATTAAACATGCTAAATTCAATAAAAGTTCATTTAATTTTTCTCCAACATCCTATGCAAGACAGCAAATATGAAATTATCTTTGTGTTCAGCTTGAAGTTGTCTATCATAATTCACATTTTTTTTCAGGAAGCAAACCTTTTGAAAACAGTTGTTGTCCAGTGTTATCCATCCTGTGTTTCTTGACACTTCAGCCTTCTTTCTACCCAACTCAAAGTTTTACATTTGGTATTCAATCTCAATATAACTGCATATTTTTCAATGTGTCATAATCTTAGAAGGAACTTCAAGAGCTACCTTTCGAATGTCACACTTTTGTAGATATTACCACAATCACTTTCGATAAAATATTCAATTAGATTCACGATGCACTTTTTCAGCCACACAAATCTTTCATCTCACCTGATAATTTTCAAAGTACTTAATCATGTACTTAATTGTGGCATCTAATATTTTCCAAGCAACATATTATCTATTTGTACATCAATTCCAAGAGCATTTGCTTGTAACAGCCTTGCTGGCCACAGCTCCAACATTCTGTAATCTCGACTCATGGTATGTCCTACAGTTTAATAGCATCTACAAGATATTGGCCACAAGAGGTGGAAGTTCCTTTCCTCTCACCATTAAATTCCCTTCTGGCCAAATTTTCAAATTAATGCGGTTTAATGAGCCTTGGTGTGTCAGCAACACCTATTTGCTTCTTTAGTATACCTTCAGTGACTCCGAACATTTATTGCCTGTGCTTCTGTGAGCATTTTGAGATATTTGCCATATTAATAATACAGTGTAAATTCAAATTATAAACCCTCATTGGATTTTAATGTGAGAGTGTCTTAAGGATTGTTGAGGAAGGGAACTGGATGAGGATGCAAACAGTCAAACTATTGCGCTGCTTTTATTCACATCAGTTCAAATGTAAAACCTCTACTCCGAGGACCAAAATGAGAAATTTGGCATTTGATTACTTTTGAATTGCAACAAAATTGTATGATGTAGCTAAATGTATAAGCCGACGTAGCTGTATTATCAAATGCTCGTGAAACCTATATTGATGAAAGAGCAGCTTCTCTTTTTTTTTCTCTCTTTTGTACACCAATTGGAAACTGCATATTTATTCCAGACAATACAAAATGCAATATATAGACTGCATCCAAAGAATGGTAGAAAGCATGGATTATGACTAGAGCTTCTAAACCAATCACGTGCATTCTTTCTACAGATTATGTGCAGTTCATGCATCATATTTAATTCATCATTTAAGGAACCTTACCCAAAAACTAACCTTGTATTTTACATTAACCTCGCATCATTCCAATGGCAAATCTGAGCCCTTGAAAGGGAGAAAGATGGCACCCTCACTGCAGAGGCATTTGACGAGGGGAGTGCATATCATTCTCCCTGGGGAATTCAGAGGCCACTAGGTAGTGCTGCAAGGTGAAACACCAGTATCATAACCAGACATCTTACACTGTGACATGCAAATGCTCTCATCTCAAGACTTGTAGCAACAAATGTGAGCAGCAAAAATCTAAAAACAAGTTTAAAATGTATAAGTTGTAACTATGGATAAAAAAGAACATTTTTGAAGCAGTGCTGAGTATTTAGCAATGCTAAGTATATAGCAACCCCCACTAAAGGCCAATGGAAAATCCATAAAATATTTAAAAAAAAACCCTAACAACCATCTCCCCTGTGATTCAAGCCAGAGGTTTGTTTTTTTTTGTTGGCAGCACTGTGTGTTCCTCCAGGCTATGGTAAAGAATAGGGCTTAAGATACATTGGAAATCTTTTTTGATAATGAAGGCATCCACTTCTGTTTGCACTCTCCGGGAAAACCCTCGTTGTAATAATTTTGTTTTTCATAGCCTCGAATGCTAGTCAGCAATGCCTCAGCAGTAGTTTATTGCAAAGTTAGTTTTGTGGCTGTCATTAAGTTCGCTGGAGTAATTAATCCCCTACTTCCAGTACAGTGGCCACATAATACAGCATTAAATATCAGTGCTGGTGCCATGTGACAATAGCTGATCACTTAGTGAGATCCCCATTATATATCCAGTAGGCTGTTTTATGCTTTGAGCCTCTGCTGTTTTCCAAGTTGTTTCCTATAGAGGAGTAACGAAGCTGTGGGAGAATGTTTACACTGAAGACCAACTTCAGTAATGAAGCGCTCAAGCCCGAAACATTGGTTATGCATCTTTATCTTTGCAATATAAAGCACACTGTTTGGCCTGCTGAGTTTATCTAGCACTGTGCTTTTACAAGTACAGTAAAATTGGCTGCAAAATTTGCTTTTTAGTCTTCCGAATAATTTGAAGCCTTTTTACATTTGCATCAGAGTCAAAACTTCAAAATTCTGAGGTCATTAAGCTGTATCTCCCATTGCACCACCTCTGATCAATGGATGGTTATTCTCACCATTCTATAAAAAGGAATGGAACAATTTGAGGACATAGACATGGGCAACATCATGGCAAATGGAGTTCATATGTGGCAAAACATGAGGTTGTCCACTCCAGAACCATGCTAGCTGGTGAGAGAATGGGGAATGTTAGTATTCAAACGGACTTCCATATCCTTGTATAGGTAACATTCAAACGCAGAAGGAATGAACAAAAACAAATACTATGTTGATCTTTATCGCAAGAGGATTAGAATAGGTCCTGGAGATGGCAGATCTGTCACAAAATTAAAGATTTAATTGAACAGATATCCAGACTAGTGGTGGGCAAAGTGGTCCAAATTGACCCCTAGGAGTCGATGGGACTATCCAAGTGGTCAAGGCTATGTCCAAGTATGGCAAGTACGTCCAGACTATAGAGAAATTTATCATTGATAATAGTTATTTATTTATCTTACATGCTTGGCGGTCAGTGCATGAAGGATTGCATGAAGAGGTCGATGGTTTAAAAAGTTTGCCGACCCCTGATCTAGACTAAGATTTTTGAAGAATGGGAGATGAATGCAATAACATAAACATAATTCTTCAAGGGTTCAACAGGATGAATGCAGGGAAGTAGTTCCATGGTTAAAGAATCTAAAACTAAGGGGTCACAGCCTCAGTAGAAGGAGTAAATACACAAAAGTTCTGGAGAAACTCAACAGGTCCCACAGCCATAGGAGGCAAAGATTATATAATCAATATTTTGGAGGCTTACATCTGAAACATTGGTTATACACCTGTGCCTCCTATGGACACTGCAAGACCTGCTGAGCTTCTCCAGCACTTCTGTATATTTACGACAATCACAATATCTGCAAACCCACCACAGGGCTGCGTTCTTAGGTCTCTGCTCTACTCACTTTACCCCGAAGGCTGTGGCTCAGTACGACAATAACACCATCTACAAATTTGCCACTATACCACTGTAGTGGGTTGTATAAAAAAAGATGATGAATCATCATACAGGAGGGAGATTGAAAACTTGGCCGAAAGGTGCACCAACAACAACCTTGCACTCAATGTCACCAAAACTAAGGAGCTGATTGTTGACTTCAGGAAAGGAATACCAGAGGTATACAATCCAGTGATCATTGGTGAATCAGAGGTGGAGAGGGTGAGAAAATTTATGTTCTTGGGAGTTTCTATCTTCGAGGAACTTTCCTGGATCCAACACACAATTGGCATCATGAAGAAAGCACGTCAGTGCCTCTAATTCCTCAGGAGTTTGCGGAGGTTTGGTGTGACACCAGAAAACCTGGCATATTTCTACAGAAGTGAGGAGGAAAGTGTGCCGACCAGCTGCATCAAGGTCTGGTATGGGAACATCAATACACTGACTGTAAAACCTGCACAAGGTACAGGAGGCAGGTTTGTTGAAAGTATCAATAGAGAGTTTGTCTCCCGAAATGGAGACCAGAAGAAATGGGAGAGTGTAGCCAGAGATGGATTGAGGTTGGGGTGAAAGTTAGCAGCAAAGTGGATCCTATAGATGCTGCTGTGCGACCTGATGAGTTTCTCCATCACTTTTGTGTATTGCACTACAACCCCAGCACCTGCAGTTTCCTGTCCAATGACTGACACCTTCTCCTTCGTTTGTATTCCCCCTATGTTAAATTAAATAAAACAAATTATTCTTCAGTGAAGTATGCTGAAAACCAGCCCTCAAAATTCTGGTTTCACTTCTTCATAATAACTTTATTCACTTGCAGATTCCGGAGTAATATTTAACAAAATATACCAATGCTTTTATGGCAGTTTTCATCTCCTTGGGTGGCCCCAAATTACTTTAGCCCTACAGTTTTTTTTTAAATGGACAAATGTACTTCTGCGATTGTTATGTGGCTGTGTTGACTTTGAGCAAGGTCCCATCAGGACCTGCATCGTTCCTGCATTAGTGCTTGATTTTTGGTACACACCAATTTGGTTTTTGTCAGGAAGCCCGCATATATCAAAATTAGTTAAGGCTAATACTGTAATACTTCTGTGAAGCAAAAATAGGTGCTATCCAATTTCCAGATAACTTTCTCTTGGGTGACATGAGATTGTCTAAAGGTTCTGATGCATGGTTATCAACGGGAAACATCCTCTGTTTTCCTCTCTCCAAAGATCCTGCTGTATACTCGCACAATTTTTGTTCAGATTTTCAACATTTGAAGTATTTTGCTTTTCGATTATTGTTTCGGATGGTATTGGCTGAGGGATTGATGTTGGAAATGCCCTTGCTTACTTTCCATGAGTGTCAAAGAGTGGTCCACCTTCTATTCACTGGGCAAATGGAGATCCAAATTCTTGCCCCATCAGAACAGTGGTGCCAAGGAGTATCAACCTGGATCATATGTTCATCTTTGAAGGTGTAAGGTGTGCATCCCCCACAAAATGACTCCAAAACAAGAGCACTTTCCTCACACCATTACAATTTTATATTTTAAATTTAGACCTACAGCACAGTAACAGGCCATTTTGGCCCACTAGCCCATGCTGCCCGATTTACACCCAATTAACCAACACTCCTGGTATGTTATGAATAATGAAAGGAAACCGGAGCATTTGGGGAAAAGCCCTGCATATACAGGGAGAACGTACAAACTCCTTACAGACAGCTCAGGATTTGAAACCTGGTCACCAAGATAAATGGTCACTTAAATAAAAGTTGCTTTTAATTATCTTTAAATAGGAAAACAGAATTACACTTTAACTTATCACTATTGATTTAACTAAATTAACAACCCCCTTCTAATTCTAAGCACACGTGTATGTAATGTGTGTGTATAAGTTCAGAAAAGTTCTTTGCTTCACAGTCCAATCTCACTTCTCATTCCTCCAAGTTCACTGGTTGCAGGCAATTCTTATACTGTGCACAGAATTTAACATTTATAAAGTTCACCAGGCTTTCGTGCTTAAAAGGTAAATGGTTACCGGTCAAGAAAGTTCTTGTCAATTTTCAGAGAGTTTCATTGTATGCTGACACCCGCAACTGATTTACTTCCATCAGCCACTTCAGTGTTTTGCTGAAGAAACTGCCCCCTCAAGGTTCTCCAGATGATAACCTCTTTCTTTCAGGTCACCACAGAGTGCCTTTTTGTTTCTGTTTCTCTTACCACAAGGTCTTTGACCAGGTTGACCTAAGTACTCACAACCCATCTTCGAAATGGAATTTTCCTCAAGCTTGCCAGCTTGTCCTGTTCTAGTCCCAGCTGCTGCTGCTGACTGTAAAACTGTAGAACTGATCTCTGTATCTCTCTCTCTGTCTCTGTCTCCGTCTCTGTCTCTCTCTCTCTCTCTCTCACTCTCTCTCTCTCTCTCTCTCTCTCTCTCTCTCAGAAAAGAATCATGTTTGTTTTTTTCCTCTCTCTGCTATAAAAACCAGGACCCCAAACCCAATCTTTGAAAGATCTTATCAGAATCTTTGAACCTGGACTTTATGCCCATTTGCATCTCCTTTTGAAGTCCTTTCCAAGGCAGTTCCATTGTCTCTGAAAAATCAACCAGAGCCTCCAGTTTCAGCAAAGCTCTTGGATTTTAAATGTGATGTCTTTTGTGAAGTGATCTACATTCTAACCCCCACAATCTATCTTTTTTAAGACATATTTATCCATAACTATAATAATATAACCCATAACACTAAAATAACATAAAAATAGATAGCCTTTAAAACTTTTACCCTTTTACTTTAGAGCAATTTCCTTTTGCTTGAGGTAAAATATTTCCTATCACTTACCCTGATGAAGTTCCAGTTCAGGTTCAAGTTTATTGTCAAATTTATCATGGTGCAATGAGAAAGTTTGCTTTGTGAGGAGTCGAGCTGGTCAACTGATATATATCCTTCCTTTGGCTTGGCTTCGCGGACGAAGATTTATGGAGGGGGTAAAAAGTCCACGTCAGCTGCAGGCTCGTTTGTGGCTGACCAGTCCGATGCAGGACAGGCAGACACGATTGCAGCGGTTGCAAGGGAAAATTGGTTGGTTGGGGTTGGGTGTTGGGTTTTTCCTCCTTTGCCTTTTGTCAGTGAGGTGGGCTCTGCGGTCTTCTTCAAAGGAGGCTGCTGCCCGCCAAACTGTGAGGCGCCAAGATGCACGGTTTGAGGCGTTATCAGCCCACTGGCGGTGGTCAATGTGGCAGGCACCAAGAGATTTCTTTAGGCAGTCCTTGTACCTTTTCTTTGGTGCACCTCTGTCACGGTGGCCAGTGGAGAGCTCGCCATATAATACGATCTTGGGAAGGCGATGGTCCTCCATTCTGGAGACGTGACCCATCCAGCGCAGCTGGATCTTCAGCAGCGTGGACTCGATGCTGTCGACCTCTGCCATCTCGAGTACCTCGACGTTAGGGGTGTGAGCGCTCCAATGGATGTTGAGGATGGAGCGGAGACAACGCTGGTGGAAGCGTTCTAGGAGCCGTAGGTGGTGCCGGTAGAGGACCCATGATTCGGAGCCGAACAGGAGTGTGGGTATGACAACGGCTCTGTATACGCTTATCTTTGTGAGGTTTTTCAGTTGGTTGTTTTTCCAGACTCTTTTGTGTAGTCTTCCAAAGGCGCGATTTGCCTTGGCGAGTCTGTTGTCTATCTCATTGTCGATCCTTGCATCTGATGAAATGGTGCAGCCATTATATATATATAGTACAACAGGAAATTCACAATAGAGGGGAGAGTTGCAGTTACAGAAAGAGATCAGAGCAGAGGCAACATTATTTTACTGTGTGGGATTACAGCTTTGCTTTCCATTGTATACCTTTATGGCCCATAACTTTCTTCATCTCTAAATGCTGATTTTTGCCATCTCTTGGAATGTTCCCAAAACCTTTTGCCTCCACTGATGTCAAGGAAACTAACTGGCCTGTAGATATGCCGTCTTTTCATTTTATTAATCAACAATGCCAAATTCTCTCATTCAGCAGCATGTATTTAACTAACGTTCTAGTATGATTTCTTTCAAGTTCTGTTTCTCCACCTATAAATCTAAGTAATCTGTCTCATTAATCATGTTATCAACTTGTCATAACATCCTTAAGGATTTACAGCAATTTTGCTTTTCAGTTTTCACTTATTTCATATAATATTGACGTGTGATGGACTTTGATGACTTTGGAATTGGAATGCCTTCCTGGATTCTCACTGAGGCCCCAAGCCCACTTAGTCTCACTTTCTGACCTCCATTATTGTCATCAGTGTTGCATCTGGTTCTTTGCGTAACCTTGTAGTTGAGCACTGAACACACTCACAGATCAGGAGCTCAGCACAGTGTGTCTCTTTTTAACTCAGGGGCCCTCAGTCCGGTTCAGCAAGCCTCAGCAAACAACTGCTACAACCCAGGGTACAATCAATCACATGGCACTCTGCCTAATGAGGTAGAAGCCTTAAAACCACTGCCACCCTTTTACGGCTGATATTAAAAACAAACACCACAATGTCCTTTTCATTTTATGCACCAAATGTCTTGCATTCTCCAACTGACCTTGGACAATGCACCAGCAGCTTATTCTTCAAGAGTCAAAACCCTAAAGCATAATTGAAGGAACATTGGTCTTTATGGACAGTTGAGCAAGATGGATAGAATTATCTTCCTCATTGGAACTTATATTTGTGAGGCATGCAGTGTGATTTTATGCACAGCTTTGGTGAGAGATATATCAATCATAATATTCTCCCACGTGTACTCATTTCGACATGATCCACATGCAAAACATTCAGCTCTTCCACAGAACAACCAGAGGCTGATTTTTTATCTGGCTCTCCTCCTTACTTATTGGTACCAGTGGGTGGAAAACTACCGAAAACGTATTAATTGAATTCTTGGATTCCAAATTGTAGACCAGACGATTTAGGTCAGCAGAAACAGATCAGAGGCCAATTTAAAATGGTGAAATAAAATAGTTACATTTTGCCAAAACCACAATATAGTTGTCATGGAAATCATATCGTGGTTCACTCAAATAAGCAGCAAATTATGAGTGACATGTTTCAATCTTGATCATTATCATCGATTATGAGGCCACATCAGTATGTTGGACCCTGCCACCAAAATTCCTACATTGAGGTTAGCAGAAGATAATTCAAGAGCACTGTAAAATGTGGTGAGCTCAGCTGATGAGATTTCGAATGGATCAATTAAATCACCCTTAACGAACAAAAACACTTAAGTGTTGGACAGAAGATGAGAAACAACTCAAGAAAGCTGGTGTCTTCCATCACAGCAGGGGTATATCCACTCCAATTCTTGCTTCTACACTGTTAACAGAGGCCTACTCAGACTGTCACAAGACCTGGCTGTGAAGAATAATGACCAGTGAGTGATGCATGGTCTAACTGCTGGCTCAGCTCAAATCTGGAGGTGGAAATGATGATGGAAGACAGTAGGTCATTGAACTACAGTCTACTCACTTCTGTTTTTTTTTAGTGGAGGGTCTAAATATTGATGTGCCTTACTCACAAAGATACTATGCCACCATCCTACCCCAAAACAGAGTCTCCTGGATAGAATGCAGACCATTTCAGACTTGTCCTTAAATTAGCTGTCTATAACCAACACACCCAAAACAACAAAACTCATGGGTCATCACATTGGGAACACTATAAAGCAGTTCATGTATGGGCAGTGAAACAGTTATTAAGTTTTTTCAATTTTTGTTTTATTTGTTCTTTGGAAATGTTTGATACAAATAAATTTGAACATATAAGCCCTTTTACCAGATGGTCCCCATTGAGTGCCTTTAGATGGTCATGTTAATGCTGTTGAGATGATATTACCTAACTTTTTATACCTATTTCAAACTGTCCTAATTTTTATTCCAAAATCTTATTTTGATAATATTTGATTCTAAGATTTCATCTTATATTTGGAATGGGAATTGGGCCAAATTGAAGAAGCTCCACTTACAGAAACCTAAAAAGGATGGTGATATAGCCTTAATGAATTTGAGATTTTACCTTTGGGCAGTTAATATTCGCTCTATGAGTTTTTTGGATTTATCACTTTAAAAAATTTGATCGACCACTCTGGCTAGATTTGGAATTGATATCTGTCCACAATTATTCCTTAGCTTCTTTTTTAGGACCAGCATTATCTTTTAAACTATCTAAGATCAGTAAGTATCTTTCCAATTCAATTATTTAAGATTAATTTTGAAGATATTTTTGGACTAAACATTTTTGCCTTGGCTAATACTATGTATCTTAAAAAATTTTTACACCATCTACTTGACTGAAACTTTCTTATTTGGAAGATTAAAGGAATTATCTCTTTTGTAGATTTATTCGCTGATGATCCCTTTTGAATAACTTTCTACCAAATGTAATCTACCATACATTCATTTTTTTTAGATGTCTACAGATTAGAAATATGGTAATGTCTAATTATCCAACATTACAACAACCAGATTTACTTGACACTTTGTTCTGGTTAAACACCTTTCAGAAGGGTTTAATTGGTACTATTTATACTCTTGTGTTAAATTTGAGATCAGTCCCCAAGGATAAGATTCGACAAACATAGGAATCGAAACTTCAGCCAGCATTATCTCCTGAAACATGGGGAAGAATTACCAGACTAGTTAATACTTCCTCACTTTGTGCACGTCATTCTTTAATACCATTTAAAATAGTTCATGGGGCTTATATGTCTAAAGATAAACTAGCTTGCATCTTTCCTAATATGAGCTCGACTTGTGATCGATGCAATACTGAGGCGGCTTCATTGATTCATAGGTTTTGATCATGTTCAGTGTTAGAAAAATTTTGGAAAGGTATTTTTTAAACTCTATCAATGATTCTGGTTTTTCATTTACAACCTGACCCCCTCAACTGCTCTTTTTTGGATGTAGGTTGTTTATCTACTCCTCATATTGAGTGGTAGCTTTTTTCCGCACTATTAGCTGGAAGAGCCATTTTACTTAAATGAAAAGACACTGATTCTCATTATTTAAATGGCTTTCCCATGTTATGTCTTTCTTAAATCTGGAAAAAAAAATCAGAAGTTGTGCTTTAGAAACAACTACTAAGTTCGAAGAAAGCTGGAAACCATTTATCGATGACCTTCATGGGACATAACTGGCGTTATTCTATGAATTAACTCTTTCTTTCCAGACGCTATATAATTCTTGCTGCTTTTGTTATTTGTAGGTGTGGACCAGAGCGATGTTTTAAACTATCCTCAGGATAGGCCAACCAGATTTTTATTTAATTTTTATTTTTAGTAGATTAGATGTTTATATAATATTATAAATATTTCTTTGTTAGAAGAATTGTTTCTAATATGTCACATTTTCACTCTTTGAAATATAAATATGGGACTTGTACTATGTAGACTGGACAAACCATTTGAATTGTGTTATTTCCATTCTCCTTATGCTGTGTCTATTGTAAAATGTTAATAAAAAAGATTGAAAGAAAAGAACATACAAGCCCTGGTCAAATAATATCCTTTATTGTGTAGAGACAAGAACTGTTGTTGTGGCAGCTGTTGGCATTGCTGAACAATCTGCCATTCCTCAGCTCGAAAGATTCTAATGGAATGCTGCCAGCAGGGTCACCACAAAAGTACGTATGAAAGCCAGCTGTGAAACACATGAAGTAGCACTCACTATTAATGTTAGCACACACACGAAAGAAATTCAGTATTTGAGCAGACACACAGTGACTCTGAAGGAACTCCCTTTCTCTCATACTGTAAGGGGCGGCAGGCAACACTAATGGCGACTCTGTCTGCCTTATGGGAGGCATAAGCAATTTCGTGTAATATCACATGTTCCGTTCTATTACGTGACAATAAAGGAATCTTGAATAATAATGAGCTCTGAAGCGGACAGGTCAGAGGTACTCCGACAACAGATGGCCTTTTTTTAACAGCAACAAAATAACATCATGTTATGATGTACCCTTAGTTTTCAAATGTGGAACATTATTTCACAGAAACAAGCCCTACAGCCCACCATGTCTGTACTGACCATGATGCTAATCTAATTTGACTGTAGCCATCAGTTCCCAAGCTTGTTCATGTGTTTCTCTGAATGCCTCTTAAACATAGTTACTATGTCAGCTTCCAAAACCTTCCCTGTCAGAGCATTCCAGGCGCCTACCACTCTCCAGGTAAAAAACTTGAAGATTTCCTTCAAATTTTCCTCCTCTCAACTTAAGCCAATGCCAATTGGTTGTGCAAAAAATAAGCTGTACACAGTGTAAAACATGTAAACAAACAAAGAACAGTAAACAAACTGAATGCAATGCAGAGAGAACAAAATGAAAATCAATAAAGTGCACAAGTAAGAGTCCTTAAATGATCTCGGATTGAGTTTGCAGTTGAGGAGTCTGATGGTGGAGGGACAGCAGCTGTTCCTGAACCTGATGGTGTGAGTCTTGTGACACCTGTATCTCCTTCCTGATGGAGGCAGTGAGAACAGAGCATGCGCTGGATGGTGTTGGTCTTTGATAATGGCTGCTGCTCTCTGACAGCAGCGTTCCCTGCAGATGTTCTCAATAGAGGGAAGAGTTTGCCTCTGATGTCTGGGGCTGTGTCCACTACCTTTTGGAGGATTTTAAACTCAGGGGTATTGGTGTCCCCATACCAGATTGTGATGCAACTGGTCAGCACATTTTCTACCACACCTCTGTAGAAATTTGCCAGGGTTTCTGGTATGATACCAAACCTCCGCAAACTCCTGAGGAAGTGGGAGTGCTGGCATGCTTTCTTCACGATACCATTGGTATGTTGGGCGCAGGAAAAGTCCTCCAAGATAGTGACTCCAAAGAACTTAAATTTGCTCACTTTCTCCATCTCTGAACCCTAATGATCACTGGATTCTACACCTCTGGTTTTCCTTATTGCTAATCTTGTCTGAAGCAAACAACATTCTGGTAAACCTCTACTGCACCTTTTCCAATGTCTCCACATCCTTTTTGTAATGTGGTGACCAGAATTGCACATAATACCACAAATGTAGTCTAAGCAAAGTTTTACCAACTGTAACATGGCATACCAATGGTTGTATTTAATGCCCTGACCAAGGAAGTCAAGCATGCCTTATGCAGTATCCTTTGACAACATTCCTTAGTAACAGCAAATCCACCAATGTTTTGTGTCATCTGCACACATACAAATTGGACTACCTGCATTTTCATCCAAATGTTAACATATATTACAAGCATCAGAAGTGCTAATCCTTGTGAAACACAACCAATCACAGAGCTTCAGTCAGAAAACACCCCTCTACCATTATCTCGATGACCAAGCCGATTTTGGATCTAGTTTATCAACTAACCATGAATACCATGCGACTTAACCTTCTGATCCAGATTACCCTTAGTAAATGCTCTATCAAAGTCCATGTTGACAATATCCACTGCCTTATCCTCATCGATCGTCTTCATCAACTGTTCAGAAAGCTTAATCAAATTTGTAAGACAAAACCTTCCCCATACAAAGCCATGCTGATTGCCCCAACAAGTCTATGCTTATCCAAATGCAAGTAAATCTTAACGTTAAGAATATTTTACAATTACTGCATTTTTCTACCACTGATGTAAGTTTTTATGGGAGTGATCTGCTATAGCCACATTTTTGAACTCCAGTTTAATGGCATTGATGATAATGAGTTTATTGTCATCCACATAAGTGCACCCCACCTAAATTCTCATTTTCTACAGCCAAGCTGGTACTTTATAACTAAAATTCAACTCTACCTATTTTTTTCTCTGATTCCTGAAGGGCTCAGGCCCAAAGCATTGCTACCTGATACCTGCTATGGGCACTGCATGACCTGCTGAGTTTCTCCAGCACTTTTGTGTATTGCCAGTGTGGCAAATGCCTTTTTTTTAACCACTTTCAAGGAACAATAAACTTGCGCTCCTCAGTCTTGCTGTTCTACTGGGGCTTATCATTCACCATGCAAGTCCCGTCTGGTTTTACTTACCAAAGTACAACACTTCATCTTTGTCAGAATTAAATTCCATTCCATTGATCCACAAAACCAACCTGTTGTAAAATTGTATATTCTTCCTTGCTGCACTGCAACACTGTCATCCACAAATTTACTAAGCATGCTAATTACATTGCCATTTTTCTTCTTTTTTTGGATTCCTAAGTCATACTCCACCATGGGTGCTGTATGTCTGGTAGAAACTGAGGATTGGTCTCTCCAGGTTGCAAGCCAGGGCAAAGTTAATATGGAGATCCACCTACAGTCCATGCAATAGGACCCCCCACACCCCCCCGACCCCTCACTGCCATCCTAATGACAGGTCCAAAGAAACAACGAAGACTATAAAGTTTGGAGCCAGCATCACAGGAGTTTCCAAGCCACAAGGCAGCGAAGGTTTGAAATCGGAGTTTTCCCTCTCCTAGATGAGTTACCATCTGTGGTTAACGAGCCCCATCTGCCTGGAGCAACTGGTTTCAAGCTGCCAGTGGCCAACATTTTCCCCTTCTCTTGTCAGTGAGAAAAGCTCCACTGGGCACAAGAACATTGTGAAGGCCATTTAAATCGCTATTTAAATTGTCAATATAGACAACAAACAACAGTGGCTCCAGCACTGATGCAGAGTGCAAAGGAGAGTTAAAATGCCTTTCCAATGAGCTTTGGGAGTAAACCCTAAGGAAAGATCCAGAGTCGGAGTCCCAAAGGCACTGACTGCAGTACTTCGCACTGGCTAGACAACTCCTGTGATTTTGCCTAGGAGAGTGTCTGTGGCTGGGACATCGGGAGCTCAGATGGGTGGGTGGCCAATGACGAGACGAGAGTATGGCCAGGGCACCAGGAGCTTTGGGGGCAGGCGGCCAGGGCCTAGATGGGTGTCAGGAGCTCAGATGGGCCGGCAGCCGGGGCCTAGAAAAGAGTCTGTGGTCAGGGTCTCGTGATGTCATGTGGGAGAATGGCTGGGGCCTAGGAAAGAGGCTGTGGTCGGAGCATTGGGAGTTGTGTTGGGTGGGCAGCTTGGCCAGAAAATGGGGAGGTCGACTTTTACACAGGTCATACATAAACATACACTATTTGGGCCAAAAATATCAGTTAATATTATATATGGTTTGTCAGAAAGTGTTCAAAAATTGCTGTTAAGAATCTTTAATAATCATAGAATGACAATCATACTGATTAAAAAGGTCTTAGGACCTGAAAGCAGAATGAATGTTAATTGGATGTACTTCAGTCTGGAGGGTGATTAACCAAGTGGTTCACCATGATTTAGCTCTGGGACCACTACTATTCATTGTAACTT
Organism: Narcine bancroftii; assembly: GCF_036971445.1. Taxonomy (NCBI): domain Eukaryota; kingdom Metazoa; phylum Chordata; class Chondrichthyes; order Torpediniformes; family Narcinidae; genus Narcine; species Narcine bancroftii. The sequence continues at coordinate 214,919,842 of NC_091469.1, read as the reverse complement.
TTAATGAAATAGACACTGGTATGCAGAATAAAATTTAAACCAACGACAATAGGACAACAAATTTCACGAAATGGTCAGCCACATAGCAGATTAAATTTTACACAGGGTAGTACTAAGTGATGTGCTTCATTGAAAAGAATAAAATGGAAATGATAACAGATGTAAAATTCTATAGAGGGTGAAAAGTACCGAAATATGTGTAATGATAATGAGCAACGCAACTAGCAATGCCTTAAGGATTATAGCTCCCTTTTGATTGTGCGTGGCTGCCACCAGGGGCTGACACAGAGCAGGAGACTGCAGCATGTTTGATCTGTAATAGAGGCTGCAGGCATCATGGCCTTCCACATGGTGCTGTTTACAACAAATTTAAAGTAAAGAAACTTTTCCTTCATCCATGTGTTGTCCAAGAACTCACACATAAGAATACAAGATGAAACACGGTGTCACAAGTGGGATGAAGGAAATTAAAAGGAAATACTTCAGAAGGAAAATCTAAAGTCAGCAATTGATCAGTAAAGGGAAGTTAACAAAGAGGAAAATGGAAGGATTACATCCACCAGCGAATCTTCAACTGACAGGTAATGTGGATGAAAATTGGAACAGATTTAAACATCATTTTGGATTGTATTTAGTGGCAGTTGGAGCTGACAAGAAAAGTGATAAAGTGAAACCGTCAGTTTTCTTATATGTTGCGGGTGATGAAGCCCTGGAGGTGTATAATAACTTGACATTTGCTGCTGAAGGAGACAAAATGAAGCTGCAGGAAATAATGGAGCAGTTTGAGACATACTGCATACTTCAACGTTACATGATGTTTGAGAGGCACAGATTTTTCACATGTGTACAGAAAAATGGAAGAAAGTATTGATCAGCATGTGACTAAATTGAGAATCAGAAGCAAAACGAGTGAATTTGGTGGACTGACGACTCACTGATAAAAGACAGACTTGTGTGTGGTATTCCAGATAATATTCTAAGGTCAAGACTGCTAAGAGAGCAAAATCTAGACCTGGAAAAAGCCATAGCACTCTGTTGGGCTACAGAAACTGTAAAAATGCAGGCAAAAGAGCTGTTCAGTGAAACGTGGATGCAGTGAGCAAGAAAAGACATAAACCATTTGACAAAAAGCACACAAAAGTGGAAAGAGAGGCGAAGCCAGTGAACAAAAATGAAAGGGACAATCAAAAGCCATGTTGTCGATGCGGTACACAACAAACACCTTCCAAAAAAGTGCCAACATATGGTAAAACATGCTGTATGTGCAACAGAAGCAACCATTATGCCCATTGCTCTAGGAACCAAGTGCAATAAAACAAGGTTTATGCAGTAGATGAAAGGGAGATAGAGGAATTCTATGTAGATGTTGTTACTGAAAACAAGAAAGAAAACAGAGACTGGATGTTGAGATTAAAAGTGAATGATATATACATTTCAGTTAAATTAATTTAATATCAGAGACTGATTTTAAGAAGATTAAACCCAAATCAAAGATGTGTGTAAAAGTGAAACACAAGGACAAAGAGTACATGCTAGCATTCATTGTGGTACCAAAGGATGTACAGGCCATACTAGGTTTAACAGCCTGTGAAAAATTGAACCTGGTAAAAAGAGTCCTTGTTGTGGAAAGCGAAGGAGAGACAGTCTATGATGAACTCATGAAGGAGTACAATTACCTATTTCAGGGTCTATGCTGCCTTCCAGGAGAACACACGATCAGAGTGGATAAATGTGTGCCACCAATAATACATCCATGAAGAAAAGTTCCATTTGCGTTTCAAAAGTGACTAAAGGCAGAGTTGGACAGGATGGAAAGCCTGAACATGATTCAGAAGAAAGATGAGCCAATGAAGTGGGTGAGGTCACTCGTTGTTGTGAACAAAAGGAATGGAAAGCTTAGAATTTGCCTGGATCCAAGAGATCAAAACAGAGCAATAATGAGAGAACACATGAAGAAATCATGTCACAGTTTGCAAATACAAAGTTTTTCAGCAAGTTAGATGCATCATCAGGATTTTGACAGTGAAATTGGAAGAAGCAAGTTCAAGACTGTGCATGTTCAATAGTCCATTTGGCAGATACAGATTCCTAAGGTGACCATTCAGAATTGCCTCAGCTCCTGAAATGTATCACAAAACTATCCATATGGTCTATGAGCACCTGGACAGAGTTGATCCCTCAATGGACGACATCATAGTATGGGGTACCACGAGAATAGATCATGATGAGAGACTAAGGAAAGTGCTGGAAGCAACAAGGAAAGCAAACCTGAAGCTAAATAGAGAGAAATGCCAGCTCGGGGTGACAGAAGTAACATTTGTAGGAGATATTATTGGGAGTGAGGGCATCAGACCAGATCCCAGAAAGGTGTCTGCCATTGGGAACATGCCAAGGCCACAATGCAAAATGAATGTACAGAGGTTTAATGGAATGGTCAACTCTATGGGTAAATTCATATGCAACCCCTCAGAAAAGATGGCTCCATTGAGAAGACGGACAGAAAAGAAGATTGAATGGGAGTGGGATCATGACCATGAAAAGTCATGGAGGGAACTAAAGAAACTGCTCACAGAGGAATCAGTTCTGAGGTTTTACAACCCAGCGAGACGCATCAAGATATCATCAGACTCATCACATAGTGGGCTCGGTGCAGTTCTTTTGCAAAAATATGATGACTGGCAACACATTGCATATGCATCACGCTCAATGACAAACGCAGAGATGCGATACGCTCAAATTGAAAAGGAGCTGCTCAGCATCACATACGCCTGTGAAAAATTTCATCAGTTTGTGTCCTGACACTCCCAATGAGTGTAGAGACTGACCATAAGCCATTGATTGCATTGTTCCAAAAGCCATTAAATGAATTTCCACTTAGAATACAAAGAATGATGATTAGGCTGCAACGCTATACACAATGTAGTGTACACTCTGGGTAAGCTAATGTACACAGCAGACACGTTGTATAGAGCTTTGATGCGAGAGAGCCCTGTGGTGCGCTGTTAGACAGAATCAGACACACACAAGGTAAAGACTCTACAACAAGCTTTAATCCACAAAGACTTCCACAGAGCCAGGCTGGCTGTAGCTGCAGTAACTCTGAGTGAGATTTCGGGCGGCCAGCGGAGGATTATATCCCGGAGGGTGATTGACACCCAACCGGAGGTGCTTGATACCTTCAGGCCAACTGATTGACAGCCCGGCCAGGTGTTGTCCTTTCCCCTTACTTTCCTGCAGGTATAGAGGTTGCCCCTTTGCAGTAGACCAGTGGTGTACCACCACAAGCCCACAACCACCAAAATGGATGAAGACGTGAATGCCTTCGTGGACATGATCACAAGTGCACTGCCCATATCAGATGCAAAAATGGAGCTCATAAAGTCAGAGACAAACAAAGATGTAATACTGAAACAACAGAGAAAAAAAATCTTGGATGGATGGCCCAACATGAAGCAGGACTGCTCACCTGACGTTTCAGAGTACTGGAACTGCAGGGTGGAACTATCAGTGGTTGAAGACATCATCTACAAAGGAAGCAAGATCCTTATCCCAAAGAGACTGAGAAAAGAGATGCTAAAAAAGATCCATGAAGGACATCTCGGAATCAAAAAGTGTAAGAAAAGAGCATGAGAGGTGATGTACTGGCCAAGAATCAACAATGATATAACAAATGAAGTGTCAAACTGTACAATATGCTCAAACTATCAAGCAAGCAATCCCGCAGAACCACGAAAGCCACACCCAGCACCATGCAGACTTTACCAGAAGGTAGCCGCTGACCTATTTGAATGTCAAGGGAAGGGCTATCTTGTAATCACACACTATTACTCCCTGTATCCAGAAGTGTGTAAACTGAACACCACCACTGCAGATGCTGTGATAACAGGTATAAATCCAGATTCTCCAAACACGGCATGGCAAGCGAGGTCTTCACAGACAATGGACCCCAGTTTTGCAATTTAAAGTTCTGACAGTTTGCCAAAGAGTGGGACTTTGAACACACCACATCAAGTCCTCATTTTCCAAAGTCCAATAGTCTAGTGGAAAAATCAGTACAGACAGTGAAAAGACTGATAAACAAGGCAAAAGACAGAGCAACAGACTTCTACCAGACCATGCTACTAAACCACACAACACCGCTCGAGTGTGGTATGTCACCAGCACAACTCTTTGTGGGACATAGGATAAGATCAAACCTTCTCATTCAGGAGAACCTCCTAAAAACAAAAGAGGGGGAGAAGGTGAAGAAGTTCAAAGAACAACAGAAAAAAAAGCAAAAGTATTACTTTGACAGAGGAACAAAAAACCTAGCGGAATTCTACACTGGTGACCAAGTAAGGCTAAAAGACAAAACAAACTTATGGACTCAGAAGGGAACTGTCCTTTGTCCAACCAAGATCATACACCATTCAGATAGATGGTGCTGTTCTGCGAAGAAATCATCAAGATCTTCAAATGGGACCTGTCACAGCAGATGGAAAGACAGATACTGTTGAACAACCGGAATACACAGCTGAGAAGATTCAAGGACAATTAATCAGGAGATTGTCAAGACATGTGAATCCTCCTAAGAGACACATTGAGCAAATTTAAAGACTCCTGCTATAAAATGAAGTAGTGCTATCTTATTCGCTCTTCAAGTTTTAGTGTATGTAAAGGTGAACACACAAAACACGTTTAAAAAATGTTAACAATGTGGATAATAATGAAAATGTAAGTGTGGTGGTACACCACAAGCCTACTGCAGGGGGCAACCTCTGTATCTGCAGGAGTGTAAAGGGACAGGACAACACCTGGATGGCTGTCAATCAGTCGGCCTGAATGGATCAAGCCCCACCCGGTCTGGTGTCAATCATCCTCCAGGATATAAGCCTGCCCCGGCCTCCCGAAGTCTTACTGCAGCTACAGCCAGCCTGGCTGTGTGGAAGTCTTTGTGGATTAAAGCCTGTTGTACAGTCTTTACCTGATGAGGGTGATGTGACGCTTGTTCTGAAGGGGGAGTCGCATGGACATGATTCGGTCCGAGAGGCCTGTCGGAAGGTTTTCGAGTTTGGAGGCAATGAAGCTCTTGACCATGAAGCCTACACCAGATAGGCGTCGTTCATCCGAAGGCTTGCCAGACCAGTAGAGTGTGTAGCCCGCGCCGCGTTCTTGGAGGCTGCCTACATCTGCCAGGCGGACTTCACTGAGAGCGGCTATGTCGATGTCAAGTCTGAGGAGTTCATGTGCAATGAGGGCAGACCGACGTTCAGGTCGGTGGCTGTCAGCCTTGTCTAGCATGGTTCTGATGTTCCAGCATGCTAGCTTGAGTTTGTGAGCATCTTTTGAGGGGGAAGGCGTGGAGGGAGAGGACGTGGAGGGGAAGGACGTGGAGGGGGAGGACGTGGAGGGGGAGGACGTGGAGGGGGAGGACGTAGAGGGGGAGGACGTGGACCTGTCCTCGGGCCTGCGCAAAGGAGCTTTTAGGTGGAGTGCAGTGCGCGCAGTACTGGCCCCACCCTTTACACCCATGGTTCGTGTGCCGTGGCCAAGCAAGCTGGGACGTGGCAGCGAGGTCCTTGGGTCGTAGGTTTTATATCGGAGTGGCCTTCTCCTATGCAGGTTTCTTACCCGGGCTGGAGGGGCCTGCCTCCCCTCCTAGGTCGGTCCATACTGCCCGGACCGGGGCCGAGGCCGCCGCAGCTCACCCTGTGTCTGGACTGGGGCCGCCGCCTCCCACTCTCTGCCCGGATCGGGGCCTCCCCCTGCCCCACTCGACCGAGGCTGGGGCCGCCGTCTCCCCCTTGATCCTGCCCGGATCGAGGCCGCCGCCGTCTACCCTTCGCCCGGACCGGGGCCGGGGCCGCTGCTGCTCTCCCTGTGCCTGGACTGGGGCCGCCGCCTCCCATTCCCTGTCCGGACCGGGGCCTCCGCCTGTCTCACTCGGCCGAGGCCGGGGCCGCCGTCTCCCCCTTGCTCCTGCCCGTATCGGGGCCGCCGCCGTCTACCCTTCGCCCGGACCGGGGCCGGGGCCGCTGCTGCTCTCCCTGTGCCCGGACTGGGGCCGCCGTCTCCCCCTTGCTCCTCAGACCGAAGCAACATCAGTGTCTATGCTCCAACCCTCCAGGCGGAACCAGCAGAAAAGGACAAGTTCTACACCGACCTGCGCAACCTCATCCAACGCACCCCTACAGCCGACAAGGTTGTCATCCTGGACGACTTCAACGCTCGTGTCGGCAAAGACTCAGAAACCTGGCCAGGAATCCTGGGCAAGCATGGCGTCGGCAAGTGCAACGACAATGGGCGCCTCCTGTTGGAGCTCTGCGCAGAACAGCGGCTTGTCATTACAAACACCCTTTTTCAGCAGAGGGACAGCCTTAAGACCACCTGGATGCATCCCCGATCCAAACACTGGCACCTCCTGGACTACATCCTGGTGCGAGAAAGTGACAAACGAGATGTGCTCCACACCAGGGTCATGCCTAGTGCGGAATGCCACACTGACCACCGGCTGGTTCGCTGCAAGCTCAACCTTCACTTCAAACCAAAGCCCAGGAACAATAAAGCCCCCAGAAAGAGGTTCAATGTTGGAAACCTGCAGTCAGACGAAGCGAGAGGAAACTTCCAGGCAAACCTCAAAGCAAAGCTCGACGATGCAACCCGCCTCACAGACCCGTCCCCTGAAACCCTCTGGGATCAGTTGAAGACTACCATACTGCAATCCACTGAAGAGGTACTGGGCTTCTCCTCCAGGAAAAACAAGGACTGGTTTGACGAAAACAGCCAGGAAATCCAGGAGCTGCTGGCAAAGAAGCGAGCTGCCCACCAGGCTCACCTTACAAAGCCGTCCTGTCCAGAGAAGAAACAAGCCTTCAATCGCGCATGCTGCCATCTTCAGCGCAAACTCCGGGAGATCCAAAATGAGTGGTGGACTAGCCTCGCCAAACGAACCCAGCTCAGCGCGGACATTGGCGACTTCAGGGGTTTCTACGAGGCTCTAAAGGCTGTGTACGGCCCCTCACCCCAAGTCCAAAGCCCGCTGCGCAGCTCAGACGGCAAAGTCCTCCTCAGCGACAAGATCTCCATCCTCAACCGATGGTCAGAACACTTCCAATCTCTTTTCAGTGCCAACCACTCAGTCCAAGATTCCGCCCTGCTCCAGCTCCCTCAACAGCCCCTAAGGCTAGAGCTGAATGAGGTTCCCACCCTGGATGAGACATATAAGGCAATCGAACAACTGAAAAGTGGCAAAGCAGCAGGTATGGATGGAATCCCCCCAAGAAGTCTGGAAGGCTGGCGGCAAAACTCTGCATGCCAAACTGCATGAGTTTTTCAAGCTTTGTTGGGACCAAGGTAAACTGCCTCAGGATCTTCGTGATGCCACCATCATCACCCTGTACAAAAACAAAGGCGAGAAATCAGACTGCTCAAACTACAGGGGAATCACGTTGCTCTCCATTGCAGGCAAAATCTTCGCTAGGATTCTACTAAATAGAATAATACCTAGTGTCGCCGAGAATATTCTCCCAGAATCACAGTGCGGCTTTCGCGCAAACAGAGGAACTACTGACATGGTCTTTGCCCTCAGACAGCTCCAAGAAAAATGCAGAGAACAAAACAAAGGACTCTACATCACCTTTGTTGACCTCACTAAAGCCTTCGACACCGTGAGCAGGAAAGGGCTTTGGCAAATACTAGAGCGCATCGGATGTCCCCCAAAGTTCCTCAACATGATTATCCAACTGCACGAAAACCAACAAGGTCGGGTCAGATACAGCAATGAGCTCTCTGAACCCTTCTCCATTAACAATGGCGTGAAGCAAGGCTGTGTTCTGGCACCAACCCTCTTTTCAATCTTCTTCAGCATGATGCTGAACCAAGCCATGAAAGACCCCAACAATGAAGACGCTGTTTACATCCGGTACCGCACGGATGGCAGTCTCTTCAATTGAGGCGCCTGCAAGCTCACACCAAGACACAAGAGAAACTTGTCCGTGAACTACTCTTTGCAGACGATGCCGCTTTAGTTGCCCATTCAGAGCCAGCTCTTCAGCGCTTGACGTCCTGCTTTGCGGAAACTGCCAAAATGTTTGGCCTGGAAGTCAGCCTGAAGAAAACTGAGGTCCTCCATCAGCCAGCTCCCCACCATGATTACCAGCCCCCCCACATCTCCATCGGGCACACAAAACTCAAAACGGTCAACCAGTTTACCTATCTCAGCTGCACCATTTCATCAGATGCAAGGATCGACAATAAGATAGACAACAGACTCGCCAAGGCAAATAGCGCCTTTGGAAGACTACACAAAAGAGTCTGGAAAAACAACCAACTGAAAAACCTCACAAAGATAAGCGTATACAGAGCCGTTGTCATACCCACACTCCTGTTCGGCTCCGAATCATGGGTCCTCTACCGGCACCACCTACGGCTCCTAGAATGCTTCCACCAGCGTTGTCTCCGCTCCATCCTCAACATCCATTGGAGCGCTTACATCCCTAACGTCGAAGTACTCGAGATGGCAGAGGTCGACAGCATCGAGTCCACGCTGCTGAAGATCCAGCTGCGCTTGATGGGTCACGTCTCCAGAATGGAGGACCATCGCCTTCCCAAGATCGTGTTATATGGCGAGCTCTCCACTGGCCACCGTGACAGAGGTGCACCAAAGAAAAGGTACAAGGACTGCCTAAAGAAATCTCTTGGTGCCTGCCACATTGACCACCGCCAGTGGGCTGATAACGCCTCAAACCGTGCATCTTGGCGCCTCACAGTTTGGCGGGCAGCAACCTCCTTTGAAGAAGACCGCAGAGCCCACCTCACTGACAAAAGGCAAAGGAGGAAAAACCCAACACCCAACCCCAACCCACCAATTTTCCCCTGCAACCGCTGCAACCGTGTCTGCCTGTCCCGCATCGGACTTGTCAGCCACAAACGAGCCTGCAGCTGACGTGGACTTTTTACCCCCTCCATAAATCTTCGTCCGTGAAGCCAAGCCAAAGAAGAAAAAAAAAGTCTTTACCTTGTGTGTGTCTGATTCTGGCTAAAGTTAAAATTGCAGAGTTATATGAAAAAAAATATTAGTTAAAAGTAAGTTACTTGTATATTTAACTTTTTCTTTAATATTCTTTCTTTTTTCTTTCTTTATGGCTCTCCTTAGGAGAGTTGGCTGAGGGGGGGAGGGTTCTCTTCTTTTTTTTTTCTAAATATAAAAAAAATGTTCATGTTTATGTTTAATTGCTGCATATGTCATATATTATTTGTTTTTTGAATGAATAGATAAAGTTTTAAAAAATAAAAATAAGAAAAAGTAAGTTACTTTTGTTTTAAGAAAGGGAGATGTAATGATAGTGATCAAGTTTGCATGGCTACTAGCAAGGCCTTAAGGATTATAGCTCCCATTTGATTATACTTGACTGCCAGCAGGGGCTGACACAGAGCAGGAGACTGCAGCATGTTAGATCTGTATGGATGCTTGCAGCCTCATGGTGCTGCTAACATCATCTCTCAAGTAAAGAACTTTTCATTCATATATGTGTTGTCTAAGAACTCACACATATGAATACAAGATGAAACAATACATGCTTGTGTACATAGATCCTTTATTAGTAGTAGAATGGCTATGGACGTAATAGAACATATGGAACCCTTGGCATCATAAAAAAGAGATGGGTTACAATGGGAAACAGGTTTGTTGAAGGAGCTGATTAACTACAACTAGACTATTGCAATCAATTTCTGATTATTGTACTTTCTTATGTCAAAAAGATGGTGCAGAAAAGACTGGTGAGAATGGTCTGCATGTTCAGAGATTTCAACATGAAGGACAAATGAGGGAATCTGCAATTGTTCTCATTGAGGAGAGATTTGACAGAACTATACAGACTGTTTATTAATTAGGGAGGGTAAATAAATAGAAACTGTTCTCATTTAAGGAAGGTCCATTACCAGAAGGTACAAATTAAATATGGTTGGTGAAAAATCACAAGGAACAACCTTTGACCCAGAAAATATTCCTTGAAAGTGTTTAATTGGTTAAAGGTGATTTGGGGGAGGAAGGGAAAGTGGGGAATAAGTTTGATTGTATTACACAATGAAGAGATGACTTAATGGGTAAAATTTTTCCTTCAGTGCTGGAACAAATTTATAATTCCAGGAGTCTACATTCTTGGCTTAAAATTTAGTTGGTTATTGATCAAATATACGTATGAATCATTTTTAGTACATTCTATTATCTTGAAGATTTCAAACTATTTATTTTCTTTGGTAAATTGAGTAGAATGGTCAGTTTGTAAATACACCTATCCATGTTTATATTCTATCATTATGCAATTTAATAGATATTAGTGCACTTAGTTCTTCGAATGGAACATTTGAAGGAATGGAGGCATGATAAACACGATTCATATTGCTTTTTTATAATGTCGTAATTCCAGGTTTACTCTATTTCTTGATGCATTCTGGGTCTTCTATGATTTAATTCTTCCCAAATATTACAAGTCCATGCATTTATTATGAATATTACAATATTACCTTGCAAACTTATCCTGTATATTTCCTGATCTAAATCCCCAATATGACATGTAACAACAGAGAAGCAACCTTGATACATATGTTCTTGTCTTGTCGAGTTCTTGAACCTTAATGGAGGGAGATTTTTTTGTGTTTGGTCAATAATATTACATATCAATCTTGAACCTAATCCTTTAACAGTTCTATTTGGAGTGTCAGATGACATTAACGAGCTATTTTCTTCATCTGATTGTCAAGTCATTCTATTTACAACTCTTATGGCACAAAGAGCTATCCTATTCAGATGGAAAGATTCTGTTCCACACACTAGTACTCAGTGGTTATGTCCTGTAATGTCTTGCTTTAATTTCTAAACGATCAGGTGTTGCACATTGTATCCTAACACTGATTTTCATAAAATCTGGAGTTCTTTTCTGAACTATTATCGTGCTCATTAAATAAGTTTGTCTTAATCATTCAACGTATTTATTTATGTACATGGTTTTTCCTTCAGTTAGCAATGTTTTATAGATCCAGTAGAACTATATCATCTTTAATTTTATGTCAAAACATCCCAGGTTTTTTCGGTTAGGGATTAGGGTTCTTTTATTTTTGTCATTCTGACCACATTGTATGGGAAGGGGTAGATCACGATTGTCTTATTTTTGAAATGTACTTATATTCTTCATATTTGGTAACCTTGTATCCTCCATACAATGTGTGCTTGTTCTATAAAACTTAATAAAAAGATTGAAAGATAAAAAAATCTTTTTAAAAATTACAAATATTACAAGACCATATGTTTGGCTATGTGAATTGATAATATTCATATTTCTGAGTCAATACAAAATAGTTCATTTCTCCACCATTTATATGTGTTGTGTCCGTTTTCAAGAAGTCAATTTTCAGTGAAATTATCAGTAGGTTTTTAAAAAATTGCATCTATTTTTAAATATAGTAACATCACAGGTTTCCCACATTTTATTTCCATATTGTTGCGTGTTTACAGATTTTTATTTGATCCTGTGTGATATCTGGATGCAGATGGATTGCTGGGCTAATTACCTTCCATTACAGGCGATGGTGTTCTGTGTCACCAAAAAGACCATTCGTTTCTTCCAATATTTCATCAGTAAGCTCTTCCATATCCTATTCTGGGAACCTGGCTTTGACAACATGGAAACCTTCCATGTTTGTTTATTTTTTTTTACTTTCTGTCACCATCACTCTACTAAATTATTGAAAGTCGTCAGGATTTCTTTGCAATTAAGACTGATGTGCTGTGTTGTCGAAGTAACAAGCAATAAGGTAGATCACTGCCCTCAACCCAGACTTTCAGGAGTTTAAATGTTTTTTTTAAATGCTATATGCAGTCATGTATGATGTTAAAACACTGAAATAATCACAGAAAAGAGAATAGCTTTACCAAGGGATAATCATTGCTTTTGTCTCTGTTCAATCTTGGAGCTTTGAATCCCGTGAATACATTTTCTTCAACAATTGCTTCACAGTTTAGGTAAGGATGTTCGAGTGAATATGGAAGGGGACAAATTTAAAGGGGCAGTCAAGAACAGGCTCTTAACAGCAAACACAAAGTGCTTCCAGCAGAGAAAGGCCAAAGGATTGATGCTCTGCTTCAATGTAGAATCATAGCAAACAAGAAGAAATGATCAAAATGTACTGAAGAAATATGCTGAAGAAATCTGATAACTAAACACTGCACCATGTACTTAATACATGTTCTTATCCACCTAGAATCTTTTGCTGAAAACATTTCTTATCAGTTATTTTAAATTTTCTCTGAATTTGCACAGATTTTGAAGGTAACGTTTTAAAGAATTGACTCTTGCCTGATTAATATTTTAACCATTACTGTCTGGCTGTCAATCCTCCTCTGCAAGTCTGCAGATGGCATAATTACAGTCTCAGACATGAATTAACCATGTGATGCTGAGAATGACTTATGCCTGCTACATTTTGAGGGTTGAAATTAATTTATTTCCCTGATCTAGTGTGTGCAGCCATGTAACCTCCAACCCACTGCATTTTTATTTAACAGACTAAATGTAAACAAAACCATATCACTCTAGTCATTGCAATACTTGGAAATCTAGTTTGCTTTGTAGCATTTTGATTTATGAAATAGAGTCTGAGTTGAGAATTTTAACAGAAAATATGGGCCTATGTTAAAACAAGGCATCTTAAAATCCATATGGACAGCAAAAATGTGGAAAAAAAATACAATTGCTTTTAATATATGAATTAGTAATTAACTTGGGTCAATGCAATTATAAAAACACCTTTATGTTTACACGATTGGAATCTATTTTTCATTATGATAAGAAAGAATTATGAAGAGTAAATCTTCCTCTTTTTTTACTTATATCAAAATGTGTATCCACCAGACCCAAATGAATCTGAAATGCAGAACTAATGACAGGGGAAAGAATGGGTTGGCAGCCACACTCAACGTGAAAAAGCTGAGCACTGAGCTTGAAATAAGCGAGAAAATAAAAATTCATCTAAATGATGCATTAGGGTTCGGGGTTCTGGAAGCTGCCTACAGTCTGCAGCATTGCACTGTAGAATCTTTCAATATGGCTGCAAAGCCATAAAAGCTCATTATTTGTGCAGATTTTAGACAGCATGGCTTTTTAAAGGCAATTGTCTTGAAGGCATGTTTCATGCAATAATTTGCAACACATCTTATTGCAGCGATCGTGCATTGAATTTCCAGATTTCTACGTTTACCAAAGTCATGTTTTCTTTGTTGCCTAGGAAAAGATTTTGCTTTAATTCAACAGCATGTGTTTTTTAAGAGTGTCTATTATACCTTCAAAAATAATGAATAAAATGAATATTCTAACGAGCCCTTTGAGTGGATGCAATCTTGAATCTCCAAGGCACAAGAAGCTATGGGTCTAGGACTGATAAATAGGAATAGTGGCGAATGGTCGGCCAAAGGGTCCTATGACTCCATTAAGAGCTCTGTAATATTGTAACAGGATGCCCAATAGATAAGTTTTGCAGGATTGAAACTGTGGGGGTAAAATTCAATAAATCCTCGAAGTGGACGTAGTGACGCAGAACAAGATCATGGCCAGAGTGACTTTAAACCTGTAAATTATGGCCATCTCAAGGGAAAATAGGATGCATTATTTCAGAGTTCATGTATTAAACAAAGAACATAGAATAGTGCAGTGCAGGAATAGATCCTTCAACCCACAAGGCCTGCGCCAAACATGATACGCAAATTAAAATAAAACTCTGATGCTTGCACATGAAACATTTCCCTCTAATCCTTACATATTCATGCATTTATCTAAAAGCCTCTTAAATACTGCTGTCCAATTTGCTTCCACAACTCCCCCATGTCAGTGCCTTCTAAACACTTACTACTCTCATTGTAAAAATCTTGCACACAAATCTCCTTTAAACTCCCACCCCATACTTTCAATGCAGGTCTTCTAGATGAGAAAAGATTCAGAACAGAACCATAGAACATTATAGCTCAGAAACCAACTGCTTCGGCACTTCTAGATTATGCCAAACCATTTTTTTTGCCTAGACCCACTGACCTGTACCAAGTGCATAGCCCTCCATACCTCTCCCATCCATGTATCTGTCCAAATTCTTTGTAAATGTTAAAATTGACCCCGCATTCACCACCTCAATTGGCAGCTCGTTCCACCCTCCCACCACTCTCTGTGTGAAGTTCCCTCTCATGTTCCCCTTAAACTTTATCCCTTTCACTCTGGTTTGTATCTCACCCACACTCAGTGGAAAAAAGCCTAGCTATCCCCCTCCTAATTTTAAATACCTCTATCAAATCTTCCCTCATTCTTCTGTGCATCAGGGATTAAAGTCTCTACCTGTTTAACCCTTCCCTGTAACTCAATTCCTGCAGGGAAATGTCTAACGTGTATTTTCCTCTCAAAACTTTATAAAACTATGAGGGCTCCCCTCAGCCTTCGACACTCAGAGAAAATAATCCATGTGTCCAACCTCTCCTTCTCATCCAAGCAACAACCTGAGACTTCTCTACCCTTTCCAAAGTCTCTATATTCCTTCCTGTGATTGCATACGTTATTCCAAATGTGGCCTATCCAAAGATGTATATAGCTGCATCATGGCTTCCTTACTCTTATGCTCAATGCTCTGCACAATGAAGGCAAGCATGTCATATCCCTTCTTTGTCACCTCATGTACTTGCATGAATCAGGACTCTGAGATCTTTCTGATCTCTTAGTTCTTTTAAGAGTCCTCCCAAAAACTGCATACTTCCCTGTACATTTGACATCCAACATGCAACACCTAGCACTTGGCCAGAGTAAACACTATTTCTCATTTTTCTTCCCATATTTGGAACTGATCTTTATCCTGTTATATTATTGTCCATAACTTTGGGGCTCTCTTCCTACCATGAAGGACATCTACAACACTCGATACAGGTTAAAGGCAATAAAAATTGTGAAGGACTCCACACCCCCCTCATGTAAACTGTTCTCCCTTCTGCCACCTGGTAGGAGGTACCACACCACTCAGGCCCTTACATCCAGATTGGGCAACTGTTCTTTCCCCCAAGCCATCAGACTCCTGAATTCCAAGAACATACATGGATAGTGTTGTGGTGATATACCACTAGCCTACTGCAGGCGGAAACCTGTGTACCTGCAGGAAGATCACGGGAGGACAGACCACACCTGATCGGCTGTCAATCAGCTGACCTGAATGGATCAAGCCCCACCCAGTCAGCTGCCAATCATCCGCCAGGATATAAGGCACATCCGGCCCATTGAGATCAGTCACACGGAGTTGCAGCTAACTACAGCAGAAGACTTTAAGTAGAATAAAGCCTGTTGTTCTGTCTTTCGAATCTTGTGTCTGCTTGCTGTCACCACAGTGCATCACAAGTGTACCATGGACTTTTACTCTATACATCTTCAGATTGTAATATTTTAATGTATTTAACTTCTATTCTAACTTATGTTTATGTGAATATGTTCTGTGGTATTGAGAGCATGGTATAAATGATAAGTAAACATGACTTGACTTGATTTGACCTCCACTAATCTTTGTGTCATCTGCAAACCTACCAATGCACCCACTTACCTTTTTTCATCCAACTCATATAGAGCTTGTATATTACAAACAACGGGAGTCTCAGCACTCATCCCCACAGACACTTAGATTAGAGAAAGTGTAAAAACTTTTATTTGAATTTTATAACTACACAATTAGGCATGGATGTCATCTTCCTTGACACTATTTCCTGATATTTGTCAGTCCCATGGACCTTCTGCCATCTAGCAGCAGCACTGAAGACTTCTCAGTTGGCACACCAGGAGGGAAAATACACAAATGAAATTGATTTTTCAAATGTTTTATGGAAAACAAATAAAAACTCAAATAAGCATATCACTGAAAGCAGAAACTGAAATATCACAAAAAATAGAGTTTATCTATAGGGATAATATTTTTAATCCTACTGAAACATAACTTCCCGTTTTATTGTTTTCAGATTGATTTCTGAATATTGCAGTAAAGGAATTTCTGGATTTCACCACTTAATTGTGCATGTAGGCATTCTAGGATTTTCTTGGTAGTGACAACGAATTTTGACATTTTAACTTTGTGCACAAGTACAAACTCCGGTCCAAAATTAATTGTACTGTTCATGCTAAAATAGGCTAAATAACTGATGTAGGCCTTTCCTGTTCATCTGGCCTTTCTCAAGTGTTCTCGAGGTCATTGGAATATTTGAAAATTGGGAACGTGCTACTCGGAATCCAATTGCTCGAACAGAAAACTAAAGGAAACAACAAAGAATAGGTTCATATAAAAATCTTCAGATGGAGCATGTGGATGGTTTAAATTTAGATATACAGCACAGTCACAGATCTTTTCTACCCAAGAGCCCATATCAGTCAATTACTCCCAAATTAACCTACATCCCCAGTATGTTTTTGAAGGGTGGGAGGAAGCCAGACATGCAGACACAGGGTGAGCGTACAAATTCCTCGCAGATAGCACCAGTTGACACTGAAACAGTGTTGTGCTAACAGCTACGGTAACTGTGCCACAACCTTAAAAGATAAGTGACAAGCCATATTCAGGTTATCAAAAGGTACCAAATGGTAACCAGTCACCAATATAATAGGCATGCCTACTGCTATTTTTTAAACTAGCCTAAAATGCTGAAGAGAATGATCTGAAGAAAGCACGAAGAGGTCCTCCATCAGCCAGCTCCCCACCATGACTACCACCCCCACCACATCTCCATCGGGCACACAAAACTCAAAACGGTCAACCAGTTTACCTATCTCGGCTGCACCATTTCATCGGATGCAAGGATCGACAACAAGATAGACAACAGACTCGCCAAGGCAAATAGCGCCTTTGGAAGACTACACAAAAGAGTCTGGAAAAACAACCAACTGGAAAACCTCACAAAGATTAGCGTATACAGAGCCGTTGTCATACCCACACTCCTGTTTGGCTCCGAATCATGGGTCCTCTACCAGCATCATGTATGGCTCCTAGAACGCTTCCACCAGCATTATCTCCGCTCCATCCTCAACATTCATTGGAGCGAATTCATCCCTAACATCGAAGTACTCGAGATGGCAGAGGCCGACAGCATCGAATCCACGCTGCTGAAGATCCAACTGCGCTGGGTAGGTCACGTCTCCAGAATGGAGGACCATCGCCTTCCCAAGATCGTGTTATATAGCGAGCTCTCCACTGGCCACCGTGACAGAGGTGCACCAAAGAAGAGGTACAAGGACTGCCTAAAGAAATCTCTTGATGCCTGCCACATTGACCACCGCCAGTGGGCTGATATCACCTGAAACCGTGCATCTTGGCGCCTCACAGTTCGGCGGGCAGCAACCTCCTTTGAAGAAGACCGCAGAGCCCACCTCACTGACAAAAGACAAAGGAGGAAAATCCCAACACCCAACCCCAACCAACCAATTTTCCCCTGCAACCGCTGCAACCGTGTCTGCCTGTCCCTCATCGGACTTGTCAGCCACAAACGAGCCTGCAGCTGACGTGGACATTACCCCTCCATAAATCTTCATCCGCGAAGCCAAGCTAAAGGAAGAAGCTTGAGGGGCACGTTAGCACAATTCAAAGAGTTGCTGCCTCACAGTCCCAGTGATCCAGGTTTAATCTTGACCTTTGATGCTGTCAGGGTTCACTCTGTGACTGCATGGCTTTCCTCAAGGTTCTCCAGAATTCTCCCACATTCCAAAATCATGTTGAATTAAATGATCACTGTATATTTACCCCCAAGTGTAGACGGGTGGTAGGATGTAGGGGACAGTTGCTGGGAATGTAGGGAGAATAAGATGGCTTAGGTAAGATTAGTATTAAAGTGGGTGCTGGATGGTTGACCCAGAGTAGGTGGGGAAAAGGAACTGTTTTTGTGGTGTATTTCACTGATTCTATGTCTGTGCACAGACACATTTTAAAAGAATAATGTCAGTATTGTTCTGGATTAAATGGATTTAAAAATATTGGTGAGCAGAGGTGGGATGGTTAGCAGTTAGCACGACTCTATTAAGCACCAGCAACAGGGATCAGGATTTGCTGTCTGAAAGGAGTTTGTACATTCTCCCTGTGGCTGCGTGGGTTTTCCTCGGGGGCTCCGATTTCCTCTCATGTTCAAAATGTACCGGGGGTGTAGGTTAATTGGGTGTAATTGGGTGACATGGGTTTGTTGGCCTAAAGGGCCTGATACCATTTTGTATGTCTAAATTTAAATTTTAAACGTAACATTTCTTGGCTACTGTATTTCTCCGACCTGAACTTCGTCCACCTTTTTGTTAACTGTAACAGCCCTGTCTAGTACATTGTTCATGACTTTGACATTAGCAATTAATTTATTTCCAATATATGTGTTAGTAATTTTTCATGACATTTGTTGGCCCTGCCTCTGTAACACTGAAGTATGAATCTGTGTTTATCTTTCTCAACCAATTTAACAACTCTTTTTCTAGATGGTGGTGCTCAAGCTGCTGCTCTTTGCCAACTTATCCCCTTTGCATTTGTAATTAGCCTTGGCATATGTGTCTGTAACTTTTCAATGCATCTATCTACCTTTCAGTGGCAATAACAGCATAAATCAGAAATATTATCCTAAACATGGTTTGAGCACTAGCACATGGGACCATAGCTGTTAGCTCATTCAAAGTATGGTCTAAGAATCCAAGGCAGGACTAGCCATGCTGTTCTCTCAGAAAAAACTCACTTCATGATAAAATCCTCTAGTATTTCATAAAGTACAACTGAGATAAAAAGAACTCAAAGTTAGAACCATAGAATGCTACAGAACAGAAAACAGGCCATTCAACCCTTCTAGTCAGTGCTGACCACCACTCCACTAGCCCCATTGACCTGTTCTCATTCCATAACCCTCCAGACCTCTTCCATCCATGTATCTATCCATTTGCCTACATAGAGACAAAGATGAAGTATTTTCTGGTAGGACAGGCCTGAGTTTATAGTGCACCAAGCAGCATGAAAGTAAACTCTACCTCCTTTCTCATTGGAGTTGATGTTATTTCTGCAGCTTCTTCTGAACCTTATTCCATCTTGTAAATGGTTTAGTACCTGCAATGTAAATCACGAATATGCCACCATATTTAGAGAGTCTACAATATGTAAAATTTACAACCAATTACTTTTTTTTGTTTTATAGAAAATCCAAAACTTAAGATGTTTTACAGTAAGAATTTAATTTACCTACGTAGCTGGCATAGCTCCATGTGCTCCCCATATATTTTAAGGCTACCTGCAAAAAGAGTCTGAAATTTGCACTTGACATGCTAACCCTCCAACTGTTAAAGGTTTTGCAATTAAGTACAGTGCTTTCCATTCCGGGAGGGATATTTTCAGTTTTTGTTTACACGTACATTTCTGTGTTGGAATACCTGCTGCACAATAATATTGATGCTAATGTGCAAATATGTGCAGAGGTGACCTAAAATTACTCGGTGACAAATATGATAACCATTAACTTTAATTTACCACTGGTGTAACACTTGCTGCCATATAGATGAGCAAGAAACAAGCAGATACAGATTGCTCACAAGAAAAGAAACCAGACGTGACATTTCCTCAGGCCTGTCACCATCAGATCAACCAAATCTCTGACTGAAAGCAAACTGATGGAGTTTGCATTATGGAAGTCGAGTCTCTGAAGAAGCCTAGTCATCTTCGTGTGCACTTGATCATAGGCAGTGATCGTTTGGAAATGCACAAGGAATCAGACCATACTGGATTGACTTTAAATATTCTGATATGCAAATGCAAAATATTATATTCCAAACTACAGCAAAACATACTGAAAGATGATAAATGTAAAAATGTGGATCTGTAGGTCTTATGCACATTTCCTGAATAATAAATGTTACAGAGTTGCAGACATATTTTCTGATGTGTGCTTCTTGTCTATGAAGGAATACATCCCACTTAACTGATTGGAAATGTACAATAAAACTCCTGTTATCCGGAATTCAAGCAACCAGCAAAGAAATTGTGGCAAATAAAGAGGTAAAAAAATACTGGTTTAAAATTGGTGTGCCTTGCAATTAACTCACCATGCAATCTCAAGCAACCGGAAAATTCACTTATCCAGCATCTACCAATGTGCATAGGGACCACATACCAGGGGTTTTACTGTGCAAAGTTGAATTGTGCATAATCATGTGATTCTTGTTCAGTAGTTTTTCATTCCAAAATGAAGCATTTTTCTCTTACTTCACATTGCACAATATTCTGACAGTGTATATATCACTAACATTAAATTGTTGTTGTGTAGGTGGTTTCAAACTATCACAGGCAATCTGACAATGTTACTGGCATCTGCATTGGAAACTCCAAGTATGCACACAAAATGTTCAAAAGCAGACAGTTTGCATAGTTGCTGATATATTTTACAGACAGAGAGGAAGATGGTGGGTAAAAGCTTGGAAAGACCAACAAGATTGCAAACATGCTTCTTTTAACTTTGCATATGATGATGCAGTATAAAGCAAACTACTGGAGGATCTCAATGGGTCAAGCAGCATCTGTGGAGGCAAAGCGGAATATGGAATGACAGAAATTGGAAAACTACCTACCCTAATTTGCATTTAGCCTCACTGTTGCACCGGAGAAGGCTGGAAGGTTGAGGACGCAAGTCATTGTGAGAATGGGAAGTGAATTTAAATTGGAAACACAAAATGGCATTGTGGAAGGAGTGTGCATGCACTACAAAACTATTGCTTTGTCTGTTTTGGTCTCATTAATGTAGAAGAGGCCATGTCGAGAGTACTAAATGCAATCAATGATCTTGGAGGAAGGGCACATAAACCTCTGCTTCACCTGGAAGGGCTCTTTAGGTCTCCAAATAGTGGTGAAGGTTAGTGTTTGGCCAAGAGTTGCATCTCCTACAGTTGCAAGGGAAAGCCTAGTGCAGGAGGAGGGGTGGGTGAGCCAGTGAGTCATGTCCAATCAGAAAGCAGGAAGTGCGTTTCAAAGGAAAAGAATACATCAGCCATGATTTGAATGGTGGAGCAGACTCAATTGGGCCAAGAGGCCTAATTCTGCTCATATCTCTTCTGGAAAGGAACAAGAGGATAAGTACCATTGGAATTTGCCAACCTGGTGAAGGCAGAGGGCAGTGAGGTGAAATGTGAGGACCAAGGGAATTCTATCTCTTCTGTTTGGAAAAAGGGCAGGGGAGAGCAGGAAATGGAGGACAGGTGAGAGAGGACACTACCTTGTATGAAACACTGCCATGTTAGATGAAAATAGGGCACCATTCCTTTCTCTTATTTTTCTCAGTCTTTGCTGCATCTGAACTCAAGAATTTTAATTGGAGGAATTCTGGTATTCTTCATTTTCATCTAACATGGCAGTGTTTCATACAAGGTAGTGTCCTCTCTCACCTGTCCTCCATTTCCTGCTCTCCCCTGCCCTTTTTCCAAACAGAAGAGATAGAATTCCCTTGGTCCTCACATTTCACCTCACTGCCCTCTGCCTTCACCAGGTTGGCAACAGAGTAAGAGAAGGTGTAGTTGAGAGAGCTGTGGGAGTCAATGGTGGGTAGCTTGTCTCCAGAAATGGAGAGAGAGGACTGCAGAAAAGGGAAAGGTGTCAGAAATGGATCAAGTGAATTTGAGGTGATAAAGATAAAATCGCATACGAGAAGCAGCAGTAATGCAATCATCAAAATAGCAAAGACGGAGTTAGAGTTGCCAGAGGAGGTTTTGAACAAGGATTGATCCATGCAAGATTAACATAGCATATCACTCTTTCAACAGAAACCCCTGGTTAACAGTAGAGTTAACATCAAGCATCATTATAACATAATCACTTGAAATATAGGTATTTAGCCCCTGTGAGAATAATTCCACAAGATGTGCTCAGGAAACTTTGAAGGCCATCCAAAACTTCGTTTAATGAGTTAGTCAAGTAGTCAAGTAGAAATAGACCAACATCATCTGTTTTGTATTGTAACACACAGATCATCACTGCCACATTTTCATAATTACATTTCTAATATTCAATCAGATTTCAGTGCTATTTAGATATCAGTTATTAGTTGTTATAACTAATCTACAGACAGACTAATGGAGAGAAGGTGATAGAGAGCATATGGAGATGATTCATAAAACTGGTCCTTAACTGAACACGTTTGATGGAGTTACAATATTGTGAGGGTTATGTCCACATATCAATCAAAGATCCTGTTGATCAGAATCTGATAAACAAATTATTCACCCAGACACCTATAATGGAAGTGGCCGTTCTGAGTTTTTATCTTCTTTATATAGTGCTGGCAGGTTATAATAATATTGCTGTTAAAAAAAACAAGATCGACTTTATATTGATTATAAGATGGTAAAATGATTCATGCACCTTACTGTTATTAATCTTCTGGGTGTTGCAATGTGTCTAAACATTAGGAGCTGTGATTCAAATATCCTCATGTCTGTGGAATCAAACCTCGAGGGAGCAGATAACTTTTACATATTTTGTCCTGGTATTTAATGCTATCCTAGGGGTCACACCAGATTAACATCTGTTCTAAGAGCCAAATTTTCAACACACCTCACAGAGTCATCGAAACGGACACTGTTTATGTTGATCCAAACTAATCCGTTGTGCATTTATCCCACATCCCTCTACACCTTATTCATTCAGTTATCTGCCTCAGTGCCTCTTAACTGCTATTACTGTTCCTACCACCTCTTCTGGCAGGTCATTCCAGACACTAACTACCCGTCGTGTAGAATATTTACTCAATAATTCCCCTTTAAATCTCCTCCCTCTCATCTTATATCGATGCCCTCTCAGTTTAAACATTCCTGCTGTGTGAAAGAAACCAACTCTGGCTGTCTCCCATTTTTTTGGCACTTTGTTTTATAGACCCTTTCATCTCTCAATCTCCTTCACTCCAGGAAAAACAAGCCTATCCTATCCAACCAGTTGGCATAGCAGATAGGGCAATGCATTTACAGCTCCAGCAATTGGGACCGGGGTTCAAATCCCATGCTGCCTGTAAGGAGTTTGTATGTTCTCCCTGTGTCTGCATGGGGAAGCTCCAGTTTCCTCCTACCCTTCAAAAATCTACTGGGGTGTAGGTTAATCGGGTGTAAATTTGGCAGCAAGAACAGGTGGGTTGAGAGGGGCTGTAGCCTTGCTATATGTCTATTTTTTTTTAATTTAACTTGGTTATTTATACTGTCTAATCCAGGGAACATCCTTGTTCTGCACCCTTTCTATCTTCATCACATTTAACCCCAGGGACTTTGAGAATACAGGCCTGTTTTCCATATTCAAAAAACATGAGATCTTATGTGAACAAATAGGACCTGGATGGGCTCAGCCAGCCAGGTAACATCCGTGCAAGGAAAAGGTCAGTCAACTTGGGGGCTCTTGAGCCTCCACTTGAAACAGTATTCTCCATGGATGCTGCCTGACCCATAGAAGTCCCTCCAGCCTCTCTTTGTCCCTGCAGCCTCTCAAGATTCCGGCATCTGCAGTTTTTTTTTGTGTTTCGCTGTTCTTTTTTTTCCCAAAACGGGTTTGTTTTACCTCGAGGTGGTGGGGGGGGGGGGGGGGTGGAGGCAGTATCCTCGACAGCATCTGGACCCGAGCGCCACTCTCTCCCAACAGTGGCGCTTTGAATCTAATACTTACATCTGAATTTGCGCCGTAAACCATCCCCCCCCCCCCCCCCCCCCCGTGGTTTAGTTGGAAAGTTGAGATTTCCGACGAGTGTCTGACACAATGCAAGAGGTGGTCTTGAATCCAATATGTAATTCTCCGAAAAAGCCCTATTTAAGGTCACCCTCGGGTACTCTCTATCCAAGTACATCATAAAGCAGCACCCATGCTGCGGGCCCTGCTGGAATAGGGTTGGAGGTTCGTTTCATGTTAACACGCGACTCAGATTCCATTTTTAAGCGACTTTGCAATAAATTGACCCAGCCTTTGTTAATGCCAAAGTGGACATTTTAGAGAGACTTTAGGGAATTTCTAAAAATCGTTCAAATAAACGAATTGACCGACTAGAATCATGTGATTAGAGTCAATAATATTAATGCCAAGGTCAATTTAGAACAAAAAAACGGTAAATAATATTTAAAAGAATTTTATTTCATTTGCAATTATTTTCCAAAAGAAACTTGACGTGACAGTACATGTTGCAAAGCGCCAACAAAACAAAACATGCTACCTCTATGCATTCCCCACACGGGGAATAATTTCCTCCCTGCTGATAAAATGGCATTTGCCAAGTACAAGTGTATGAAATTAAAGTGGATGCTACCATTTCCAGTCAAAGTAAAAATCTGTAAATGTGCATATATATGGGATAGGGGAAATAGATATCTCTCCAATTTTGTATCAATATCTCCCGTTTGTGTTTCCTCGTTCGGTATCATGTTGCCTGGCGGGACAGAATAGAAATCAAAAAGTCCTGGTTCGATTCCGCGGGTAATAAACTGATGTTCCTCCCGCCATTCATGGAGTAGTGCAGTCACATAATATTGCGGGTCCCAGCAACATGGGGATTAATATGCAAATTATTTCAACTCAAATGGAAACCTGTGCAAGCGCTAATGAACACCATCGTGTTGATTTCTCCATGTGATCGTTCTTTTTAAAGATGTTAATAATGCTCGCTGTTTCTTTCATCGAGGGCGAGAGGTATTACTTTTTTTTAAAAAAATGTTTCACCTCGTTCCATCTCACCCCACCACACACTCGCTTAAAGCCGACACAAATAAGCGGCCAACCACCATACGATGAAGGTCGTGATTGAAAACGTGACAACTGAATATAGAAGCTTATTAATAAATCAACAACTCCACACTCCTCTAAGACTCAGGTGGATCTATTCTGTTTATCTTAATGAAAGATGTCACATTCGAATATAGTGAGTATGATAAGTATTCTGCGGATTCAGTGTTACATTGAGATTTGTTTCAAATTCCCAATAAAAGTGATCTCCAAAAAAAAAATCCCCCACAGTATTAAAATATAGTCCTTTCACCTTTATGAAACTATGTGAACTATGTGGAAAGGCGATGGGTTCAATAAGGTAGAGTTTGGAGCAAAAATTGACACAGGTAAAGATAGGCATTTGAGTTCCGAGTGAATATTGATACAAGTAAAGATTTCCATAGGAATGTTGTTGTGGTGGTGGGGGGGGGGGAAACGACTTTCGCTGAAGTTAAACTGGTCTTTATTTTTTGAATGTTCTTGCATTCACACGTAAACCCGGTTACTTAAGGTTAGGAATTCTGAAGTCGATCAAAAAAATTCATCAATTGACCTAACCAAAACCAGCTCTTTCTGGAGCACTTAAAATTGGTACATGTCTCCAAAAAAGGGTAGTATGTCCACTGTAGCAGAACCGCAGGGACAGTATTTACAGTGGATGGTTAATCAAGACGTTCTTTGAAAGTCTCTGTTTAGCGATACAATTTTTTTTCCCTCAAAAATGAAAGTCGTGCAATGTGTGTATTTTTAATCATGATTACTTTGGTCAAATGTATCAACTCCAGCTTCACCGAGAATCGAAGATTAATTTTAGACGCCAGTTAAAACACAAAGCTAGGTAAATAAAACCTAAATGAAGTATTTTCTCTCTCTGCACCTCAATCTATATATTTGAAGTTGGTAATTCATCTATCCCTTCAAAACTTATTTTATTTAGTGAAAGCAGTTATAAAAGTAGACGATCATTTTTAAAGAAACTTGTTTCCTTATTAACCAGTCTGATTGCAAATATAATATTTCACTATTGAGATTCTTTTTTTTAAATCAGAGCTACACGCTCTTTCCTATAACATTTTAAGGTAACTTGGGATTATGAATAATTTACTTTTTGTTTTGATGAATTAGTACCATTTAGCATCAAACAAACACGCCCTAACCCATTCCTCCCCTCATTACTCTTACTTCATATCTACCTCATTTTCAGTGTTGATTCCAACATCTATTCTGTGTAAACTCGACTAAAACATCAATTTTCCTGAAAATGAACAGCAGAAAGTGCAGCGGGCGTATTTATGAATAACTTTTTTTTGGGTGGCTACTCAAAAAAAAACAAAGCAGACTAACTTGTTTTCCACTCACATCGATCAATCAAATAGAGGAACTAGTGGTAACCACCCAAGGACCTTGATAGGCCACAATAAAGCAGAAAGAAAACAGCTGATCCACAAAGGGCCCGTCTAGACGAAGCCTCATCAGTCTCGCCAAATTTTTGTCGTCATTCCCATAGGGATTGTAATATAATTGTTCTGATGTCTATGTTCATTACCAGAGCTAAATACTATTCGGAATTGCACCTGAGTGACAAAAGAGAAAAAAAAATCACCACTACAGCATTTTAGAGGTTTCTCTTAAGATTCCAACATCTGCAGTTTTTGTGCATCTCTGCAGCATTTTAGGGGCTTGATAAATTAAATTTCCACTATATTTTCAAGACAAACGAAAAACGCCTTACCTAAACCTTGACCAAGGGCTCAGGCCCGAAACGTTGGTTATAAATCTTGGCTTCTTATGAACCCTGCGGGACCTGCTGAGTTTCTCCTGCATTTGTGTGTACTAATTACCTAAGCTTAAACCATTCAAAGGTGCTACACGTAGATTATTTCCTTTTGTCCTCGATTTATCAAAATTGTATTTTAATATTTCATATTCCTAATCTTTCCAAATTTTCACCCGGGAATCGTGGCCCGTTAAAACCCCTCGGTTTCTTCAGAGATTCTTTTTTTGGGGGGGCTCACTTTACGGAAGGCAAGTGGCAGTGTATTCATTTAAAATTCATGTTCCAGACGTAAGATAAAATAAGGCTGAGTATTGTTTATCGGACTAGCACGCAAGACGCCGAAGCAAACTTGTTTGTGCACGTAATAAAAAGATTGATACATTATGCACCTTTCTCTCGGATAATCATTCCACAATTTGAAACACACTGTAGTCAGCTTTTTGGCAATTCAACAATCAACTCTATGGAAATCCTTGAAAGTTGTTGGTGGGCGGAGAGGTTGGAGGTTGGTGCGAGGGCGGGAATGTTAGTGTGGAAGAGGTGGTGTCCGGGATAGATACATTGGGCATCGCAGTACAACGTCAACAATGCAGAGATAAACATGTGAATTAGAAATATTAATTCTCCAGCGATTCTTTTCGCCCGCTCTCTCCCGTTCTTCCATTTGTGGAATGTGGTAGTCCATATCCAAATAATAAACGTTTGCAAAGAACGAACAGTATCTTATTAAAAGGGCTTCCAAATTATACATTGCAGAGCAATTCTAATCACAAATTTAAGGCTGCTTTTATTTAGTTAAAAGTGTTAAATCGTAACTAAAGTATAAAAGGCTACTGTAAAAGTTCCCATAAGAATAAGACCAACCCCGAGGTAAGCATTTGAAACTTTTTTTTTGTTTCACACTGTATGAACATTAAATCCACTGTGGGATAACTTTTGGAACACAAGAGTCAGTTTGAAAAGGACAGTTTTGAGTTGTGGACTTGCAGCTGCCTCTTTCAAATTGCATGTGGTGTTTTTTTTTGAGAGGTTAGGATGAAGAGCAGTCTGTGAATGCTTTCAAATGAGAGATGAGGCATATTGAAAACTATATTAAATTACCCTGATTAACAATTTAGCCACGAACATGGGAGGTTTGCGCTCTTTATAACTGGGACTAGGGACTATTCATCCCAGCAGCTAAGAGGTCGAAAGGTTTCTGAAGTTCACAGGCTCTCTCTTTTGTTATGCTAACAGACAATATAGAATCAGCTGCTCAGTGGACCGTGAAATATAAATGATTCCTTGAGAACTTCGAATAATATGTCAGGCTATCCTCAAATACCAACGTTGCTCCCTCAGTTTTGTCAGACTCCTGGACATGGAAACTCCTGGAAAACTTAACAAAAATAAGTTGTAGTTCAATGATTATTGTAGAAGAGGATGCCAAATCCGAGGTCAAATATATTTTGGTTTGCATTTTTTAAGCTCAAGCGCAGTCTTGATCAGTTGGAAGTTTTCAAAAAGCTAGTCGAAGATTTGGAATCGGTGTCAGGTTTCTCATAAACAGTTCACAGCAAACTGCAGGGTGCTGGGTCGTCTATAACGACCCGCCAATTATTTTCTGGAAAAATGTTGGATTTAGAACTTCAGGAGAAAAATAGATAACGGGGCTCAATCTTGCAGGAGTCATGTCTGCGAAGGAATCTCACATGCATTCCGGGAAAACAGAAATCACCAATTTGCATTTTTTAAGGAATATGAGTTCTACTTTTCGATCAGAAAACCCTTCCTTCTCTCTCTCTCTCTCACACACACACACACACACACACACACACACACACACACACACACACACACACACACACACACACACACACACACACACACACACACACACACACACACACACACACACACACACACACACACACACACACACACACACGCTCAGAGCATTTGGGCAACACATCTTTCAACTGTCCAAACATTGTGAAGTTGGGTGTCGAAATGTTTGAACTTTAAAACTTTTTCAGGTCGATAATAGCTCTGGGCAATCTTGGTGGATTCCATAGTTCTGCAATGTTTATGAATAAGAGTTAAAGGATCAAGAAAAACATGATTACGGAGCAACCAATAAATTTACCCTCAAAAAGCAAATAAATGGGAACGTTCGATTAAAATAGGAGATGAAGACAAGTGGCTTGGAATACTCCGAACCTTCGGATCTGGCCTAACGACTTTTCTGATCAAAATACCTAAATTAGTCGAAAAGAAATTCCCAATGCATTATTTTGGAATATCTTTCTTGTTTTGAGCACCCTTTCTCGTCTGCATTCAAGCGTTGGTTATTTTTGTTAGAATCGGTTGATTAAAAAAAAGTCTTCCATTTTTTTGGCGAATACAAATAAATTCCGGGTTTCGTTGATTCTGCTTCATTGAAACTTTAATGGGAAAATGTGTTTTAAAATTTTAGGAGAGAGCAATGTTGTAGTATTCAGGCGCGTGTATTTCACTCTAATTCAACCTTCTCACGGAGGCTTTTGGTTTTAAGTCTCGCCACAACATTTTATTACAAGGATCCATTTATTAACGTATTGCCAGCAAACAGCTTCATTCATTTACGATTTTAATGTGTTGCTAAAGTTGCCAAGATATTTCTAAGGTACTTCATAATACATTCCTATTTTGAGAGATATTTCTTGTTTATTTGTTTCCTAAAAACAGAAGCGCCGATAATGTAATGTGCCCTTCATGGGTTTGCTTACAGTTTAATCGCCCATGATTTGGAAAGATCTTTTTTTTTAGTGGGAAAATGCTATTAAAAATATAGACAAGCGTACACGTTTTTTAGTGTACTTGACATTATGTAACTCTGTTACCGCTGGTTGTTTTTTTTTCATATAGTTACTCCAGACAACGTGTAGGTTCAATTACAAGCAGTAAAATTGAAGAATAAGAACCTCACAAATAACTGCGCAAAATCTAATAATTTACTATTTTAAATCGCAATATTAAAAATGATCGTTTTGTTCCTGTAAACAATTTAGGTAAAACAGCCTAATAAAGAGCTGCATGACCACACTATACATATTACACTTTACTCTACCATCTAATGTCCTCAAAAGAATATATAAAAAAATACACCTATTGTTGATCCCAGTGACTGGCGGGATCGGAGATAAAATTTCATTACCTACTGCTAATTAGCCAAAATTGTGTGGAGTGTATTATCTTTCATTTTATAAACAACGGTTTCGTTCCAGGTGAATTTTCTTTAAAGTTGCGGTGCCAGCACAGGCCCTTCGGCCCTCGATGTTGTGCCGACCCATACATCCCTTCAGAAAAAGTACTGAACCCACCCTACCCCGTAACCCTCTATTCTTCCTTCATCCACGTACATTCAGTACATGGTTATAGTTGGTATCCAGAACGCATTAGTTACATTTAACATATATTGCTGACCCTGGCCCAGTGACATTGGATATCTTCATTGCCACGACTTTGAGTATTTAAAAAAAATGTTTCTCTTTTAATTTCGGGGCTTTGGATTTTAATTAGATTAAAACGTTTCGTATTCAAGAACATGGTCAAATCAAGTTATTTTTTAAAAAAATCCGTTCTTTCTGAAATCGGGGTGACCGATCTGTCCTTCTGGCCAATATATATTTTTCTTTATATTTGAAGCCTATCAAAAAAGATACTTAAATATCTATTTTATGTAATTCGCTGGCGAGTATTTTGATGCGGCTGATCATTTATAGTTCGAATTCAATATACATGCAATCATTTAGAAGGATTGATCTGTGTTCTTAATTTATGTGTTTAATGAAGACAGCGGTGCCATTTGAAACCGGAAAGCAGAATTAATGATATTGTAAATTAAAATATTAATGACAATAAATGCTCTTTTATTCTGAAATTCAAGCCTTTCGCAACATATTCCCATACTCGGACAATATTTCTGGACCAATAAATATCAGAACTATTGGATGAAGTAATCGATTTGTATATTAATACAGTAGTTTATTTCCAAGCAAGAGGGATCTGGAAAAACACGTGATATCTCGACACATAAACGAACTGCGTGTGTGTGAAACACATGACAGTTCAACAAAGAGAGGGCAAAATGAGTACTTCCACGGATTAAAACCGAACTTTCCAGAGGTCTTATATTGAAATGTGCCCAGAATATTAAGATATATATTGAAATCAATGGTCACTACTATAATTCTACAATAGGTGGCTTTAGATTTGAATTTTATTATATTTAGAAAAGATTATAGAAAGAACTTCAGTCGTTTGGAAACAATTTAATAGCTTGCGAATTTTAATCTACGACGTGCACCAAAACCTTTTGTTTTCTCATATTGTGCGGTCTTTAAATAAAACTAAGGGATATTTAGATTTGTGTAAATATTGGTCGATTCCTTTTCAACGTTTTACAACAAAATACACTTCGTAAACCGGCCATTTCTATGACCAACCACTTGTATTAATGCAGCCACTTCAATACTGTAAGAAGTCCCAGGACATGTAACAGGAGACCAATCTTATAAAATTGGACCACGAGCCGCAGTGAGGGACATTGGAAATAAGTGACGACAAACATATCCGAGGATGTAAATTTTAATGAGCGTTTTGAAAAAGGCAAGAGGGAAAGGGAGGTTCAGAAAGAAAATCGCAGAGTTGAGAGCAAAAGTTCGATTACTGTTGAAATGTGTTAACCGTTTGCACACCGATACGACTCTGTAAAGTCGTAGAAAATTAATGATTTATAAGAGAAATCTAATTTTGCCCACTGAGTAGATCACGAAGGCTCGCTGGCACCAATACTAATTTGACCACCTGCCTCTAGTGTATTTTCCGAAGATAAGTCAATTTTGTGTCTGCCGCTCTTTACACAAAAAGAGCGGACGTCGCGATCTAAATTGTATTCGGGGTGGGAAATTCTTGCACTTGTGGGTTTTTTTTCGGATTTGCAGTCAGATGTGGCTTGTTATCCTTGGCACAGTGTGAAATTTTGGCACATCGCTGCTCAGTCTGTGGTCTAGGACCCACCGATGCCCTGTTTCTGTACCCCTTCTCTCCATGTTTCGTCTTTATAGCCAAATATATTATTTATGAATCGAGCAGAGGTATATTAAGTACAAAATAAAAAGAGAGGATGCGGCCTAATCTGCTGAATATTGAGAGCATTTTCAGTTTTTATTTTAGATATTCGGCATCTGCAGCTTTTTCCCCTACATACAGTACATTAAATTTTAAGCAGTATTTTATGGTATGATAAACTTAAATTAAACAGGTTGAAGTAACTAATATGTCAAGGGCATATTTTGGAAACATATAAAAGGTTACCAGATTTAGTTGTGTCCGCTTACTAGACACAATCTTAAATGCCACACATATCTGATAACAACTCAGTCATGTATTGCAACTAAATTGATAGGTATTCAAGTTACTTTCTTTTTGTCTTGAGGTGAACCATTTTAGATGAAGAAAGATAAGGATGGCTTTTCAATGAGGTGTGCATCCACTTTCTCAGAGGAGATTCAACAATGCACAAGTACATTTTATTTAAATAATCTATTTGCAGCGCTCTATCCTTTATAATATCGACGGCAATATTGAAAGAGGCAATTTTCTTGTCGATGTTATAGTTAGTTCAAATAGTTTCTATTGCAAGAAAAGAGTGAATGTGGCGATTTTCAAAAAAAAAAACACGATCTGAAATATGATTACGCAGCCTTGACATTATACATGTTAATTGCTTCTGTAGTATTTTGTACTTGGGTAAGGCCACGAATAGTTTTGTCCTCGTGTAAGCTTGGGTTTCTGTTAACCAAATTGATACCAGTTTAAACGGAATATAATTTTTCATATCCGGCAGAATTTCAGTCTATAAAAAGAACTTTGGAAGGCAGTCTATGAAAAGAAAACATCCTACCGGCCCCATGAGATTGCGCGAACTGCACGCACGAACGCTCCACTGAGAATATTGAAATATTTAATGTATTTATGATTTATTAAATTTGCATACACTGACACCTGGGTACTCACCTTTGTTTGATAATCTTTTTCTTCTTCAAAAAGTCCATTTTGCTATTCGGAAACCCCCAAAGCATTAAACAAGGACAATCGGCGTGGATTCAGTTAATGTTAGTGAAACCAAGCAACCTTAATCAGCATGCTGATTGCATCACCAACTAACAAATAATTTACTACACAGAACATTGCATTCCATTTCATTAAAACCTTGTTAGGTCTTCTGTTCTGCAGTGGCGTTCTATTTCGTTTGCAATGTAGGCACTTGGACAAAAATTAACATATGCAAAATCTACGCTAAATATTTCAGTGAAATGCATTTTGGACAAAACAAATTTACAGAATATTGATGATCTATGAAGAAGATGTAGATAACAGGGATCTTATTCAAGGAATACTGCGACGGGACTTGAAAGTAGGCGCACAACTACATCTAATGTTGGCGCTGAGTTATATTTCGCGCGAAAGGATTCAACTCTGAACACAGAATATATCCAAGAGTGTCCAGATAATTGAAATATACACCTGTTTTCATTTCTGTAGTGGTCAATTTTGGACACTTGGCTTATCATAGTTCCAATGTCATGCGAACCCCTCTTGAACTTGTTTGCTCCGTTGTTTCATATTCCGTTTCTTTTCTATTGACACCATCGTCCAAAAAAAATCCTAGCGGAATCATAAATCACGGGTGCTGAAGTTCAGGATTTTGTTTCTCAAAAGTAGCTTGATCAAATTCATAATATCGGATTCTTTGTTATGGGAATATGTCGAGTACGGGACGGAACTTAAAATATTTTTCTCTTGATGGCAAAGGAGGAATGAGACATGAAAACACAGTCCACCAATTTATTGCTTGCTCATTGAAATTATGGCACGAAGCCATAGCACAGCAGTGTGTAATCTCCCGTATTTCTCCTAGGTAATCTTTGTATTTTCAGATTCGTCTGCATCGTGTCGTTTTGTATTCGTTTGTTCCTACTTTACAACCAGTTAGTTTTCAATCAAAATGAACACGAATTGTTTCTTATACTGTAATATAAAATAGTTGACTTGTAAATATTTTCTTTATATACGTTTTGGTTGCAATTAGAAGGTTAGAATACATAGAGATTTGAAATGGCACTTTCATGAAGCTAAAATGCTGGAATATTCCATCTCTTTGGAATAAACTGCAGGTCTACCAAACTAATTAACATCTAGTCATGAAATGCTAATTATGTTCATGCACATTTGGGTCATTGTGCGTGAGTGGTTTCCATGTGCTGAACGATCTCAGCTATTCAAATTCCCGCGCTGTCCTGCCCCTCTGCTCATTCTGAAATCACTGACTCTGTCAGGTGTAGTTCTACACATTTCAGCTGTTCTCTACTCCGTATCGATTCAAATAGAATAGCCCTTTTAAAACACACACACACACACACACACACACAAGATCCGCGTCTCCAGTTTGCTCTGCTACGAAATGAAAAGCGACCCATGTGAATGCAGATGGTTGACTCATTCTCAAACACACGCTGGGTGGTTAAACAGTTTAAACTAATGTAGACCAATTGAAATTTATGTTCCATTGCCATCTGTGACTTTGAAGATGATTTTTCCAAAATTATTTATTAACTGTTTTATCGATTTCCAAAAACGGAATCTCTTACGGAAGAGGGGATATTGTACTGTATGCCGAACGGTAGATTTATCATTAACTAATCAATGATTACACCATATTGCGAAGGCGGCAGAACAACTGGGTATTTTTCCTCTCGGCAATTCGCTCACAGCCATTGTTTTTTTTAAAACAGAAGTTCTCTTTGGTCCAATTCTGATGTCTAAAATGTGGAAAAATAAATAATTGTTATCTTCCATTGCCTGATCAATACAGCAGAATTCCAGGTGTCAGTGTTGGTATATCGTCTGTGTTAAATCATTTGCATTACTGACTCAAATCTGCGTGAGAATCTTGGGGAGACATTTGCAAATCTGAAGAATAAATAACATATCCACACACAGTTTAGCTGCGACTGCAGTGCAGCATTTCCATCAGATACACTTATAATACAAGCAATTCCGCCTCCATGCAGAACTTCGCCATAACCAGGCTCGTTTTCAATGCTCGTTCGGTGAGTTCTGGACAAGTTTATAAATCAGTAACTAGATATGTTTTCTGATATTGGAATTAGAACACAATTTTGCAACACCTGGTCTCGGGTAAAATTGAAGACTAATGAGGGTAAAGACCCTGGGAATTATTGGGCCTCTAAACATTCCCGAACTTCATGAACTACCATTGTGCTCATTTTGGCCAATATATTTGTTTTTACTATATATAAACACACTTTTTCTTCTTGGTGTTCTAGAATCAAAAAGCTTCTATTAATTCCTGTAGAATTAATTTTATTCTTCAGTTGTACATTCGTCCTCCTTCAAGTCAAGCGATAAGTGAAAGGACATAAAAAATAATTCCTGCATCTCCTTTTCTGGGTTATCATGGGACTCTCCAACCTTTGATGAATCTTGAACACTCGACATTCATAATCCAAAAGATTGGTCATGGAATTCAACTAAGGTGCCACAAAGAAGTGGGAGAATATAACCAGCCAGTTAAATCCAGGTCCATCTATTTTATGGTACTGAATTTCATACCTTAACCTCCTAAAGGGCTAGAAGAATAAAATAGATCCTGCAAATTTTCCAGCTCAACCCCCTCATGACAATATTGGAATGTCCTGTTGTTTGTCAATGGTTTGGATAAGAATGTAGGTGGCATGACTAGTAAGGTTGTGAATAACACCAAAATTTGGTGGTTTGGTGGATAGTGAAAAGGGCTGTCTGAAGTTGTAACAAGATCTGACTCAACAGAGTAAGTGGGCAAAGGAATGATATATCAAATTTATAGATCTACCAAAAGATCTGTCTGCAATATTCAAATACCACTTTTTTTTCTTGCACTAACTGCAACTGTGAAGATTTAGTTATCTATTTTTTTTAATTTTAAAGATTGAACACAGTAACAGTCCCTTCCAGCCCACCTGCCCGTGCTGTCCAAATACACCCATGTGACCAATTAACCTTGTATGTCTTTGGAATGTGGGAGGAAACTGGAGCACCTAGAAGAAACCCACACAGACAATGTACAGGCTCCTCACAGATAGCACCAGTTTGATCTTGGGTCTCTGGACCATTTCGATCTCGGGTCTCTACATTGTATGAGTGTTGTGCTAACCATGACACTAACAGTAAAAAAATAAAATAATTCTCTATTTATTATCTCATTTGCTGTTTTTGCATATCGTGGCAATGTCATTTATACTATTGTCGTTATTTTATGTATCTATTTGCCTGCAGCAAGTAAGAATTTCAGTGACTCTGAGTATATCTGTGTTTATGTAATGATCATTCTCATGATTATCAATGAACCTGTCTTTTAAATATTCCAGTGGTCCTGTCTCTTATCAACTCATCTCAGAGCTCATTTCATATTGCACCACCATCTGTGTGAAAACTTGTTCTTCAGGTCACCTTTAAGTCGTTCACCTTACACAGTCACCCTCAATTAATTGTTTTCTATGTCCTTACCCTGAGAAAAATGTATATGGCTATCTACCTTATCGATAAACTTCAGAGGTCACCCTCAACCTCTTTTGCTCCAGAGAAAACAAAATCCAGTTTATGCTTGTAGTTCAAGCCCTCCTGTCCCAACAACACCCTTGTGAAATATTTCTGCATTCTGCAGCACAGAAACAGGCCCTTTGTCTCAAATCAGTTCCAATAGCCTGCATGCATCCCATGATCCTTGGAAACCTTTCCTATGCATGTACTTAAATGTTCTTTTTTGCAGGTCACAGCTGTCCCTCCATCTAGAACTTCCTTTCCAAGTTGCTTTCTATGTCCACCATCCTCCTCCATGTGAGGAAGGATCCTCTCAGCTCCCTTTTAAGCCTTGCTCCTATCACCTTAAATCTATGCCCCTCATGATTTTATAAACCTCTATAAGGTCCAGCCATAGCCTCCTACACTCCAGGGAGAAATATCTCAGCCTATCAGCCTCCCCTTATAATTCAAGCCAATCAGTCTAAGCAACATTCTTGTGATTCCTTTGTGCACCCTTTTCAATTATGTTTTCCTATAACTGGGTGACTAAAACTGTGTGCATAATACTCCAAGAATAATCTCACCAACATCTTTATACAGTTGTAACATGATGTCTCTGCTCTGGTATTAATTGCTCTGTTCAATGATGGCAAGCTTGACCAATGTGTCCACAAATATGCCTACCTGCATCACCACTTTCATGGAACTGTACACCTGCTTCCCCAAACCTCTGTGTTCTACAACACTCCTCAGGGTGCTGGCATTCACCTTGTTAAGACCTACCTTGGTTAACTTACCAAAGTGCAATAACCTGTGTTTGCACAAATTAAATAACACCTGCCATTCCTGGTCCAACTTCCCCAGTTCATCTGGATCATTGTATTCTTAGTTAACATTCTTCACTGTCCACTCTACCCACAATTTTGGTATCATCTCCAGCATGGTTGGCATATTGGTTAGCACAACACCATGACAGCGGCAATAAACACAACCTGGGTTCGAATCCATTGTTGTCTGTAAGGAGTTTGTACATTCTCCCGGTGTCTGTGTGGGTTTTCCCTGGGGGCTCCTGTTTCCTCCCACTTTTCATAATGTACTGAGGGTTGTAGGTTAATCGTGTGTAATTGGGCTGCATGACCTCATGGGCCAAAATAGTCTGTAACCATGCTGTATGTATGTCATGTCTTACTAACCATCCTAACAACATAATTGTCCAGGTCGTTAACACAGATGACAAACAACAGTGGACCCAGTACTAATCCCTATGGCATATGGCTGGGCATAGGCTTTTAATCTGAATAACAACCCTTCATTGTTCCCTAGCAAGCCAATTTTGTATCTCATTGACCAGCTCACTCTGGACCCCATGTGACCTGATCTTCTGGACCCATCTACCATGTGAGGCCCTGTCAAGGTCTTGCTAAAGTTCATGGAGACATCTACTACTTTGCCTCTATTAATTCTTCAAACACCTCAGAAACTTGAGACATGATTCCCCATGTGTAAACACAAGCTGACTGTCCCTAACAAATGCAGGGGGATACTGTCCTCTCTCATAATCTCCTCCAGTAGCTTACCCATGACTAAGCTTACTGCTCTCTGTAGTTCCCTGGTTTGTCCTTACAACATTTTTTAAATAAAGTTAAAACTTTAGGCACTCTTCTGGAGGATTTTAACAATTGTAACATTAAAGGAGCTGCAGCTATTGACTCTCAAGTCAAGAAAAAGCTCCAAAGGGTTGCTAACTCGGCCTGTAACATCACAGGCCTGTATCCATCGAGGACATCTACATGAGGTGGTGTCTTAAAAAAGCAGCCTCTATCCTCAAAGACCCCACCACCCAGGCCATGTCCTCTTCACTCTGCTACCATCGGGAAAAGGGTATAGGAGCCTAAAGACTAGCACTCAGCAGCACAAGGACAGATTTTTCCCTGCTGACGACAGATTCCTGAATAACCAATAAACCAAAGACACTGCCATACTTTTTGTGCGCTATTTCTTTGTTTTATTTATAGTTGTAAAAAGGGTTTATATGAATGTTTGCTCTCTGATGCTGCTGCTAAACACTGAATTTCATGACTTGTTTATGACAATAAATTTTGATTCTGAGTACACACAAGGATAATGAGTGAATGTGTTGGGAGAGAGTTAGGATACATGTAGCAGAGTTTTTGAAAGAACATAGATTTTCATTGGTTGAAGATGAGACTGGCGAGGTGAGATTGGAACAGCCTAATTTACCAGTAACAATTATACTGTATATCTGCGGATTTCAGGATTGTAAAGCGCGTCAAAAGAACCAAAGACTTGTTCACCAAGGCTATTATTAACTAAAAGACTGGAGCATATCACAAGTAGGTCGACCAGTCCAGAATGACCTGGTGTGGCTAGGAGCAATCCTTTAAGACCTGCCAGTAGGCGTGGCTACACTCTCAGCCAATCACAGTCATCCTACACTACCATCTGTACATTGGTGATAGAATCTGTACTATCACAAGGAGCAGATGAGTTGAGGAGGGAAAGAAAGCAAGCAATAATGCAAATATGGTTTTAGAAGTCAGTTACAGAATAGCTGTAGAACTGAAGAGTTTCCTCTGCACCAGAAGAAGACCCTAAAAACACAGAATGGAAATAATAGGAAGATGGACGAGTTAATGAGTTTACTCAGAATTAGTTTATGAGATCTGTGTTTACCCAATGGTTTTGGGGGAAAAAACTTACGGCAAATTTATTGTGAACCTTCAGATTTAAGGATTCCCCCCCCCCCCTGCTATTATTAGTCTCTTAAATGGATCTCTCACTGGCAAAAGATGACATCCTTGCATTGATTTTAACTGTACATTTTTCCACTATCTTTTTGTATCTTTCTCTATTCCTGTACTATTTGAATTATTATAACACTACTCCCTACACATTGTCTGTTGATTATTGCTCTACTTGCCTTGCCTTTCCTTGACTTGCCTTGAGAGCAAGCAAAACAAATCTTTTTAACTACACCAGACAATAAGCACGTCCATTCAATTCAATTCAATTCAGTAATGTGATGCAGAAAGGTGCAGAAGGGTGCATGTGATTCCACTTATCTGTGTACCTGACAGGAAACTGAATCATGTTTTAAAATTTCATTTAGTGAATAGGAAGCAGAATGGGTAAATTGTTTCAATAAATCCTGGCAAATCCAGAAGAATCACCTTGAAACATCAAGATCTCATGTACATCATTAAGTACAATGAGATTTTTTTCCAAAATTCCCATTTAATTCTGCTACCAATTAAATACATTTCGTCTTGTTTCTGACATCTCTGCTAAGGTTAAGATAAATTTGTGATGGAATTTAAGTTTATATGTAAAAAAATACAGAGGATCTTCAGTGAACAAACTAACAGGTTATCACTAATATTCACACCCCCATATAAAGATCACAATTTCACAGGGAATAGGGTTACAATGAAAATGAAGATCACTTAGCATCAAGCAAGAGCAGCATGAAATCACTGTTCTGGGGTTCATTCAATCTCCTGATGGCTGCAAGGAAGAAACCATCATTAAGCCTGTTGGTTTGCATTTTCACACTTGTAACTCTTCTCCTTGATGGAATGAGGAAGACAGTGTGTTCAGCATGATCTTTCAGTAGATGGCTGCCTTTCATAGGTAGCTAGAGATCCAGGCTGAGTCCATAGCGGGGAGGGAAATTTGTGTGTTCTGCTGCATTCACCATTTTCTGCAGTGTCTTCCAACCTTAAGCTGAGCAGATCCCATAAGAACATTAGAAATAGGAGCAAGAATAGGCTATCCAGCCTGTCGAGCCTGCTCCACCTTTCAATGATCTGACAAGAGGCTCATCTCCACCTACCTGCCTTTTCCCTGTATCCCTTAATTTCCCTGCTTTGCAAAAATCTGTCCAACCTTGTCATAAATATATTCACTGAGGTCACCATCACTGCTTCAATGGGCAACAAATTCCATATATTCACTACTCTCTGGAAAAAGCAGTTCCTCCTCACCTCTGTCCTAAATCTACTACCCTGGATCTTGGGGCTGTCCCATAGCTCTAGTCTCCCCCACCAATGGGAACAAGTTACTTACCTCTATCTTATCTATGTCCTTCATAATTTTATGTTTCTATAAGATCCCCTCTCATTCTCCTAAATTCAAGCAAATACAGCTCCAGACTTAATCTCCCCTCATCTCTGGAATCAACCTGGTGAACCTCCTCTGGACCCGCCTCCAAAGCTAGTACATCCTTTCTGACTTGACTGTACACAATACTCCAACTGTGGCCTCACCAGTACCTTATACAGTTGGAGCATAACATCCCTGCTCCTAAATTCAATCCCTCTAGCAATGAAGGCCAACATTCCATTTGTCTTCTTGATCACCTGCTGTACTTGCAAACTAACCTTTTGTGATTCATACACAAACACTCCCATCCTTCTGCATAGCAGCATGCTGCAATCGCAGGCCATTCAAATAACTATCTGATCTTCCATTTTTCCTTCCAAAGTGGTTATCCTTACATTTACCAACATTGCACTCCATTTGCCAGATCTTTGCCCACTCACTTAACCTATCTATATCTCTTTGCAGACTCTCCATGTCTTCTGTGCAATTTGCTTTTCCACTCAATTTAGTATCATCAGTAAACTTAGATACTCTACACTTCTGTCCCCTCTTCCAAATCATTAATGGATATCATGAACAGTTGAGGGCCCAGCACCGATCACTGATTGCCAACCAGGAAAACACCCTTTTGTCCCAACTCTGTTTTCTATAGGTTACACAATCCTCTATCCACGCTAATACATCACCCCCAACTCCATGCATCCTTATCTGATGTATGTCTTTTATGTGACACTTTATAGTACACCTTCTGGAAATCAAGGAAAACAATGTCCATCTGCTCCCCTCTACCTTCTGCACCTCTATATCCTCAAAGAACTCCAGTAAGTTCATCAAACAAGACTTGCTTTTGTTGAATCCATGCTGTGTCTGCCTGAAGGATTCATTTTGCTCCAGATGCCTTGCTATTTATTCCTTAATGATAGCTTCAAGCATTTTCCTAACCACAGATGTTAAACT
This sequence comes from Narcine bancroftii, assembly GCF_036971445.1. Classification (NCBI taxonomy): domain Eukaryota; kingdom Metazoa; phylum Chordata; class Chondrichthyes; order Torpediniformes; family Narcinidae; genus Narcine; species Narcine bancroftii. The sequence goes on along the minus strand of NC_091469.1, from coordinate 214,878,615 downwards.
AATTGTCCTGTAGTTTCCTGCCTTTTGCCTACATCCTTTTTTAAACAGTGGTGCATCATTCACTAACTTCTATTCCACCAGGATCTGCCAAGAATCCAGAGAATTTTGGTAAATAATCAAAAAAGCCTCGACAATAACCTGCTATTTCTTTCAGTACCTTGGGATGCATTCCATCAGCACCAGGGGACTTATCTATCTTTAGACCCACAGTTTGCTCAGTTCAATCTATTTAGTGATAGCATCTAGGACCTCCCATCCCATCACTTCCTCTGTGAAGACCAACACAAAATAGACATTCAAAGCCTCCGCCATTTCCTCATTACCCAATATCAATTCCCCCTTCTCATCCCCCAAGGGACCAATCTTTGCTTTTGCCACCCTTTTCTGCTTTATATAATTATAAAAACTTCTACGGTTATTATATTTTGTACTAATATTTTTTCATAATCTTACTTCACTCCCTCTATTGCTCATTTCATGGTACTTTGTTTCTTTTTAAATTTTCCCAATCTTCTAGTTTCCCACTACCATTGGCAACTTTGAAAGGATGAGCTTTTAGTTTGATGTCTTGTTTTATTTCCTTAATTATCCAAGGCTGCCTTTCTTTGCCCTTACTGTCCTTGCTTTTAACTGGAATATATTTTTGTTGAGCACTGTGAAAAATCTCTTTGAAAGTCTTCCACTGTTAGCCAACTCTGCCCTCATCGCCTTGTAGTTTCTCTTGTTTAGGCATAATACATTGGGTTTACACCAAACTATTGTACCCTCCATTTGTATGAGAAACTCAACCACACTATTTAATGTATCATATATGTTGAATGTTGAGTGGGTGGGGAGGGGGGGGGGGTGAAAGAGGGAGGGAAGGGAGGGGGAAAAGGGGAGAAAATGACACTGTGTATATTCAAGAGGGAAATGTTTGTGTGTATTTTGGACAGTATGGTTCATAGTGTGAAAAATAAAAAAAGTTTTAAAAAAACCCACACTATGATGCATCCTGTAAGTATACTTTTGATGGTGCAGCTGTCGAATTTGTTGAGGGACAAAAGGGACATGGTGAACTTCCTTGGACCTATTTGTGATCACTGCCCCCAATAGTTCCTTTACTCTAAGATCTCGAATCACCTCTGGTGCATGACACAACACCCAATCCACTTGTGCACTCAACAAGCTGCTCTAAAAAGCCATCTTGTTGGCTTTCTACTAAATATTTCTTGAGATCCAGCCCCAACCTGATTTTCCTAATTTACTTGCATGTTAAAATCCCCCTATGAAAACAATGACACACCTTTACTATTTGTTGCTGCAACTTGTTGTCCACGTCCTGGTAATTACCATAATAGCCAATAGTGTATTTTTATCCTTGTCATTTCTTAACTGAACCCACATTGATTCTATATGTTCTGACCCTATGTCACTTCTTTCGAATGATTTAATCTTATTCCTTACCAAGAGCCTCCCCCCCACCACCCCATTTACTATCTATCCTTTTGATACACTGTATCCTTGGACATTCAGCCCCCAACGACCTCCATTGTTTAGCTAGGAGTCCATGATGACCACATCATCATACCTGCCAATCTGGAGCTGTAAGCATTTAAATACATAACCTTTCCTTTATTTTTCTTTGATTCTTTATGTCTGAAGTTCCACTGAGAAACTCAGCTTTAGGTGGATCCAATGTGACCATCAGATTCTGCAAGATGGATGCTTCAGGTGGTACTGAAATAGTGTTGGGAAGATCAGAGGTCTGTTTCTTGTCTTTGAACAGGATATTCAGTTGTTGTAGCGAAAAAGGAATGTGAGAAGGATGCTTAAGGATGGGGAAAATAGCCACATATCATCAACAACGTAGCCCCTTAAGGTATCAAATTATTGCAAGATGCATGAAATTAGTCTAAACCTATTTGATACTCAGCAATATGAGGAGATATCAGGACAAATCACTAATATTTTAGTCAAAATGCCAGTTTAGAAAAAAAAAGCTTCAAAGGACTGGAGGAATCTCCAATAAAACCTCGGTAAATGTGAGCAAAGCCACCAAAGATGAAGTAATTATATTTGTTTATGATATCAAGACCAGAAATTGAGAAGCGCCGGTATCTCAGATTTTTGGAAGAAATCAGATAGTAAAAGGAAAGGCCATGTCCATAAGACTTATATAAAACTTAGTACAGAACAGCACAGTTAAAGTCCTGCTGCCCACCATATTGTGTCACTATAAATCTACTTCATAATAATCTCATCCTTCCCTGCCTCACGCCCTACACTTTTCTTTCATCCATGAGGCTGTTTTTTTAAAAAAAAGTGTCCCCATTGTACCATAAAACACCAAATTTCATGACTTGTTCATGACAATAAATCCTGATTCTGAACTACCACCTCCAGTGCTCCTGATGTGGCTTTCTCTGCATCAAGGAGATTGGTTACAGACTGGAAGATTGTTTGCTGAGCACCTTCACTCTCTCTACTGAAACAATAAGGATCACCCCAGTGGCCAACCATTTTACTGCCACACACCTTTGCCGCACTGATGTCTGTCCATGGCCTCATGTATTGTGAAAATTAGGTCACCTGCAAATTGGTGGTCCTTATATTCCAGTTTAACAGTCTCCAACTAATTATTTTCTTCCATTTCCATTAACTCTCTCTTGGTCTATTTCCCCACGCATCTTTTTCCTCCTGCTCCCTGCCCCCTTCTCTTCCTTCTCCTATCAGAGAGCTACTGCTCTTAGCCTTCTGCTCTTTCCCAAATCTCTTTTCAGCTTCTACCCTTGAACCTGTATCTAACTTTTACCTATTAGCCTGTGCTTCTCCCCCTTCTGCATCCTCCCTCATCTCCTCCCCTCAGGGATCTACCTGTTTTTTTTTCCAGATTCTTGACAAAGGATTCAAGCCCCAAACATTGATTACCTTTTACTTCCTTATCTGCTGAGTTGCTCCAGCACTTGTGTGTATTGTATGAGACCCAAGCAACTGCAGATTTTCTTGTTTAATTTGAAATGTCTTGGCTGAATGGTGTACCAGCAACAACCTCACACTCAATGTCACCAGGGAGCTGATTGTGCACATTAGGAAAGGATCATTGGAGGATTTAAATTTGCTCAACCTCAAATATGAATTTCTGGGAGTCACTGTCTCGAAGAACTTTCCTTGGACCCATGATATTAATGCCACCCTGAAGAAAGCACTGTTGTGCTCTACTTCCTTGGGAGTTTGCAAAGGTTTAGTACGTCATCAGAAATCTTGGCAAACTTCTGCGGATGAGTAGCGGAAATGGTGCTGACCGAGTGCATCATGGCCTGGTATGTGGGCACTAATATCTCTGAGTGGAAAGCTTTGCAAAAGGTACTGGACAGAGACCAGTACATCACAGGCAAAACTCTACCCACCATCAAGAACATCTACATGGAATGCCACCTTTGGAGAGTAGAAGCAATCATCAAGTAATCACAACATCTAAGACATACTCTGTTCTCGCTGCTGCAATCAGGTAAGATTGCCACAAGACTTGTCCCTGAAAAAGACTCATTTAACGAATCCTGCTTTGCACATTTTTAAAATTATTGAATATTTATTTTCTGTATTTGCACATAGATTTGTATACATTTCTTCTTTCTTGCGTACAATTTAGTTACCATAATTAAAAATTCTGCCTGGCTTGAAGGAAAAATCTCTGGGTTCTATATGATGTTGCATGTAATCTGACAATAAATTTGAACTTTGAAATATCATCACCTTTTCTGTGTGGAAATATGTTAAACAGAAATTATCTTGAAAATTTAAATCAAATCATTCTTCTAAATTTTGTAAAGTAAAACTGTGTTTTTACTTTCAGTCCCTTTCTTCTTCCAGGTGACCCTTAGTTGTAATTTTGTCATGTCCTAGCCTATTTCAGCTGCCATTGTTTTTTTTTCCCACCATGACCAATTCTTTTCCTGCTCCTGTCTCTCCTGATAGCTCATTAGTTACTGATCACTTGTAACTACAGGGGCAGAAGGAAAAAGAGGACAGTATCTCTGTCAACAGAAGAAAGCAGCTTACAAAAGGATTGTGTTAATATTTTTTGATCCCGATTTCACCTATACAGTCTCGTGTTTCCAAGTATATTTGGAAGTCTTTACTGAGACAGTATTGGTGGTATTTTTTTCCAGTGCCTTGCGAAGCCTGCTGTCGGTAGTCCTGGACCCAGAACCGCATAAGAGGGCAGGGAGGGATCACTACTGATCATAAGTTTTGTGAGAGAATCAATGGGAACAGTGCAGAAAGGAGGCACAGGAGTCAAAGATCAGTATTAACCTTGATGAACTGGGCAGGATTGAAGGGATAAATGGCCTATTCCTACTTCCATTTCTAATGCTTTTGTAAGATTCACTCTCTTGGGAAGTTTGTTGGAGATGGGATGCAACATTGAGGTAAGAAATTTAAGGCAATGATTCAACTTTGTATGACATCAGACATTGCTAAGAATGGTTCTGTTGTAGAACCATTGGTTAATAACATGGCTTGAATACTATTATGGTGCAAGTGTATGATGCAGAAACATTTCTGTGGGAACTGAATCTGAAGTACCATAAGCCAACTGTAAGTGGTGCTGAGCACTTGTGAAATTGGGGCCACTGTTCAGGCAGTCAGCATCATGTACAGAAGCAGGCAGCAGACATATGGAAAGATTTCATCACATTCACAATCTTCATGTTCGAGTTTTCCATGGGGGGGGGGGGGGCGGGTGTTAACAAAAAAAAACACTCTACATTTCAATTTGCATGTCTTAAGGTTTTGAATTGAAGCTAATTTGTCTATTTTCACTTTGTTTCAGGTAGTACCCTCAAGACATTTTTGTTTTGTGATGGAATTTCATGATTTGCTCATAAATCTATAATTTGGTTCAACAGAATATTGGACATCTGGTTTCTTGGTTCTTTTGACACTTTTTCACACACACAAAAAAATTGACCCTAGCACCCAACTGAAGAGTTTGGGAAGTTCGGGTGAAATGATTCTCGTTTTGTAAATTAATATTTTTAAAGCACCTTAACTAAATGCTGCTGATTTTGCAGTTGCTTTTAACGCAGTTCGAGAAAGAGTAAAATGATTGGAAGTGTCACAGATGATGAAGGGGGTGTCTTCAACGTCCTGTGTATGGAGTAGTTCTGCAAGGAGTACGGGGAGGAGGAGGAGGAGGATTGGTGCAGACCACGTGGTTGATTAGACGCCGATCACGTTCGATCTAACGACGATTATGCGGGCTCTGATTTACAAAAAAATTGTGGAACTGCTGGTGGGTGATCCCTGGATTTTAAACGAATACCAATGGACCGACCTCCACTGGGCAATGGGGGAGACTCGACAGACCACCCAACGCGCTATCAGCATCATTACCGCCCATATGTCCTGCAAAAAGACGAGATTCACCGGAAAGGGCGTTTAAATCATCCATAATTAGCCGTAAACTCCTCAACCGAGAGCCCCGGACAGCAGATCGACTCCCTCCGGCTGTGGGATGTTCGGGGTCCTTGCAGACTCTCCGTCGCGGGTCGTTACCAGGACCAATCAGGTTAAAGGGACTACTCTCCCTCGCAGTGGTCAACCTCCATCAGACTATTTCCAGGCGTTGGAGGGGCTGCGGTGTCTGCGGCGCCATGACGAGCTTTTTGCAGAGACGACGAGTTAACTTGGGGTGGCTTCAAAACGAAGCTTGGACGCGCAGGCGGGCGGAGGGCAAACGCAGGCTGGGTCCTTCGTGGCGTCTCCCTGTCGCGGAGGTGGGGAGGCATGGCGCCTGTGTGGTGATTCAAAGCCGGTTGGGCACGTCTCCGAGTGTGGGAGCTCATGATCGTGAAGTGGGGGAGGCGCGTCCTTGACCTTCCTGGGACTTCCTTGACCTTCCTGGGACTGAGCTACCCGGCGAGATGGTGAGCATGATCGCGGTCCGGGGTCCAGGGCCTCGCTTCTCAGCCGGTGGCTTTGGGCTGCGAGCGGCTGGAGATCCGATCGGGGTGAACACAATAGCGGAGGTTGCTGCTGGCCCTCAACGGGCCAGATAGCGTCAGGAAGGAACGTGTGAGATAAATTGGCCGATTTTCATGTAAAATGGAAACCAGCAAAGACATTGCAAGTTGATGTAGAGTATGGGACATAGTTAATTTCCAGTGGACGATGTATGATTGAGGAGAGCATTCCTATCCATGTAGCTATGTTTTATATTTTGAGTTCCTGTAATCAAAACTGTGTTTTTTCTGAAACAATAATTTCCTGCTTCATTCTCACCTGACTTGAGAATACTTTACAGATGGTTTCTCTGGGACATTCCACGATGCCCAGTCAGAAGAATCCCTCTGAAATGTAATAAGAAGAGAACATTGAAAATGCTCAGCACAGAAAGGCAGTATTCGTTTGGGGAGAGTCACTAGTATTAACTTTTCAGGTCTGACCTTCCATCAGAATTGGAAAATGTAAGTGATGTAATAGTTTTCAAACATATAGAGAAGCAAGCGAGAGGGGAGAAAACAGGGAAGGCTCATTATGGGGTGGAGGTGGGTATGTGACAGAAAAGGTAATGGTGCAGGACAAATGTGGCTAGCAAAGGGCCAAGAAATAGTCTGGAGTATTACTTGTAGAAGAATAGGCACGATGGCTATGATTGTAAATTGACATTTTCAAAAAATAAAGTGATGTTCCTCCAGATTATGTTGAATGGGATTGAAACCATGGAGGAGGGTGAAAAATCATAGCCCTAGAGTTATACAGCATGGATGAGTTGGCCTGTTTCCTTTGCCTTTGATTCCAAGGCATAGGCAATGATCTTTGTGTCCTCCCAGGCTACAGGAGAGGTGCTGGAGGATTGGAGAATGGCAAATGTAGTCCCCCTGTTTATGAAAGGTAAGAAGGAGATTCCTGAGAATTATAGACCAATGAGTCTTATGTTAGTGGTGGGCAAACTATTGGAGAGGATTCTTAGGAACAGGATTTATATACATTTAGAAAAATGTTGTCTTCTCTGGGATAGTGTGGGGCAAGTCATGCCTCACAAGCTTAATTGAGTTTTTTGAGATGACAGGAGAAATTGATGAAGGTAGGGCAGTGGATGTGTATATGGATTTCATTAAGGAGTTTGACAAGGTCCCCCACACTTGGCTTATTCAAAAAGTTATGAGCCATGGATCCATAGATGTGTAGATGAGGAATTGGCTTGCCTGCAAAAGACAGGGTTGTAGATGGAATATGTTCTGACTGGAGTTCAGTGACTTGTGAGATTCTGCAGGGATCTGTTCTGGAATGTCTACTCTTTGTGATTTAAAAAAAAAAATAGATGGGAAGGGTGGATAAGTAAGTTTGCAGATGATACAAATGTTGGAGGTGTTGTGGATAGTGTAGAAGGTTGTCTTTTGGATAGTGTAGAAACTTGTCAGAAGTTACAACAGGAAATAGGATGCAGAGTTGGATAGAGAGATTGTAGATGGATTTCAATCCGGATAAATTTGAAGTGATGCACTTTGGAAGGTCAAACTTGAGTATTGAGTGAATGGTCAATGGCAGGATTCTTAACAGGGTAAAGAAGCAAAGGGTTCTTGGGTTCAAGTCCATAGACCCCTCAAGGTTGCTGCACGTTCAAAGGGTGGTCATATGGTGGGCTAGCCTTCATTCATCGAGGGATTGAGTCAAAAGCCTGTGGTAATCTCACAGCTCTATAAAACTATGGTTAGACCACATGGAGTATAGGATTCATTTCTGGTCACTTCATTACAACAAGTATGTAGCAGCTTAAGAGAGGGTGCAAAGTAGATGTACCAGAAGTGGAGAACCTGTCATATAAAGCGAGGTTTACAGAGCTAGGACTTTTCTCTTTGGAACAGTGAAGGATAAGAAGGGATTTAATAGAGGCTTAGATGGGGTGAACAGCCAGTACAGTACCTTTTGCCCAGGGTGACAAAATCAATTACCAGAGGACATCTATTTTAAGGTGAGTGGAGAAAAGTTTAGGAGAGATGTCAGAGGTAAGTTTTTTTATGCATAGAGTCTTGAGTGCCTGCACTGCATTGCCAGGGGTCATGATGTAGGCTGGCTCAATGAGGGGGGGGGGGGGGGGGCTATTAAAAGTCACATTGATGTAAGAAAAATAGAGGATTATGTGTGTGTGTGGTTAGGTAGGGTAAGATTGTCATGGAGCAGTGGGCTGACGGGCCTGGTCTGTGCTCTGTTTGGTGTTCTAAAATTCAGCACTGCTAACCAATTTGTCTACTTGGGTTAATCCCATTTGCCTATGTGTTTGCCCTTTATTCATCCAAACATTTCCTAACCTTTTGTCTATCTAAATGTAATTATAGACTGGACGCAGTCTGGGAGATTGTTTTGTTGAGCACTTTCGCACTGTCCACGATAATGACAAGGACCTCTAAGTGGCTAAAAGGTTTTGCACTACAACCCCAGCATCTGCAGACTTTCCTATTTAAAACAATGTATTGTACTTGTCTCTACATCTTCCTCTCGTAGCTCGTTCCATATACCCGCAAAATCTGTGTGGAAAAGTTGCCTCACAGGGTCTTTTTTAAAATATTTCCCTTCTCACTTTAAATCACTGTACTTGGTTCACCTCGACTAGGGGAAAGACTATTCCCCTCATGAAAATATGTACCTCTGTAAAGTCATCCCTCAGCCTCCTGCACTAAACAAAAAAAATTCCATCCTGAGGCCCTGCTTGTAACTCAAACCCTTTAGTTCCACTAACATTCTCATGAATCATTACTGCACCCTTTCCAGCTCATTGACATCCTTCCTATAACTGTGCAACCAGAGCTGTGCACAATAACTAAAGTGTGCTTTCATCATTGTCTTTTACAGTTGTAGCATAATGTCTTAACTCCCATATAGAATGCACTTGTTGATGAAGGCAAGCATGCCAAATACCTTCTTCACCACTCGCTTTACCTGTGTTGGGACATTCAGGGATCTACGTACCTGTATCCCTAGAATTACATCCTGTTATTCTTTTAGCTAATTTTGGCATCATCAGCAAACATACTAACCATGTTCTCGTCCAAATCACAGCTCTGATCCCTTGTTACAGGTCTCCAATCTGGAAAACTGCCTTCCACTACCATCCTCTGACTTATATTTTCAAGCCAATTTAAACCCCAATTGGCTAAGATCCTAAGGGATCCATCCTCGTATTCAGAGAATCATGCAACAGAGAAACAGGTTATCTGGCCCAAAATCTGTGCTGACCATTGGGCTCCCTCCCATATTAATTCTATCTCCAACACTTGGTTCATTGGCTTCTCTGCCCAGGTGATTCAAGTGTTCATTGAAATACTTCTTAAATGCTGTCATTGACTTAGTTTCATCACTCTCTCAGATAATTCATTGCAGAGAGAGTCAGTGAAAATTGAGCCAAGAATTAAATTGGCAAATAAACAGAAGATGGCAGATTAATGAAGGATATTTAAAAAAGCAATTGTCCTGTCTATATTTGGTCTTCTCAATGTAGGAAAGATCATGGCAAAATAAAACCAGTACCAGCTAAATGGAATTTTTGCCCAGAAGGAGTGTTCAGGGCTCTGTTCATGACAATGGTGAGGTGAAAGCAAGATGCTGCAAAGCTTGCTCTTGTGTGATGAGTTGTCAAAAAGGATTATTACAAGCTTAGATGTACCTGAGTGTAAGAATTTGGATATCAAAACAAAATGTCATCTGCTTCAAATCAGAAATAAAAGCAGAAAATGCTGAAAACACTCAGTGACTCAGCATGCTTTTCTAATGTTGAATCGTGAGGAGATGTGTTTAGTGCCAGCTGTAGTAGATGGCACAGTGATACAGTTTTACGTGGTTACTATACTAAGTCTTCTGTAGTTATTTTAATGTTGGGTTGTCTGCATAGTTGAGTAAAATTGGGCAAGATATTCCATTTGGATTAGGATGGCAAAAACTTGTTGGTATATTGGAATTAAGTTTTAATTGCATGTGCATCCTGAGAGGAGGGCTTAGCGTTACATGATTGTTACTATAATAAATAATTATATTTGTGATTCAAATTTGGTCCAGGCAATTTTACACAAATCTCTGCTTCTGTGACAGTGCTTCACAACATTGTGTAAATGTTAATTTTTTGACTGTAACATAGCCGATTTTCTACATTTGTTTCAATGTACTGTTCATTGATTAATGTGACTTCAACCTGATCAGACGTGCAAAGCAAAATGTGCTCAGCACATCAGGTAGGATCTCTGGAGAAAGGAAAACAATTGTGTTTTAGGCTGATGACCTGGAGTGATGTACTGGGGTAGTTCTAAATTTTATCATCTCAAGAAAAAAAAAATTATGATGGATTAGGGCTTTAACTACAAACCCAATCCAAGTCTCATTTAAAGACTCTTAGTTTGCATGGTTTTTCACTAATTTTTTTTTGTCTGTTTGGTTACATTTCTTTCTTTCTTTGTTTCCATTTCTCTTTTTTTTCGTATACAGTACAGGTTTTTTTTTGGCGCTACCAATAAATAGAAATTCTGCCAGGCCTACAGGAAAAAGAATCTGAGTTGTATGTGATGTCGTATATATACTCTGACAATAAATCTGTACTTTGAACTTTATTGGCACCCATTTAAAAGCTCTGAATGAATCTCTTGGGCCTAAAGCTATTGTGTTACAATTTGTACTACTGAGATGCAGTTTAAAATGTAACCAGTTGCATTTTCAAGCACATTTCAATTGCTTTAATAGATTGGAGGAGAATTAGTTGCTGAAATACTGTTAATTTTAAATGTGTTTATTAGTACAATTTTAAAACGTATGGTTCATGTTGACCCTTTTCTATTCCAGGGAGTGATAGGTGTGCAGTTGGTGGTTACAATGGTAATGGCCAGCATCATACAGAAGATTACACCCCACTACTCATTTGCTCGTTGGCTGCTTTGCAATGGAAGGTATGGGGATGATTTTCTAATAGTGGTTGTAGGATAATTTATAGTCATTTGCAGCTTGTGTAACTATTTGATTTTAAGAAATTTTTCCTCTTCCACCTTGCACTATTTCCATCCACACTATTATGTTTTACAGAAGAGGTAGACGTAAAAGGATCCTTTCCTTTTAATTTACTACTCACATTTTTTTGGCCAAGGGAAAATGAGGTTCAGATAATAAAAGACAAATCAATTCGTGCAGCTATTTGCAATTTAAAATGGGACAATCATTTTGAAACAATCAGCAAGTTAGGAAGTACATTAGGAAAGCACTGCTCAATGTTTGGGTGTGAAGCTCTTCTTTATAACTGAAAGAAATTTCTGATTAATAACAAATAATAAGCAGGAAATGAAATACATTGGAGCAATGCTATCAATAAATAACAATGTTCAGAGATGGGACTCGAACAGGTACAACGAAAAATGAAAATTGGTGGGAAGAAGTGTCTAAACAGCATGAAAGGGATTATCAATGCTAGATGTACAGTACAATTTCCTACATGAGTTTACCTCACACCGCAAAAATTACACAAATCAGAGTCAGAAATTTCGGATATGTGTTTCAGATGCAGTGTAGAGGTTGGAACTTTTATCCATTCCACCTAGCTATGTACGAAGGTGAAATCCTTCTGGGTAGACCTGGGGGGGGGGGGGGGGTGCAGGGGAATATCGTTTATATATATAAAAAAAAAATTACAAAAGTTGAGTTTCCACAAGTCCCAGAATTGTTCCTTCTGGGAGATATTAGTGAAGTAGTTTAGATTATCCAAACACCAAATTCAATTTGTGAAGATCACTTTGTCAGTAGCCAGGAAGTGTATAGTGGTTGCATGGAAGTCCAATGTTCTCGACTTAGTATTATACGATGGAATACAGAAATGCAAAGTTGCATTCCCCTGGAGAAGATTACTTACAACCTGAGAAAGATGAATGACATGTTCACTGAAGTGTGGCAGCCTACAGTTTGGACAAATTCTCCCACCCCCCCACCTAAGAAAAAAAAAAATAAAGGTACAAATCATCCTGACACATAATTAAAGGAGAGATTGAAATAAGGTTGTTGTACAGATGACAAAGGTTTTAATTTTTAATTTTAATTTTAATTTTTAGTTTTTTTTTTCTTTGCC